>NC_072473.1:5538181-6146931 GCF_027574615.1 Eptesicus fuscus
AAATCAGGATGACTGTAATCTTGCCCCAAAATGAAGGACATGGCTGTTATGCAGGTAAGTGGTGATGTGGGCTTCAACCACAGCATGAGCCCTCTGATCTGCAGATCGCTAGGTGAACACTGATGCTTTTACCAACAAAATTGATGTGATACTCTCTTCTTTGCAGTTATTCAGGTAGGAAATGATAGTCCTCAGCAATCGAGGTAGCTCCAAGTTGTTCATGTGATCTTTTAGAGAATATTTTTCTTTAACCCGACAGGGATGAGGTATTGCTGTATCCACATCCATTTCATAGTAGGCCGAACCACAGTACCAACCATGGAAATGTTGTAGGTGTCCCGTGGTGAAATGTTGTCATATCTGACCTGGTCCAGACCTTGGAGTTCTGCAAAGTATTCTGGCAAAGTTGGTGGTGTCTTAGAGAAGAAAATGTTGCAGCTAATCTTGGGTGTCCCGCTACAAAATTCTATGCTTTCACAATCATCATTACCATGAATTGTTTACAAGGACTCCGGTAAGAAATTCTAGGGACCATACAGATACCAGCAAGCACATTGAATCTTTAGTTTGGTATGTTAGAGAACACTTAGTTTTGAACTACGGTATTGTTGTGTGATTGGAAGATATTAGAGGAACCACCACGGGTCTCTCAGGTCACATTAATCACTGGAATTTTCTTTCTCTGAGGCGCCAGTCATCATATGAAGGTGTCTCCAGCAATGGCATAGATTTGAGAGGACTGCGAGATGCCAGGTATAGTTGGGGTGTGCAGTGGTGGCCCACAACTAGGCTCCTTGCATTTGGATTTCTAGAAGGTTTGACAGTGGACACGTATGGCATCCTGTGTTTAGCAGGTTGCAGTCTAGATACCATGGCGAACTTCTTCTTGATCATTGCCTGGACACTGCATGAACCCGGTAAGTGATGACCTGTACCTTAGGCATCCGACAGAACCTCTGACCTTCAGATGTCTACTTACGTGTGTATGGTTTCCCTGATACCATGTTACTGTTTTGCAGCTCAGCCGTGAAGTCCTCCTTAGTACTCAGGTATGAGATTCTGTGACATTCATTCATGAGCGCATGATGGATGTGAATAATGATGTTTTTTGGACTCCATATTGAGTGTGTTCTGGGCATGTAAGCAGTTCGAAATCCATTACAACCAAGCAATCATAGTGAGTATGGGCTGTTGCCGTCTACCTGCTCAGACATTCGTTTTATGCCCCCATACTGATGGATTGATAGGGAGACTTCCAGGTAATTTCTCCCAAGGTCCGTCTCCACATTAATGATTGTGGAATGTTTGCAGGTATCTCTTCATGAGAAGAAGGTGTCATCGCCTGAGCACGTGTCAAGGTAATGGTCACGAGTCTTCCTTTAAAGCCATTGACCAAGGCCATGTGCAATTGTCTCAGTAGCCTAAGGCTTGTACGCCACATGTTTTCCACAGTGTGTCTTTCAGGTCACTGTGAGCTCATCACCGGGATGTTTGTCCAGGGTAGCTATGCAGGCATCCAGTAGGTATAGGGTTCAGGCATGAAGTGGGCCTAAACCACAGCACAGACCAGCCGATCTTCATGTTCCTAAGGCAGCGATGACAGTGTATTTAACACTTTCAGTTTCCACCTCTTTGTTTTAAGTGTTCACCTAATAATCGTGGGATTTTTTCTTTTCTTCTTCAGATTTAAGTCGTGTAATGCTGATATCCTCAGAGTGTGATATATGCAGCGTACCCTGGCTTTCCCAAAGTAGTTAGTAAGCATAGGATATTTTGGGCATACTCATGAGAGATGATGGTGTCTGCTACGGAAGATTTGGACCTGATTTAATAGGAATATCAATGTTGTGTTGGTGTGTTTCATCGTAATGGATGTGACAAGCATTGTTGGCAGGTGTGGTCATAAAACAAGTTGTGATCCTAAACACTGTTGTCACATGTGTTTCTTCAGATTCTGGTGAGATCTCAGTGAGCTAACTATGGTTGTTATGGGATCCTGACTCTAAACCTGGTTTGTTGTCAATTGTGTCCTACAACTGTGCACATCATCTGATACTCAAGATGAGTGTAAGTGAATAGGATGCTCTTAACAATTGTGTTAATTACCTTGTTTGTAGGGGGAGGTTGGCGGTATCACTGGTACTGAAGTAATGCCTGTCCACAGTACCAGACATGCCGCCCTCCTCCCCCTACAAGAGCCCAGCACAGACCTCATGATGCTCACATGTCTAGGTAAGTGATGCCGTGTGCTAACACTCATTGTGGCCATGATTCTCTTGCAGGGATTCAGGTAAGAAATGATGGATTCCTTGCCAATCTTCTTAAGTATGCTTTTACAATTTTCCGTTTTAGAGAACCTTTTGGTTGGCTACTGTGCCTGTTCCAGGATTGCAGGCATGCTGGTACTTACCTTGCCTTGCCAACCCGATCTGTGAATCATAGGCTTATTCCAGGTAGCCAATACTGCGTGACGTGTTGGTGACAGTGGTGTCCACTCAGGATGACTACACATATCCAGGTAGAGTTGATGTGTCTCACAGTGGACGAGGTTGCTGACGGGTATCCTGTTGGGGAAAGGTTTGTAGTTTATAATCATTTCATGACTTTCAGATTCCTGTGCAGTAATCACAATGGCTGTAATATTGTCTGAAACCAAGGACTTGGCTGTTATGCAGATAAGTGGTGATGTGGGCTTCAACCATAGCATGAGCCAACTGGTCTTCAGATCACTAGATGAACGCTAATTTTTTTTGCAACTAAATCACCGTGACCATCTCTTCTTTCCAGGTATTCAGGTAGGAAATGAGAGTCCTTACCAGTTGTCCCACTCCTCAAAATTCTGTGTTTTCACATGTACCTTGTGTGTTTTTCAGGGTCCTGATAAGACGACATGATGATAAAATTCATGGCTGTTAACGGGGACAATTCCTCATATGCGAATAAGTGATGAGGTGTCTGCCACTCATTTTAACCATGACTTATTTACTGGGAGTCAGGTAAGGAATTCTGGGGCCAGTATATGTATTAGCAAGCACATTCATCACCATTTGGTATGTTAGACAAAGCTTAGTTGTGAACTACAGGATTGCTGAGCGATTTGAAGATATCTGTGTAACTACCACGGATCTTCAGATGTTTGTGAGGAGAACTCAGTGAGCTAACTCTGGTGGTTATTGGAACCTGCCTCTATATGTGATAGGCGGTCTAGTGGGTCCTAACTCTGTGCAGATCATCTGATACTCAAGGTGAGATTAAGTGAATAGGATGCTCTTATCACGTGTTAATTACCATGTTTGTAGTGGGAGGGAGGTGGCATGGCAGGTAGTATGGTAACAGGTGCCCATACTTCCAGACGTGCTGCTTTCCTCACCCTACAAAAGCCCAGCATAGACTATGTGATGCTCACTTGTCTAGGTAAGTGATGCCTTGTGCTCACACTCGCTGTCACCATGATTCCCCTGCAGGGATTCAGTAAGAAATGATCGATTCCTTGCCAATCCTTTTAAGTAGGAGTTTACAATTTTCTATTTTAGAGAAGGTTTACCTTTCCTACTGTGCCTCTTCCAGGATTATACGCACACTGGATCTTATCCTGGCTGCCAACCCGCTGTACTGATCATAGGCTTTTCACAGGTGGCCAATCCCGAGTGACGTGTTTTTGACAGTGCTGTCCAGTCTGGATGACTCCAGGTATCCAGGTAGAGTTGATGTGTCCCATAGTGGATGAGGTTTGCTTGCGGGAGTCCTGGTGGGGAAAGTGTTGTCATTTACAAACATTCATGACTTAAAGGTTCCTGTGCGGAAATCAGGATGACTGTAATCTTGCCCCAAAATGAAGGACATGGCTGTTATGCAGGTAAGTGGTGATGTGGGCTTCAACCACAGCATGAGCCCTCTGATCTGCAGATCGCTAGGTGAGCACTGATGCTTTTACCAACAAAATTGATGTGATACTCTCTTCTTTGCAGTTATTCAGGTAGGAAATGATAGTCCTCAGCAATCGAGGTAGCTCCAAGTTGTTCATGTGATCTTTTAGAGAATATTTTTCTTTAACCCGACAGGGATGAGGTATTGCTGTATCCACATCCATTTCATAGTAGGCCGAACCACAGTACCAACCATGGAAATGTTGTAGGTGTCCCGTGGTGAAATGTTGTCATATCTGACCTGGTCCAGACCTTGGAGTTCTGCAAAGTATTCTGGCAAAGTTGGTGGTGTCTTAGAGAAGAAAATGTTGCAGCTAATCTTGGGTGTCCCGCTACAAAATTCTATGCTTTCACAATCATCATTACCATGAATTGTTTACAAGGACTCCGGTAAGAAATTCTAGGGACCATACAGATACCAGCAAGCACATTGAATCTTTAGTTTGGTATGTTAGAGAACACTTAGTTTTGAACTACGGTATTGTTGTGTGATTGGAAGATATTAGAGGAACCACCACGGGTCTCTCAGGTCACATTAATCACTGGAATTTTCTTTCTCTGAGGCGCCAGTCATCATATGAAGGTGTCTCCAGCAATGGCATAGATTTGAGAGGACTGCGAGATGCCAGGTATAGTTGGGGTGTGCAGTGGTGGCCCCCAACTAGGCTCCTTGCATTTGGATTTCTAGAAGGTTTGACAGTGGACACGTATGGCATCCTGTGTTTAGCAGGTTGCAGTCTAGATACCATGGTGAACTTCTTCATGATCATTGCCTGGACACTGCATGAACCCGGTAAGTGATGACCTGTACCTTAGGCATCCGACAGAACCTCTGACCTTCAGATGTCTACTTACGTGTGTATGGTTTCCCTGATACCATGTTACTGTTTTGCAGCTCAGCCGTGAAGTCCTCCTTAGTACTCAGGTATGAGATTCTGTGACATTCATTCATGAGCGCATGATGGATGTGAATAATGATGTTTTTTGGACTCCATATTGAGTGTGTTCTGGGCATGTAAGCAGTTCGAAATCCATTACAACCAAGCAATCATAGTGAGTATGGGCTGTTGCCATCTACCTGTTCAGACATTCGTTTTATGCCCCCATACTGATGGATTGATAGGAAGACTTCCAGGTAATTTCTCCCAAGGTCCGTCTCCACATTAATGACTGTGGAATGTTTGCAGGTATCTCTTCATGAGAAGAAGGTGTCATCGCCTGAGCACGTGTCGAGGTAATGGTCACGAGTCTTCCTTTAAAGCCATTGACCAAGGCCATGTGCAATTGTCTCAGTAGCCTAAGGCTTGTAGGCCACATGTTTTCCACAGTGTGTCTTTCGGGTCACTGTGAGCTCATCACCGGGAAGTTTGTCCAGGGTAGCTATGCAGGCATCCAGTAGGTATTGGGGTCAGGGATGAAGTGGGCCTAAACCACAGCACAGACCAGCCCATCTTCATGTTCCTAAGGCAGCGATGACAGTGTATTTAACACTTTCAGTTTCCACCTCTTTGTTTTAAGTGTTCACCTAATAATCGTGGGATTTTTTCTTTTCTTCTTCAGATTTAAGTCGTGTAATGCTGATATCCTCAGAGTGTGATATATGCTGCGTTCCCTGGCTTTCCCAACGTAGTTAGTAAGCATAGGATATTTTGGGCATACTCATGAGAGATGATGGTGTCTGCTACGGAAGATTTGGACCTGATTTAATAGGAATATCAATGTTGTGTTGGTGTGTTTCATCGTAATGGATGTGACAAGCATTGTTGGCAGGTGTGGTCATAAAACAAGTTGTGATCCTAAACACTGTTGTCACATGTGTTTCTTCAGATTCTGGTGAGATCTCAGTGAGCTAACTATGGTTGTTATGGGATCCTGACTCTAAACCTGGTTTGTTGTCAATTGTGTCCTACAACTGTGCACATCATCTGATACTCAAGATGAGGTTAAGTGAAGAGGATGCTCTTAACAATTGTGTTAATTACATTGTTTGTAGGGGGAGGTTGGCGGTATCACTGGTACTGATGTAATGCCTCCCCACAGTACCAGACATGCCGCCTTCCTCCACCAACAAAAGCCCAGCACAGACCACATGATGCTCACATGTCTAGGTAAGTGATGCCGTGTGCTAACACTCATTGTGGCCATGATTCTCTTGCAGGGATTCAGGTAAGAAATCATGGATTCCTTGCCAATCTTCTTAAGTATGCTTTTACAATTTTCCGTTTTAGAGAACCTTTTGGTTGGCTACTGTGCCTGTTCCAGGATTGCAGGCATGCTGGTACTTACCTTGCCTTGCCAACCCGCTCTGTGGATCATAGGCTTTTCCGAGGTAGCCAATACTGCGTGACGTGTTGGTGACAGTGGTGTCCACTCAGGATGACTACACATATCCAGGTAGAGTTGATGTGTCTCACAGTGGACGAGGTTGCTGACGGGTATCCTGTTGGGGAAAGGTTTGTAGTTTACAATCATTTCATGACTTTCAGATTCCTGTGCAGTAATCACAATGGCTGTAATATTGTCTGAAACCAAGGACTTGGCTGTTATGCAGATAAGTGGTGATGTGGGCTTCAACCATAGCATGAGCCAACTGGTCTTCAGATCACTAGATGAACGCTAATTTTTTTTGCAACTAAATCAAGGTGACCATCTCTTCTTTCCAGGTATTCAGGTAGGAAATGAGAGTCCTTACCAGTTGTCCCGCTCCTCAAAATTCTGTGTTTTCACATGTACCTTGTGTGTTTTTCAGGGTCCTGATAAGACGACATGATGATAAAATTCATGGCTGTTAACGGGGACAATTCCTCATATGCGAATAAGTGATGAGGTGTCTGCCACTCATTTTAACCATGACTTATTTACTGGGAGTCAGGTAAGGAATTCTGGGGCCAGTATATGTATTAGCAAGCACATTCATCACCATTTGGTATGTTAGACAAAGCTTAGTTGTGAACTACAGGATTGCTGAGCGATTTGAAGATATCTGTGTAACTACCACGGATCTTCAGATGTTTGTGAGGAGAACTCAGTGAGCTAACTCTGGTGGTTATTGGAACCTGCCTCTATATGTGATAGGCGGTCTAGTGGGTCCTAACTCTGTGCAGATCATCTGATACTCAAGGTGAGATTAAGTGAATAGGATGCTCTTATCACGTGTTAATTACCATGTTTGTAGTGGGAGGGAGGTGGCATGGCAGGTAGTATGGTAACAGGTGCCCATACTTCCAGACGTGCTGCTTTCCTCACCCTACAAAAGCCCAGCATAGACTATGTGATGCTCACTTGTCTAGGTAAGTGATGCCTTGTGCTCACACTCGCTGTCACCATGATTCCCCTGCAGGGATTCAGTAAGAAATGATGGATTCCTTGCCAATCCTTTTAAGTAGGAGTTTACAATTTTCTATTTTAGAGAATGTTTACCTTTCCTACTGTGCCTCTTCCAGGATTATACGCACACTGGATCTTATCCTGGCTGCCAACCCGCTGTACTGATCATAGGCTTTTCACAGGTGGCCAATCCCGAGTGACGTGTTTTTGACAGTGCTGTCCAGTCTGGATGACTCCAGGTATCCAGGTAGAGTTGATGTGTCCCATAGTGGATGAGGTTTGCTTGCGGAGTCCTGGTGGGGAAAGTGTTGTCATTTACAAACATTCATGACTTAAAGGTTCCTGTGCGGAAATCGGGATGACTGTAATCTTGCCCCAAAATGAAGGACATGGCTGTTATGCAGGGAAGTGGTGATGTGGGCTTCAACCACAGCATGAGCCCTCTGATCTGCAGATCGCTGGGTGAGCACTGATGCTTTTACCAACAAAATTGATGTGATACTCTCTTCTTTGCAGTTATTCAGGTAGGAAATGATAGTCCTCAGCAATCGAGGTAGCTCCAAGTTGTTCATGTGATCTTTTAGAGAATATTTTTCTTTAACCCGACAGGGATGAGGTATTGCTGTATCCACATCCATTTCATAGTAGGCCGAACCACAGTACCAACCATGGAAATGTTGTAGGTGTCCCGTGGTGAAATGTTGTCATATCTGACCTGGTCCAGACCTTGGAGTTCTGCAAAGTATTCTGGCAAAGTTGGTGGTGTCTTAGAGAAGAAAATGTTGCAGCTAATCTTGGGTGTCCCGCTACAAAATTCTATGCTTTCACAATCATCATTACCATGAATTGTTTACAAGGACTCCGGTAAGAAATTCTAGGGACCATACAGATACCAGCAAGCACATTGAATCTTTAGTTTGGTATGTTAGAGAACACTTAGTTTTGAACTACGGTATTGTTGTGTGATTGGAAGATATTAGAGGAACCACCACGGGTCTCTCAGGTCACATTAATCACTGGAATTTTCTTTCTCTGAGGCGCCAGTCATCATATGAAGGTGTCTCCAGCAATGGCATAGATTTGAGAGGACTGCGAGATGCCAGGTATAGTTGGGGTGTGCAGTGGTGGCCCCCAACTAGGCTCCTTGCATTTGGATTTCTAGAAGGTTTGACAGTGGACACGTATGGCATCCTGTGTTTAGCAGGTTGCAGTCTAGATACCATGGTGAACTTCTTCATGATCATTGCCTGGACACTGCATGAACCCGGTAAGTGATGACCTGTACCTTAGGCATCCGACAGAACCTCTGACCTTCAGATGTCTACTTACTTACGTGTGTATGGTTTCCCTGAGACCATGTTACTGTTTTGCAGCTCAGCCGTGAAGTCCTCCTTAGTACTCAGGTATGAGATTCTGTGACATTCATTCATGAGCGCATGATGGATGTGAATAATGATGTTTTTTGGACTCCATATTGAGTGTGTTCTGGGCATATAAGCAGTTCGAAATCCATTACAACCAAGCAATCATAGTGAGTATGGGCTGTTGCCGTCTACCTGCTCAGACATTCGTTTTATGCCCCCATACTGATGGATTGTTAGGGAGACTTCCAGGTAATTTCTCCCAAGGTCCGTCTCCACATTAATGACTGTGGAATGTTTGCAGGTATCTCTTCATGAGAAGAAGGTGTCATCGCCTGAGCCAGTGTCCAGGTAATGGTCACGAGTCTCCCTTTAAAGCCATTGACCAAGGCCATGTGCAGTTGTCTCAGTAGCCTAAGGCTTGTAGGCCACATGTTTTCCACAGTGTGTCTTTCAGGTCACTGTGAGCTCAACCCCGGGAAGTTTGTCCACGGTAGCTATGCAGGCATCCAGTCGGTATAGGGTTCAGGCATGAAGTGGGCCTAAACCACAGCACAGACCAGCCGATGTTCATGTTCCTAAGGCAGCGATGACAGTGTATTTAACACTTTCAGTTTCCACCTCTTTGTTTTAAGTGTTCACGTAATAATCGTGGGATTTTTTCTTTTCTTCTTCAGATTTAAGTCGTGTAATGCTGATATCCTCAGAGTGTGATATATGCAGCGTACCCTGGCTTTACCAAAGTAGTTAGTAAGCATAGGATATTTTGGGCATACTCATGAGAGATGATGGTGTCTGCTACGGAAGATTTGGACCTGATTTAATAGGAATATCAATGTTGTGTTGGTGTGTTTCATCGTAATGGATGTGACAAGCATTGTTGGCAGGTGTGGTCATAAAACAAGTTGTGATCCTAAACACTGTTGTCACATGTGTTTCTTCAGATTCTGGTGAGATCTCAGTGAGCTAACTATGGTTGTTATGGGATCCTGACTCTAAACCTGGTTTGTTGTCAATTGTGTCCTACAACTGTGCACATCATCTGATACTCAAGATGAGTGTAAGTGAATAGGATGCTCTTAACAATTGTGTTAATTACCTTGTTTGTAGGGGGAGGTTGGCGGTATCACTGGTACTCTGGTAATGCCTGTCCACAGTAGCAGACATGCCGCCCTCCTCCCCATACAAAAGCCCAGCACAGACCTCATGATGCTCACATGTCTAGGTAAGTGATGCCGTGTGCTAACACTCATTGTGGCCATGATTCTCTTGCAGGGATTCAGGTAAGAAATGATGGATTCCTTGCCAATCTTCTTAAGTATGCTTTTACAATTTTCCGTTTTAGAGAACCTTTAGGTTTGCTACTGTGCCTGTTCCAGGATTGCAGGCATGCTGGTACTTACCTTGCCTTGCCAACCCGCTCTGTGGATCATAGGCTTTTCCGAGGTAGCCAATACTGCGTGACGTGTTGGTGACAGTGGTGTCCACTCAGGATGACTACACATATCCAGGTAGAGTTGATGTGTCTCACAGTGGACGAGGTTGCTGACGGGTATCCTGTTGGGGAAAGGTTTGTAGTTTATAATCATTTCATGACTTTCAGATTCCTGTGCAGTAATCACAATGGCTGTAATATTGTCCGAAACCAAGGACTTGGCTGTTATGCAGATAAGTGGTGATGTGGGCTTCAACCATAACATGAGCCAACTGGTCTTCAGATCACTAGATGCACGCTAATTTTTTTTGCAACTAAATCACCGTGACCATCTCTTCTTTCCAGGTATTCAGGTAGGAAATGAGAGTCCTTACCAGTTGTCCCGCTCCTCAAAATTCTGTGTTTTCACATGTACCTTGTGTGTTTTTCAGGGTCCTGATAAGACGACATGGTGATAAAATTCATGGCTGTTAACGGGGACAATTCCTCATATGCGAATAAGTGATGAGGTGTCTGCCACTCATTTTAACCATGACTTATTTACTGGGAGTCAGGTAAGGAATTCTGGGGCCAGTATATGTATTAGCAAGCACATTCATCACCATTTGGTATGTTAGACAAAGCTTAGTTGTGAACTACAGGATTGCTGAGCGATTTGAAGATATCTGTGTAACTACCACGGATCTTCAGATGTTTGTGAGGAGAACTCAGTGAGCTAACTCTGGTGGTTATTGGAACCTGCCTCTATATGTGATAGGCGGTCTAGTGGGTCCTAACTCTGTGCAGATCATCTGATACTCAAGGTGAGATTAAGTGAATAGGATGCTCTTATCACGTGTTAATTACCATGTTTGTAGTGGGAGGGAGGTGGCATGGCAGGTAGTATGGTAACAGGTGCCCATACTTCCAGACGTGCTGCTTTCCTCACCCTACAAAAGCCCAGCATAGACTATGTGATGCTCACTTGTCTAGGTAAGTGATGCCTTGTGCTCACACTCGCTGTCACCATGATTCCCCTGCAGGGATTCAGTAAGAAATGATGGATTCCTTGCCAATCATTTTAAGTAGGAGTTTACAATTTTCTATTTTAGAGAAGGTTTACCTTTCCTACTGTGCCTCTTCCAGGATTATACGCACACTGGATCTTATCCTGGCTGCCAACCCGCTGTACTGATCATAGGCTTTTCACAGGTGGCCAATCCCGAGTGACGTGTTTTTGACAGTGCTGTCCAGTCTGGATGACTCCAGGTATCCAGGTAGAGTTGATGTGTCCCATAGTGGATGAGGTTTGCTTGCGGGAGTCCTGGTGGGGAAAGTGTTGTCATTTACAAACATTCATGACTTAAAGGTTCCTGTGCGGAAATCAGGATGACTGTAATCTTGCCCCAAAATGAAGGACATGGCTGTTATGCAGGTAAGTGGTGATGTGGGCTTCAACCACAGCATGAGCCCTCTGATCTGCAGATCACTAGGTGAACACTGATGCTTTTACCAACAAAATTGATGTGATACTCTCTTCTTTGCAGTTATTCAGGTAGGAAATGATAGTCCTCAGCAATCGAGGTAGCTCCAAGTTGTTCATGTGATCTTTTAGAGAATATTTTTCTTTAACCCGACAGGGATGAGGTATTGCTGTATCCACATCCATTTCATAGTAGGCCGAACCACAGTACCAACCATGGAAATGTTGTAGGTGTCCCGTGGTGAAATGTTGTCATATCTGACCTGGTCCAGACCTTGGAGTTCTGCAAAGTATTCTGGCAAAGTTGGTGGTGTCTTAGAGAAGAAAATGTTGCAGCTAATCTTGGGTGTCCCGCTACAAAATTCTATGCTTTCACAATCATCATTACCATGAATTGTTTACAAGGACTCCGGTAAGAAATTCTAGGGACCATACAGATACCAGCAAGCACATTGAATCTTTAGTTTGGTATGTTAGAGAACACTTAGTTTTGAACTACGGTATTGTTGTGTGATTGGAAGATATTAGAGGAACCACCACGGGTCTCTCAGGTCACATTAATCACTGGAATTTTCTTTCTCTGAGGCGCCAGTCATCATATGAAGGTGTCTCCAGCAATGGCATAGATTTGAGAGGACTGCGAGATGCCAGGTATAGTTGGGCTGTGGAGTGGTGGCCCCCAACTAGGCTCCTTGCATTTGGATTTCTAGAAGGTTTGACAGTGGACACGTATGGCATCCTGTGTTTAGCAGGTTGCAGTCTAGATACCATGGTGAACTTCTTCTTGATCATTGCCTGGACACTGCATGAACCCGGTAAGTGATGACCTGTACCTTAGGCATCCGACAGAACCTCTGACCTTCAGATGTCTACTTACGTGTGTATGGTTTCCCTGATACCATGTTACTGTTTTGCAGCTCAGCCGTGAAGTCCTCCTTAGTACTCAGGTATGAGATTCTGTGACATTCATTCATGAGCGCATGATGGATGTGAATAATGATGTTTTTTTGGACTCCATATTGAGTGTGTTCTGGGCATGTAAGCAGTTCGAAATCCATTACAACCAAGCAATCATAGTGAGTATGGGCTGTTGCCGTCTACCTGCTCAGACATTCGTTTTATGCCCCCATACTGATGGATTGATAGGAAGACTTCCAGGTAATTTCTCCCAAGGTCCGTCTCCACATTAATGATTGTGGAATGTTTGCAGGTATCTCTTCATGAGAAGAAGGTGTCATCGCCTGAGCACGTGTCAAGGTAATGGTCACGAGTCTTCCTTTAAAGCCATTGACCAAGGCCGTGTGCAATTGTCTCAGTAGCCTAAGGCTTGTAGGCCACATGTTTTCCACAGTGTGTCTTTCAGGTCACTGTGAGCTCATCACCGGGATGTTTGTCCAGGGTAGCTATGCAAGCATCCAGTAGGTATAGGGTTCAGGCATGAAGTGGGCCTAAACCACAGCACAGACCAGCCGATCTTCATGTTCCTAAGGCAGCGATGACAGTGTATTTAACACTTTCAGTTTCCACCTCTTTGTTTTAAGTGTTCACCTAATAATCGTGGGATTTTTTCTTTTCTTCTTCAGATTTAAGTCGTGTAATGCTGATATCCTCAGTGCGTGATATATGCTGCGTACACTGGCTTTCCCAAAGTAGTTAGTAAGCATAGGATATTTTGGGCATACTCATGAGAGATAATGCTGTCTGCTACGGAAGATTTGGACCTGATTTAATAGGAATATCAATGTTGTGTTGGTGTGTTTCATCGTAATGGAAGTGAAAAGCATTGTTGGCAGGTGTGGTCATAAAACAAGTTGTGATCCTAAACACTGTTGTCACATGTGTTTCTTCAGATTCTTGTGAGATCTCAGTGAGCTAACTATGGTTGTTATGGGATCCTGACTCTAAACCTGGTTTGTTGTCAAATGTGTCTTACAACTGTGCACATAATCTGGTACTCAAGAAGAGTATAAGTGAATAGGATGCTCTTAACAATTGTGTTAACTACATTGTTTGTAGGGGGAGGTTGGCGGTATCACTGGTACTGATGTAATGCTTCCCAACAGTACCAGACATGCCGCCTTCCTCCACCAACAAAAGCCCAGCACAGTCCTCATGATGCTCACATGTCTAGGTAAGTTATGCCGTGTGCTAACACCCATTGTGGCCATGATTCTCTTGCAGGGATTCAGGTAAGAAATCATGGATTCCTTGCCAATCTTCTTATGTATGCTTTTTCAATTTTCCGTTTTAGAGAACCTTTTGGTTGGCTACTGTGCCTGTTCCAGGATTGCAGGCATGCTGGTACTTACCTTGCCTTGCCAACCCGCTCTGTGAATCATAGGCTTTTCCGAGGTAGCCAATACTGCGTGACGTGTTGGTGACAGTGGTGTCCACTCAGGATGACTACACGTATCCAGGTAGAGTTAATGTGTCTCACAGTGGACGAGGTTGCTGACGGGTATCCTGTTGGGGAAAGGTTTGTAGTTTACAATCATTTCATGACTTTCAGATTCCTGTGCAGTAATCACAATGACGGTAATATTGTCTGAAACCAAGGACTTGGCTGTTATGCAGATAAGTGGTGATGTGGGCTTCAACCATAGCATGAGCCAACTGGTCTTCAGATCACTAGATGAACGCTAATTTGTTTTGCAACTAAATCACGGTGACCATCTCTTCTTTCCAGGTATTCAGGTAGGAAATGAGAGTCCTTACCAGTTGTCCCACTCCTCAAAATTCTGTGTTTTCACATGTACCTTGTGTGTTTTTCAGGGTCCTGATAAGACGACATGATGATAAAATTCATGGCTATTAACGGGGAAAATCCCTCATATGCGAATAAGTGACGAGGTGTCTTCCACTCATTTTAACCATGACTTATTTACTGGGAGTCAGGTAAGGAATTCTAGGGCCAGTATATGTATTAGCAAGCACATTCATCACCATTTGGTATGTTAGACAAAGCTTAGTTGTGAACTACAGGATTGCTGAGCGATTTGAAGATATCTGTGTAACTACCACGGATCTTCAGATGTTTGTGAGGAGAACTCAGTGAGCTAACTCTGGTGGTTATTGGAACCTGCCTCTATATGTGATAGGCGGTCTAGTGGGTCCTAACACTATGCAGATCATCTGATACTCAAGGTGAGATTAAGTGAATAGGATGCTCTTATCACGTGTTAATTACCATGTTTGTAGTGGGAGGGAGGTGGCATGGCAGGTAGTATGGTAACAGGTGCCCATACTTCCAGACGTGCTGCTTTCCTCACCCTACAAAAGCCCAGCATAGACTATGTGATGCTCACTTGTCTAGGTAAGTGATGCCTTGTGCTCACACTCGCTGTCACCATGATTCCCCTGCAGGGATTCAGTAAGAAATGATGGATTCCTTGCCAATCCTTTTAAGTAGGAGTTTACAATTTTCTATTTTAGAGAAGGTTTACCTTTCCTACTGTGCCTCTTCCAGGATTATACGCACACTGGATCTTATCCTGGCTGCCAACCCGCTGTACTGATCATAGGCTTTTCACAGGTGGCCAATCCCGAGTGACGTGTTTTTGACAGTGCTGTCCAGTCTGGATGACTCCAGGTATCCAGGTAGAGTTGATGTGTCCCATAGTGGATGAGGTTTGCTTGCGGGAGTCCTGGTGGGGAAAGTGTTGTCATTTACAAACATTCATGACTTAAAGGTTCCTGTGCGGAAATCAGGATGACTGTAATCTTGCCCCAAAATGAAGGACATGGCTGTTATGCAGGGAAGTGGTGATGTGGGCTTCAACCACAGCATGAGCCCTCTGATCTGCAGATCGCTAGGTGAACACTGATGCTTTTACCAACAAAATTGATGTGATACTCTCTTCTTTGCAGTTATTCAGGTAGGAAATGATAGTCCTCAGCAATCGAGGTAGCTCCAAGTTGTTCATGTGATCTTTTAGAGAATATTTTTCTTTAACCCGACAGGGATGAGGTATTGCTGTATCCACATCCATTTCATAGTAGGCCGAACCACAGTACCAACCATGGAAATGTTGTAGGTGTCCCGTGGTGAAATGTTGTCATATCTGACCTGGTCCAGACCTTGGAGTTCTGCAAAGTATTCTGGCAAAGTTGGTGGTGTCTTAGAGAAGAAAATGTTGCAGCTAATCTTGGGTGTCCCGCTACAAAATTCTATGCTTTCACAATCATCATTACCATGAATTGTTTACAAGGACTCCGGTAAGAAATTCTAGGGACCATACAGATACCAGCAAGCACATTGAATCTTTAGTTTGGTATGTTAGAGAACACTTAGTTTTGAACTACGGTATTGTTGTGTGATTGGAAGATATTAGAGGAACCACCACGGGTCTCTCAGGTCACATTAATCACTGGAATTTTCTTTCTCTGAGGCGCCAGTCACCATATGAAGGTGTCTCCAGCAATGGCATAGATTTGAGAGGACTGCGAGATGCCAGGTATAGTTGGGGTGTGCAGTGGTGGCCCACAACTAGGCTCCTTGCATTTGGATTTCTAGAAGGTTTGACAGTGGACACGTATGGCATCCTGTGTTTAGCAGGTTGCAGTCTAGATACCATGGTGAACTTCTTCATGATCATTGCCTGGACACTGCATGAACCCGGTAAGTGATGACCTGTACCTTAGGCATCCGACAGAACCTCTGACCTTCAGATGTCTACTTACTTACGTGTGTATGGTTTCCCTGATACCATGTTACTGTTTTGCAGCTCAGCCGTGAAGTCCTCCTTAGTACTCAGGTATGAGATTCTGTGACATTCATTCATGAGCGCATGATGGATGTGAATAATGATGTTTTTTGGACTCCATATTGAGTGTGTTCTGGGCATATAAGCAGTTCGAAATCCATTACAACCAAGCAATCATAGTGAGTATGGGCTGTTGCCGTCTACCTGCTCAGACATTCGTTTTATGCCCCCATACTGATGGATTGTTAGGGAGACTTCCAGGTAATTTCTCCCAAGGTCCGTCTCCACATTAATGACTGTGGAATGTTTGCAGGTATCTCTTCATGAGAAGAAGGTGTCATCGCCTGAGCATGGGTCCAGGTAATGGTCACGAGTCTCCCTTTAAAGCCATTGACCAAGGCCATGTGCAGTTGTCTCAGTAGCCTAAGGCTTGTACGCCACATGTTTTCCACAGTGTGTCTTTCAGGTCACTGTGAGCTCATCACCGGGAAGTTTGTCCAGGGTAGCTATGCAGGCATCCAGTAGGTATAGGGTTCAGGCATGAAGTGGGCCTAAACCACAGCACAGACCAGCCGATCTTCATGTTCCTAAGGCAGCGATGACAGTGTATTTAACACTTTCAGTTTCCACCTCTTTGTTTTAAGTGTTCACCTAATAATCGTGGGATTTTTTCTTTTCTTCTTCAGATTTAAGTCGTGTAATGCTGATATCCTCAGAGTGTGATATATGCTGCGTACCCTGGCTTTCCCAAAGTAGTTAGTAAGCATAGGATATTTTGGGCATACTCATGAGAGATGATGGTGTCTGCTACGGAAGATTTGGACCTGATTTAATAGGAATATCAATGTTGTGTTGGTGTGTTTCATCGTAATGGATGTGACAAGCATTGTTGGCAGGTGTGGTCATAAAACAAGTTGTGATCCTAAACACTGTTGTCACATGTGTTTCTTCAGATTCTGGTGAGATCTCAGTGAGCTAACTATGGTTGTTATGGGATCCTGACTCTAAACCTGGTTTGTTGTCAAGTGGGTCTTACAACTGTGCACATAATCTGGTACTCAAGAAGAGTATAAGTGAATAGGATGCTCTTAACAATTGTGTTAACTACATTGTTTGTAGGGGGAGGTTGGCGGTATCACTGGTACTGATGTAATGCCTCCCCACAGTACCAGACATGCCGCCTTCCTCCACCAACAAAAGCCCAGCACAGTCCTCATGATGCTCACATGTCTAGGTAAGTGATGCCGTGTGCTAACACCCATTGTGGCCATGATTCTCTTGCAGGGATTCAGGTAAGAAATCATGGATTCCTTGCCAATCTTCTTATGTATGCTTTTTCAATTTTCCGTTTTAGAGAACCTTTTGGTTGGCTACTGTGCCTGTTCCAGGATTGCAGGCATGCTGGTACTTACCTTGCCTTGCCAACCCGCTCTGTGAATCATAGGCTTTTCCGAGGTAGCCAATACTGCGTGACGTGTTGGTGACAGTGGTGTCCACTCAGGATGACTACACGTATCCAGGTAGAGTTGATGTGTCTCACAGTGGACGAGGTTGCTGACGGGTATCCTGTTGGGGAAAGGTTTGTAGTTTATAATCATTTCATGACTTTCAGATTCCTGTGCAGTAATCACAATGACGGTAATATTGTCTGAAACCAAGGACTTGGCTGTTATGCAGATAAGTGGTGATGTGGGCTTCAACCATAGCATGAGCCAACTGGTCTTCAGATCACTAGATGAACGCTAATTTGTTTTGCAACTAAATCACCATGACCATCTCTTCTTTCCAGGTATTCAGGTAGGAAATGAGAGTCCTTACCAGTTGTCCCGCTCCTCAAAATTCTGTGTTTTCACATGTACCTTGTGTGTTTTTCAGGGTCCTGATAAGACGACATGATGATAAAATTCATGGCTGTTAACGGGGACAATTCCTCATATGCGAATAAGTGATGAGGTGTCTGCCACTCATTTTAACCATGACTTATTTACTGGGAGTCAGGTAAGGAATTCTAGGGCCAGTATATGTATTAGCAAGCACATTCATCACCATTTGGTATGTTAGACAAAGCTTAGTTGTGAACTACAGGATTGCTGAGCGATTTGAAGATATCTGTGTAACTACCACGGATCTTCAGATGTTTGTGAGGAGAACTCAGTGAGCTAACTATGGTGCTTATTGGAACCTGCCTCTATATGTGATAGGCGGTCTAGTGGGTCCTAACTCTGTGCAGATCATCTGATACTCAAGGTGAGATTAAGTGAATAGGATGCTCTTATCACGTGTTAATTACCATGTTTGTAGTGGGAGGGAGGTGGCATGGCAGGTAGTATGGTAACAGGTGCCCATACTTCCAGACGTGCTGCTTTCCTCACCCTACAAAAGCCCAGCATAGACTATGTGATGCTCACTTGTCTAGGTAAGTGATGCCTTGTGCTCACACTCGCTGTCACCATGATTCCCCTGCAGGGATTCAGTAAGAAATGATGGATTCCTTGCCAATCCTTTTAAGTAGGAGTTTACAATTTTCTATTTTAGAGAAGGTTTACCTTTCCTACTGTGCCTCTTCCAGGATTATACGCACACTGGATCTTATCCTGGCTGCCAACCCGCTGTACTGATCATAGGCTTTTCACAGGTGGCCAATCCCGAGTGACGTGTTTTTGACAGTGCTGTCCAGTCTGGATGACTCCAGGTATCCAGGTAGAGTTGATGTGTCCCATAGTGGATGAGGTTTGCTTGCCGGAGTCCTGGTGGGGAAAGTGTTGTCATTTACAAACATTCATGACTTAAAGGTTCCTGTGCGGAAATCAGGATGACTGTAATCTTGCCCCAAAATGAAGGACATGGCTGTTATGCAGGTAAGTGGTGATGTGGGCTTCAACCACAGCATGAGCCCTCTGATCTGCAGATCACTAGGTGAACACTGATGCTTTTACCAACAAAATTGATGTGATACTCTCTTCTTTGCAGTTATTCAGGTAGGAAATGATAGTCCTCAGCAATCGAGGTAGCTCCAAGTTGTTCATGTGATCTTTTAGAGAATATTTTTCTTTAACCCGACAGGGATGAGGTATTGCTGTATCCACATCCATTTCATAGTAGGCCGAACCACAGTACCAACCATGGAAATGTTGTAGGTGTCCCGTGGTGAAATGTTGTCATATCTGACCTGGTCCAGACCTTGGAGTTCTGCAAAGTATTCTGGCAAAGTTGGTGGTGTCTTAGAGAAGAAAATGTTGCAGCTAATCTTGGGTGTCCCGCTACAAAATTCTATGCTTTCACAATCATCATTACCATGAGTTGTTTACAAGGACTCCGGTAAGAAATTCTAGGGACCATACAGATACCAGCAAGCACATTGAATCTTTAGTTTGGTATGTTAGAGAACACTTAGTTTTGAACTACGGTATTGTTGTGTGATTGGAAGATATTAGAGGAACCACCACGGGTCTCTCAGGTCACATTAATCACTGGAATTTTCTTTCTCTGAGGCGCCAGTCATCATATGAAGGTGTCTCCAGCAATGGCATAGATTTGAGAGGACTGCGAGATGCCAGGTATAGTTGGGGTGTGCAGTGGTGGCCCCCAACTAGGCTCCTTGCATTTGGATTTCTAGAAGGTTTGACAGTGGACACGTATGGCATCCTGTGTTTAGCAGGTTGCAGTCTAGATACCATGCTGAACTTCTTCATGATCATTGCCTGGACACTGCATGAACCCGGTAAGTGATGACCTGTACCTTAGGCATCCGACAGAACCTCTGACCTTCAGATGTCTACTTACGTGTGTATGGTTTCCCTGATACCATGTTACTGTTTTGCAGCTCAGCCGTGAAGTCCTACTTAGTACTCAGGTATGAGATTCTGTGACATTCATTCATGAGCGCATGATGGATGTGAATAATGATGTTTTTTGGACTCCATATTGAGTGTGTTCTGGGCATGTAAGCAGTTCGAAATCCATTACAACCAAGCAATCATAGTGAGTATGGGCTGTTGCCGTCTACCTGCTCAGACATTCGTTTTATGCCCCCATACTGATGGATTGATAGGAAGACTTCCAGGTAATTTCTCCCAAGGTCCGTCTCCACATTAATGATTGTGGAATGTTTGCAGGTGTCTCTTCATGAGAAGAAGGTGTCATCGCCTGAGCACGTGTCAAGGTAATGGTCACGAGTCTTCCTTTAAAGCCATTGACCAAGGCCATGTGCAATTGTCTCAGTAGCCTAAGGCTTGTACGCCACATGTTTTCCACAGTGTGTCTTTCAGGTCACTGTGAGCTCATCACCGGGATGTTTGTCCAGGGTAGCTATGCAGGCATCCAGTAGGTATAGGGTTCAGGCATGAAGTGGGCCTAAACCACAGCACAGACCAGCCGATCTTCATGTTCCTAAGGCAGCGATGACAGTGTATTTAACACTTTCAGTTTCCACCTCTTTGTTTTAAGTGTTCACCTAATAATCGTGGGATTTTTTCTTTTCTTCTTCAGATTTAAGTCGTGTAATGCTGATAGCCTCAGTGCGTGATACATGCTGCGTATGCTGGCTTTCCCAAAGTAGTTAGTAAGCATAGGATATTTTGGGCATACTCATGAGAGATTCTGGTGTCTGCTACGGAAGATTTGGACCTGATTTAATAGGAATATCAATGTTGTGTTGGTGTGTTTCATCGTAATGGAAGTGAAAAGCACTGTTGGCGGGTGTGGTCATAAAACAAGTTGTGATCCTAAACACTGTTGTCACATGTGTTTCTTCACATTCTTGTGAGATCTCAGTGAGCTAACTATGGTTGTTATGGGATCCTGACTCTAAACCTGGTTTGTTGTCAAGTGGGTCTTACAACTGTGCACATAATCTGGTACTCAAGAAGAGTATAAGTGAATAGGATGCTCTTAACAATTGTGTTAACTACATTGTTTGTAGGGGGAGGTTGGCGGTATCACTGGTACTGATGTAATGCCTCCCCACAGTACCAGACATGCCGCCTTCCTCCACCAACAAAAGCCCAGCACAGTCCTCATGATGCTCACATGTCTAGGTAAGTGATGCCGTGTGCTAACACCCATTGTGGCCATGATTCTCTTGCAGGGATTCAGGTAAGAAATCATGGATTCCTTGCCAATCTTCTTATGTATGCTTTTTCAATTTTCCGTTTTAGAGAACCTTTTGGTTGGCTACTGTGCCTGTTCCAGGATTGCAGGCATGCTGGTACTTACCTTGCCTTGCCAACCCGCTCCGTGAATCATAGGCTTTTTCCAGGTAGCCAATACTGCGTGACGTGTTGGTGACAGTGGTGTCCACTCAGGATGACTACACGTATCCAGGTAGAGTTAATGTGTCTCACAGTGGACGGGGTTGCTGACGGGTATCCTGTTGGGGAATGGTTTGTAGTTTACAATCATTTCATGACTTTCAGATTCCTGTGCAGTAATCACAATGGCTGTAATATTGTCTGAAACCAAGGACTTGGCTGTTATGCAGATAAGTGGTGATGTGGGCTTCAACCATAGCATGAGCCAACTGGTCTTCAGATCACTAGATGAACGCTAATTTGTTTTGCAAATAAATCACAGAGACCATCTCTTCTTTCCAGGTATTCAGGTAGGAAATGAGAGTCCTTACCAGTTCTCCCACTCCTCAAAATTCTGTGTTTTCACATGTACCTTGTGTGTTTTTCAGGGTCCTGATAAGACGACATGATGATAAAATTCATGGCTGTTAACGGGGAAAATCCCTCATATGCGAATAAGTGACGAGGTGTCTTCCACTCATTTTAACCATGACTTATTTACTGGGTGTCAGGTAAGGAATTCTGGGGCCAGTATATGTATTAGCAAGCACATTCATCACCATTTGGTATGTTAGACAAAGCTTAGTTGTGAACTACAGGATTGCTGAGCGATTTGAAGATATCTGTGTAACTACCACGGATCTTCAGATGTTTGTGAGGAGAACTCAGTGAGCTAACTATGGTGCTTATTGGAAGCTGCCTCTATATGTGATAGGCGGTCTAGTGGGTCCTAACTCTGTGCAGATCATCTGATACTCAAGGTGAGATTAAGTGAATAGGATGCTCTTAACACGTGTTAATTACCATGTTTGTAGTGGGAGGGAGGTGGCATGGCAGGTAGTATGGTAACAGGTGCCCATACTTCCAGACGTGCTGCTTTCCTCACCCTACAAAAGCCCAGCATAGACTATGTGATGCTCACTTGTCTAGGTAAGTGATGCCTTGTGCTCACACTCGCTGTCACCATGATTCCCCTGCAGGGATTCAGTAAGAAATGATGGATTCCTTGCCAATCCTTTTAAGTAGGAGTTTACAATTTTCTATTTTAGAGAAGGTTTACCTTTCCTACTGTGCCTCTTCCAGGATTATACGCACACTGGATCTTATCCTGGCTGCCAACCCGCTGTACTGATCATAGGCTTTTCACAGGTGGCCAATCCCGAGTGACGTGTTTTTGACAGTGCTGTCCAGTCTGGATGACTCCAGGTATCCAGGTAGAGTTGATGTGTCCCATAGTGGATGAGGTTTGCTTGCGGGAGTCCTGGTGGGGAAAGTGTTGTCATTTACAAACATTCATGACTTAAAGGTTCCTGTGCGGAAATCAGGATGACTGTAATCTTGCCCCAAAATGAAGGACATGGCTGTTATGCAGGGAAGTGGTGATGTGGGCTTCAACCACAGCATGAGCCCTCTGATCTGCAGATCGCTGGGTGAGCACTGATGCTTTTACCAACAAAATTGATGTGATACTCTCTTCTTTGCAGTTATTCAGGTAGGAAATGATAGTCCTCAGCAATCGAGGTAGCTCCAAGTTGTTCATGTGATCTTTTAGAGAATATTTTTCTTTAACCCGACAGGGATGAGGTATTGCTGTATCCACATCCATTTCATAGTAGGCCGAACCACAGTACCAACCATGGAAATGTTGTAGGTGTCCCGTGGTGAAATGTTGTCATATCTGACCTGGTCCAGACCTTGGAGTTCTGCAAAGTGTTCTGGCAAAGTTGATGGTGTCTTAGAGAAGAAAATGTTGCAGCTAATCTTGGGTGTCCCGCTACAAAATTCTGTGCTTTCACAATCATCATTACCATGAATTGTTTACAAGGACTCCGGTAAGAAATTCTAGGGACCATACAGATACCAGCAAGCACATTGAATCTTTAGTTTGGTATGTTAGAGAACACTTAGTTTTGAACTACGGTATTGTTGTGTGATTGGAAGATATTAGAGGAACCACCACGGGTCTCTCAGGTCACATTAATCACTGGAATTTTCTTTCTCTGAGGCGCCAGTCATCATATGAAGGTGTCTCCAGCAATGGCATAGATTTGAGAGGACTGCGAGATGCCAGGTATAGTTGGGGTGTGCAGTGGTGGCCCACAACTAGGCTCCTTGCATTTGGATTTCTAGAAGGTTTGACAGTGGACACGTATGGCATCCTGTGTTTAGCAGGTTGCAGTCTAGATACCATGGTGAACTTCTTCTTGATCATTGCCTGGACACTGCATGAACCCGGTAAGTGATGACCTGTACCTTAGGCATCCGACAGAACCTCTGACATTCAGATGTCTACTTACTTACGTGTGTATGGTTTCCCCGATATACCATGTTACTGTTTTGCAGCTCAGCCGTGAACTCCTCCTTAGTACTCAGGTATGAGATTCTGTGACATTCATTCATGAGCGCAAGATGGATGTGAATTATGATATTTTTTGGACTCCATGTTGAGTGTTTTCTGGGCATATAAACAGTTCAAAATCCATTACAACCAAGCAATCATAGTGAGTATGGGCTGTTGCCGTCTACCTGCTAAGACATTCGTTTTATGCCCCCATACTGATGGATTGTTAGGGAGACTTCCAGGTAATTTCTCCCAAGGTCCGTCTCCACATTAATGACTGTGGAATGTTTGCAGGTGTCTCTTCATGAGAAGAAGGTGTCATCGCCTGAGCCAGTGTCGAGGTAATGGTCACGAGTCTCCCTTTAAAGCCATTGACCAAGGCCATGTGCAATTGTCTCAGTAGCCAAAGGCTTGTACGCCACATGTTTTCCACAGTGTGTCTTTCAGGTCACTGTGAGCTCAACACCAGGAAGTTTGTCCAGTGTAGCTATGCAGGCATCCAGTAGGTATAGGGTTCAGGCATGAAGTGGGCCTAAACCACAGCACAGACCAGCCGATCTTCATGTTCCTAAGGCAGCAATGACAGTGTATTTAACACTTTCAGTTTCCACCTCTTTGTTTTAAGTGTTCACCTAATAATTGTGGGAATTTTCTTTTCTTCTTCAGACATAAGTCGTGTACTGCTGATATCCTCAGAGTGTGATATATGCTGCATACCCTGGCTTTCCCAAAGTAGTTAGTAAGCATAGGATATTTTGGGCATACTCATGAGAGATGATGGTGTCTGCTACGGAAGATTTGGACCTGATTTAATAGGAATATCCATGTTGTGTTGGTGTGTTTCATCGTAATGGAAGTGAAAAGCATTGTTGGCGGGTGTGGTCATAAAACAAGTTGTGATCCTAAACACTGTTGTCACATGTGTTTCTTCAGATTCTTGTGAGATCTCAGTGAGCTAACTATGGTTGTTATGGGATCCTGACTCTAAACCTGGTTTGTTGTCAAGTGGGTCCTACAATTGTGCACATTATCTGATACTCAAGATGAGTGTAAGTGAATAGGATGCTCTTAACAATTGTGTTAATTACCTTGTTTGTAGGGGGAGGTTGGCGGTATCACTGGTACTGAAGTAATGCCTGTCCACAGTAGCAGACATGCCGCCCTCCTCCCCATACAAAAGCCCAGCACAGACCTCATGATGCTCACATGTCTAGGTAAGTGATGCCGTGTGCTAACACTCATTGTGGCCATGATTCTCTTGCAGGGATTCAGGTAAGAAATGATGGATTCCTTGCCAATCTTCTTACGTATGCTTTTACAATTTTCCGTTTTAGAGAACCTTTAGGTTGGCTACTGTGCCTGTTCCAGGATTGCAGGCATGCTGGTACTTACCTTGCCTTGCCAACCCACTCGGTGGATCATAGGCTTTTCCCAGGTAGCCAATACTGCGTGACGTGTTGGTGACAGTGGTGTCCACTCAGGATCACTACACTTATCCAGGTAGAGTTGAAGTGTCTCACAGTGGACGAGGTTGCTGACGGGTATCCTGTTGGGGAAAGGTTTGTAGTTTACAATCATTTCATGACTTTCAGATTCCTGTGCAGTAATCACAATGGCTGTAATATTGTCCGAAACCAAGGACTTGGCTGTTATGCAGATAAGTGGTGATGTGGGCTTCAACCATAGCATGAGCCAACTGGTCTTCAGATCACTAGATGAACGCTAATTTTTTTTGCAACTAAATCAAGGTGACCATCTCTTCTTTCCAGGTATTCAGGTAGGAAATGAGAGTCCTTACCAGTTGTCCCACTCCTCAAAATTCTGTGTTTTCACATGTACCTTGTGTGTTTTTCAGGGTCCTGATAAGACGACATGATGATAAAATTCATGGCTGTTAACGGGGAAAATCCCTCATATGCGAATGAGTGACGAGGTGTCTTCCACTCATTTTAACCATGACTTATTTACTGGTTGTCAGGTAAGGAATTCTGGGGCCAGTATATGTATTAGCAAGCACATTCATCACCATTTGGTATGTAAGACAAAGCTTAGTTGTGAACCATAGTATTTCTAAGTGATTTGTAGATATCAGTGTAACTACCACGGATCTCCCAAGTCACATTAATCACTGGATTTTTCTTTCTCTGAGGGGACCAGCCAGCAGATGAAGGTGTCTGTGGCCATGGCATAGTTGTGAGAGGACTGTGAGATTCCACGTAGAAATGCGGTGTGCAGTGGTGGCCCACATAAAGGCTATTTGGGTTTTTCATTTCTAGAAGTTCTGACAGTGGACACCGATGGCATCCCGTGTTTTCCAGATTGCAGTCTAGATACCATGGTGAACTTCACCATGATCATTGCGCAGACAGTGCTTGAACCCGGTAAGTGTTCAAGGCATCCGACAGACCTTCTGACCTTCAGATAACTAGGAAAGTGTGTGTGGTATGCCTAATACTGTATTATTGTTTTGCAGCTGACCCGTGGAGTCCTCCTTAGTACTCAGGTATGAGATTCTGTGACATTCACTCATGAGAGAATGATGGATGTGAATAATGATGTTTTTTTGGACTCCATATTGAATGTGTTCTTGGCATTTAGGTAGTTGGGAATCAATTTGAACCAAACATTCCTAGTGAGCATGGGCTGTTGCCGTCTCCCTGCTCAGAGATTGCCTTTTATTTCCCCATGGTGATAGATTGATAGGTAGACCTCTAGCTAATTTCTCCCATGGTCTGTCTCCATATTAATGACGGTGGAAAGTTTATAGGTGTCTCTTCATGAGAGGAAGGTGTCATGTCATGGACATCTACATGTGTTCAGGTACCACCCATTTTCCCACAGTGTCTCTTTCAGGTCACGGTGAGCCCATCCCCGGGAAGCCTGTCCACAGTAGGTGTGCAGGCATCCAGTAGGTATGGGAGTCAGGGATGAGGTTGGCCTAAACCACAGCACAGACCAGCCGATCTTCATGTTCCTAAGGCAGCGATGACTGTGTACCTAACACTTCCTGGTTCCACCTCTTTGTTTTAGGTGGTCAGGTTATAACCATGTGTTTTTTTATGTTTCTCTTTCAGACATAAGTCATGTGCAATGCTGAGTGTCCTTGGTGGTGATATCCGGTGAGTACCCTGGCATTCCCAAAGTAGTTAGTAAGCATGGGGTATTTTGAGGCATACTCATGAGAGATGATGGTGTCTGCTGAGGTAGATTTTGACCCGATTTTAATAGAGTTATCAAGGTTGTGTTGTTGTGTTTCATGGTAATGCACATGAAAAGCATTGTTGGCATGCGTGGTCGTAAAACAAGTCGTGATCCTAAATACTATTGTCACATGTGTTTCTTCAGATTCTTGTGAGGAGAACTCGGTGAGCTAACTATGGTGGTTATTGGAACCTGCCAAAATATGTGGTAGTTGGTCAAGTGGGTGCTACGGCTGTGCCGATCATCTGATACTCAAGGTGAATTTAAGTGAAGAGGATGCTCTTAACACTTGTGTTAATTACCTTGTTTGTAGGGGGAGGGAAGTGGCATGGCTGGTAGTATGGTAATAGCAGCCCATACTGCCAGTCATGCCACTTTCCTTCCCCTCCAAAAGGCCAGCACAGACTATGTGATGCTCACGTGTCTAGGTAAGTGATGCTGTGTGCAGGGATTCAGGTAAGAAATGATGCATTCCTTGCCAATCGTTTTAAGTAGGAGTTTACAATTTTCTATTATTGAGAAGGTTTACGTTTCCTACTGTGCCTGTTCCAATATTATAGGCACACTGGATCTGATCCTGTCTGCCACCCGCAGTACTGATCACAGGCTTTTCACAGGTGGCCAATCCTGAGTGACATGTTGGTGACAGTGGTGTCAACTCTGGATGACTACACGTATCCAGGTAGAGTTGATGTGTCTCATAGTGGATGAGGTTTGCTTACGGGTGTCCTGGTGGGGAAAGGATTGTCCTTTATTAACGTTCATGACTTTAGGTTCCTGTGCAGAAATCAGAATGACTGTAACCTTGCCCGTGAACCAAGGACATGGCCATTATGCAGGTAAGTGGTGATGTGGGCTTCAACCACAGCGTGAGCCATCTGATCTGCAGATCACTAGATGAACTCTAATTTTTTTTGGCAACTAAATCGAGGTGACCATCTCTTCTTTCCAGGTATTGAGGTAGGAAATGAGAGTCCTTAGCAATCTAGTGACCTCCAGGTTGTTCAGGTGACATTTTAGAGAACATCATTCTTTAACCCTGCGAGGGATGAGGTGTTGCTGTATCCAAGTACTTATCATAACAGGATGAACTACTGCATTAACCACAGAAATCTTGCAGGTGTCCCGTGGTGAAATGTTGTGATTTCTGACCATGGTCCGGACCTTGGAGTTCTGCACAGGATTCAGGCAGAGTTAATGGTGTCTTTCTTACAGGAGCGAGTGTCGCAGCTAATCTGGGGTATCCTGCTACTCAAAATTCTGTGTTTTCACATGTATCTCTTATGTGTTTCAGATTCCTGTGAAGAAGGTGGTTAAAGGGGGACATTTCTCATATTTGAATTAGTGGTGATATGTCCTCTGCCCATTGTAACCATGACTTATTTACTGGGAGTCAGGTAAGAAATTCTCAGGCCAGTACATCTACTACCAAGCACATTTGTTTTGAACTAGAGAATTGCTGAGCAATTTGAAGTTATCTGTGTAACTACCATGGATCTCCCAAGTCACATTAATAACTGGGTTTTTCTTTCTCTGAGGGGACCAGCCAACTGATGAAGGTGTGTCCACAATTGCATAGATCAGAGAGAACTGGGAGATGCCAGGTAGACTTGGGGTGTGCAATGGTGGCCCACAACACGGATATTTGCATTTTTGATTTCTAGAAGTTTTGACAGTGGACCTGTGTTTTCTGGTTGCAATCTAGATAGCATGTTGAACTTCTTCATGATCATTGCCTGGACAGTGCATAAACCGGTAAATGATGACCTGTGACTTAGGCATCGGACAGACCTTCTGACCTTCAGAAATCAAGGTGAGGTTATATGGTTTCCGTCACACTGTGTTATTGTTTTGCAGCTGACCCGTGAAGTCCTTCTTAGTACTCAGGTATGAGATTCTGTGACATACACTCAGGAGAGAATGATGGATGTGAATAATGATGTTTTTGGAATCCATATTGAATGTCTTCTTTGACTTTAGGCAGTTCAGAATCCTAGCAATCCATTTGTCCCAAGCAATCCTAGTGAGCATTGGCTGTTGCCATTTCCCTGCTCAGAGATTGACTTTGATGCTGATAAATTGATAGGGACACTTCCAGGTAATTTTTCCACGGTCCGTCTCCACATTAATGACCATGGAATGTTTGCAGGTGTCTCTTCGTGAGAAGAAGGTGTCATGGACATCTACAAGTGTAGAGGTAATGGTCATGAGTCTACAACCAAAGCCCTTGATCAAGGCAATGTGCAGTTGTCTCAGTAGCTTAAGACGTTTATTCCACCCATTTTCCACAGTGTGTCTTTCAGGTCACGGTGAGCCCATCCAGGGGAAGCCTATCCACAGTAGGTGTGCAGGCATCCAGTAGTTATGTGGGTCAGGGATGAAGTGGGCCGAAACCACAGCACAGGCCAGCCGATCTTCATGTTCCTAAGGCAGCGATGACTGTGTACCTAACACTTCCTGGTTCCATCGCTTTGGTGCAGGTGGTCAGGTAATAACCATGTGTTTTTTCTGTTTCTCTTTCAGACATAAGTCATGTGTAATGCAGAGTGTCCTGGGTGGTGATATCCGGTGAGTACCCTGGCGTTCCCAAAGTAGTTAGTAAGCATAGGCTATTTTGAGGCATACTCATGAGAGATGATGGTGTCTGCTGTGGAAGATTTTGACCTGATTTAATAGAGTTATCAAGGTTGTGTTGTTGTGTTTCATAATAATGGAAGTGAAAAGCATTGTTGGCAGGTGTGGTCGTAAAATAAGTTGCGATCCTAAACACTGTTGTCACATGTGTTTCTTCAGATTCTTGTGAGGAGAACTCAGTGAGCTAACTATAGTGGTTATTGGAATCTGCCTCTATACGTGGTAGGTGTTCAAGTGGGTCCTACTGCTGTGCAGATCATCTGATACTCAAGATGAGTTTAAATGAATAGGATGCTCTTAACACTTGTGTTAATTACCATGTTTGTAGGGGGAGGGAGGAGGCATGGCTGGTAGTATGGTAATAATTGCACATACTGCCAGACATGCCACCTTTCTCACCCTACAAAAGCCCAGAAGAGACCATATGATGCTCACATGTCTAGGTAGGTGATGGTGTTTGCTAACACTCATTATCACCATGATTCCCCTGCAGGGAATTAGGTAAGAAAAGATGGATTCCTTGCCAATCATTTTATGCCTTGCCAATCGTTTTAATTGTAGGAGTTTACAATTTTCTATTTTGGAGAAGGTTTACGTTTCCTACTGTGCCTGTTCCAATATTATAGGCACACTGGATCTTATCCTGTCTGCCAACCCGCAGTACTGATCATAGGCTTTTCACAGGTGGCCAATCCCATGTGACGTGTTGGTGACAGTAGTGTCCACTCTGGATGACTACACGTATCCAGGTAGAGTTGATGTGTCTCACAGTGGACAAGGTTGCTTACGGGAGTCCTGTTGGGAAAAGGTTTGTCATTTACACTCATTTCATGACTCTCAGGTTCCTGTGAAGTAATCTCAATGATTGTAATATAGTTCGGAACCAAGGACTTGTCCATTATGCAGGTCAGTGGTGATGTGGGCTTCAACCACTGCATGAGCCAACTGATCTGCAGATCACTAGATGAACGCTAATTTTTTTTGCAACTAAATCGAGGTGACCATCTCATCTTTCCAGGTATTCAGGTAGGAAATGAGAGTCCTTACCAGCTGTCCCGCTACTCAAAATTCTGTGTTTTCACATGTACCTTGTGTGTTTTTCAGGGTCCTGAGGAGATGACATGACGATACAGTTCATGGCCGTTAATGGAGGATAATTCTCATATGCGAATAAGTGACGAGGTGTCTTCCACTCATTTTAACCATGACTTATTTACTGGGAATCAGGTAAGAAATTCTAGGGCCAGTATATGTACTAGCAAGCACATTCATCACCATTTTGGTATGTTAGACAAAACTTAGTTGTGAACCATAAGATTTCTGAGCGATTTGTAGATATCAGTGTAACTACCACGGATCTCCCAAGTCACATTAATCACTGGATTTTTCTTTCTCTGAGGGGACCAGCCAGAAGATGAAAGTGCGTCCGGCAATGGCTTAGATCTGAGAGGACTGCGAGATGCTAGTTGGACTTTGGGTGTGCAGTGGTGGCCCACAACAAGGCTATTTGCATTTTCCATTTCTAAAAGTTTTGACAGGGACACGTCTGGAATCCTGTGTTTTCCAGGTAGCAATCTACATACCATGGTAAACTTCATCATGATCATTGCCTGGACAGTGCATGAACCCAGTAATTCATGACCTGTGCCTTAGGTATCCGACAGACCTTCTGACATTCAGATATCTAGGTGAGTGTGTATGATATGCCAAACACCGTGCTATTGTTTTGCAGCTGAGCCGTGAAGTCCTTCTTAGTATTCAGGTATGAGATTCTGTGACATACACTCATTAGAGAATGATGGATGTCAATAATGATGTTTTTGGACTCCATATTGAGTGTGTTCTTGGCCTTTAGGTAGTTTGGAATCCGTTTGACCCTAGAAAGCATAGTGAGAATGGGCTGTTGCCATCTCCCTGCTCAGAGATTGCCTTTTATGCCCCCATACTGATAGACTGATAGGTAGACTTCCAGGTAATTTCTTCCATGGTTTGTCTCCACATTAATGTCTGTGGAATGTTTGCAGGTGTCTCTTCATGAGAAGAAGGTGTCATCGACCTCTTCAAGTGTTCAGGTAATGGTCATGAATCTCCAACTAAAGCCATTGATCAGCCCTAACCAGTTTGGCTCAGTTCATAGAGTGTCGGCCTGCAGACTTAGAGGCCCCAGTTTTTATTCCCATCATGGGCACTTACCTGCATTGGGAGCACATCCGCAGAGGGAGATGTGCAGGAGGCAGCTGATCGATGTTTCTCTCTCATCAATATTTCCAACTCTCTATCCCTCTCCCTTCCTCTCTGTAAAAATCAATAAAATATATATATTTTTAAAAAGCCATTGATCAAGTCAATGTGCATTTCTCTTGGTAGACTAAGAGGTGTATGCCACCCATTTTCCACAGCGTCTCTTTCAGGTCACAGTTAGCCCATCCCTGGGAAGCCTATCCACAGTAGGTGTGCAGGCATCCAGTAGGTATGGGGGTCAGGGATGAAGTGGCCTAAACCAGAGCACAGACCAGCCAATCTTCATGTTCCTAAGCCAGCGATGACTGCATTCCTAACACTTCCTGGTTCCATTGCTCTGTTGCTGGCGATCAGGTAATAACCTTTCGTTTTTACCTTTTCTCTTTCAGACATAAGTCATGGGTAATACTGAGTATCTTGGGAGGGTGATATCTGGTGAGTTTTCTGGCGTTCCCCAAAAAGTTAGTAATCATAGGAATTTTTAAGGGATACCCTTGAGAGATAATACTGTCCGCTGAGGAAGAGTATGACCTGATTTAATAAAATTATCAAGGTTGAGTTGATGTGTTTCATCCTAATGGAAGTGAAAAGCATTGTTGGCAGATGTGATCATAAACAAGTTGTGATCCTAAACATTGTTGTCACTTCTGTTTCTTAAGATTCTTGTGAGGAGAACTCGGTGAGCTAACTATGGTCATTGTGGGAACCTGCCTCCAAAGCTGGTAGGTGGTCAAGTAGGTGCTACCACTGTGCACATCATCTGATACTCAAGGTGAGGTTCAGTGAAGAGGATGCTCTTAACACTTGTGTTAATTACCTTGTTTGTAGGGTGAGGGTTGCAGTATGGTTTGTACTGAGGTAATGGCTGCCCCCAATACCAGACATGCTACCCCCACCCCCTACAAAACCCCAGCACTGACCATGTGTTGCTCACATGTCGAAGTAAGTGATGCCGTGTGCTAATACTGGTTGTCAAAATGATTCCCTTTCAGAGATTCAGGTAAGAAATAATGGATTCCTTGACAATCGTCTTAAGAAGGTTTTTACAATTTTCTATTTTAGGGAAGGTTTACGTTTGCTACTGTGTCTTCTCCAGGATTATAGGCACACTGGTACTTATCCTGGATGCCAACCCACTGTACTGATCATAGGCTTTTCACAGGTGTCCAATCCAGAGTGACATGTTTTTGACAGTAGTGTCCACTCTGGATGGCTGCAGGTATCCAGCTAGAGTTGATGTGTCTCATAGTGGATGGGGTTTGCTTGCGTGTGTCCTGGTGGGGAAAGTGTTGTCGTTTACAAACATTCATGACTTAAAGGTTCCTGTGCGGAAATCAGGATGACTGTAATCTTGCCCCAAAACGAAGGACATGGCTGTTATGCAGGTAAGTGGTGATGTGGGCTTCAACCATAGCATGAGCCATGTGATCTTCAGATTGCTAGGTGAGCGCTGATGTTTTTACCAACAAAATTGAGGTCCCACTCTCTTCTTTGCAGTTATTCAGGTAGGAAATTATAGTTCTCAACAATTGATGTAGCTCCAGGTTGTTCAAGTGATATTTTAGAGAATATTTTTCTTTAACACTGAGAGGGATGAGGTATTGCTGTATCCACATCCATTTCATAGTAGGCCGAACCACAGTACCAACCATGGAAATGTTGTAGGTGTCCCGTGGTTAAATGTAGTCATATCTGACCTGGTCCAGATCTTGGAGTTCTGCAAAGTATTCTGGCAAAGTTGATGGTGTCTTAGACAAGGAAATGTCGCAGCTAACCTTCGGTGTCCCGCTACAGAAAGTTCGGTGCTTTCACAATCATCATTACCATGAATTGTTTACAAGGACTCAGGTAAGCAATTCTAGGGACAATACAGGTACCAGCAAGCACATTGAACCTTTCGTTTGGCATGTTAGAGAACACTTAGCTGAGAACTACGTTTTTGTTGTGCGATTAGAAGATATTAGAGGAACCACCACGGGTCTCTCAGGTCACATTAATCACTGGATTTTTCTTTGTCTGAGGCGCCAGTCACCATATGAAGGTGTCTCCAGCAATGGCATAGATTTGAGAGGACTGCGAGATGCCAGGTATAGTTGGGGTGTGCAGTGGTGGCCCACAACTAGGCTCCTTGCATTTGGATTTCTAGAAGGTTTGACAGTGGACACGTATGGCATCCTGTGTTTAGCAGGTTGCAGTCTAGATACCATGGTGAACTTCTTCATGATCATTGCCCGAACACTGCATGAACCCGGTAAGTGATGACCTGTGCCTTAGGCATCCGACAGAACCTCTGACCTTCAGATGTCTACTTACGTGTGTATGGTTTCCCTGATACCATGTTACTGTACTGTTTTGCAGCTCAGCCGTGAAGTCCTACTTAGTACTCAGGTATGAGATTCTGTGACATTCACTCATGAGTGCATAATGGATGTGAATAATGAAGTTTTTTGGACTCCATAATGAGTGTGTTCTGGGCATATAAGCAGTTCATTATCCATTTGAACCAAGCAATCCTCGTGAGCATGGGCTATTGTGGTCTCCCTGCTCAGACATTGTCTTTTATGCCTCCATATTGATGGATTGATAGGTAGACTTCCAGGTAATTTCTCCCACATTCTGTCTCCACATTTATGACCATGGAATGTTTGCAGGTGTCTCTTCATGAGAAGAAGGTGTCATTGACATCTACAAGTGTCCAGGTAATGGTCATGAGTCTACAACCAAAGCCCTTGATCAAGGCAATGTGCAGTTGTTTTGGTAGCCTAAGACGTGTATGACACCCATTTTCCACACTGTGTCTTTCAGGTCATGGTGAGCCCATCCTGGGGAAGCCTATCCACGGTAGGTGTGCAGGCATCCAGTAGGTATGGGGGTCAGGGATGAAGTGGGCCTAAACCACAGCACAGACCAGCCGATCTTCATGTTCCTAAGGCAGCGATGACTTTGTACCTAGCACTTCCTGGTTCCATTGCTTTGGTGCAGGTGGTCAGGTAATAACCATGTGTTTTTTCTGTTTCTCTTTCAGACATAAGTCATGTGTAATGCTAAGTGTCCTGGGTGGGTGATACCCGGTGAGTACCCTGGAGTTCCCAAAGTAGTTAGTAAGCATAGCATATTTTGAGGCATACTCATGAGAGATGATGTTGTCTGCTGAGGAAGATTTTGACCTGATTTAATAGAGTTATCGAGGTTGTGTTGTTGTGTTTCATAATAATGGAAGTGAAAAGCATTGTTGGCAGGTGTGGTGGTAAAATAAGTTGTGATCCTAAACACTGTTGTCACATGTGTTTCTTCAGATTCTTGTGAGGAGAACTCGGTGAGCTAACTATGGTTGTTATTGGAACCTGTGTATATACGTGGTAGGTGGTCAAGTGGATCCTACCGCTGTGCAGGTCATCTAATACTCAAGATGAGTTTTAAGTGAAGAGGATGCTCATAACAGTTGTGTTAATTACCATGTTTGTAGGGGGAGGGAGGAGGCATGGCTGGTAGTATGGTAATAGCTGCCCATACTGCCAGACATGCCACCTTTCTCACCCTACAAAAGCCCAGCACAGACTATGTGATGCTCACATGTCTAAGTAAGTGATGCCGTGTGCTAACACTCATTGTCGCCATGATTCCCTTGTAGGGATTCAGGTAAGAAATGATGGATTCCATGCCAATCATTTTAAGTAGGAGTTTACAATTTTCTATTTTAGAGAAGGTTTACGTTTCCTACTGTGTCTGTCCCAGGAGTGCAGGCACACTGGATCTTATCCTCGCTCCCAACCCGCTGTACTCATCATAGGCTTTTCACAGGTGGTCAATCCCGAGTTATGTGTTTGTGACAGTGGTGTCAACTCTGGATGACTCCAGGTATCCAGGTAGAGTTGATGTGTCTCATTGTGGATGGGGCTTGCTTATGGGTGTCCTGGTGGGGAAAGTGTTGTCCTTTACAAACATTCATGACTTTCAGGTACCTGTGCAGAAATCAGATTGACTGTAACATTCCCCGGATGGAAAGATCTAGCTGTTATGCAGGTAAGTGGCGATGTGGGCTTCAATCACACCATGAGCCATCTGATCTGCAGATCACTAGGTGAGTGTTGATGTTTTTCTCAACAAAATCACGGTGACCCTCTCCTCTTTGCAGCTTTTCAGGTAGGAAATGATAGTCTTCAGCAATTCAGCAAGCTCCAGGTTGTTCATGTCATATTCATTTATTTATTTTCAAATTAATCTTCATTGTTCAGATTATTACACTTTTTCCTCTTTTTTCCCCCATAGCTCCCCTCCACCGGGTTCCCACCCCACCCTCTGCTCGTAACCCCCCCCCCACACACACACACACTGTCCTCATCCATAGGTGTATGATTTTTGTCCAGTCTCTTCCCGCACCCCCATAGCCCCTTGTCCCCTATAATTGTCAGTCCACTCCTTTACTATGCCCCTGATGCTATTATATTCACCTGTTTATTCTGTTCATCAGATTTTTTATTCACTTGATTTTTAGATTCACTTGTTGATAGATATGTATTTGTTGTTCACAATTTTTATCTTTACCTTTTTCTTCTTCTTCCTCTTCTTAAAGAATACCCTTTAGCATTTCATATAATACTGGTTTGGCGGTGATGAACTCCTTTAGCTTTTTCTTATCTGTGAAGCTCTTTATCTGTCCTCCAATTCTGAATGATAGCTTTGCTGGGTCGAGTAATCTTGGTTGTAGGTTCTTGCTATTCATCACTTAGAATATTTCTTGCCACTCCCTTCTGGCCTGCATAGTCCCTGTTGAGAAGAGCTGACAATCGTATGGGTATTCCCTTGTAGGTAACTAACTGTTTTCCTCTTGCTGCTTTTAATATTCTCTCTTTGTCTCTTGGCATTTTAATTATGATGTGTCTTGGTGTGGTCCTCTTTGGATTCCTCTTGTTTGGGGTTCTGTGTACTTCCTGGACTTGTAAGTCTATTTCTTTCACTAGGTAGGGGAAGTTTTCTGTCATTATTTCTTCAAATAGGTTTTCAATATCTTGCTCTCTCTCTTCTTCTGGCACCCCCATAATTCGGATGTTGGTATGCTTGAAGTTGTCCCAGATGCTTCTTACACTATCTTCATATTTTTGGATTATTTTTTCTTTTTGCTTTTCTGGTTGGTTGTTTTATGCTTTTTTGTATTTCAAATCTTTGACTTGATTCTTGTGATCCTCTAGCCTGCTGTTGAATCTCTGTATATTATCCTTTATTTCAGTCATTGTATGCATAATTTCTAGTTGGTCCTTTTTCATGTACTCAATGGTCTCACTAAATTTATCAGTGGTTTCTAGAAGATTCTTGAAAAACCTTATATCCGTGGTTTTGAACTCTATATCCAGTAGTTTGCTTTCCGCCATTTCTGTCATTTGTAACCTGTTTCTTTGTCTCCGCATTTTGGCTGCTTCCCTGAGTTGATAGAGTGGCTTTGTGTGCTAGGTGTCCTATAGGGCCTCCCCAATTACCTGAGGTGGACACTGTTGGTGCACCTCTTTGTGGGCTGTGTACACAGTCCTGTTGTAGTTAAGCCTTGGTTGCTGTTGGTATCACTGGGAAGAATTGACCTCCAGTCCAATTGGCTGTGAGGATCAGTTGTGTCTACAATGGGAGAATTTCTGTGCTGGAGACACCCTTATGGGGCAGGACTTGCTTCAGTGGGGCTTTCGTGCTAGCTGAGTCTGCCCCCTGAGTGTGGCCCTTATGGATCTGAGGAGTTGTAATCTGGATGGTCCCACTCTGACCACTGGGTACACTGGTTCTTGGATCTCCAAGGAGGTATAAATTTAGCTCTTCCTGAGGCCACCCAGCAGTAGCTATGGAGAGATCTGCAGATTCCTCTTCTTTGTTTTGGGTTTGGAGGTGCCCAGATGAGGCCCAGCTGTGAAACAATGCAAGCTGCTGTGGAGCCTTGGGCCTTATTTTGGAAGATCTGGGGCTCTCTGACCCAGCTGCAGTTTGTTAGGTAATTTTAGATTGCAAAGGGCCAGGCCATTCATATGCAAAAGCCTCTGTGCACAGCTTGGGTGGGGTTGTAAATTGGGTGGGGCAGGGTCTTAGGGAATCAACAGGGTGGAGCAAACAGCAATGGCTTCCCGTCAGCCCTGCCCTAAGAGGCCCCCAGTCCTCAGTTTCCCGTGGTATTCGCTGCAAGCACCTCTGAGAGAAAGCCACCCTCGTGTTCTGGCCAGATGCCAGATAGTCCCGTTTCCCCCCCCCCCCCCCCCCCCCCCCGGTATGAGTCAGGGTCCCCAGAGTCTTGCCCGGAACTGGAGTTCAGTGCAGTCAGGAGCTTGTGTCTCCCTCCTGATTGAAAAAGACAACTGAATCCTCAGTAGCCAGCCTTTTCCACGCACGCCTCCGTACCTCTGCACTTTACTTCCACACCTCCTCTGAGCCTCAGTGTGCTTTTCTCTTCCCTTCTAGTTGTAGAATTTCCACTCAGCCAGCCTTCCTGTGGTTCTAGATGATGTCTGTTTTGTCTTTTAGTTGTAGTTTTGAAGTAGTTGTGCGAGGCAGCAAGTTTAGGTGTTTACCTGTGCCACCATCTTGGTTTCTCATGTCATATTTTAGAGAACATTTTTCTTTATCCCTGCGAATGATGTGGAGTTGTTGTATGCAGGTCCTTATCATAATAGGACAAACCACAGCACTGACCATGGAAATGTCGTAGGTGTCACAGGGTAAAATGTTGTCTTATCTGACCGTGGTCCAGACCTTGAAGTTCTGCACAGTATTCAGAGAGAGTAGATGGTTTCTTATAGAAGGAAGTGTCGCAGCTAATCTGGGGTGTCCCCCTACACAAAGTTCTGTGTTTTCACAATCATTGTTACCATGAGTTGTTTACTGGGAGTCAGGTAAGAAATTCTAGGGACCAAATAGGTACTAGCAAGCACATTCATTTCCAGTTTGGTATGCTAGACAAAACTTCGTTTTGAACTACAGTATTGCAGAGCGATTGGAAGATATCAGTGCAACTACCATGGATCTCCCAAGGCACATTAATCATTGGATATTTCTTACTCTGAGGGGAAGAATGCCAGATGCCAGGTAGAGTTGGGGTGTGCAGTGGTGGCCCACAACAAGGCTATTTGCATTTTCCATTTCTAGAAGGTTTGACAGTAAACACTTATGGCATTGTGTGTTTTTCAGGTTGCAGTCTAGATACCATGGTGAATTTTATCATGACCATTGCCCAGACAGTGCATGAACCCATTAAGTGATGACCTGTGCCTTAGGCATCCAACAGACCTTCTGACCCTCAGATGTCTAGGTAAGTGTATATAGTTTCACTAAGACTGTATTATTGTTTGCAGCTGACCCCTGAGGTCCTCCTTAGTACTCAGGTATGAGATTCTGTGACATTCACTCATGAGAGAATGATGGATGAGAATAATGATGTTGTTTGGACTGCATATTGACTGTGTTTGGGGCCTATCGGCAGTTTGGAATCCATTTGACCCAAGTAATCCTAGTGAGCATGGGCTGTTGCTGGCTCCCTCCCCAGAGATTGCCTTTTATGCCCCCAGAGTGATAGATTGATTGGTAGACTTCCAGGTAATTTCTTCCATGGTCTGTCTCCACATTAATGACCTTGGAATGTTTGCAGGTATCTCTTCGTGAGAAGAAGGTGTCATCGACATCTACAAGTGTTCAGGTAATGGTCATGAGTCTCCAACCAAAGCCATTGATCAAGGCAATGTGCACTTGTCTCCATAGCCTAAGATGTGTACGCCACCCATTTTCCACAGTGTGTCTTTCAGTTCACAGTGAGAGCCCATCCCCGGGAAGGCTATACACTGTAGTTATGCAGGCATCCAGTAGGTATGGGGGTCAGGGATGAAGTGGGCCTAAACCACAGCACAGACCAGCCAATCTTCATGTTCCTAAGGCAGCGATAACTATGTATCTAACACTTCCTGGTTAAATCACTTTGTTGCAGGTGGTTAGGTATAACCTTGCGTTTTTACCTTTTCTCTTTCAGACATAAGTCATGTGTAATGCTGAGTATCCTGGGTGGGTTATATCCAGTGAGTACCCTGGCATTCCAAAACTAGTTAGTAACCACAGGATTTTTTGAGTGGTATCCATGAGAAATGATGGTGTCTGCTGAGGAAGATTTTGACCGGATTTAATAGAGCTATGAAGGTTGAGTTATTGTGCTTCATCGTAATGGACCTGAAAAGCATTGTTGGCAGGTATGTTCTTAAAACAAGTTGTGATCCTAAACACTGTTGTCACATGTGTTTCTTCAGATTCTTGTGAGATCTCAGTGAGCTAACTATGGTCGTTATAGGAGCCTGCCTCTAAAGCTGGTAGGTCGTCAAGTGGGTCCTACCACTGTGCACATCATCTGATACTCAAGGTGAGGTTAAGTGAAGAGGATGCTCTTAACCCTTGTGTTAATTACCTTGTTTGTAGAGTGAGGGAGGCGGAATGGCTGGTACTGAAGTAATGACTGCACACAGTACCAGACATGCCGCCCCCTTCCCTCTACAAAAACCCAGCACAGAATATGTGATGCTCACATGTCAAGGTAAGTGATGCTGTGTGCTCACACTCATTGTCGCCATGATTCCCTTGTAGGGATTCAGGTAAGAAATGATGGATTCCGTGCCAATCATTTTAAGTTAGAGTTTACAATTTTCTATTTTAGAGAAGCTTTAGGTTTGCTACTGTGTCTGTCCCAGGAGTGCAGACACACTGGATCTTATCCTGTCTGCCACCCGCAGTACTGATCACAGGCTTTTCACAGGTGGCCAATCCCGAGTACGTGTTTGTGACTGTGGTGTCATCTATGGATGACTGGAGGTTTCCAGGTAGAGTTGATGTGTCTCATAGTGAATGAGGTTTGCTTGCGGGTGTCCTGGTGGGGAAAGCATTGTCGTTTACAAACATTCATGACTTAAAGGTTCCTGTGCGGAAATCATGATGACTGTAACCTTGCCCCGAAATGAAAGACGTGGCTGTTATGCAGATAAGCGGTGATGTGGGCTTCAACCACAGCATGATCCGTCTGATCTGCAGATCGCTAGGTGAGCGCTGATGTTTTCCCCAGAAAATCGAGGTGACCATGTCTTCTTTGCAGACTTTCTGGTAGGGAATGATAGTCTTTACCAATCTAGTGACCTCCAGCTTGTTCATGTGATATTTCAGAGAACATCATTCTTTAACCCTTCCAGGGATGAGGTGTTGCTGTATTTAGGTCCTTATCATAGTGGGAGGAACCACAGCATTAACCATGGAAATGTTGCAGGTGTCACGGGATGAAATGTCATATCTGACCATGTTCTGGACCATGGAGTTCTGCACAGTATTCAGGCAGAGATTATGGTGTCTTAAAGAAGGAAGTGTTGCAGCTAATCTGCGGTGTTCTGCTACTCAAAGTTCTGTGCTTTCACACATATCGTGTCTTTTTCAGGGTCTTGTGAAGAAGACATGACAATGAAGTTCATGTTGGTTAAAGGAGGACATTTCTCATATTCGAATAAGTGGTGATGTGTCCTCACACTCATTGTTACCATGACTTGTTTACCAAGAGTCAGGTAAGAAATTCTTGGGACCGTACACATACTAGCAACCATATTGAATTTCTAGTTTGGTATGTTTGACAAAACTTAAGTTGAACTACCAGACTGCTGAGCGATTGGAAGATATCAGGGTAACTGTCACGGATCTCCCATGTCACATTAATCACTGGATTTTTCTTTCTCTGAGGGGAACATCCACCAGATGAAGGTGTCTCTGGCAATGGCATAGATCTGAGAGGACTTCGAGATGCCAGGTAGAGTTGGGGTGTGCAGTGGTGGCCCAGAACAAAGCTATTTTTAGTTTCTATTTTTTTGAATGTGTGACCGTGGATACATATGGCATCCTGTGTTTTCCAGGTTGCTGTCTAATTACCATGGTGAACTTTATCTTGATCATTGGCCTATCGATGCTTGAATCCCGGTAAGTGATCACCTGTGCCTTATGCATCCTATAGACCATCTGACTTTCAGTTATCTAGGTAAGTGTGTATGGTTTCCGTAACACCATTTTATTGTTTTGCAGCTGACCCGTGGTTTCTTTCCTAGTACTGAGATATGAGATTCTGTGACATTCCTCATGAGAATATGATGGATGTGAATAATGTTGGTTTTTGGACTGTATATTAAGGATATTTTTGGCCTGTAGGAAGTTCAGAATTCATTTGACTCAAACAATACTTGTGAGCTTGGGCTACTGCTGTCGCCCTGCTCAGAGATTCTGTTTTATGCCCCCATGTTGATAGATTGATAGGCAGACTTCCAAGTAATCTCTCCTATGGTCTGTGACCACTATACTGACTGTGGAATTTTTGCAGACATCTCTGAAAAGAAGACTGTGTCTCTCAGTTCTTTGTAGTCATGGATGTCTTCAACTATCCGGTTAATGGTGATCAGTGTTTAAACAATGCTGTTGACCCAGAGAATGTGCAGTTTCCAGGCAGTTTAAGACATTTATGGAATACATTTTCCACAGTGTTTCCTTCGCCTCATATGAGGACAATACTGGTAAGCCTATCAATGGTAGTTATCAAGGTATTCAGCAGGTATTGAGGTAATGTCTGCTGTGGGCCTATGCACAGCACAAAACATCTGTTCATTACATATTTTTTGTATGTAATGCTGTGTGCTTCTCATTACCATGAATTTTTTGTATGTATTCATGTAAGAAATGAAGGATTCTTCACCATTTCTGATAGCCATGTGTTTATACACACACACACACACACACATATTACATCTAAACCAACATATATTAAGGGATTAGAAATAAACAGGTTTTTATAATGATTGTTCCCTACCAAAATACTAATTATAGATTTTTTCTGGTGTACAGTGCAGAAATGTTGATTTTCTGACCTCAGTGTAAGCTTTGGATTTCTTCATGTATCCTGATAGATTTACTGTCTCATAATGTCAAAGTAAACAAGTTTATTTGCTGATCTGGTGGTAAAGTTTATTTCTTTTAATACAGATTTCACAATGTGTCTCCAGGTTCCTATCATATAATCACAGTTTACCTAACATTTTCATTAATGGGACATATGGCTTGTATGCTGGTGAGTGATGATATGGGCTTAAACCACAGTACCGGGCATCTCATTCCCAGAATGCTAGCTAATTTACCATTATTTCTTTGCAGATCCCTAACCAGTTCTAGAAATTAATAATTTTCATTTTTTATATTTTACTTAACATTTCTTTTTAACTATGCAAGTTTTGAGTAATTTCATACATCCACATAATTATCATGATATTCAAATCATCATGTAAATTTTCAGATATTCCATTAAGAAAGTCTTACCTGACCATGGTCCTGACATGGTATACTTCTAGTGCTCAGGTAGAGTTGATGTTCTCATAATGATGAAAGTGATGAATGTTTTTCTTTTTTGTGGGTGTCTTGATAGAACAGGTTGTATCCTTTTGCACATATGTCATAATGGGTTGTTCAGGTTCATGACAACAGATCATGGTGACCCTATCAATGGCTGTTAACAGGGGACACTTCTAGAATCCAGATTAGTGATGATATGCACCTTCACCATATCATAGACCAGGCACTCTTTATATTCTTAGGTAAGTGATGCTTGTCCTTGTTCTACCATGAGATTTTTTTTCTAGGTTTCAAGTAAGAAATGATAATGTTTTACCAGTTCTAAAAATCATGTTATCCTACTGGTTTATATATTAGAAAATATTTGTGTTTAACTATGTTGTTGTTGAATGATTGTCAGGTATCCATATAATTATCATAGATCTGAGAGTCACAGTAGTAACCATCAGTTTTTTCCCAGGTTAGCTTTCAAGAGATAATGGTGTCTCTAAGACTGGCTTAGACCTTGGAGTGCTCCAAGATTCCAGGTAGATTTTTTAAAATATATTTATTGATTTTTTACAGAGAGGAAGGGAGAGATATAGAGAGTTAGAAACATCGATGAGAGAGAAACATCTACCAGCTGCCTCCTGCACTCCCCCTGCTGGGGATGTGCTCGCAACCAAGGTACATGCCCTTGACCGGAATCAAATCTGGGACCCTTCAGTCTGCAGGCCACCGCTCTATCCACTGAGCCAAACAGGTTAGGGCAAGATTCCAGGTAGATTTGATGAGACTTGCAGTGATGATAATAACAAGCTTATTCAGGGTCCAGGTAATAAAGGTGTGTTTATAAACACATGTGTTACAGTGTGTCCTTTAGGTTACTGTTAAGAGATGATGATAAACCTCATAATGATCAGTAGTTATTTTGCTTGTATCCAGGATAAGTGATGTTGTAGGCCTTTTGGATACTACAGACCATCTGATATTCAGATATCTTGGTAAACACAGATGATAGTCCTAACTTTTGTATTACCAAGTTTTTTTGCAGGTATCCAGGTAAGAAGTGATATTGTCCCAACCAATACTAATAATTAGCCCTTATTAATTTAGAGTTTTATGGTTCCCTTTAAGTTTGTAGTAATCATAGGATTTCCAGGAATCCAGGTTATGGAATTGTTCTTAAACATTGTTATCTCTTTGGTGTTTGTAGGTTTCAGTTCAGTCATTGTTGAGAACCTAAGTATGATATTAAAGGCAAAGTTTTGCTTGCATCCAGTATAAGATGATGGTGTTTGTACCAGTTAGAGGTCATGAGAATTTGCATACATCCAAGTAGGCAATGATGGTGTTCTTAGACAAGCCTAGTGGCCAAGTTTATTTGCAAGTATCCTTGTAAGTTGTGTTGACTAACCACTGCAGTGATCTGGGAAATTTTGCCAATATCCTGTCATACATACTATGAAGGCACCTCTAACTGAGGCGTTTTTCTTGGGAATTTGCAAGTATCCAGGTAAGAGTTGATGGTGTCCTTAATGAAGATGATAACCGTGTGATTTTGCAGCTATCCCAGCATGATATGACATATCCCTACTGTGACCTAGATCCTGTGCCTCTCTAGGTATTCAGGTGAGAGGTGGTATTTGTCTGATTACATTAATGACCAAGGGGCAGGGCGGGTGAAGAGCTGCAGGTATGCAGGCAGAAGATCATTGTGTCTGTATCTACTGTGCTGACCTTTGAATTTTTCATGTGTCCAGGTAAGAGGTGATCAGTCTCTTAACTTGCTAGTATCCTTGTGATACTTTAGTTGTTCTAGTAAGGAGTGATATGTTCTTAACCATGTTAGTTACCATGGGATTTTGCAGGTATCCACATAGAAGATGATGGTAGTTCTAACTATGGTATTGACCACAGGATTTTGCAGGTATCCCCAGCATGAAATTATATATATCCACAACTATATTGTTTATCCTCAGAGTTTTTAGGTAATCTGGGAAGAGATAATGTTATTGCTAACAACACTAATGGTCATAGCATTTTGCAGATACACAGTCAAGAGATGATGGTGTCTTTATCAACATTGGTGTTCATGGCAATGAAAGAAGACTGGGATACTTTTATGGTTAGCTATATATTTTCTTTTTATTAATATTTCATTAATTTGCCCTAGCCAGTTTTGCTCAGTGGATAGAGCATCAGCCTGTGGACTGAAGGGTCCCGGGCTTGATTCTGGTCAAGGGCACATGCTGGGGTTTGGGCTTGGTTCCCAGAAGGGGACATGCAGAAGGCAGCCGATTGATGATTCTCTCTCATCATAAATGTTTCTATCTCTCCCCTCTCTTCCTCTCTGAAATCAATAAAAATATATATTTAAAAATATATACTTCATTAATTTTTTACAGAGAGGAAGGGAGAGGGATAGAGAGTTAGAAACATCGATGAGAGAGAAACATCGATCAGCTGCCTCCTTCACACCCCCTACTGGTGATGTGCCCGCAACCAAGGTACATGCCCTTGACTGGAATCAAACCTGGGACCCTTCCAGTCCACAGGCCAATGCTCTATCCACTGAGCCAAACCAGTTAGGGCTAGCTATATATTTTCTTAAAAGAATTTTAACATTTAATGACTACTCAATATTCACAATCATATTTTCTTATATCCATTTCTTGATTTCTTCAATTTATTTCATAATCACATTGGCACCAGTAATCTTATGCCCACATTTATGAAATATTTTAATACCTAAGAGCCATCAATACAGACATACTTCATGTAAAATGTTATTCCTAAAGAAAAGTGGGCTATAGATTCAATTCTTAGTTAACGGGTTAGGGAAAACCAAGAAAGAGAAATATTCGTGTGCATATTCTGGAGAAAAGCCTTTGTACTCTCACCCTCCTGATATGAATAGGTATTATGTGATATGTTAGAAAAAGATGTGAAATTTTATAGATTAAGGGGGACTTGAATAGCTCTTATGCAGTTATTAATTCAGTTATTTAAATTTTATTTAGATTACACCGTTGAAACAGAAACTAAGAACTTGGTGACCAACTACTTCACCACCATCATGAAAGTGAAAGCCCTGAATGCAGAGAGGTCAATCAATGTCACACTATGTTTAGTTACCACCTGCTCTTTCAACTGTCCTGTTTGTTTGAAAGCCTAAGACGGATTAAAAATCAGTGAAGCAAGTGGGCTATTGCTTGTTTGAATCAGTATATCTCAGGAAACGTAATTCCAATTGGCCAGACTCTCCATCATGCACTTTGGTTTTTTTTGCTCAAATATTCCATGTAAAATTCTCCTTAAGAAAGCCCTCATTCTCAGTCCCAACCCTCCAGCTACCAATGTCTCCAATGAGGGAAGCAACCTAGTCTGAATTTCAATTCAGCCAAGTAGGATCCCTGTGAACTTCTGTGTCCTTGGCCATGCCCATAGTAGGCACTCAATAAGTGTTATTGAAGTAAATGAGTGCTTCTTGATTGTTTAAATTATTGTGGTTTAACTCATTCAACCACCATTCTTTATTCTAGTGTATAAAGGTAAGAAAGCTAAAAACTCCATTTCTCAGACTTCTTACAACATGCATATGAGTGTGATTTAGGTTCCACCATCAGATGTAGCAGTACGTAACTTTTATTGGAACTGAGTCATGGGTAGAAAGGCAGGGAGTGGATGTCCATTTTACTGGCATGGATTGTGGCAGGGGGATCATAGTTCTGGGAAAATGTGTTTGAAGAGCTTGGAATTCATAAAATAGGCAAACTAAAGCTGGAGATATAGCTTGGGGTCAAGTATACTATTTTAAAAAATATCCTTTCATTTTTTCCATGTTTTCCTTTTATTTTTGTTTTTGTCCGCGTTGGCTCCAGGCCAAAAGCCTCTGCCGGAGGCCAAGGCTTTTGGCCTGGTGCACGCGCATGTACCCGGATCCTCTGCCGTGCTCCCCTTTGTCAGCGCCTCAAGCCCCAGCAGCAGTGGCTGGGGATGAGCTGGTGATCCCAACAGCCTGGCAGCTCAGTGGCGGCGGCGGAGGCAGCATTGGGCCTGGGGACTGGCGAACAGGCAGAAGATGGCCCTGATCGCAGGAGGCTACCCGCACAATTTAATCTTGCGCTGGGCCTCTAGTCCCACCTAATAATAGACATATATGCAAATTGACCATACCTCCGACACACCCACAAGCCACGCCCACCATCCAATCAGAGCGAGCATGCAAATTAACCCAAACCAAGATGGCTACAGCCACAGAGAGCAAGGTTTCCTAGGTAACAGAGGAAGCCAAGCTTTCCGCCTGCCCTTGCCAGGCCTAAGCCTCCACTCAAGCTACAAAGTTTCAATTATAGAAGGTAAACAAATTCAAACAAATGGCAGCAGAATGGAGCTTGAGAGAGCAGGCCAGGGTTGCCGCTGGCAACAGGGGAAGCAAAGCTTTCTGCACACCCTGGCCGGGCCCACCCGCTTAAGGCAACACAGTTTCAATTATAACCCCAACAGAAATGGCTGCTGGCCTGGAGGGATCTCCAGGCTACAAAGTTTCAATTGTAGAAGGAAAATAAATTCCAGATACCATGGCCTCCGCTTGGGTTGCCAGGGGGCGTGGCCGACCTGCAAACCACCACAGGCCCCTTGCTCAGGCCGCCCCACGCCCCAAGGGAACCCCCACCTGATCCAGGACACCCTTCAGGGCAAACCAGCTGGCCCCCACCCCTGTACCAGGCCTCTATCCTATCTAATAAAAGAGTAATATACAGATTGATCATCACTGCAACACACAATATAGCTGCCCCCATGTGGTCAAAGATCCTGCCCCCATGTGGACACAAGATGGCCACCACAAGACGGCCAGCAGGAGAGGGCAGTTGGGAGGCACTCGGCCTGCAAGGGAGGGCAGTTGAGAAGGACCAGGCCTGCAAGGGAGGGCAGTTGGAGGTGATCAACCCTGCAGGAGAGGGCAGTTAGGGGTGACCAGGCCAGCAGAGGAGGGAAGTTGGGGGCAAACAGGCTGGCAGCAGAGTGGTTAGGGGGTATCAGGCTGGCAGGCAGAAGCGGTTAGGGGCAATCAGGAAGGCAGGCGGCAAGCAGTTGGGAGCCAGCAGTGGATTGTGAGAGGGATGTCCAACTGCCCGTTTAGGCCCGGTCCCAGTGGGATCAGGCCTAAAGGGGCAGTCGGACATCCCTTGAGGGGTCCCATATTGGAGAGGGTACAGGCTGGGCTGAGGGACAACTCCCCTCCGTGCACGAATTTCGTGCATCGGGCCTCTAGTATTGTAATAAGGATAAGAGAGTTTCACAAAGAAAAAACCAACTATTATTCCAGTACTGAAGAACATGAACACTTTCCATTTTCCCCTGTTTTTTATCAGTCATTATCCATATGAACACATATTAGATAGGTGCCATAACATTGATATACTTTCATATTCTGATTTCTTTCTCTGAAAATTACATTGTAAATATATATGCACATATTTTTAAATATATTTTATTGATTTTAATATATATTTTTATTGATTTCTGAGAGAGGAAGGGAGAGAGATAGATACATCAATGATGAGAGAGAATCATCAAGTGGCATGCCTCCTACCGGGGATCGAGCCCACAATCCCAGCCTGTGCCCTGACAGGGAATCAAACCATGACCTCCTGGTTCATGGGTTGATGCTCAACCACTGAGCCACACCAGTCATGGCCATATTTTAATATATGAAAAAAGGCAAAAATTGCAAGGAAACATTAAACATGTAATTCTATGTATGTATATATCCTTCATTCAACAATAAGTACCTATCAGTAATAGGTACAGTTTCATGCACTGGGCATCAACAGTGAAGAAGGTAGATAAAGTCCATGCTCAAAGGAAGATAACATTCTCTAGTGGGTTACAACTCCACTGATTCATACAGCCTGGTGTCCCTGTTATTTCATTATGTCATTGTCCCAGCATAGTTAATAGTTCTCACTCTCAAAGGTGTCTCAGTTTGGATGATACATTACATGGTCACCCTGTATATAATAGGTAAATATACAAGTGAAGATATACGTTAATAGCAGAGTAACAAATGCTATAGAAATTTCATAAGGTAAGGTGATGTAATTGGAAAAAAGGACTCCTTTAGTTGGAGTCGTCAGAAAGTCCTCTCTGAGGAAAGCTCAGACTGAATGACAAGAAGGAGCCAAGCAGGCGAAGATGGAAGGCATAAGCATTCTAGGAACAGCAAATGGAAAATGGATGTATCCAAGGACGGGAAGGCAGGGGAGATAGAGTGCAGTCTGTGAGGGCGAGAGAGGCCCAAGAGTAGGCAAGGGCTAGACTTTACAAGGCCTTGTATGTCCTGGGGAGGAGCTCGGCTTTCATTTGAAATGCAGTGGACAGTCTTTGAAGGAGAGCAAGTAACCTAATTTGTGAGTCTTTGCCCAATTTATTCAAATCCATAGGACAGCAAATCAATTCCTGTAAGGCATTCTCATACTTAAAGTACAAAGGCTCCTATAGCAAAGCCACAGATACCATGATTTATGGAAAAATCGTATTTATTACCAACACTAGAATGAAGGGTAAATTGATATGACTTCAAATAACCCTAAGCTTAACTTAAATTCCTGAGAAGCATATATACTTACAACTTCTTCCTCTAGCGTATTAAAGAATAAAATAAGGTGTTCATTTTTAGAATGCACTTGCAAACAAATGCACATTTTTACAAGATTCATCATGCTCCCCTCTCATCATCAATGCCGTTAGTTAAGGATTATGCAATTGGAAGGTAGTGGGGACAGGTCTCTAGACACAAAGGGGTGGCCATTTGGGACAGACTTGGTCTCATGGGTAGAATTAGTTGGAGAGGAAAGGAGGAGCAAGGTGCCAGAAGTCTGGTCTGGATCCTTGGTAGTAGGTGTTCCAGCAGCTTCCAGGCTGCTTCTGGAGCATTTTAAGATGGCACAGCTCAGAGGCGCACTCCACCTGCTGCGCTTGGTCTCCCAAGACCCAGCATTGACCACATAGGTGTGTCCAACACAAGGGTGCCAGGCTGCAGAGGTTGGAATAGGGCCAAATTCTGGGTCACACACGGCTCACCAACCATGTCAGCTTTGGTTTGTCTTTTGGTTTTACAAATTCCAAGCTCCTCAAATACATGGTACCCTTGCCGTAGGCCATGTCACTAAAATGGATGTCCACTCCCCGCCTCCTACAACCAGGACTCCGGAAAGGATCATGCCCAGAGGAAATGTCACAAAGGCTTCATCTGTGCCTCGTAACCCTATGTTTGGGGCATTCCTGTGGTTATGGCTTCTGACCAGTCCCCTTACTGTCTGACTCTCTCAGCAGATGCACCCTTGCCAGCTGGCTAATTCTCTCCCCTGGTTCTCACTGTGGATTTGAGACTGTTGATTTCTTGTTTCCGCAACATCTGGGGCATAAAACAAATAGAAGCATTTCCATTATTCGCCTGCAGAAATAATTAGTTGCTTGAGGCTGCTCTGGATAGCAGACCTATATACAGCACGCCAGCCACCTAATCTATCATTATCTCAAGTGCCGCCTTCCCTGGCGCCAGCAATCCTGTTAGGACCTTCATCATCTCCTCTGTCACCCTTCGGTTCTTCTAGTCTTTTCTGTTTCCCTCAGGACTAGTTAAGACAGATGCTAATGTGTTGGTGAGGTTTTGAAAACAACACTTTTCATAGCAGTGGTTTGAGCTAATGGTGTTTTTCATCTCAAAAATGTTTTACAAACATTAATTAAGCTGCTAACTCCCTGGTGGGCTTAGGCCAGGAGAATGATCACTCACGGAGCAGGTTTCCGTGTTTACCTCAAGCCACAGAAAGTCAAGGAAACAAGGCCGGGGAGCTCCCCCCTAACAGCTCTTTTCTTGGAGGGTTTAACGTGCCTTGAGAAGGTTCGCGATGCTCAGAAAATGAAGGCTTTTGTGATGTTTCCTAAAATGAAACCCTTTGAAATGTTTATTAAGTGAAGTCTACCCAGTAAAAGCCACCTGTCAAAAAACATTCTTTGTTCATTGTTATGGAAGAATATACATCCATTGAGTTCGTGCAATAGGAAAACAGAATAAACTGAGAGTCTAAATCAATTCAATAAGACAATACTTACTTTTCAATAGGAAGAGGGAAAAAACAAAAAAAACAAAACCCTAGCAGGTGTGAGTAGGAAGAAGGAAGGATATGAGAGAATAGGAGATCCCTAAAAGCATTCTTGCCATTTCCTCATTCTGATGCAGAAATCCAAACAGAAAAGCTTTAGAAGAAACACCTGGAAAAACAGTATCTCCATATTCAAAATGCAGAAAAGGCAGGCTAAGGCTAATGGTGGTGACATTCATTCATGGTCATTTTCATGTAAATCAATGATTCTCAATCAGGTGACATTTTGCGCCCCCCAAGAGGACATTTGACAATATCTGGAAATGAGATATTTTGGGTTGTCACAACTGAAGGGAGGGCACAGGTGGAGTGATACTGGCATCTAGTTTATGGAGGTCAGGGATGCTACCATAAATACCCTACAATGATCCAGCCGCAAATATCCCTGGTGTCTAGATGGAGGAACCCTGCTCTAAATCATTACCTTGTCAGAGAGGTGTCTCCAAATCCAGGTGGAGTTAGTGACGTAGTGATATACCATCTATGGGGTTGACCCCAACCCCACGCACCCCCAACTCCAAGCAATCTCAGCATACTAGTCTTTCCTTCAGCTTGCTCTAGGACACCTTCAGTAGGCCTGGGAACCCTGTCTGCGCACACAGTCTAAACTCGAACGTGTTCCTAGCTGCTACACTTGATTTTCTCAGAAGGTAATGGCCATACTTTTATTTTGGAATGATCCAGGCTCCTTTGAATTAGGAAGACATGCACACCTCTACTCAAATAGATAGGCCAGTTCATTTCATTTGAGTAGGAACAAAGTCAAGTGCCAGATCGACGAAGGACCCCTCTGCTGAAACCTCTGCAGCACCTCAAGTTAACTGGTCCATGCTGAGAATGTTGAGAAGGGAGAGGCTCTGTAGTCGTCTTCTGCTCCCTTGTCACAGAATCATCCTTTGACTCAATTCTGGCATTCTGCTTAAATAGTCATGTGTTGGAGTCTAGAGACAATGCAGCAAGAGGGCACAAGGGGAAAAGATAAAAGCGATATAACAATCTGCTTGAGCATGGAGCCTCTTTTTGTTGTTGTTAATTCTTACCCTAGGATATTTTTTCATTGATTTTTAGAGAGGAAGGGAGAGGGAGAGACACAGAGAGAGAAACATTGATGTGTGAGAGAGACATCGATTGGTTGCTTCCCGTACAGCCCTGCGACAAGGGCTGGGGAGGAGCCTGCAACTAAGGTACATGCCTTTGACTGGAATCGAATCCAAGACCCTTCAGTCCTCAGGCAGATGCTCTATCAACTGAGCCAAACCGGCTAGGGTAGAACCTCTCTTATCTACAAATGTTGCTATGCAGCAAAAATATTGAGACATGGTAATTTCATCCCAAATTACACTTAAGTTAAAAAAGACCTGGAAAACATCCCTGTTTATTTTTCATTACAGTCAAAATTTGTATACTATCTAAAATACAAAGACTACTAGAACAGAATTCCAGTCTTTGAGTTCAGTTAAGAGGGAGATAGATAATAAAACAGCTGTCTGACACAGAAAGTAGAAGAGAGGCCAGGGACTGGGGGAGGGGCAAATGGGAAGATACTGCTTCATGGTTACAGAGTCTCTGGGGTGATTAAAAAGTTGTGGAAACTAGATAATGGCTATGGCTGCAGTGTCAGTCTGAGGATGTTTGGGCCTAATTGATGGGAAGTCTTCCATTCATCTCCAGTTAGAGGAGTCTCTAGGCCCTGGCAATGGGCCTGAATGAGTTTCCCTGCTGTGCTTCATTGTGGGCGGCCTAAGGGAAGCATGGCCTCTGTGCAAGCCCAGTGGGGGATGGACCCAGAGGGCAGCCATATTGTGAAACACTCATCTTCCAGGCAATGGGTTCTCTAGAAGGAGCTCTGGCTGGTGCACTGCTGTGCTCACAACATACCCATCACATTTAAAGCTCATAACCCCTCCTAGCCTTTTATTATCTCCAATTAACAGAAGGGGAAACTTGGCTTAAATAAATTGCCCCAAAGCGCGTGGCTCTTCAGTGGTCAAGCCAGCTTCCAAAGCCAGGTTTGAAAGACCCCAAACAGGTGTTTTGATTTCTGGAATATGGCACATCAAATTGCTGTTCAGTAAGTATTTAGTTTCCCACCCCACCCCTCTCCATGGAAGCAATTATCCTCTGCCTGTTGACATGAACTTAGTGTGTGTCTTGTCTTGCCCATGGAATCCTATATAATAAAAGCCTAATATGCTAAGTGTCCGGTTGTCCATTTAGCCAATCAAAGCGTAATATGATAATGATATGTTAAGGCCACTCAACTGCTTGCTATGAAGTGCACTGACCACCAGGGGGCAGATGCTCCAACCAATAAGTTAGCTTGCTGCTGGGGTCTGGTCAATTGGGACTGAGCAAGATGGGCTGGACATGCCCTGGAGCCCTCCCGCAGTCCCTCCTCAGCTGGCCAACCTCTCCCAACCCTCCCCGGCCCCGACTGTGCACCAACGGGGTTCCTCTGCCTGGCCTGTGCCCTCTCGCAGTCCGGGACTCCTTGGGGGATGTTGGAGAGCTGGTTTTGGCCTGATCTTGCTCAACACAGTAGTTGCCCCCTGGTGGTCAGTGTGCTCCCACAGTGGGAGCACCGCTCAGCCAGAAGTCGGGCTCACAGCTGGTGAGCGCAGTGGCAGTGGCAGGAGCCTCTCCCACCTCCACAACAGCGCTAAGGATGTCTGACTGACAGCTTAGGCCCACTCCCCATCAGTCAGACATCCACTGAGGCTCCCGGACTACAAGGGTGCAGACCAGGCTGAAGGACCCCTGCCCCGTCGAGTGCACAAATTTCGTGCACTGGACCTCTAGTGTAGGTATAAAGGACTATGGGCCAGTTCTGAGCCCCAGTGTTGAGAGGCATCATGTGACTATACTCATCTCTTCCCAGAGAAGGCTATGTCAGGAGAAGATTATAGGGCAGCTCAGTCAACCCCAGCCTGAAGCAGAGCACCATATCCCACACCCAGCCAACCTACAGACCCAAGAGTATGAAATAAAGGCTTGTATTTATAAGCCATTGAGGTTCATGGTGATTTGTTATGCAGCATTACTGGCAAGAGCTTACTGATACATACCATGTTGCCTTTACAGAAGGAGTAATTGAGCCTGCCTGGGGGAGATGGCAAAGGCTTCATGCGGGAAGTAATATTTAAGCAGATTATTTTTTAAAATAATAAAATAATTCTTAATTACATTTTTGGAAAAAATGCTTTGTCAAAAATTTGGAAAATACAGAAAGTATGAAAGGGAAAGTCAAAGAGATTATATGTTATTTTAATTATTTTATTTAAGTATAGATGGTATACAATCTTATATTGGTTATATTAGTTTCAGGTGTACAATATAGTGACTTGACACTTTTATATCTTACAATGTGATCACCTCTTTAATTCTAGTAATCATCTGTCACCATATAAACTTATTACAATATTATTGACTATATTCCGTTTCTCCTTTTTACCCATTCCCCTACCCTTTTCCTTCTGGTAACCATCCCTTTGGTCTCTCTTTCTATGAATCTGTTTTTGTTTTATTTGCTTTATTTTGTTTTTAGTTCCACATATAAGTAAAACCATATAGTATTTGTCTTTCTCTATTTGACTTATTTCACTTAGCATAATGCCATCTATGTTGTGGCAAATGACAAGATTTATTCTTTTCCTTTTATTGCTGTGCAAAATTCCATTGTATATGTGTACTACATCTTCTTTATTTATTTATCAGTGAACACCAAGGCTGCCTCCATACCTTGGCTGTTGTAAATAATGCTGCAATGAACATAGGGGTGTATATATCTTTGTGAATTAGTGTTCTCATTTTCTTTGGATAAATACCCAGAAATGTAATTGCTGGGTCGTATGGTATATCTATTTTTAGTTTTGTGAGGAATATCCCTACTGTTTTCCACAGGGTTGTACCAGTTTGCAGTCCCACCAGGAGTACACAGGGTTCCCTTTTGTCCACATCCTCACCAACACATGTTATTTGTTGACGTATTTTACTAGTATAATAGCCATTCTGACAGGTGTGAGATTATATTCCGTGGTTTTAATTTGCATTTCCCTGATGACTAGTGATGTTGAGCATCTTTTCATATGTCCGTTGGCCATCTACATGTCTTCTTTGGAGAAAAGCCGTTATATTAGAATCCTGCTCTCTGCATACTATGCCTGTATACATTATTGGGCTTTGTCTTTTTTGCCTTCATCATCAGCATGTGTTCTTACATATGATCACTTATTCTTTGAAAACATAGTTTGGTTCAGGCCAGCAAAGGAGATTCTGTAAGTGATCTGTGTTAAAGCCAGAGAAAAGCAACCGCCGCTCCCACACTGCTTTGTGCTTCTGCCTTTCTCCTATTTGCATCTCCCAAGTGGGTTTGAGGGAAAGCGAACGCTCATGCCCGCTCTGCAAGGGAACATGCAACCAAATATGGTTGCATATTACTCCTTGCAGTTCTAACTTGAACTTCAAGGAAAAGTTGAAGCACACCAGAAAGACATTCTTTCATTCATTTGTTTAAACATTTATTGAGTACTTACTATGTGCCAGACACTGTTCAAGGCACTGGGAAAACAACTGTTATAAAGTAGAAAAAGTCCCAATGTCTATCAATAGGTAATTTATAAACAAGTAGTAGTATATCCATATAATGGAATACTACTCAGCAATAAAAAAGAACTAACTACTGATATGTAGTACAACATGAACCTCAAAAACATGCTAAGTGAAACATGCTAACCAAAGGCTATACAGGGGTGGGCAAATGTACGTTTATAGTTGTGAGTACATGAAACAGTTTATTCTTATATTATTATTTATTTATTATTGTTTTATTTATTATTAACCTACTTTTGCCCACCCCATATATTATGATTGCATTTTTATAAAATTCTAGATAATTCCAAGAAATCTATGGTGAAGGAAGCACACTAGCAGTTGTGGGGGAAGAGGAGGCAGGAGGGGGAAAAAGGGATTATAAGGGGCATGAGAAACCTTTTGGAGGTGATGGATATGCTCATTATTTCTATTGTGTTCATGAATGTATACATATGTCAAAGTTTTAAATATTTGTGTTTATTACATGTCAGTTATACCTCAATAAAGCTGTTTAAAAAGTCATGGGAGTGGGGGTCGGGGGGGCTGACGAATTGGAGGATAAGCATCTGAGAAGAAGGGAAAAATATGCAAAGACCAGAGGCATTTTATTTAATAAGCACGTAAGACTTAGCATCTAGTACTAGGCAATGTTCCACGAATTTTACAAATATTAACTCATTTAGCCTCACAGCATCCCTATGAGGTAAGTGCTATTAAGGTCACCCCCCGCCTTGCAGATAAAGATTGAGCACAAAGATATTAAGTAACTCGCCCAAAGTAACGAGTAATTGTCACAGCTGGGCTTTGAACCCACAATACGGTGATATGCTGCGTCCACATATCTGAGAACACATTTGACAGTCTTTACAGGTATATTTGACAAGCCACATGACTATAGCCAAAATTGAAGGGAGAAGAGAAGAAGGGAAGACTTTGGAAATGTAGGTTGGGGTAAGTTCATTTAAGTATGAAAGGCCTAGTCATATAACGTGAAGGTACATTAGAAGCTTTTTGAATGGTATGTTTATCTTGCAGCACTAATTTTCATTCATTATCAAATACTAATGATATCCTCAATGGAACTCATCTGAAAGCAACTTTGTCACCACTCTTCTAAAGGACTTAGTCCCAGATGCACACATTGATCAGATAGCCTATTATGCTCGCCAAGTAGCTTAAGCATCAGGTGACATTTCTCACAAAAAGAGTCGTGTTCCCTTGCAGAGCGGGCATGAGCGTTCGCTTTCCCTCAAACCCACTTGGGAGATGCAAATAGGAGAAAGGCAGAAGCACAAAGCAGTGTGGGAGCGGCGGTTGCCTTTCTCTGGCTATAACACAGATCGCTTACAGAATCTCTTTGCTTGCCTGAAGCCCTGAGGAGGGTGTGGCTGGCATTGAGCTGTTAAAGGCTATTAACCAAAAAAGCAGGCTGCCACGGTTCTTAAAGTTCACACCAACTCCAGAATGCACCTTCAGCAGCAGATGGGTTAGGGACAAGAGTCTTAATGTCATATGTCTTCCTGAATCCAGGAGCTCAGAGCTGCTCTCTCTTTTTTTTTTTATGTCTTTATTGATTTCAGAGAGGAAGGGAGAGGAGATAGAAACATCAGTGATGCGAGAGAATCATGGATCGGCTGCCTCCTGCACACCCCTGGCATGCGCCCTGACTGGAAATCAAGCTGTGACTTCCGGGTTCATAGGTCGATGCTCAACCTCTGAGCCATGCAGGCCCAGCTTGAGCAGCCTTGTGTCACTTCGTCTGGAATCCCAGCCTTCAAATAGAAGATTCCTCCTAAGTCCTTTTCTCTCTTTTTCATTTCCTGACCAAACGTATCTCCAGAATGCTGAAGAGGTGAACGTGCCAGTAGTGTGGCTGTCTTGAGGAGCTCAGCAGCTGCTCATTCCTCATAGGGGCCTGGAAATCTGACTACGCTCCCTGTGTTAATCTGCTCTGGCTGCCATAACAAAATACCATAGACGGGCCTGAACAATAGAAATCAGTTTTCTCACAGTTCTGGAAGTCCTAGGACGGCGTGCCACATGGTCCAGTTCTGGTGAGAATGCTCTTCCTGGCTTGTGGACAAGATGCCTCCTCCTCTCTGACCTCACCTGGCCTTTCTTCAGTGCGTGCATTTGAACAGAGCTCTTCCTCTTATAAGGCCACCACTCCTATTGGATTAGGGCTGCACCCTTATGACCACATTTAACTTTCCCTCCTAAAAGCTCCATCTCTAAATATAGTCACATTGGGAACTAGGGCTTCAACATACAAATTTGTGGGGTCACAATTCAGTCCATAGCACTTCCTCATTCAGATTCTGTGCTGCATCCTGAAGACCTGGGCTCATGCGCAGTACAAAGAGATGAGTCGGGACTCTGATAAAGGCAAATCATCTCGAAATGTTCCACTCCGTGACTTCTAGGCAGAGCATTTAGAGCCAGCATGTGGCTTTCTATATACGTTTCCCCCTGTCATGACAACCAGCCATGATTCAGATAGAGAGCTCCATTAGCCCAGGGCCTGGAGTGAGGACAATGCGGAGCAGAGGTATTGCCAGCCCAACTATTTCCAATGATGAGAAAGAATCTGTTGCTGTTGTAAGCTACTAAGATTTGGAGGCATTTATTGTTGAAGCATAACTTATCCCATCCTGACCACTACAATTTACAAAACATTTATGGTCACATATGTATTGATACGGTATTTCTTCTGGAAACATTTATTTACATACCATTTTTAAAGAGTCATTAGACTCAGCAGAAAATTCAGTAGTCTTAAATTTAGGAGATCTGTTTGTAATTTATTTGTCCTTGATAATGTCACTGGACTCCCCTGAACTCTACTTCTTTTTTAAGTGCCTACACAGCTCATCTCACTCAATTGATGAGACAATCATATATATATATATGGAAGTATTTTTAAAACTGTGAAGTACTAAAAGGTAAGACATCTAAATCAATGTGCTGTCCTAGGCTGGATTCCAGACTCCCTCCTTGTCGATGAGTAACAGTGAATGGAGTGACCTCCAGGTGGGGAAGCAGGAAGTCAGATGCTCTTGACCCATGTCTATGGTTCCTTTGCATTGTGTTTTATGAATTTTATATGAGAGACTTCTAAATATTAAAGTTTCTTTATCTCCTATCAGGATGCTTTGGCTCCAAGTAAAACAAGGGAATCTTTAATCTGACAAAACACCATGTCCTGAGGTCAGGCAGTTGATAGGCAATCGAGAGCTCAATAATGTTCAAGACTCAGCCTCTCTCTGACTCCTTTCCACCACCCTCAGCACCAGCTTCATCCTGGTCGATAAACGGCTGCTGGAAGGAATCCCATCTAGCATCATCTTTGGTCACATCAAGCAAGAGAGAGGCGAGGTATAAACAGTTGACTCCCAATGAGAAGGCTAAAAAGGGCTAATTCCAATGTAACCCTGATATTTGGGGCTAGTGATCTGAATCCATGCCAGCAAGCTCAGTGTACATTCCTGATAACCTATAATTAAGTCCCTATCTCCTTCCCAGATACTGGTCTTGCAGAACCTGTTACTGTGAACAGTGCACTGCCCCAGAGGGAGGGTTATTAACGCTGGTGCCAGGCCAGACCATCAGATATGGCCTGGAGACCCCCAGCACCTGGGGGCCTTCTTGCAAGGCCCACGAAAAGGACCGGAAGCATAATCCATATTTGCGGGACAAAGACCACAGGGAGATATAAAGGAAAGCCCCATGCATGCTCCTTCACTCAGATTTGGAAGGCTGTTCCCTGAGTCCGCCGGTGTATTAAACAGTGTCCCTCCTCTTCTTTGAAGCATCCTTGGTTTTCTTTGGTCTTCTGCAACACCACAAGCATTGTAGATCCTTCCATTTACCGAGAACATGTGCCAGGAGCTTGCAGGACTAATGGTGACGGAGTCAGCTCCAAGCTCAGGTGGGGATAGCAGAGCAAAATCAAGGTTTGTTAGGAGGAAAGGAGAAACAGGAAATGGATACTTCGCAAGACAGCTCAAGAGGAGAAAATCCAGCACCTAATGCATTTCCCCAGACCTGTGAACTGTTTAATGTTCAGATTTGCAAACCTGATAATTGGGCCCAAGTAAAATCTAACACTCAGCTCTACCATCTGTTGCTGACATAACAATTTTACATAATATGAAAATGCCAGATGGAAGCCACACATTAACCGTGTCCAAGATGTTTTATGCTCACAGCATACACGGAATAAAAGAAATAGCTTTGTTCCATACACTGTTGCACTCGTTCTTCTCCAGTTACAATGCTGGCCATTGCTGACGAAGGACAACCCCAGGGCTTCCTATCACTTACGTTCCCTTGGTGGTTGGAAAGCTACGTTCCCTGGTGGTCCGGGAATCTCTATCCGGGACAGACTTAGAAGCTATAATTTGTTTAGAGCCCATGGGGGCTGCAAAGGAAGGCATACATATTGAAATTGTGTTTGCAAGGCCAATTCACACTTTTGAGCTTAGAATCTATATTATGGTAGATAAGAATAGTAAAGTTTTCCAGAGATGTTTTTATTTGTACTGTATGTAAGACAGAAAATATCAATTGCTCATATCATTGAACTGGAAGTAAAGGAGTAGCTGTTGCTTTGAAGCAAAGGTTTTGGAAAATATTCTATGGGGAATATTTCTACCATAAACTTTTCACCAGTTGAAAGAACTTTATGAGTTATAGGCAACAATTTTCCCATTTTTTTAATAAAATGCTTCAAATATATATTAACAAAGAGCAATATAAGAGACACCTACATGCTCAAAACTCGGATATAAACATTTTGAGGTTTTTTTATCTTTTTAAAATATATATGTATATTTCAGAAAGGGAGGGAGAGGGAGATAGAAATATCAATGATGAGAGAGAATCATGGATTGGCTGCCTCCTGCACACCCCCAACTGGGTACCCAACCCGCAACCCGAGCATGAGCGCTGACCAGGAATCGAACTGTGACCTCCTGGTTCATAGATCAATGCTCAACCACTGAGCCACCCTGACTGGGCTCCATCTCCTCATGTATCCCTTTCATCTTGCTCTAGAGATCACCCCTATCTGGTGTCAGTCTTCTGCATATTTCATAATACCACCATTTGTGCATGTGTCCATAATTGCAAGTGCCCCACGTTGGGCTGCCAGTTGCGAGTGTTCCCCCTATGTCCTGCGTGGTTCAGGGTTCAGGTTCAGGGTTCGGGCTCTGGAGGAGGCCGCAAACAAATGAAAGAGACTAGAAAATATTAATTTGGAAATCTTGGGGGCCAGGCGGGAGCCCAACTCAAGGGAAAGGACTCCACCCCACTCTGGCCTTGCTATCCCTTTTATTAAGACTACTAGAGGCCCAGTGCATGATTGAATCATGCACGTGTAGGGTCCCCTACACGCTTTCACTTTTCGCGGTGGAGCTGGGTGCCTGTCCAGTGGTGCACCAGGCCTTTCAGAAGCCTCCGGCTCGGCTTTCAGACAGGCACCCAGCTCCCCCACTTTTGATGGTCCGCGGCCACTGAGGGAGGCTACCCTGCTGTTGAGAGGTGCAAGGGGCGGGTCCCGCCCCCTGCGTCTCAATGGCCGCTGAGGGGGGCTGCTGCGGACACCTGGCTACCCTGCCGTTGAGAGGCGCAGCTGGGTTTCCGAAGCAGGCCCCCTCAGCGGCCGCGGATCTGGCCGTTGAGAGGCGCAGGGGGTGGGAGTCCTGCCCCCTGCGCCTCTCAACAGCAGGGTAGCCCCCCTCAGTGGCAGCCGATCCATGCCTCTCAATGGCCGGATAGGCCACCCCAAGTCCCGCCCCCCCCAGCCTCCCGCCGCCCAATCGTGGGCATAGCGGAGTGATGGTAATTTACATGTTACTCTATTATTAGATAGGATGGGATACACCCATAGCCTTTAGGCAGGCAATTCCAATAATAGCCAATCAGCAAGAATTTACATAAAACTAAAAGGTGGAAGTTGCATTAGCTACCATTGTCTCAACTAAACAGTGGGTGGTTGGCTCGGACCTTTCAGAGCTTCAAGGTTGACCAACCTTCCCGGTTACTTGTTCACGCCTCTCTGCTAGTGAAGGCACTGGGTGGCTTCCGACACATAATAAGACTAGTTTTGAAAATGGCATCATAGGAGGTGTCATTCAGCAGCTTACCTTTTTATTTTAATGAGTTTTTACCCTTGTTTGCTCTACTTCACTCTTTTGAACTGCTCTATAATACCCCATTGCTGAATGTAGTACAATCTACTTACCTGTTCTTCTGCTGATGAACATTTAAGCTATTTCCATTTTTCACTGTCACAGCAATGCTGCAGAGAACAATCTGGTGTTATTCCTTATGTGCATGTCAGAGAACTCCTCTAGATCCACAAAGTAGAATGAGAAATTCCATTCCATCATGACTTATCAAGTAACATCTACAGCTGCAATGTATGCAAGTTCCTTTTTCTTTCTTTTGCTAATCTGTTGGCTGTGAGGTGGCATTTCCCTGATAAATAGAGAAATACAGCAACTTTTCATTTATTTGACATTCAGGTTTCCTCTTCTGTGAATTTGCTTCTTGGTATATTCTGCCCATTTGCGGGTATTTGTCATTTTCTTGCTGAATTGTGAAATTTTTACATATTTTAGATACTAACAGTTGTTGATTGTATGCATTGCAAATATCTTCTTCCTGTCTATGACTTGTCTTTTAAATGTTGACGGAGTTTTGTTGTTGCATTTAGGTTTATAATTTCAGTGTGGTTACATTTGTCTACTTTTTCCTTGATGAAGAGGTGTGTTTTCTTGTGCTTGCCTATGGAATCCTCAAAAGATGAAAGCGTATAAAGGATTTTCCTTTCTTTTCTTCCAGAAATTGCCGTGGTTTCTTTTGACACTGAGGTATTTAGTCTTCTGGAATGTATTTTTGTGAGGTATAAGATAGTGACTTCATTTTCTTTCCAGACGGATAACTAATTTTCCCAGACTCGTGCTTGCCTCGTTCAGACTTTCTGCACTGATTTGTAGTCGCTTCTCTTTCCCGCATCAGATCTTTCCATATGCCTGCGTCTGCTTTATCCAACTCCGATAGTGTGCTGTCCACATTCCTATATCTTTTGAACAAGCCCTGATATCTGGTAGAGCAAGCTCTCTGACTGTGGCTTAGCTATCATGATGGTTGATTTTATGAGTCATCTTGACTGGGCCCTGGGGTGCCGGGATTAAACATTATTTCCTGGTGTGTCTGTGAGGGTGTTTCTGAAGATTAGCATTTGAATTGACGGATTTAGTGCAGTAATTGCCCTCCCCATTGTGCTTGGGCATCACCTAATGCAGCTGAGGGCCTAAATAGAACAAAAAAACAGGCCGGGAGGGTTTGTTCAGTCTTCTGCCCTGGGACTTGGGTTTCCACCATCAGCTCCTCTGGTTCTGAGAACTAGAATCGCATCACTGGCATTCCTGGGTCTCTAGCTTGCAGACAGCTGATCATGGGGCTTCCCAGCTTCCATATTCCTGAGAGCTAATTCCCAATTCCTTATAATAAATCATATTTTGCATCCCACTGGTCCTGTTTCTCTGGAGAATCCTGACTATTTTAGTCTCTTTTCTGTCCTATGCAAATGTTAAAGTCAGCTTATCAAATTCCATGGAAAACCCCGTTGGAATTTTTATTTTAATTCCATTGCCATTTACACATAATTTGGGGACAAGTGTCATCTTCCTGGTCTTGTTTTTCCTTCCATGAACCTGCTATGTCTCTGCGTATAATCAGATCGATTTTTACATCTTTCTGTGCTATTTTGGAATTTTCTTCATGAAAGGTTTTGCTCATCTTGTGTAAATTTATTCTTACATATTGTATAGTTTTTGTGGCTATGATAAATGAGAACTTTATTTGAGAGCATTTTCTAATGTTACACTCTGTGTAGGAATGCAAAACATGTGAGTGTGTTGGTTTTGTACCCAGCACATTGCCAAACTTTATCAGTCTAAAAGTTTGTTTTAAAGTCTCTTGAATTTTCTATGGAGACAATCATATTGTCCACAAATAAGGACTGTTTTATCTCCTTTTTAAAAATTCTTAGACCTCTTATTTCTTTGACTTATCTAGACCCTCCCATACAAAATTGACTAATGAGTTTATTCTTTCAATCCTGATGTTCCCATTTCTGTAGTTTTTAAAGTGTACGTGTGTGTGTGCATACACAAAAAAAAAATAGAATATTGAAATAATACATCTCTTTCTACGGGAAAATTTACATTATGATTGCCCAGCTGGTGTGACTCATTGGTTGCGTGTGGACCCAGGAACCAAGAGGTCACCAGTTCAATTCCTGGTCAGGGCATATGCCCAGGTTGCAGGGCTCAATCCCCAGTAGGTGGTGTGCAGGAAGCAGCCAATTGATGATGTTTCTCTCTCATGGATGCTTCTATCTCTCTATCTCTCTCCTGCCCTCTGTCTAAAAACCAATTAAAACAAAACATACTAAAATTTACATTATAATTTAAAACCTAGCAGAGCAGCTCAATTAATTACTCTTGGAGTTGTAATCAATATGCTAATTTGGGAAAAAACACAGTTGTGTAATATTCAATCTTCTCATCCCATTATATGGGCATTTACTTATTTATTTATTTATTATATTTTCTTTAAACCCTTTCAGTAAATGTTATAACTTTCCTCACATAAAAGTTTATTTTTTTGAATTAAGGTTATATCTGGATATATTGAGGTGGAGTGTTGTTTCCCCAACTCCTCATATATTTTTGGTTTGTTACTTTGGGGAGGTCAGGAAAGCAGGTTACTTTTTAAAAATTATTTTACTTATTGATTTGAGAGAGATAGAGAGAAACATAGATTTGTTATTCCACTTACTTATGTATTCATTGGTTGCTTCTTATATGCGCCCTGATTGGGAATCAAACCCACAACCTTAGCATATCAGGATGAAGCTCTAACCAACTGAGCTATCTGGAGAGCTGGCAGCTTACTTTTTGTTGTTGTTGTTGTTAATCCTCACCCGAGGATATTTTCTATTGGTGTTTTTAGAGAGAGTTGGACAGAGAGGGAAAGACAGAGAAACATGGATGTGAGAGAAACTCATCGATTGGTTGCCTCCTGCACAAGCCCCGACTAGGGCCTGGGCTGGGGAGGAGCCTGCAACCAAGGTACCTTGCCCTTGACCGGAATTGAACCCGGGACCCTTCAGTCAGCAGGCCAACACAAGATCTTATCCACTGAGACAAACCAGCTAGAGCCATCAGCTTTTTTACATTGATATTTAACCAGCCATTTTATTAAACTTCCATAAAGATAACCACTTTTCAATTATCTTAGGGATTCTCCATTGGCAATTACACTGAGTGGCCAGATTATGATGATCTCTGAACGCATAATAATCGGGCCACTCAGTGTATATCCTATATATTAAAAGGCTAATATGAAAATTGTCCCCTCGAGCAGGAGTTCGACCAGCAGGCAGGCCAGCTAACCATCCATGATCCCTCCCCCTGGCCAGGCTAGTCGGACCCCACCCATGCACAAATTCATGCACCGGGCCTCTAATATATATATACTAGAGGCCTGATACATGAAATTCGTGCAAGGGGCTTGGCCCCCACCGCCGAGGCGGCTGCCTCGGCCCCACTGCTATGGCTTTGTCTGGAAGGTTTTCCAGAAGGACATTGGAAGGATGTCCAGTCTAATTAGCATACACACACACACACACACACACACACACACACACTGAGTGGCCAGATTATTATGTGTTCAGAGATCATCATAATCTGGCCACTCCGTGTATATCATCTCCAATTATGCTTTTTGTTTTCTCGTGTTCAATAACAATGTTCCTCTATCTGGTCTAGAATTGTATTGCTAAGACAATGGTGTAGAGCAGCAGCGGTCGCCAACCTTTTGGACCTCACAGATGACCAGTGATCCGCGGACCACCGGTTGGCGACCGCTGGTGTAGAGAGCCTTGTTTCTTTCCCATTTTAAGAGACCCTGCCTCCTGTTTTGCTTCTTCATCCAGTAACACACTTAAGGGCTTTTATTTGTGTTTGGGCTGGATTCTCTGGGCAGCTGGTAAGCTCCCTGTGAAGACAGCCCATCCTGTGCAGACACCGCTGACATTCCGGTCTAGCCTCCACAGCCCCTGGCACCGAGCAGGGACCCCAGTCAGGGCCACAGAGAACCTGTCTTGGGCTGGATTCTGGGGAGGCCCTAACAGATGAGATGCTTTTCTCCGGATATGGCCACTGCCTAGACACTCTGCTCTCCCAGAAGCCTTGTGTTCTATGCTTTTCAAATAGGCACGTTTGAATGAGAGCCCAATATAAATATTGTTTATTTTTTTCAACAGCTATATTATCTACCACCATATGGCCATTCTATAATCATCCTTTCCCCCATTAGTATATATTTTCAGGTTGTTTCCTTGTATCTTGAATCAACATATATTTATAATAGATTTCTAGAAATCTGTTGTCAAAGTATAAGGTAAGCATATATTTTTTAAATTTTGTTTAATTTTAAGAGATACTTTCAACTAGTCCTTCATCTATGAATTTAGAATTTCATCCATAAATGGTTATTTACTGGTCCATGGTGAGATAAATACAGGACTTGAAAGTAAGTGTTTAGAAATGTTTGTTATAATTTAACATTTCCATGGTATTCAAATGTGATTTTTATATTTTATAAAAGTATTGCACTAGAAAACTTTATTATTTAATAATAATAATAAAAAACAAAAAGAATATGAAAATAGTCCATTTGAAGAATATGGATTAAGTGAGATGAAAAGCTTTTCATTGTTGCCGGCAGTGTGGTTCAGTGGTTGAGCGTTGACCCATGAACTAAGAGGTCACAGTTTGATTCCTGGTCAGGGCACATGCCCTGGTTGTAGGCTCGATGCCCAAGTTGTGGTCTTGATCCCCAGTAGGGGGCATGCAGGAGGCAGCCGATCAATGATTCTCTCTTATCATCGTTGATGTTTCTATCTCTCTCTCCCTCTCCCTTCCCCTCTCTCTAAAATCAATAAAAGCATTCTTTTTTTTCTTTAAAGAGCAAGCTTGCCCTGGTGGGTTTGGCTCAATGGATAGAGTGTCGGCCCAAGGACTGAAGGGTCTTGGGTTCAATTCTGGTCAAGGGCATGTACCTCAGTCGCAGGCTTGATCCCCAGCCTGGGTTGGGGCACATGTGGAAGGCAACCATTCAATGTGTCTCTCTCACATCGATGTTTCTGTCTCCCCCCTCCCTTCCACTCTGTCTAAAAATCAATGGAAAAATATCCTTGGGTGAGGATTAACAACCACAAAAAAGTATTTATTATAAAAATAAATATATTTTAGGAAAAGTTTCTTAAGAGACATATGAAATATAAGTATACAAATTTGTTGCAGTTTGATATTGGGGAAAGGTACATGCTGCGTTTAGGGCAGGATGTGAGATGCGATTAGTATTATAAAACATGCTTACCGGGACAAAGATTCTTCACCACAAATAGTTTGGGAGGCACTGCTTCCAGGAGCAGCTAATGAGTTTCCACTTTCTCTTCTAAATCCATGCCACTAGTTTATCTTGACAAAGATTAAGATGTCTGTTAATCGGTTGGCTATGAACACACTGGTGATTTTGATGTGAATTTCTCTGATAACGAATGCTGTTTATATCTTTACTAGAGGCCCGTTGCACGATATTCGTGCAAGAATAGGCATTCCTTCCCCTGGCTTCATTCCTAGCTACCCGGGAGCCGGCAAGTCCTCGCTTCTGTCTGGAGCACCACTCCAGTAGCTCCCTCCGCTGCTCCCTTTCCCCTCATAGCAGGCTTCACACCTCTCTGTGCCTGCATATGCAAATTAACCTCCATCTTTGTTGGGTTAATTTGCATACTCACTCTGATTGGCTGTGGGCATAGCGGAGTGATGGTTAATTTGCATGTTTCTCTTTTATTAGGTAAGATTGGTCATGTGGGTTTCTTCCTGCTACTTACATTGTTTGTGTGGTTTTTTATTGGTTTGGAGATTCTTCTTTCTGGTCTTTGTGAATTTCACATTCCTATTTTTGTGTTCCTCTATTATTTTAGAAGCATTTTTGTAATTATTCAAGAATCATATTAGAGTGTGAGGAATAGGCCTCCCCTCTGGGCTTCATTATACACTGAGTAGCCAGATTATTATGATCTCTGAACGCATAGTAATCTGGCCACTCAGAGTATGTGTGTGTGTGTGTATGTGTATGTGTGTGTGTGTGTGTATTAGAGGCCCGGTGCATGAATTCGTGCATGAGTGGGGTCCGGCCAGCCTGGCCAGAGGGAGGGGACATGGGCAGTTGGCCGACCTGCCTGCTAGTCGAACTCCTGGTCGAGGGGACAATTTGCATATTAGCCTTTTATTATATAGGATATACACTGAGTAGCCAGATTATTATGCGTTCAGAGATCATAATAATCTGGCCACTCAGTGTAGTTTCTTACTGGGCACTGCTGATTTAATGACCAGTACAGATTTTTTAAAATATATATTTTTATTTATTTCAGAGAGGAAGGGAGAGGGAGAGAGAGATTGAAATATCAATGATGAGAGAGAATCATTGATCAGCTGCCTCCTGCATGCCCCCTACCTGGGGATCAACCCACAACCTGGGCATGTACCCTTGACCGGAATCAAACCCGGGACACTTCAGTCTTCAAGCCGACACTCTATCCACGGAACCAAACCAGCCAGGGCCAGGTACAGATTTTTACAGTTTCTTTTCTCTGGACTGTCCTATTGGTGACAACAGTTGTGGAAAGAAGACAGTTTTCTTTCTCTTTCAACCTCTTCTTCCATATTCTTTCCACACAGCAGTACTGTATTGCTGGACACATCCCTGCGGACAAGGCTCCCCTGGGTTGCACAAGTCGCGGTCCTTAGTCTGCCCATCAGTCCTCACAGTCTGTATGACGGTCCCCCAAAATGGAAAATGGAAAATTGCTGTTCATTAAGTTGAGATCATTTGGAAAAGGAAATGTTTGGGATCCCGGTGGGGTCAGTCTCTGATGTCTGGACTGTGGGTTTGCCTCGTTTTTATTCTCTGTCCAGGAGTTGTTTCCACTCACCACTTATACATCCTTTCCCTCACACCATGTAGCAGGTCAAGCAACATCCTGCGATGGAGCCGCCTGGGGTGGGGAGCCCGGCTGACTGCCAGCAGCCCTGGGGAGCCAAGCTTGTATGTCAGGGCAATGGTTGCTCACAGATTTGTCAACAACTGCTGGGTGGCGAGCTGCCAGAGGGCAAATGCACACACGGAAGCAAAGGAAGAGCTTCCAGTGATCAAATGTCAGTGCAGACAGCTGGGTGACGAGGCTGGTGGACACCACCTGCCGGAGCACAGCTGTCAGGAAGGGGACGGGGCAAGTGTCATGGCCACAGGCAGTGCCAGCCCACCAGGTGAAAGCCAGGGCAGAGAGGAGCCCAGAACTCTGAAACACAGTTAGCTCGTGGCCTGGAATATGCAATCATACCCCAGGCCCACAATGAAATGGCAGCAACTGTCTTTCTCTACTAAAAAAGCTCTTGTCCGTGTCTTAAGTAATTAAGATTTAGGGTCCCGAGGCAGCCTCTTGAGCCACACTGGCCTGAGTTCGGGTATTACCAAGGATCGAAATGTCCCGTGTGTCTTTTTTTTTATTTAATATGTTTTTATTGATTTCAGAGATGGAGAGGGAGAGAGAGATAGAAACATCAGTGATGAGAGAGAATCATTGGTCAGCTGCCTCCTGCACACCCCACACTGGGGACCGAGCCTGCAACCCGGGCATGTACCCTGACCGGGAATCAAACCGTGACCTCCTGGTTCATGGGTCGACACTCAACCACTGAGCCACACCGGCCAGGCTGTCCCGTATGTCTTGACCACATGATAGGCTCCAATCAAGATGAGCTTGTCAGGGAAGACACAATGAGTTATGCCGAAGGCATAGACGACAGATGTTTAAGAACTTTTTTGAATGCCAATGAAGGCCATTCTGCCTCTGCCAGACCTAGCAGAGAACTGAGTGACAGTTCATTGAGGGACCACCCTCCATCAATGGGAGAAAGAGATGGGACATGAAAGCACAGCTTTACCTTCCTCCAGTGAGAGCATTTTAGGGACTATCCTCCATGATTCCTGAGAAGGACCCCAGGGGACTGAGCTCCAATTGCCCACACACACCTTTTTGGCTTTGCTCCTTTCCCTGACTCACGCTCCTCACCCCTTTTGTTCTGACCCTGGGATTACCTCTCATATAAATGGCCTGCACCCAAATCCTTGCCTCAGACCCTACTTTGAGGGAACTCAAATCAAGAGTCAATCTAGCCCTAACCAGTTTGGCTCAGTGGATAGAGCGGCGGCCTGTGGACTCAAAGGTTCCGGGTTCGATTCTGGTCAAGGGCATGTACCTTGGTTGCGGGCACATCCCCAGTGGGGGGCGTGCAGGAGGCAGCTGATGGATGTTTTTCTCTCATCGATGCTTCTAACTCTCTCTCCCTCTCCCCTCCTCTGTAAAAAATCAATAAAATATATATTTTTTAAAAAGAGTCCATCTAAACATCGAAAATCTGGGTTAGATTAACTGGGGTACATTCATATAATGGACTAGTATGCAGCCATTAAAATTACCTTGGATCCAAGGAGGAAGAAAGCATATGACCACACAAAGACTTGTTCATGAATGCTCATAGCAAATTCCTTTGTTATGGTCTCAAACCAGAAACAATCCAAATGTCCATTAGCTTGTGAGTGGATAACAAATTGTGGTATATCTCTACAATGGAATACTATTCAGCAGTATCAAGGATTGAACTATTGATCCACTCAACAACATGAACCTCAAAATAAGTATGGTGAATGAAAGAACCTAGATCAAAAGAGTACATAGTGTATGAGTTACTTACAGAAAATGCTAGAAAATGAAAACTAATTTATAGTGACAGAAAACAGACCAGTGGTTGCCTCAGGGTAGGGGGAAGATACAGAATTGGATGGGGGAAATGGGATTACAAAGAGGCACAAGAAAACTTTTTGGGGCAATGGATATATTCATTATCTTGATTACAGCAATGGTTTTATGGCTATGTACATACGTTAAAACCTATCAAAATGGACCCTTTATATTTGTGTGGTTTATTGTACTAGTATATTAATTATACCTCATAAAGCTGTTAAAGATGAAAAATAATCTTGGATAAAAATAATGACATGAAAATTATTCATACTAAATTGTTAGGTTTAAAAAAGGCTAGTTTCAACTTAATACGCAAAATATGAGCCTTGGTGCCCATACAAATTCATAGATTAATGATGGAAATAATGAAGTCTAAAATGTTACTAGTGTTCCTCTCAGAGTCTGGGGATTACAGTGATTTTCATGTTTTTCTTTTTTATATATCTGTATCTTCCAATTTTGTAACAAATATATATTACTTCTATAATACTGAAAATCAGTAGATAAAGCACAAAATACACAGACAACAGTGTGTGGTTACCAGAGGGAAGGGTGTTGAGGGGTAGTAAAGGCTAAAGGGGGTCATATATATGGTGATGGAAGATTTGATTTTGAGTGGTGGGCACACAAAGCAAAATACAGATGATGCATCATAACAATATACACTTGAAACCTTTATAATTTTATTAACCAACTAGAGGCCCGGTGCATGAAATCCATGCACGGATAGGGTCCCTAGGCCTAGCCATTGATCAGGGCCGGTGAGGTTCCCCTCCTCCTCCTTCCCTCACCACCCGCTTCCCCACCTCCCCACCTCCTCCTTCCCTTGCTCCCTCAGTGCCCTGCTGCCACTGCGGGTCACCTATCATGTTTCACGCCACCCCCTGGTGGTCAGCGCACATCATAGTGAGCAATCGAACTCCCTGTCTCCCAGTCAAACTCCTGAGAAGACACTTTGCACATTAGCCTTTTATATATATAGATGTCATCCCAATAAATTTAATTTTTTAAAAATATATCTAATCCTTCTGAATAAAAACAAAACAAGGTATCTTAAGTTACATGCCAGAAAACTGGTAGAAGCTAATGATTTTAAAAGTTGGGTCTTTCTTTCTTTTGGAGCCTTGGGGGTGTCCTGAAGGTGTCTCAAGGTTCAGCCCAGGAGGAAAATGAGGAGACACAGCCCGAGTCTTCACTTCTCTAAGCAGAGGAGCTGTTTTCATTTCGGGAATAAATCTGAAAGTCTGAAGAGGGCCAGTTACTGAGGCCTGCGCAGCTGGGGAATGCTTTGTGGTGAAGGCAAAAATTAGTAGGAAAGATGAGCCTTGACTAAGCAAAGACCAGCAGGTGGGTCTTCTAGAAAAGTCTGAGCAGTTACTAATGGAACCTGATAACCCTCTGCAGCGTTCCTATTCCATTACTATTCAACTCTTCACTCAAGTCAGAGCTGACCACGGCAAAGTGCCCAGCCCACTGTAGGCTGACACAAGATCACTCAGGCTGGAAGTCCCAAGGACTCAATAGCAGTGCCGGGGGAGGGGGGGGAACGCTGACAAGGAGGGGGACTTTATTCCCTCCCCAATTTCCACCAGATCACCTCACCCATGTTTTATGTGCATTAGTAATATTTTCTCAAGATAATATGAGTTTCTTTGCCAACATAGCTCTGAGGCCCTGCCAACCTTCCAAATGGGTCACTGTGACATTCCTTCTAGAGCTGCCACAGAAAGAGCTGACATTTGGAGAGGGCCACCTTGAGTCATTGCCCTCATGAGAAATTCTCCAGAGAGCCTTTGGAGATGTCAAAAAAAACCTACTTGCTCTCTTTTCTCCCAAGATCCTTAGCCGCCCTTGAACTTGCATCAATAAACTCATATAACCATTTTGGAATCAACCCAGCGGGGCTCGGGAGGGTGGAGGACGTGAGCCACTTCGGACACTTGCATGAGGCAGTGAGCGGGCTTTGCAGGGTCTCAGCCCCAAGTCCATGAGCCAACACGTGCTCCACAGGCCAACGCGCGCGCTCCAGGAGCCAAGAGGAGGGTGAAATGGACGCGTACAGGGGTTGACTGTCTCCTGGATCCTCATAATCTGAAATCTGAGTGAAGTGCTTTCTTTAGGTCGATGTAGCAAAGACACTGGAACCTGGCCAGGGTGGCTCAGTGGTTTTACATCAACCTATGAACCAGGGGATTCCGGTTCTATTCCCAGTCAGGGCACATGCCCAGTTGCGGGCTCGATCCCCAGTGTGGAGCATGCAGGAGGCAGCCGGGCAATGATTCTTTCCCATCATTGATGTTCCTATCTCTCCCTCTCCCTTTCTCTCTGAAATCAATAAAAATATAGATTTTTTTAAAAGACATTTGTGCCCTAACTGGTTTGGCTCATTGGGTAGCGCGTCGGCCTGCAGACTGAAGGGTCCCAGGTTCAATTCCGGTCAAGGGCATGTACCTTGGTTGTGGGCACATCCCCAGTAGGGGGCGTGCAGGAGGCAGCTGGTCAATGTTTCTCTCTCATAGATGTTTCTAACTCTCTATCCCTCTCCCTTCCTCTTTGTAAAACATCAATAAAATATATTTTAAAAATAAAAGACATTTGTAAGTACACAATAGTCCAAGGCTTGCCAAGGCAGGAAAAAGCAGCTGGTGTATGTCCTGGCTGATGGCAGGCTGCAAGGCTTTCTTCAATGACAGCAAGGAAGCAGTAATCAGGTCCAACGGGGCCTACCCACGGAGTTTGTCTCTAGAACGCGTTCTTCGAGTGAAACGGTCATGGACAATTGGGCTTTAGAGGGACTCAGACAGCGTTTTCATCCTCTTGAACCTGGGTTCTATTAAAAGAGGGAAGTATTACCCCTAGCTGGTTTGGTTCAGTGGATAGAGCGTCAGCCTGTGGACTGAAGGGCCCCAGGTTCAGTTCCAATCAAGGGCACATGCCTGGGTTGCAGACTTGATCCCCAGTGTGAGGTGTGCAGGAGGCAGCCCATCCATGATTCTCTCTTGTTGATGTTTCAGTCTCTCTCTCCCTCTCCTTTCCTCTCTGAAATCAATAAAAAATATATTTTAAAAAATAGAAAAATAAAATAGGGAAGTGTTAGTCTAAGCCAGGCCTCTGCTGGCAAACTCAGACGTGCTCAGGAATGAATTTCAGATTTACTTGCAGAAACATAAAGTTCCTTTTATTCTCACTAGCGAGACAATCCTGTTAAAATCACAGTTTTAAATGCAGCATGGAGGACCAAGAAAAGTGTCATTTGAATGCATTGACATTTCTCAGTTTAGAAGAGAGTGAGTAGCTAAATGTAGCTTTATCAAGAAAAAAAAAATGCTCCACTTTTCCCTGTTCAAGGAATTGCAGTAACTCCAACATAGTGTTTGCGTAATGGCTGCTTGTATCCTAAGTCATGGACTCCCAACCTTTCACGTCAAAGCGAGAAGGCTAAAAAGGGCTAATTCCAATGTAACCCTGATATTTGGGGCTAATGATCTGAATCCATGCCAGCAAGCTCAGTGTCCATTCCTGATAACCTATAATTAAGTCCCTCCCTCCTTCCCAGATACTGGTCTTGCAGAACCTGTTACTGTGAACAGTGCACTGCCCCAGAGGGAGGGTTATTAACGCTGGCGCCAGGCCAGACCATCAGATATGGCCTGGAGACCCCCAGCACCTGGGGGCCTTCTTGCAAGGCCTGCGAAAAGGACCAGAAGCATAATCCATATTTGCGGGACAAAGACCACAGGGAGATATAAAGGAAAGCCCCATGCATGCTCCTTCACTCAGATTTGGAAGGCTGTTCCCTGAGTCCGCCTGTGTATTAAACAGTGTCCCTCCTTTTCTTTGAAGCGTCCTTGGTTTTCTTTGGTCTTCTGCAACAAAAGCACATGTGGGAAATGACCACATTCAGGCCCAATGGGGTAGAGTGGTGGGGCTGCCCACAGGGGCCCCCCTGAGGTGTGTGTGGAGGAGAGGGGGATATGTAGGCACACCTGTAACCCCTCAGGACCAGAAGAGGTGTGATGCTCCAGGTTGGGATGCAGGACCGACCAGGTACCAGCGGCTTCCTCCTGCTCCTGAGGTTTCAGAGCAGCTACTTTCAATGTAGGCTGCACATTGGACTCACCTGGGGAATTTTAAAGTCCCGGCTGGGAGGCCCACCCTCCGAGATCCTGATTGAATTGGTCTGGGGTATGGCCTGGGCACCGGGAGTTTAAAAAGCTCCCAGGTGGTACGGATGCGGGGCCACGGTTGAGAAGCTGTTTTAGAGCAGGCCTCCCCAGCCTGTTTTGGCAAAGAAAGTTTTCTTGCAACGCAGCCACCCTGCCTTCAGGTATTGCCCGTGGCTGCTTTCCTGTGCGACAGAGACCTTATAACCCGCAATGCCCCACATCCCCGATCAGATCCTTGCTAGAAAGCGCTCCCCAAGCCTGCTGCAGAGAGAAACTTCCGGAGGACTTTCGGTGTCGTGTGAAAAATCTTTGGAGAAGGATTTTTGCTCAAGGTCGGGGCAGAATTCCCTTACGGATTCTGACAGGGACAAAATATTCAGAGCAGGCCAACGCCAGCGTCCTGTAAAGGTAAATGGGCCTTCCTAGCTGGCCCTGCTTTCCGCCGCGGCTTCCCGGGGGTGAAGCAGGGAGCTCTTCGGAAGAAGCAATCCTGGAAGGAAAAGGCGGTGGCCAGAAGAGCCAGGGTGCTTCAGGTAAGTTTGCAGGTTTGGGGGTGGGGGGGATATGGGTGCTGTCACCCTGTGACGACTGACGCTGTAGAGGTGGATGAGTCTGATCATTTTTAGAAACTGGGCTGTGTGCTATGAGCCCTGATCCCCTTTGGCTAAGAGATCTGTCAAGTTCTAGATGGGTTCCATACGTTGTAGACATCAGTGTGTGGTTTTTTTTGCAACGTGACTCTGTGCTGGGATTGGCCCCAGTGGCAACCGGAAGTATTGGGGCTACAGGATGACTGTGCCTTAAAGCCACCCATCTTCAGCAGCATCATAGCGGTTGGAGCAGAGCATCTACAGTTAGCAGCAGTGTCCTAGCTGGTGTGGCTCAGTGGATAGAGCATCAGCCTGGGGACTGAAGGGTCCGGGGTTTGATTCTGGTCAAGGGCTTGTACCTGGTTTGCAGGCTCTTCCCAGGCCCGGGCCCTGGTCGGGGCCAATAACAGGAGGCAACCAATCGCCGTGTTTCTCTCACATGGATGTTTCTCTTTTCTTTCCCTCTCTCTTCCACTCTCTCTGAAAAGCGATGGGAAAATTCCCTCAGGTGAGGATGAACAAAATAAAGAAATAAAAGCTTACAGAGGAGCAATGTGACAGGACGTGTGTGAGGGGCGCCTGCTTCGCTCCTGGTCACTGGAGTCCAAGGCCGCAGCATGCAGGCGTCTTGGTCATGAGGGCCAGACCACCAGTCCCGGCTGCCGAGCCAGCGTTAGCGCCAAGGCAACGGCTCAGACAATCCCCTCTCAGATGTCAGGTCTCCACCACCCAGCACCCAGGCTTCCCCAGGGTGGAGAGAGGCGCTGGAATGAAGACATGTGCTGCCCCAGAGAAGGATTTCTAGAATTGAAACCAGACAGTCACTACTTGAGCCAGTTCAGCAGACAGGGTTGGATCCTATAGGAGCGTTTATTCCAATCCTGCCGGCAGCATGGGGGAGCAGCAGGTCACCCACAAACATCTGCTCTGCCAGCTGCTTATAGTGGGTAGACCTGTGGTCGGCAAACTGCGGCTCGCGAGCCACAGGTGGCTCTTTGGCCCCTTGAGTGTGGCTCTTCCACAGAATACCACGGCCTGGGCGAGTCTATTTGGAAGAAGTGGCGTTAGAAGAAGTTTAAGTTAAAAATATTTGGCTCTCCAAAGAAATTTCAATCGTTGTCCTATTGATATTTGGCTCTGTTGGCTAATGAGTTTGCCGACCACTGGGAAGGACAAAGATTACGTGGGGAAGTAGGCAAGAGGGGAACGAATGGATATAATGGCTACAGAGATGACAGGCAATGTGGGCTGGGGGTTTGGCAAAGAGCAGGTGCATCAGGGACGCCATCATTTCCTTTCTAGCAACGATGTTGTCCATCTTCCTATGGTAACAGGCAGCTCTCAGATGAAGTAGCTGGATCAAATTTCCAGGTTAACTCCCAGGTCCCTGGGGGGTACAACTCCCAGCCAGGTTAGAATGTGCTTTCTTTAATCAGAACAAAACAGTCACAGTTTACAGAGCATGACTAATATTTCTTAGAATTTGCCCGACCGGTGTGGCTCAGTGGTTGAGCGTCGACCTATGAACCAGGGGGGTCATGGTTCGATTCCTGATCAGGGCACATGCCTGGGTTGTGGGCTTGATCCCCAGTGTGGGGTGTGCAGGAGGCAGTCGATCCATGATTCTCTCTCATCATTAATGTTTCTATCTCTCCCTTCCTCTCTGAAATCAATAATATATATATATTTAAAAACATTTCTTAGTACTATAGCTAGTCCCCACTATTCAATTTCTCCTCCCCGTCCCTAATGGAATTATCAGCAAACACTTGTCAAGTGACAAAATAAACAATTTCGAGTTTGATGTCCTTTATGCAAGGGACTCTAGTCCATGGGTTGGGGGAGTGCAGTGCCTCACAAGCAGAGGAGTGCTCTTCCGAGGGAGTTTGGGCAAGAGCGAGTTTTCTAGAATGTTAGAAAAGGCAACATGGAAACAGGGCAGGATGGGCTAGGCCAGTGGTCGGCAAACTCATTAGTCAACAGAGCCAAATATCAACAGTACAACAATTGAAATTTCTTTTGAGAGCCATTTTTAAACTTAAACTTCTTCTAATGCTACTTCTTCAAAATAGACTCGCCCAGGCCGTGGTATTTTGTGGAAGAGCCACACTCAAGCGGCCAAAGAGCCACATGTGGCTCGCGAGCCGCAGTTTGCCGACCACGGGGCTAGGAGGTCGGGAATTTCTTTATGGGACAGAGCAGCACCTGTTTTCTGGCGTAAGAAAAGCCAGCTAAGCTGACTTGGACAACTGTGATTGGTGTATGTTGGGTTTCCTTGACAGGCATGTCCCGGAAGTACAGGGTGACAGGTTTGGATTTGTGCCGTGGGCTGGGCCCCTGGGGCAGCGTCCATGGTGAGGGTCCCGATATACAGATGAACTGGATCACACTGCACTCCTTCCCTGCTTTGACAGTTCTCCCACCGAGAGAGGAGTGGCTTAGGAGCCTACGTCCCTCCAGCCCTGAATGGCCTGGGGGACATGAAGGTGGCCAGGGATCAAATGACAGGCCGGAGGCCCGAAGCAGATCTGGGCTTCCAGCATCTGGGACAGCCACCAAGAGCTGGGCACTCATCGCCAGTCCAGAAATCCGTCATCATTGTCATTACAAACACCCAGTGTTTCCAGCATCCTTGCGAATTTTCTCTCCTCCCAATGTTAACTCGATCGGATTCTTCGTTTGGCTTTGCTGGTGGTTTGAGCGATTCTCCTGCTCATCAGCTTTGAACACTTCATATTGGCAAGCTTCTAATGGTTGCGGTTTAAAAACTAGTTGCATTGTATCATTAGATTGCACAACATCCACAGTCCCTGACACCGTTACCAGGCTTCTGCCCTGCATTTAGAACTCTTTGATGGAGAGGATGTGACATTATTTTCTACCGCCAATGACGGCCATAAAGTCATTAGCTAAACTTAATGGCTCTTAACATTAATTAACATTCGCTAAATTGAATGGGTTTTCCTTTAAGATCTTCATCTTCAAATACTAACTAGCAAAAACACTGACGCAATAGGCAGGGATAGGCCTTAGTGTCCAAATAAAGAGGGATGCTTAGTGGGGGACAAACTTTATTAAGCGGGCAATTGCTTTTTTAATGTTACTTTGACTTTTGCTTGTCTATCTGATCTGTGAGTATTTGGATAATAAATGTTTGGACCACAAGCACCACTGAGATTGTTTAATTACCAGCCTCCTTAACAGAGGGGTTGTGACTTATTACCTTTTCACTTAATATCTTCATCTTCCAATATTTCCAGGCCATTCAGAAAAGACTTTATATTACCTACAACCTTTCATGCAAGTCTTTTTTTTTTTTTCCAAATCTTCATTGTTGAAGGTATGACTAGGTCCTCCTTTTCCCCACATTAACCTCTTCCAACCCACTCCTGTCCCCCACCCCAGGCCCTCACCACCCCATTGTCTGTGTCCACGGGTTATGCATATATGCACACAAGTGCATGAAAGTCTTGAGTGACCAAAGTATTAATTCCTAATTCATTCTCTCCCTCTCTCTCTCTCTCTCTCTCTTTCTTCCTTCCCTCTCCCCCCATTAAAATATGTCAGTGTTGCCCTAGCTCAGTGGTCGGCAAACTCATAGTCAACAGAGCCAAATATCAACAGTACAACAATTGAAATTTCTTTTGAGAGCCAAATTTTTTAAACTTAAACTTCTTCTAACGCCACTTCTTCAAAATAGACTCGCCCAGGCCATGGTATTTTGTGGAAGAGCCACACTCAAGGGGCCAAAGAGCCACATGTAGCTCGCGAGCTGCAGTTTGCCGACCACTGCCCTAGCTGGTTTGGCTCAGTGGATAGAGCATCAGCCAGAGGACTGAAGGGCCCCAGATTCGAGTCCAGTCAAGGGTATGTACCTTGGTTGCAGGTTCCCCAGGCCTTGGTCAGGGCTCCTGCAGGAGGCAACCAATCAAGGTGTCTCTCTCACATCGATGTTTCTCTCTCTCTCTCTCTCTCTCTCTCTCTCTCTCTCTCTCTCTCTCCCCCTTCCACTCTCTCTAAAAATCAATGGAGAAATAGCCTCGGGTGAGGATTAACAAATGAAAATTTGTCAGTGCTGATGATAACAGAGAGTCAAGGTGTCCCCAAAGAGAGTATTTGCTCCTCTGAGCCCTCTGTGCTTTGAGCAGGGAGGTATTTGAATGTGCTGACTCATCGCTCCAGTCTCCTGGAGATTCTCTGGCCATTTGGCTTACTCGCTGACTCTTGCCTTCCATGAAGCAGCCATAAATGTAAAGCTCTCAAACAGGAAAGTCGGTTGGTCTCTTTAGAAGGCCCCATTTACAGGTGAGGACGGAGATACCGACCCTCTCCCATCCCATTGAATTTAAATACACAAATTAAGAAGCACTTTAACTGTTTCTTTAAAAAGAAACCCAAAATGTCACAAAAGGCAGGAATAATTCACATGCCCTTAGGCTAATGAGGGAACTGGATGCTTTCCCCATTTTGTCCTGGGAGCTTTTCAGCCCCTTAGCATTGGCAAAGCTTCTGAACAGCAATTACCAAATAAAAATGGCCTTCGGTGCTTTGTCAACTGTGTTCATGGCTTGGCATCAATGGGTTTCTGATCCTTGATCCCGACGGGAACTACCAGTCCTCCGTTCACTTCAAATAGCCTATTCATCCCAGCAAAAAGCCAGCTAAAACATAGGAGCAGATTATGTGGCCTCTGCAGCGAGAGCCACACAGCAGGAGTTGGCCTCTTCGCAGGCACAAGCGTTGCAGGCTTTGAACAACTACAAAACAGACACTAAAAAGCTCTTGAGTCACTGTTTTAAAAACAGCAATTATTTGGTTCCAGGTCTTTTTAATGACTCTGTATCTTTTGTCCAAAATCAATTCCATCTTTTAAAAAACATATATTTTTATTGATTTCAGAGAGGAAGGGAGAGGGAGAGAGAGAGAGAAACATCAATGATGAGAGAGACTCGTGAATCGGCTGCCTTCTGCATGCCCCCTACTGGGGATTGAGCCCACAACCCAGGCATGTGCCCTTGACTGGAATTGAACCCGGGACCCTTTGTCCACAGGCCAATGCTCTATCTGCTGAGCCAATCCAGCTAGGGCAAGTCAATTCCATTTTGTATAAAATGGCAAAAAATGCAGATTACACTAGGGAATTTATGCTTAAATAATGATCTATGGCTATTAGTCAGATATGTAGATTAATACTTTCTATTCCTTAGGGGTAAGTGTCATATATGTATATCATGAAGAATCACTTTATAAGAAACAACCTAATTGGTGGCATTGTCAAGCAATTTGCTTCACTCCCAACACCCATCTGTAATACGTTATCTTTTCTACCCTCTAGCCCATGCTTGAGGTAAATGTGTACCATATACATATAAACCACTTATTAGCATCCTAGAATAGCATGCATCAAAGAAGTCTCTACAGAAAATTGAAACCTGCACACAGAACTTTTTGTTGCAACTAGCGGCCTGGTGCACGTATTCATGCAGGGTAGGGTCCCTAGGCCTGGCCTCCCTGCCTCCCTGCCTCCTCCTTCCCTCGCTCCCTCAGCACCCCTCTGCTGGTCACCTGGCATGCTTCACGCCACCCACTGGTGGTCAGCGCATGTCATAGTGAGTAATAGAACTCTTGCTCTCCCAGTCGAACTTCCAAGCAGACAATTTGCATATTAGCTTTTTATATAGATAGATATAATATGGGGCATGTTAAAATGTTGGCCTGACCTGGGCCCTGGTTGGGGCTCATGCAGGAGGTAACCAATTGATGTGTTTCTCTAACATCAGTGTTTCTCTCTATCTTTACCTCTCTCTTCTACTCTCTCTAAAGTCAATGGAAAAATATCCTGGGGTGAGGATTAACATACATACATACATAAATAACTGAATGAATGAATGAATGAATGAATGAATGAATGTTGACCTGAGACTGTCCACGGGTATAATAGTTACAAGATCAGTTCCAGCCACAACTTTCTCATTGGTCAATATCACATCATATCCTCACAGCAGTGGGAGCTTAGCAATTAATCCCTTTGGCTTTGGTTATCAACGCTGCTCCACTGGCTGTAAACCAACTAACTGTACACATTGGTTTGTCCCAAACATACACTGGACATGGTAATGGTAACTATTTGGCTGACCTGGGTATATAGCTATCACAGAATGGGGTCTTGAAAAGGGCACCCTCAAAAAAAAGTTGGGAGGCTTGTTTCTATGCCTCAACCTGTTGCTGTCTATATGTGACATCAGGTAACTCTTTACCTCTCTGAACTTCACGATGCGATTGTGAAAAGATCGAGGAGGGAGTTGATCCAGATCATTCTTTTTGTCTCAAAGTGTGTTTCATGGAGAAATGATCTGTTGAAATACATCCCTGATCTGCTTGTTTCTATGCCCTTCTAGAAGAATCAAGCATTTGGGAATCCCTGCAATAAATGAATCTGTTTACCTTTTTAAGACAGCATTATATGAACTTATATAACCACAGACCACAGAATTATTTTTATTTTATTTTTTTGTGGCAGTTTCATAACATCCCCATTGTGACTGTTTCCCACACACACTTGGGGAACCACTAGCTAGTGCTAGATAGGTGTTGGGAGTAAAGCAAATTGCTTGATAATGCCACCTATTACATTGTTTCTGATAAAGTGATTTGTTATGATATACATTCTATTACCTAATTCCGGGCTCAGTCTCCACTATGTGGACCAATAACAAAGGACCTCCATCATGGCCAACTGCTAGAAAGTCTGAGAATGTTTAAAAACTCAATGCACTTTGTTTTGTCCTCCGGCATTTATAGGGACAGAAAAGATCCTCCCTCCAAATTCTCCATCCTCCAAGCACATGCAAAGTTTCTACAATCACCAGGAATAGGGCCCCTAGTCACGTGCATACTTGCTTGTGGTTCCTTGGTAGATGTAAAGGGTCAGCCCTGAGTAATTTGAATATCTATGAAGCACAATTTTGCTTTGTCTAGCCCCCATCTTTTAAAATCAGTGCAAATTATACCTTTAAAAAATTTACACAGATACCATAATCTCCACTCTTAACTTCCCAGACTCTCGCTGATCTTCCCAGGACTTTGCCCAAACATCTGTTTTAAATTCCAGTTGCCCATGTGTTTGCTTACTCCCACTTTTCTCATTCTGGATGCACCCAGAGAATAACTGTCAGCTACCACCCATGCAATAACAATTTCCATACTGAAAGTCGAAATTTTCCCTCAGTCTTCTTTCTTCATTTCATTTACCATTTTTTTCTAGAATTCCACCATCCTAACTTTTAATGGCTTTGATTGCTTTGTCTGGACTCTCTCCAAGTTCTACATCTCCCCTTTGAACCAGAAGTTCCCAGTTTGAACACAGCGCTCCCATGGAGATATGACTAATAATGCACTAGCTCTAAAATCTGGCTGAACATAGGATTAATTTTTTTTTGAACTATGGATTACTGAGCTCCACATAGCCATGTATGGGAAACATTAATTTATCACATTGATTTCCATTGGAATGGCTTCCTTCCAAAAGCCCAGGCCCATCTCAATTGCTACCTCTTTGGATGGGCTTTCCTGACCAATGCAACTCAACTCAACCCACATCCCTCGTGGTTTATAGGTCCCCTTGGGGCTTGGACCCTATTGCATTGCAGAGCTAGCCATATATAGTAATACACCCTTCAGAAGCTTTTATATATTTTTATTAATTTCAGAGAGGAAGGGAGAGGGAGAGAGAGAGAGATAGAAACATCAATGATGATAATCATTGATCGGCTGCCTCCTACACGCCCCCCACTAGGGATTGAGCCCACAACCTAGGCATGTGCCCTTGACCGGAATCAAACTCAGGACCCTTCAGTCCACTGGCTGACGCTTTATCCACTGAACCAAGCTGGTGAGGGCCCTTCAGAAGCTTTTAGATTGTGAGGTCCCTTACTCTTGTGTTTGTCTTCCAACCCCACATCTGGAAAGGAATCAGTTTCCGTTGGAATTAACACTTTGGACAAGCACTCACTATATTCCTCTGTATACATTGCCCACTGAACGGCAGCCAAAATGGAGGCCCCTTCAATGTTGAGGATGGAACACTTGTAATCCTCCTATCCCCACCACATGATGTGGCATATAATAGCTATTTATTTTTCGTTTAAATTTTTTTTTCAGTGAGATTTGAATCATTCTGGAGGTGGATGTTATGTCTTAGAAGTTTTTTCATTGCCTATAGTGACTGCACCTAGAAAATCGTCCTTGGTAAATATACCATCAGAATGCAAACACTCACCATAACTTAAGAACTAAGCATTCTAAACCCTCATTTTACAGATGAGAAAATTGAGGCCAAGAGAAATGAAATGATTTTCCCAAATAAAAATAGGTCTAAAACTAGACCTCAGGCTACCCGATCCCCGGGACCCTCTTTGCTTCCTCCACGTGTCCCTGTTAATTGAGTGGGCTTGTTCCATCTCCAGGAACTCTAAGGAAAACTCCATCACCGAACTCTTGAAAGGCATGTCTTCCCATCAAGGCATGACTTTCCCATCAAGAAATCAGGGAAATGCCCTTGGCAACAAACTGAAGACTAATTTCAATTTCTTCTACTAGGCATGTTTTTTTTTTAATGACTAACCACTTGTACCCACATGTAGGCCACACCAACGTGTGGTAGATTTGAATAAATTATGTAAGCGAGTATGAAAATGTTCGCATGATGTAACCATCATATCTAGAATAAATGATAGAAGATATCACTTCCATTGCATTCTGTTGGAAACATTCATATTTCAGTTTAACAAGATTTCATCTGAAGGGTTCTTTTGAAAATTGAGTTCCATCTTGCTGCTATTATTTGGACCTTTGTGTGTATGTGTAGTTGGAGTATCAGTGTTGTTGCTACCACTGCTGTATCTATTATTGTTGGATGCTGGCACTCATTTCCAACCACTTTCACTCAGCTGAGTAGCCTCCCTATCACTCCTTGCTGGTGAGTCAGATCATGTAGATAAATTCTCCAAAAGAAACACCCAGGGAGGCCTGGCCAATGTGCTCAGTGGTTAAGTGTCAACCCATGAACTAGAAGGTCACAGTTCAATTCCCGGTCAAGGCACATGCCGGGTTGCGGGCTCCATCCCTAGTAGGGGGTGTGCAGGAGGCAGCTGATCTGTGATTCTCTCTCATCTTTGATGTTTCTCTCTCTCCCACTCCCTTCCTCTTTGAAATCAATAAAAATATATTTAATTTTAAAAAAGAAGAAGAAGAAAGAAACACCCAATGAGGGAGGGGCACTCAGAATGGTCACAATTCAGTCCTTGTGAGCCCAGGACCTGAACATAAAAGTTTACTTGGTACACATTTAAAGGAATTCCAGGGACAGACAAACATAGCAAGGAAGTCTTCAACTTGAAGAATATGTTCTTTCCAAATGGTTTCCAAAGCCACGCTAAACCCCCTCACTTGCCCAGATACTGAAAACCCAAGGGAAAGCTCCTTGTAAGTGTCGCCTGCTGGGTAGGGTCAGGGAGGCTCAGAGAGCGTGGCTCCTTTGGCAGAATGTGCCCGAAAAATTCAAGTCCAACTGCAAATGAGTCAGCAGAGTTTTCTGGAACAGCCCAGGAGAGGGCTCTTTCTTTAGGAGACTATTTATCTGGTTGCTACATAATACTGTAGATTAATTGGGAGTGAGAATGAGTGCAACCATTTGGAAAAAGTGATAGCAGCTTGAAAGCTTCACCCACCCGTTACCTAATGGAGGAGGAAGCATTACAGTCCCACGCAAGTCATTATGGTGAGCGGGAGTAAGACAGTGACATCAACCTAAGTGTTATTATCAAGCCTCTGATCATGTTGACCCAGATCGCAGCCTTGTCAAGTCAAGATGTTAGAAAAAGGGAATCATTTCAAAATGTCAATAAACCCTTAGTGTTTGAAGGTACAAAATGTGTCCAGTGTGGCTCCCAGTATGTTCAGAAATGCATCAAGAGCAAAATCCAGCCAAAATGCAAATTAATATGGCTTCGAGGCATCTTTCCTCATTTTCAAAGTGCTTTTATATCTGGCAGAATGGCCAGGGTGGAGAGTGAGATTTTCAGTATGCTCCAGATTCAAACTGAGTTTCCAGGGATTACTTGAGTCACTCTAGACTCTGAAATCCACCTCCTGTCATATGATGTCCTTGAATGTTTGCTTCTTGGGCTCTTTCTTCTCTCTTCTTGGTCATCAATCGCTCCAAATTTACTGGACCGTTCCCATGAACATACATACTATCCAAGTATTCACAGTTTAAAACAATTACCAACTCATGGCCAACTTTGTTTCATCCACACCCTTTCTGCTGAACTATTTTGAAGAACTTTCCAGAGGTGATATTGTTTTATCCACCAGTCGTTAACCATTTATCTCTAGGAAGTAAAGATCATTTAAAAACACATAACTATTAGTGGCATTGTCCCACCTAAAAATGTGTTTTTTAACAGCCTGTTTCTTACTAAGAACTGGAAACCATACTAGAAGGTGACCAGAGACCAAAGAAAGATCGCCTGCTTCTTTTCTTTGAACATTTGCATGCAAAGCATCACCTGTCCACCTACAGAGGGCCTGCCTCCCCCCGCCCCCACCCCACCAGGAGGAGCAGCATGCCATTCCAGGATGAGAGAAGAAAACTGAACTTCCATCTGCTTTATGCCACAATCTGGAAACGCTGATTTCAAAGGGCGGGTTTTTATTTTTTATTTTTAGGGTTTTTAAAATATATGTTTTTATTGATACCAGCGAGAGGATGGGAGAGGGAGAAATAGAAACATCAAGATAATCATGGATCGGCCACCTCCTGCACACCCCCTACTGGGAATTGAGCCTGCAACCTGGGCATGTGCCCTGGCCAGGAATCGAACCATGACCTCCTGGTTCATAGGTCGATGCTCAATCACTGAGCCACACTGGCCAGGCTCAAAGGGTGGGTTTTTAGCTTATTGTTCCTTTGGTTTTTAAGAGAATATATATTGATCATTTTTTTAAATGAGGGCTTACAACAAAAAAAACCTTCCCTTACACACTGAATCTGCAAATGAAAGAAAATGGGCCACTGTGGTGAGCTTGCTTTGTAGAACTTTTGTGGCTAAGTAGAAAAAGAAGGCGGACAGATCCCCGGAAACTTCCACAGGGTCAAGGTCCCTCCCAAGCCCAGCTGGTACCACTATTTTTTTTTAACTGAAGAAAGCAATCTAAAAAGATGCTACATTTGTTTTAGACACATCAGTTCTGTTTGCTTCTTAGAGAGCATGCTTACACTGTAGGGGCGATTATAGGCTAAGAAAATCCTCAGTCCTGAGAAAAGCCCTAATAGGAAAGGGAAGTTCCGGCCCAAGACACCCACCAACATGAGAGAGAGGCTGTCTGGCAGAAAAGACAATCTCTCTCCTTCTGCCACGCCCCACATTCTGCCAGGCCCCCAGGAAGCACCCAAGGTAAATGGGCAAGCTTTTGATTTCAGAGGTGAGCCTTCCCTGAGGTCAAAACACTCTGGCGTGGCTCAGTGGTTGGGTGTGGACCTATGAACCAGGAGGTCACAGTTTGATTCCCGGTCAGGGCACAGGCCCGGGTTGTGGGCTCAATCCCCAGTGTGGGGCGTGCAGGAGGCAGCTAATCAATGATTCTCATCATTGATATTTCTATCTCTCTCCCTCTTCCTTCCTCTCTGAAATCAATATATATATATATATATATATATATATATATATATATTTTTTTTTTAAACACTCTGTACGGAGGAGGGCCTGAGCCCTGAATGCCAATTCCACACTCCTAGGCTCTCCTTTTCAAGAAGCAGGGCTTACTCTGTCTGGTTTGGCTCAGTGGATAGAGCGTCAGCCTGCAGACTGAAGGGCCCGGGGTTTGATTCCCGTCAAGGGCACATGCCCGGGTTGTAGGCTCAAACCCCAGTGAGGGGTGTGCAGGAGGCAGTCAGTCAGTGATTCTTTCTCATCATTGATGTGTCTATCTCTCCCGCCCCCTTCCTCTCTGAAATCAATAAAAATACATTTTTTTAAAAAAGAAGCAGGGCTCATCGGATCCCTCGCCAGCATGGCAGGGGTGTGATCCATGTACAATCTAAGAGAGAAAGCTGTGCTTCTCAGCCTGGTGCTATTGCCATCTGAGGCCAGGAAATTCTTTGCTGGGGGAGGGGAGGTTGTCAGTGCACTTAAGGCAGTGGTTCTCAACCTTTCTAATGCCACGACCCTTTAATACAGTTCCTCATGTTGTGGTGACCCCCAATCATAAAATTATTTTCATTGCTACTTCATAATTGTAATTTTGCTACTGTTATGAATCGTAATGTAAATATCTGTGTTTTCCGATGGTCTTAGGCAACCCTGCTAGCGGTTCTCAACCTGTGGGTTCTGAGGAAATGTCCTTTTTTTAGAGAATAATTTTGAAGTGCGTAGGGATGAAGGAACATGACGTCTGGGGTTTGCGTTAAAGTTCTTCAGAGAAAGAAAACTAGAGGAAAAGAAGGGAAGGAAGGAGAGAGAAAGTGAATATGGCAAACGTGCGGTAACTGTTGAGTCTGGTCATGGAAGGGGGATTCCTCCCGCTGTTCTGCTTTTGCACATCTGGGGAATTGCATGTGGTGGAGAGGTGTTAGGGCCATGCCAGGGAAGCTCAGGCCGGCTGTTTTTAGTGGGAGTTTGAGAGGGAGCTGTGAGAATCCCAGCAACTCTCATTTCCACCCAGTAGGTGTATAGCATTGATTATCCTATACTAGAAGCCCGGTGCATAAATTTTTTGCATGGGGGGTGTCCCTCATCAGCCTGCACCCTCTCCAGGACCCCTCGAGGGATGTCCGACTGCCGGTTTAGGCCCGATCCTGGTTGGATCGGGCCTAAAGGGTCAGTCGGAATCCCTCTCACAATCCAGGACTGATGGCTCCCAACTGCTTGCCTGCCTGCCTTCCTGATTGCCCCTAACCACTTCTGCCTGCCAACCTGATCACCCCCTAACCACTCCCCTGCCAGCCTGATTGATGCCTAACTGCTCCCCTGCCAGCGTGTTTGCCCCTAACTGCCCTCCCCTTAAGGCCTGGTCACCCGTAACTGCCCTCTCCTGCAGGCCTGGTCCCCCCCAACTACTCTCCCCTGCAGGCCTGGGTCCCACCCAACTTCCCTTCCCTGCAGGCCCAGTCACCCCCAACTTTCCTCCTCTGCTGGCCTGGTCACCCCTAACTGCCCTCCCCTGCAGGGTTGATCACCTCCAACTGCCCTCCCTTGCAGGCCAGGTGCCTCCCAACTGCCCTCTCCTGCTGGCCATCTTGTGGTGGCCATCTTGTGTCCACATGAGGGCAGGATCTTTTACCACATGGAGACAGCTATATTGTGTGTTTCAGTGATGATCAATCTGCATATTACTCTTTTATTAGATAGGATAGAGGCCTGGTGCATGGGTGGGGGCCGGCTGGTTTGCCCTGAAGGGTGTCCCGGATCAGGGTGGGGGTTCCCTTGGGGTGTGGGGTGGCCTGGGTGAAGGGCATGTGGTGGTTTGCAGGCCGGCCACGCCCACTGGAGACCCAAGCAGAGGCCCTGGTATCTGGGATTTGTGTATCTTCTACAATTGAAACTTTGTAGCCTGGAGCGGAGCCAAGCCTCCTGCTCTCTCCGTGGCCGGCAGTCATTTCTTTTGGGGTTTGTGTATCTTCTATAATTAAAACTTTGTAGCCTGGAATGGAGACCTAGACCATCCAGGGCTGCAGAAGCTTTGCTTCCTCCATTGCCGGGGGCAACCCTTGCCTCCTGCTCTTTCCAGCTCAGTAGCTGCCGCCATTTCTGTTTGGATTTGTTTACCTTCTATAATTGAAACTTTGTAGCCTTGAGTGGAGGCTTAGGCCGGCAATGGCAGGCATAAAGCTTGGCTTTCTTTGTTACCGGGGAAACCCAAGCCTCCCTCCTGCTCTCTGTGGCTGTAGCCATCTTGTTTGGGTTTATTTGCATATTTGCTCCCTATTGGCTGGTGGGCATGGCTTGTGGGTGTAGCAGAGTTGGGGTCAATTGCATATTACTCTTTTATTAGGTAGGATAATGAAGAGGGCATATGCAAATTGACCCTAACTCCACCACAAAGAAGGCAGCTCCCACAGCGGAGGCAGGGTTTCCACAACACAAAATGGCTGTGCCACCACACAGGCCAAGTTCCCGTAAAGAGCTTAATGAGCAATCAGCAAGTCCTGAGGCTGCGCCCCCGTGGGGCTTGACAGGGCACCTCAGACCATGCCCCCACCCTGGCACCAAGCCGGGGGATCTCACGCCTTATCCCCCACCTGGCAGGGCTTGAAGGGGGACCTCAGGCCACACAGGAGCTGGCCCAGGCTGGGAGACCTCAGGTCATGCCCCACCCCAGCCCAGACTGAGAGACCTCAGGCCACACACCCCGCCCCGGCCAGGGCTAGGGGCCTCAGGCCATGCCCCCCGACGTGGCCCAGGCTGGGAGACCTCAGGCCACACCCCCCAATCTGGGACAGGGCTGGGGGACCTCAGTCCATGCCCCCGATATGGCAGGGCTTGATGGAAGATCTCAGGATGCACCCCCCACCCCAGCCTGGGCTGGGGGACCTCAGGCCATGTCCCGACCCTGGCGCCAGGCCAGGAGACCTGATGCTGTGTCGCCCCATCCAGCAGGGCTTGACAAAGGTGGGACCAGCCGGGTCTGGATCTAGCCCAATGGGAGGGGGTGCTGGCTGGGTCTGGGTCTCGCACAATTTTGAGGCTCACGTGGGTGGGCGGGGACTTGACTCTGGGTTCCGTGGTGTGCCACAGACTCTGACAGGAGGAATATTTTCATATACATTTTACTAATTTTCTTTCATCTCTGATACTTCTATTATATAGAGAGGCAAATAGCAATATTAAATATTTCCTCTAATTAATCCCCTTTTAATGGGCACAAATTTTGTGCACCAAGACACGAGTTTACTCAATAATAATTAAAATCCAGATTCGGTAAGACAGGTGGAAAGTGGTTTATTTGGAATTTTTTTAATGAAAGTTCCTTAACCAATTGATGAGCCCAATTTGCACATAGCAGGATATGGCCACTTGCTGTTCAAGATGACCTTTGTCATGGTCATAAGTCCTTGGATCTATTTCATAGTTACTTCACCCCCATAAACTGCTCATCTCGGATTTGCAAACTATGCAACCGTGGATTTCACACTTGCGAGACTTGGGGGTACATTTGACTGTTGCGGGGCAGCTGGAAAGAGATGGTAAACAGCCCACTCAACAGCATCAGGCATGCAGCCGGAACCGCCAGATACACGGCGCTGCCAATCTCCTGCCGGTCCGGCCTGAACGGGATGTGGAAGGATGGCGGGAAGTGTATGCCCTCTTCATTCTTCACCGCGTGGTAGTTAGAGAGCACGGCGATGAAGATAAATGAACCAGCGACGATGCTCAGGATTCTGGAAATGAGGAACAGATTGTAGGTGGTGTCCTTCTGAAGCTGTCCCGCGTACACTCTCCGCAGGCCCATGACCATGAGCCATTTCCCCAGGAGACCGAGGAGGCTGGCGGCCAGCAGCAGGTTCTGAGCGAAGCGGATATCCATTGGCAGGTAGGTGTCAGTGTAGGTGTAGCGGTGACACACTATGGGTCTGGTCTGGAGGCTATTGGGCTGGTAAGTGCAGACCTTCCACATCCCTATGCTGGCCAGCTCCCAGGTGGGGGTGGGACTGCTCTCTATGTACCATACTCGCCAATTAGCCAGGCCCATGCAAACCATGCTCAAGAGCCATCCCAGGATGTTGAGGGATAAACCCGCTGCCTGGCAATTGGCCTTGTCGAACAAGGCCATGGCTCTGTATCCAGGGGATCTGCAAACCAATAAAGAGCGACATGAGGGTGGGACCCAGAGGCTGGAACTGCCCCCCGGGGGTGAACAGTGCTATATTGGAGAGGGAAATGCCATATTTGAGAATGGTGACACTTGACCCCCATGCTCTGCTGGCGAAGGGTCCTTGGGCAAGATTTACTGAAAGCCTTAAAGTACACAGACTTTTATCCTGCAGGAGAGTTAAGTGGTTAGAGAGTCTTCCCAACAGGCCCAGGTTGTAGAGCTCAATCCCTGGTCAGGGCACATACAAGAATCAACCAATGAATGCATCAGTCAGTGGAACCCCAAATCGATGTTTCTCTCTCTCCCTCTCTCTCTCTGTCTCTAAAGTCAATCAAAATATGTGCAAACATTCAAACAGGCAGTTCCACTTCTGGCCATTTGTTGAAAGACACAATTAAGATTGGCTACAGCCCAGCAGGTGTGGTTGAGCATCGACCTAAGAACCAGGAGGTCAGAGTTCGATTCCTGATCAGGGCACATGCCCCTGCTGTACGCTTGATCCCCAGTGTGGGGCATGCAGGAGGCAGCCAATCCATGATTATCTCTCATCACTGATGTTTCTCTTCCTCTCACTCTAAAATCAAGAAAAATGTATTTTTTACAAGATAAATCTTATATAGAAGGAAAGAAGGAAGGAAAAAGAGAGAAAGAAAGAAAGAAAGAAGAAAGAAAGAAAGAAAGAAAGAAAGAAAAAGAAAGAAAGAAAGAAAGAAAGAAAGAAAGAAAGAAACAAGAAAGGAAGAAAGGAGTGATGGATGGGAGGAGTAAGGAAGGAATAAAGGAAGGAAGGATGGGTGGAAGGGAGCATGGAAGAAATGATGGGAAAAAGAAAGGAATGATGGATGAATGGATGGAAGGAAGGAAGGAAGGAATGATGAATAGAAGAAAGGAAGGAAGGAAGCAAGGTGGACTGAAGGGAAGGAAGGAAGGAAGGAAGGAAGGAAGGAAGGAAGGAATAAGGAAGGAAGGAAGGAAGGAAGGAAGGAAGGAAGGAAGGAAGGGGAAGAAAGAATGGAATGAAAGAAGAATGAATAGAAGGGAGAAAGAAAGGAAGGATGGATTGAAGGAAGCAAGGGAGGGAGGGAGGGAGGGAGGGAGGAAAGGAAGGAAGGAAGGAAGGAAGGAAGGAAGGAAGGAAGGAAGGAAGGAAAGGAAGAAGGAGAGAAAGATAGAAGGATGAAAGGAAGGTTAGAAAGATGGCAGGAAGGAAGGATGGAAGAAGGAAGAAAGGAAGGCAGGAAGTATGAAAGGAAGGAAGGAAGAATGGATCAATAAATTGCAGGAAGGCAGGAAGGAAGGAAAGAAGAAACAAAGCAAGAAAGAAAGGAAGGGGGTAAGGTAGAAAGAAAGGAAAGAAGGAAGAAAGGGAAATAGGAAGAAAGGACGGATGCAAGGAAGGAAGGATTGACAAATGGAAGGAAGGAAGAAAGAGGAAGAGTGGATAGAAGGAAGAATGGATGAATGGAAGGAAGGAAGGAAGGAAGGAAGGAAGGAAGGAAGGAAGGAAGGAAGGAAGGAAGAGGGAGGGAGGGAGGGAGGGAGGGAGGGAGGGAGGGAGGGAGGGAGGGAGAGAGGCTTGGGTTCATCTCTCCTGTAAGACCACTGATGACAGTTAACCTGTTCACCGAGCAAATAAAAGGATTAAATAAAGTGACACACTGCCCCCCCCCCCCCCCCCCCCCCCCCCCCCGCTAAGAAATCTCAGGGCTTTCTTAACCAGGGAGAAAAATAAAGCGCAATCATTACCCAACCAATACAAAAAGGCAGGAGGAGGAAGTCTGAGAGGTCAAATGGTAGCCACTGCCAAGCAGTAACAGAAATAAGGAAACCAAACATTCTTATGTTTCCATGGCACCCAGGGCTGGTCTGCAGGCCTGTGACAGTAGTCTTCTTAAAGGGCCAGAGTCATGGAGCAGGTCTTCAAGAGGTGAACTATTGCCCTGGCTGGTTTGGCTCAGTGGATAGAGCGTTGGCCTGGGGGCTGAAGGTCCCGGTTTCTATTCTGGTCAAGGGCACATGCCTGGGTTGTGAGCTGGATCCCCAGTGTGGGGCATTCAGGAGGCAGCCAATCCGTGATTCTTTGTCATCATTAATGTTTCTCTCTCTTCTTTTATCTCTAAAATCAAGAAGATCATATTTTTTAAAAGACAAATCTTATATAAAAGAAATGAAGGAAGGAAGGATGGATGGAAGGCAGGAAGAAAGGAAAAAAGAAAGGAAGCAGTGATGGATGGGAAGGAGGGAGGGAGGGAGGGAGGGAAGGGAGGAAGGAAGGGAAGAAGGAAGGAAGGAAGGAAGGAAGGAAGGAAGGAAGGAAGGAAGGAAGGAAGGAAGACAAGGAAGAAAGAGAAAGGAAGGAAGGAAGGAAGGAAGGAAGGAAGGAAGGAAGGAAGGAAGGAAGGAAGGAAGGAAGAAAGAAAGAAAGAGAAAGGAAGGAAGGAAAAGGAAGGAAGGAAGGAAGGAAGGAAGGAAGGAAGAAAGAGAAGAAAGAAAGAAAGAAAGAAAGAAAGAAAGAAAGAAAGAAAGAAAGAAAGAAAGAAAGGAAAGAAGGAAGGATGGATGGAAGGAAGGAAAGAAGGAAGGAAGGATGGCAGGGAGGGAGGGAGGGAGGGAGGGAAGAAAGAAAGAAAAGAAAGGCAGGCAGGCAGGAAGGAAGGAAGGAAATGAAGAAAGGAAAGAAAGAAAGGAAAGGAGGAAAGGAAAGAAAGCCAAAGCTAAAACTGTAAATGCCTCGAGGTTAAGGCTAAGGATAGCCAGTTGCAAGCCGCCAACTAATCTTTATAGCAGTGGTTCTCAACCTTCCTAATGCCGCGACCCACAGGTTGAGAACCGCTAGCAGGGTCGCCTAAGACCATCGGAAAACGCAGATATTTACATTACGATTCATAACAGTAGCAAAATGACAGTTATGAAGTAGCAACGAAAATGATGTTATGGTTGGGGGTCACCACAACATGAGGAACTGTATTAAAGGGTCGCGGCATTAGGAAGGTTGAGAACCACTGACTTAGGATGTTTAGCCGCAGCCCTGGCCCCCATCTACTAGACACAGGTGGCACTGTTCCCCCTCAAGTTGTGACAATCAAAATGTCTCCTGACATTTCTAGATGTCCCTTGAGGGGAAAAATCAACCCAGTTGAGAACCACTGCAATAGAACTGGTTTGTTTGTTTGTTTTATTTTTAACCCTCACTCGAGAATATTTTTCCATTGATTTTAGAGAGAGTGGAAGAGAGAGGGAAAGACAGAGAGAAACATCCATGTGAGAGAAACACATCGATTGGTTGCCTCCTGCATACCCTGACCAGGGCCCCGTGCCGGGGAGGACCCTGCAACCGAGGTGCGTGCCCTTGTCCGGAATTGAACCCGGAACCCTTAGGTCCACAGGCTGGCACTCTATCCTCTGAGCCAAACTGGCTAGGGCTAGAACTAGTTTTCAAATCAGCTACATGAAGTGTAAAGCTTGCTAAGGGATATAAAAGAACCTATTTTAGGTGTCAAGTCTTAAAATGGGTGGGGAACTTTTTTCTACCAAGGGCCATTAGGATATTTATAACATCATTCGCGGGCCATACAAAATTATCAACTTAAAACTTAGCCTGCTATATTTACTCAGACATTGAATTAACTCACCCCTAATGCCTTGGCAAGGCCAGACCAAAGGATTTCGTGGGCTTTATACGGCCAGCGGGTTGGACATTCCCCACCCCTGTCTTAAAAGGAATCATGCCCTAGCTGGTGTGGCTCAGTGGATAGAGCATCAGCCTGTAGACTAAAGGGTCCCAGGTTTGATTCCAGTCAAGGGCACATGCCCAGGTTGTGGGCTTGATCCCCAGTAGGGGATGTGCAGGAGGCAGCCGATCCATGATTCTCTCTCATCATTGATGTTTCTCTCTCTTTCCCTCTTGCTTCCTTTCTGAAATCAATAAAGATTTTTTTTCCAAAAAAAAAGGAATCACTACCATCATCATTGGGGGAAAACAGTGCTAATAATTAAACATCAAATAATAAACGAAAACTCCTGTTGCTTTGACACATTCCCTCATGGAAGTGAAATTGTACAAAATTCTGCTTTTCTACCCGTGGTGATTGATAGCAGGTGTGGTCAGGACATTGTCCGGGAGTCTGTCCCGGTTTGCTGGTGAGAGAGCCCCTGGCTCGGGCTACAGCTGCCATGGAGAGTCTTTCTGCTGACAGTGTTTGTCCTAAAAACCCCCACGTGGTTACGACTTGTGTCCTACAATTACAGAGAGATACGTTCTGGGGCCCCGAATGAAGCTACTTGGCCAAAGCAGTCGAATATAGATAGAGTAGACCGGTCAATTTTAAGTTTTATGATTTCAGAGTCCTGGAAAGTGTGGTGGGCAAGGGTTTCAGAGATGATCCTCAACTTGTCATAGGCCCTGTCATTTTTTTTTTTTTTCACCCACAGCCATGTAGGGAATCTAACCCAAGTCCAAGTGTATTGTAGAAATAATCTTTATGGACCTGGGTTGATGGTGAGAATCAAAAAGAATAAAGTTATGGATGTGTGTGCAAACTGGCCACTATATATATATATATGCATACGTATGTATGCATATGTAATAAAAATTAATTTCTATAAAAGCCTAAGGTGATGGAAGTGATGGGGGTGGTTTACAATGTTAAGCACAAATCAGGGCTGAGACACCAACCCGAGCAAACTGATCTGTGAGGCTGAGAAAGAGCCATCTGTCAGGGCTGCAGGCTCCGGCTGAGGAGACATAAGTGGGGAGGCCCCAGGAACAGATGGGGAGGCTAAACCCCCATGCAGAGCAGAGGGCCCGGCAGCTGGGGCTGATGAATGCAGATGGCTGACTGTGACGTCATGTGTCAGATTACACCCCAGTGAGCAGCTATGTTCCAGGCAAGTCCAGGCCCACATGGAGGCGCTTTGCAGACGGGGTCCACCTCAGAGATCCCCAGGGGAGAAAACAGTGCTCGGTCCTGCCTCTGTGTCCTCTATGGGAAGAGCAGAGGGAAGGGATGTGAGCTTTTCCCAGGTCTTCTTGTTCTGTTTTATCCTCAGGGTAAATGGGAGCAGAGAGGGAAAGAAATCGAGCTTTTAAAGAAGCTTCTTGCCCGGCCAGCGTGGCTCAGTGGTTGAGCATCGACCTATGAACCAGGAGGTTTAATTCCCGGTAAGGGCACATGCCCAGGTTTCAGGCTCGATCCCCAGTGAGGGGCTTGCAGGAGGCAGCTGATCAGTGGGGCTTACAGGAGCCAGCTGGTCAATGATTCTCTCTCATCATAGATGTTTCTTTTTTGAAATAGTACATTTTTATTGATTTCAGAGAGGAAGGGAAAGGGAGAGAGATATAGAAACAATGATGAGAGAGAATTATTGATCGGCTGCCTCCTGCATGCCCCCTACTGGGGATCAAGCTCGCAACCTGGGCATGTGCCCTTGATCAGGATCGAACCTGGGACCTTTCAATCTGTAGGCCGATGCTCTATCCACTGAGACAAACCAGCTAGGGCATCATTGATGTTCCGCTCTCTCCCTCCTCCTTCTTTCCTGAAATCAACAAATATATATGTTTTTTTTAAAGTAAAATAAAAAAGAAGCTTCTTGATCTGTCTTTGTTCTCTGTTTGCTCTCTAAATTACATTATAGAGTGAATGATAAGGAACTTTAATTTATGAAATTCAACCCAATAAAGTGGTCCCCTAGTCCAGTGGTCGGCAAACTCATTAGTCAACAGAGCCAAATATCAGCAGTACGATTGAAATTTCTTTTGAGAGCCCAATTTTTAAAATTTAAACTATATAGGTAGGTACATTGTTATTAACTTAATTAGGGTACTCCTAAGCTGGCCTTTGCTAAAAACTCAAGAGGCCAAAGAGCCGCATGTGGCTTGCGAGCCGCAGTTTGCTGACCACTGCCCTAGTCCAAGATGCTGGGGGAAAGTTTCTGAGGAAGAATTTGATCCATTCATGCTTCTGAGTGATACCACAAGCACTTTAAACAACACAACAGCAGCTGAACTTGAGACCTGTCCCTCTCTGGTGTCCCCTTGAAGTCAGGAACCCAACCCTCAGGAACCATCTGTCCACCAGTGACAGAGGCTTGGAGATTCTATCTCCTTAGTGCCTCTTGAACCCACCTTGGCTTCTCCATCCCCATTGCAACTGTCTTAATTCCGACCTTCGGGAGATCCTGCCTGGACTGTTACAATTGTTTTATCCAGCTGGCCTCTGCTCCAATGCATTCTTTCCATAACTTCTAGAATAATCTTTTTTTTTAAATATATTTTATTGATTTTTCACAGAGGGGAAGAGAGAGGGACAGAGAGTTAGAAACATCGATGATAGAGAAACATCGATCAGCTGCCTCCTGCACAACCCCCACTGGGGATGTGCCCGCAACCAAGGTACATGCCCTTGACTGGAATCGAACCCAGGACCTTTCAGTCCGCAGGCCGACGCTCTATCCACTGAGCCAAACCGGTCTCAGCTAGAATAATCTTTTAAAAACACTTACCTGTTCACATTCTTTTCCTTTTACAATTCCTGTATGATTTTTCTATTCTCAAAGGTTTTTAAACTTTTTAAAAATCCTCACTCAAGGACATGGGTTTTTTTTAGTGATTTTTAGGAGAGAGAGAGAGAAAGAGAGAGAGAGAGAGAGAGAGAGAGAGAGAGAGAGAGAGAGAGAGAAACATCGTCCAGCAACCACCCTGATTGGGGATTGAAACTGAAACCTAGGTATGTGCCATGACTGGGAATTGAACCCGCTACCCTTTGGTGCACGGGACGACACTCCAACCAACAGAGCCATACTAGCCAGGGCTAAATTTTTCTTTTTTCCTGACAGACACAGTACAGATGAAATTCATCAGAGCAACAGAATCCTACAGGCAGAGTCAGATCTTGACCAAACCCTTTTCCCCCAGGGAACTAATGCTCAGCACAATGAGTCAGGATGCCTCATTACAAGGGATGGTGTAGGTTGCATAGGCTACAATGCACACAGTTCCTTTGTGCGAGTATAAGACACCACCTCCCTTTTACAGAAGGATTTGGTTTGGTACCAATGTCGATTTCTTCGTCTTGATCAGTGTGCCATGGTTGTAGAAGATGCTACCATTAGGGGAAGCTGGGTGAGAGGGATCTGGGAAGCCCCTGTACTACCTTTCATGGCGAGATGATCAGAATTCAAGGTACATTTTGATGAATGTTTTAAGGCACAAACTCTCTCCAACTTGCCATAGACATGGGGTTTTATTTTTGGGGAGGAAAGGCAGGGATGAGAGGTGGAGTTAAGTATTAAAATCAGCATATAAGGCCCGACCCGCATGGCTCAGTGGTTGAGCGTTGGCCTAGGAACCAGGAGGTCACAGTTTAATTCCTGGTCAGGGCACATGCTCAGCTTGCGGGCTCCATCCCCAGTGGGGGTGTGCAGGAGGCTGCCGATCCATGATTCTCTCTCATCACTGATGTTTCTATCTCTCTCCCTCTCCCTTCCTCTCTCTGAAATCAATAAAAAATATATACACTGAGTGGCCAGATTATTATGTGTTCAGAGATCATATATATATATATATATATATATATATATATATATATATATATATATTTTTAGAGGCCCGGTGCATGAATTTGTACATGGGTGGGGTCCGGCCAGCCTGGCCAGGGGGAGGGGACATGGGCAGTTGGCCGGCCTGCCTGCTGGTGAAACTCCTGGTCGAGGGGACAATTTGCATATTAGCCCTTTTATTATATAGGATATACACTGAGTGGCCCGATTATTATGCGTTCAGAGATCATAATAATCTGGCCACTTAGTGTATATATATATATATATATATATATATATATATATTTAAAATCAGCATATAAGGCAAAATGGTTCACCATCAATCTAACTCTAAAACCTCTTAAATAGGTGCTTTTGCAGAGAGGGTACGCCCCTAGGGGGACTTCTGGGTATTTTGTATTTTTGGTTTTGCCACCAACAGGGAGGGGGGAGTTGCCTTAGACATTAACGAGCCACAGCTGGGATTCGAGGCTCTGTCATTGCTCAGAAAGCCCAGGATGGGGCAGGACCCTCCCGAGCCCCGAGGGCCGTCTGCATGTCCTGCTAGACACTCACGTGTGCAGAAACCTGCTCGAGATGATCGGACGCTGGACCACACATCGCTTTCCAAATAAACAGCAAGTATCTCGGCGCAGCTTTCCTAAACATGGGATTTTTCGGGAAGTAAACGACTGCATAAATCAGAAGGCTGTGTCCTGTTTGGCACGGAACTTGAGCACAAGTTGTTCAGGGTTCCGGGGAATCATGGCCCGCCGGTCGGTCTCCGGTCAGGCGCACCTGGTGCTGCTGGCACGTGGAGCTGCTGCATTCCTGCTGATCCCACCGACAGGCCCAGGCAGCCCCCGGCTTCGCTTCATCTTCCGGTGCAGCTTCATGCAGATCCAAAGGCGTGTGATTTTATTCTAAAGTCTTTTTAGCCCTAACCGGTTTGGCTCAGTGGATAGAGCGTCAGCCTGCGGACTGAAAGGTCCCAGGTTCGATTCCGGTCAAGGGCATGTACCTTGGTTGCGGGCACATCCCCAGTGGGAGGTTTGCAAGAGGCAGCTGATCGATGTTTCTCTCTCATCGATGTTTCTCTCTATCCCTCTCCCTTCCTCTCTGTAAAAATCAATAAAATATACTTTTAAAAAAATAGTCTTTTTATTTCTCCCTGATATGTTATAATCATAAGATTATATTGATATTTTAAAATTCTTTGTATAGGTAGTTTCATTATCGATGAATTTCATTTCAGGATAGAAAGGGAGCTGTTAAGCCCTAGCTGGTCTGGCTCAGTGGATAGAGCGTCGGCCTGTGGACTGAAGGGTCCCGGGTTCGATTCCGGTCAAGGGCACGTACCTTGGTTTCAGGTTCCCCAGGCCTTGGCCAGGGTGCGTGCAAGAGGCAACCAATCAGTGTCTCTCTCTCACATCGATGTTTCTGTCTCTCCCTCTCCCTTCCACTCTCTCTAAAAATCAATGGGAAAATATCCTAGGGTGAGGAGTAACAAAAAAAAAAAAAAAGAAAAGAAAAGGAGCTGTTATTATTTTTTTTTAAAGGGCCTGGCCAGTGTGGCTCAATGGTTGAACATTGGCCTATTAAACAAGAGGTTACGGTTTGATTCCCAGTCAGGGCACATGCCCAGATTGCAGCTGGATCCCCAGTGTGGGACGTGCAGGAGGCAGCCGATCCATAATTCTCTCTCATCATTGATGTTTCTCTCTCCCTCTCCCTTCCTCTCTCTGAAATCAATAAAAACATTTTTTTAAATGTGAATGAGAAACAACATGTCAAAGTTGCAATGACATATGGAAGCTTTAGACCAGTGCTCTCTGCTACATTAGTCCCTAGACGCCTTCACTTACCTAAATTTAAATGTATAGTAATTAAAAATTAAATCAGGTAAAAGGCAGTTTGGAGGGCATGCTAGCTACATTTCAAGTACTCAATAGCCACACGTGGCTAGAGGTTACTGTCTTGGACAGTGTAACTCTAGAACATTCCATCATGCAGAAAGTGCTATTGAACAATGTTGGGCATTTTATTTTTTTTTATTATTATAATTTTTTTAAATTACACTATTGATTAAGGTATCACATATTTGTCCTCAACCCCCTCCCCCCGTTCCCTTCCCAATCCCCCCCACACGCAAGCCCCCCTCCCCCTGTTGTCTGTGATCATTGGTTAGGCTCATATGCAAGCACACAAGTCCTTTGGTTGATCTATCTCCCTTGTCCCCACCCTCCCCTACCTTCCCTCTGAGGTCTGACAGTCTGATCGATGCTGTTCTTGTTCTTCAGTCTATGTTGTTCATCATTTCCCCTAGATGAGTGAGCTCATGTGATACTAGGAATACACTTATAGGAACCGAAAATGAAGCAAGCAATAATGGTTATGCTGAGAGGCAAATGAATCAGTCTGTAGTGAGTTTCTTTCTGGGCCAACAGTTCTTTTGAGTCCCGATTTCTATGTCCAACAGTTGTTAATGTGTTCATAACCGCAATGATATTTCAGTTCTGGATGGTGGACAAATGGTGGTATTGCAGGTCTGACCCTCTCTGGTTTGGTCCTGGGCAATCTGCAGTGACGCATATCTGCTGACTGCTAGTATGGCAAGGCATCGTCAGCGTCTTCCATCTCTGGACTGTTTCTCTTCTGACTTCATGGCTGGAGCACTCCTGTCAATTCCTCTCTATTGCAGGAATCCACATGTCTCGGAGTTGTTTTCTGAAAATATACAAACATATTCTCGACCAAAAGTTAATAAAGGAATATTTTCTATGAATTTGATTTGCGATCCTTTTTCATTTTTTTGCCCAAATGATTTTCCTTTGGCTTGTTTTGACACCATGTATGTTTTACCTGGGTGACTTGCCGTTAGCATTACAAATGAAAGTTAATTTTCTAAAGTAAAAATTTTCTAGATGTAATTTATTTGCAGGATATTTTTCCTTACATGATATTCTTCTACTATCCCCCCTTTTATGGTTTAAATATTGGGAGGCTTTTGGAAATTTTATGCTGTAATCTTGATAGCTTTTAAATTTTACTTTTTTGCACTAAAATGTGACTGCTTTAGGTTCATTATATGTTATGCAATTTTACCATGAGATGAACTACCAATAAAAATTTTAGTTAACACTTTAGTAACAGCTTTTTTGTCCAGTACAATTGATTTTTCTAGAGTATTTGCTTATTTTGATTGGCCAATTTAAATTAGTCTGAAAACTTGACTACTATTTTACTGTCAAATTTAATATTCTAACAACCATCTTGTTTTACCCTGTAATTATTAGTGGAGAGGATTATTTGCCTTCTTGAGTAGGCCCTGAGCATTCCTGGTGCTAGGCTGGATTTAGATATCATAGACCCCAGTTCCCCGGATCATGGGTGCAAGACATCTCCATCAAGTCTTGTTGCGGTGAGAGGGCATCTGCTGTCGGCCAAGTCTCTGTTGCCTAGGTCCCGATTTGAGCTGGGCATGTGAAGCTGAGCAGCCATGGGGGCAGGAGATCTCCTTCAGCAGGGGTGAGGGTTCAGGCCCCTGCAAACTTGGGGGGGTGAAGGTCTGTGCCCCACCTCTGTTGACCCCCAAGTTCTCTCCTGATGGCCCCTGTGCGACTGTGCCTGTCTTAGGTTGTTCCTTCCCTGAGGAATCTTACCCGTCTCTGGCTAACCAGCCATCCTCCGGGGCCAAGCAGGGTGATGTGAGGTTTAGTTCTGTCTCCTTGGTCGCCTATGCCCCCATGGCCTCCGCGAATGTTGGGCATTTTAAATAACCACAGAAGCCTAGCTCAGTATTTCTGTCATTTTTACTAGGACTATGTTAAACTAAAATGAAAATATTCCTTAGGAGTGACTGGGGGAAAACCATGTTTGCTGACCTTAAATGGTAATTTTTTTGTTTCTCACTTTGAGGAAATATATCAGAGAGGAAATTAAAAAATGACATATTTCCTGTACCCGTATTGACTCCTCATTAAATTAGTAACTGAGCCACAGAAAGGATATTCCATTTTCCAATACACTTTGTTCGTGCTCAGTCTGTTTTCAAAGATAATTCTACTCAGAATTATCACGTTTTCCTCAAATATAGACTTCTCTGTATTTTTTCAAATGACAAGATCTACCACAACATTAACCAGAAGGGAATTATTCTCCTAAACAGCTGTACATCATTTTCTGCTGGTTATTTCCGGGAAGAGCGAAGGGAAACATGGTAGATTAGCTCCTTCATAGCTGAAAATGTAACTGGACAATCAGTGGGTCCGGGCTGCCTGTCACTACCTGAGCCAATTCAGCAGAGACAGGGTTGAGTCATATGAGCGTTTATTCCAATCCTGCCGGCAGGATGGGGGAGCAGCAGGTCAGCCACAAACATCTGCTCTGCACCCCACCATAAGCCAGCTGCTTATATAGGGTAGAAGGACAAAGGTTACAAGGGGAAGTAGGCAAAAGGGATAAGAGCAGGCATGCAAAATGGGCAGGTTAAAATGGGCTAGGTTTTGTAAAGGCCTGGGGGTATGCAAAGGGCTGGGGGTCTTCAAAGGGCTGGCTGAGCTGGTTTCTACAACAAAGTTGTTAATCTGTCCATGCTAATAGGCAGCTCCCTGATGGGGAGGATGGGCTGCATTTCCTGGAGGCTCCCAGATCCCCCCCACACCCCACCCCACACCCCCACCCGCAACTCCCCACCAGGTTGGAATGTGCCTTCTTTAATCAGAACAAAACAATCACAGTTGAGGAGCATGATGAATATTTCTTACAGTTATAGCTGGTTCCCAATATTCTACTTCGGGCCCCTAACAAAAAGATTGTATTCACAAACCCAGTGCTAATGGAGAAAAACTGTAGATATTTACCAAGGAGAACACTTAAGTCATGGAAGCACCGAAATAAGACAGGTTGGAGCCATTCACTCCATGGAACTGGAGTCTCTCAGAACTTACTGGAGGAATTGAATCATAAAGTGTCAGAGTTAGAAAGGATCTGAGAAAACATTTTATCTCCGAGGGTAAAGAGACCAAGATGCAGAGTGACGGGACACAGCTAGTTAGCAGCAGCGCCAAGACTGAGGGAGTGTCAAGGATCTGTTTGGCTTCAGATCACTGGTGTTTTCCTTTCTGAAGACTGGCCAGACGGTGAATGGCCTTTGGCCGAGGTACTGAGAACAGACCACCATGTGCGGGGTGTCTGTTATCTCCCATATCAGGTTGAACCATGTCAGGCATGTACTTCTCCACATGGTGATTGTCAAATTTCTGACCAACGTAAACTACAAACAGCCCTTTCCATTCACCAGCTCCCAGTGTCTGAAAACACAGAGATCAGCCACTTTTGCCCTTTAAGACCCTCTGATGCTTCCTTCAAAGAGGCAGCAGTTCAAAGGGAAGTAGCAATGTGGAAGCTCATTGTCTAGGCACGAACTGGCTGGGCTAACAAGGCCTCAAGGGAATTGGGGGTTGAGGACCACGGCAAATTGATTAGGCCTTCAAACAGCCTTTCATCAAGTCATCCTTGAGAAGGTCTCATTGGGGAGCGAGGAGGGTATCTTTCTCCCTGCCTTGGTGCCTTCTATCTGTTCTTTTCTTCCTGCCTGGCTTTCTTTGTCTCTTCCACAATGCCGAAGTCATTGGATATTCATGAGGGAAACCCCCAAGACTTTTTCATATTCCTCCAAGTTTGTGTACGTCCCTAAAGCGTTGTAGCTCAATCCCTTCAGCTTTGAGATCAGGCAACTAGGACCTACATCACAAGATGGTTGCAGGATGAAATGCAGTCTTTTTTTAAGTGAGTTGGAGATATGGGGTTTATGAATCTCCTAAGGGAGTTTCTGCCACTAGAAAACATACTAGCCAAGAGGTGCTCAGCCTCTAGATGGAAAATGACTGTAGCAAAAACCCTTTTAGACTCAATAGGGAAGAAGTAGAGTCAGATGTTACACTCACCGATACCAAGAGTTCAGGGAAGTGTCTTTCTTGCATAAAAGCTTATATTGCTACTAGAGGCCCGGTGCATGAAAATTCATGCACTGGAGGGGAGGTCCCTTAGCCTGGCCTGCCCCCTCTCACAGTCTAGGAGCCCTCAGGGGCGGGAGGCAACCCGGCGATCAGGGGAAGGTGATGCCCCATCACACCTCTGCTGCTGCCACTGCCAGCAGCACAAGCCTTGGCCGGCCCGGGTTACCTGAGCCTTGGGCAGCCCTGGGCAGCTGGGCAGCTGCCATCTGAGGCTTGCCTATGCCTCTAGCCATCCCTGGGCAACTGTGGGGCTGAGGGGACTGGGGGACTCCAGAAGTAGGCATGCCGGACTGGGCGCCACCATATTTGAGGGCAGGGCAGTCAATTAGCATATTCCCTCCTTATTAGAGAGGATTATATAGGTGGGTGACAGGAGGAAAATTCCCAGACCACAAAGCATGACAACTGGACCCAAATAATGACACCGTGAGGGCCTGTATTAGTTATCTATTGCCTTGTAACAAATTAAACGTTGTAGCGCAAAGTAATAAACATTTATTAGCTCACAGTTTCTGAGGGTTAAGAATCTAGGTGGTTTTGACTCAGGGTCTCTCATGAGGGTGCAGTCAAAATGTTGGCTGGGCCCTAGCTGGCTTGGCTCAGTGGATAGAGCATAGTCCTGCAGACTGAAGGGTCCCAAGTTCGATTCTGGTCAAGGGCACATGCCCGGGTTGTGGGCTCGATCCCTAGTAGGGAGCATGTGCCCTGACCAAGAATGAAACTGTGACCTCCTGGTTCATAGGTTGATGCTCAACCACTGAGCCACACTAGCCGACTCATTTTGTTATAAATGAGAATATGGAGAAGAATGGCCAGGAAGAGATCATGAAGGACAAGAGGAATAGTAATTTTGAAAAAATGAATGCAAATTCTGTAATTTTCTACAAATGCCCACGGGCTTAAGACGATGTAAAATTGATTTGTGAAAGGACTCAGTGTTGTTCAACGTAGCATTCAGAGGCCCTTTGTGAATGATTCTCCCCACCTCTGCCCTTCCTTCCTGTGACTTTATGCTTTGTCTGTCCTCCCATAAGCATGTTTCTGAATAATACATTTTCCATTGCAAACTGACATTCATAATTCTAATGTCTTCTAATGTGCGATTTGTTCCCCCATTTCAGTGTATTTTTTTCCACAATGGATTTGTTCTCAGAACAGCAGCCTTAAGAAACAGCTGGCACAATATATGGTCCATCAACCAGAGAGGGTATTTCTCAACAGCCTACTCATATTTCATAAATCATAGAGCAATTGTTATAACTCACTTGCACAGAAAGTTTCATTTTCTTTTCAATCCCATTATTTTGGTTGATAAAAGTAAGATAGTTGGTGGTTTCTTTTCCCTAGACTTAAAAAACACAAAAGGTGCAAACTAACTAGCTTAGTAAATAGTAAAATCCATGGCACATTAAGTCCATGAGGTGAAAAGCCATCATCAGCCTCTGTCTGGTGAGAGAAAGTGCCCAGTGGTTGAGCGTCAGTGGTTGAGCGTCAGCCTATGAACCAGGAGGTCACGGTTTGATTCCCAGTCAGGGCACAAGCCCAGGTTGTGGGCCCGATCTCCAGTGTGGGGCATGTAGGAGGCAGCCAATCAATGAGATTCTCTCTTCATTGATGTTTCCATCTCTCTCTCCCTCTCCCTTTTTCTCTGAAATCAATAAAAATCTATTTTTAAAAAAATAAAGTACTAAAATTTAAGAACCTGTGGCAGAAATCTTGGCTAGGCTAAATTCAAACTTTGCTTCCTTCTTCAGTAAATCTGGTATCACTATCCCTCTCCATGTCTGCAATTCGAAACATGTACACAGTGAAAATTGGAATTTTCAAAGAAGCAACTAACATAAATGACCAGACATGTCTGCTTATACAACCTCTCACCTTTACACCTTGCAGGAAACTCTTATTTTAAATTTAAATATCTGTGAGAATGACTAGTACATGAAACAAAGGTTGTACTAGATATGGAGTTTAAGTTGCAAGAAAAGAGGATTGAATTTTTAAAGGGGACATGAGTCATCCTTATTAGATCCCATGAGCTATAAATGTATCATTAGTGCAGATAGATATGACAGAATGCTTAAAAAAAAAGAAAGGATGGTTAGTTATGTTTGAGGATATGTATATAGGAAAAGACACTCTTGCAAAACTGTAGATTTAAAACTCCCTGAGTATTCCTGGAAGTGTGTTGAAATAAGTTAAAGCATTAATGACAAAGATATGGCTGTGGCTTGTAAGGGCATGATGGAGGAAGTAAATAACCCTAACAAAAAGATAAAAGCGGGTAGTTAGCACATCACATAAGATCATCAAGACTGGCCCTGGCTGGTTTGGTTCAGTAAATAGAGCGTTGGCCTGTGGACTGAAGGGGCCTGGGTTCGATTCCAGTCAAGGGCACATGCCAGGTTGTAGGCAAGGTCCCCAGAAGGGGGTGTGCAGGAGGCAGCCGATCAGTGATTCCTTCTCATAATTGATGTTTCTATCTCTCTCTCCCTCTCCCTTCCTCTCTGAAATCAATAAGATAATTTAAAAAAAAAGATATCGAGACTGTTTTTATTAACCTCCTGCATTCATGTTGGCAATCAAATAGAAGGGTTGAGTCAAGAATTCCCTACTATGAAAGGAAGAGGTGACCTTAGCTTTATACCTTGTGACTCAGGTTAACTGCCCAAGATCCTTTTCACCATCTAAGAGTGTGTGTTTGTCTTGTGATAGCAAAAGAAAAAAGCAATAAAGGGTTAAACAAGGCCACAGAGAGAAGCAAGCTGCCATCGTGGCAATGCTTCAAGCCTGCAAACTTGATACCTCCAACCCATCCCAAAAGCAGAGTGCAGAGACCACAGATACTACAGGCGCAGCTGGTGTAATACTTATTTCTAGAAAGGATTAGCATATGGCACAAATGCATGCACCAGCATTGGGCTCTCACAGCTGCTGGAAATGACTCAGGGCTCAGGTTTTGGGGGCCAGGCCGGCTCCACTTTTACTGGAATGCTGTGAGTCATGTGCTAGTCTGCTGGGTGAGGAGCCCACACTGGCCTCATCCATTCTTATATTTCACACAACTCAGACAGGGCAGCCACCTGACCGAAATCCCAACAAGACTCACAAGCAGCTCAGCCAGCGTGGCTCAGTGGTTGAGCATCAACCTATGAACCAGGAGGTCATGGTTCCATTTCTGGTCAGGGCACAGGCCTGGGTTGTGGGCTCGATCCCCAGTAGGGAGGCGTGCAGGAGGCAGCCGATCCATGATTCTCTCTCATCATGGCTGTTTCTCTCTCTCCCTCTCCTTTCCTCTCTGAAATCAGTAAAAATATATATTAAAAAGAAAAAAGACTCACAAGCAGATAAGAAGAGGAAATTATTTAAATGTTCAACCAGCCCTAACCGGTTTGGCTCAGTGGATAGAGCATCGGCCTGTGGACTGAAGGGTCCCAGGTTTGATTCCAGTCAAGGTCATGTACCTTGGTTGCAGGCACATCCCCAGTGGGAGGTGTGCAGGAGGCAGTTGATTGATGTTTCTCTCTCATCGATGTTTCTGACTCTCTATCCCTCTCCCTTCCTCTCTGTAAAAAATCAATAAAATATATATTTTTAAAAAATAAAAATAGAGAAACCAAGATGGCGGCATAGGTTAAACACCTAACCTGCAGCCGGGCACAACAATTTCAAAAATACAACTAGAGGTCAGAACGGACATCGTCCAGAACCACAGGAAAGTTGGTGGACTGAAATGCCCACAGCTGGGGGGAAGGAGAAGGCCACGAGGACAGTCGGGGAAGCCGTAAAAGCCTGAGGTATGGAGAAACGGGCGGAGACACGAGCACACGCGCCTGCGGGGAGGATGGAACCGGAGAGGAGGGGGTGGCTGATGACCTGGCCAGAGTTCACTGGCAGGAAGGAGATAAAGGCTCCGGAGTGCGCTGAGCACCGGCTCCGATTGCACTGAACCCCATTCCGGGCGAAACCCTGGGAAACTCACTCACTTTCGCAACTCCGCCGCCCCCGCAGGCCGCCCGGCCCGGGACGCTGGGGACGCCGCCGCAGCGGCGGCGCCCGGAGCCCGGCGGCCTCCCAGCACCCGTCCCCGCCGCGCAGCCCCCACGCGCCTGGGGCCGCGGGCCGTGCGCCCCACGGATGGAGGCCCGGGCGCCCTCTCCGTGCACCTCCCGGCGGCGCTAGACTTCAGTAGAGTTGACTGAATTCAAGGGATTAAGAAGTATAAATTGGGGGGACGCCGCGGCGGTGACGTCCGGAACGCGGCGATGGCGGTTCCTGGAGCTCGGCGGCCGCCCAGCGCCCTTCCCAGCCGCGCGACCATCGCGCGCCTGGTTCCACGGGACGCGCGCACCGCGCACCGGACGGAGGCCCGGGCGCCCTTTCCGTGCACCTCCCGGCGGCGCTAGACTTCAGTAGAGTTGACTGAAATGAAGGGATTAAGAAGTACAAATTGAGAAGTTTGAAAAAGATAGCGGCGGAGGTTAAAGGCTGTTCTGTTGCCTCGCACCCAGCGAAATCGGAGGGGATGAGGTGTGGAGGTGCGTGGGTCTGGCTGGTGGCGGGGGAAAGGGGCTTTTGTTCCAAACCTAAGGGAGATTAGCTCTCCATCACCCTGAAACCCATCTTCTGGCGAACCCCGGGAGACCCAGATGCCTGCGGGGAGAGGCGGGACTCTTGCGGAGGTGCGCCCAGCAATCAGTGTTTGCTGCGCTGGAGTGCGGAACGAGGGGACTTAGATACGTGGAAGGCAGAAGGACCAGACTCACAGCCATCGCGGCTCGCCGCACCATAGCCTGTTGGCGCCCTGAGACCCCGCCCCGCCCTGGGACCCGCCCCGCACATTTTGAAGACCTGCCCTGCAAGTCTTGCAGGCACACCTGCGCCCCAAGCAACGGCTTATACATGTGGGTGGCCTGCCCTCTGGCAGCGGACCAGATGATCTGCTGTTCTAGTCGGATTGCTCCAGGGCCACTCAGACAGGAGGAAGAAACTACAGTTTTTGCTGTAATCCTTGCTGAGTGCCTAAGGCAGTAGCTGATCTACACCCCATTGGAGACCCAGAAACGAGGGCATCTAGTGGTCTGTGGGAGATGACACCAGATTTCAACCACGTGCATAAGGGACACATTCAACGGGAATATTCAGTGAGCGACAAAGCTTTGCTGCACCAAGACTCGGCCCATAAACGTGTCTCCTGCACAGCAACTCTTCCTTTATAGACAAAGAGAGCCCCCCCAGTGACACCAACAACAATCAAGACTTAACTATACAAAGGAGGTCCAAGATGGAGGCATAGGGCGGAAACCTGATTGTTGCCTACCACAACAACTTTGAGACTACGACAAGAGAGCAGAGCAGACACCATCCAAGACCACCATAGGGCTGGCTGAGTAGATGCTATACAACTAGAATAAAAGAGGGGTATGTGGGATGATGCTGTTGCCGGTGACCCAAAGACCACACTTTAAGAACTACGGCTCAGGCGACACAAAAGAACTATGGCTCAGGCGATACAACAGCGGCCTGGAACGTGCTCGGCACAGTTCCCCCGGCAGTCTCCGGCTGAGGGGACGGCTCCACTGGCAGCCAAGCACGGACAGACGAGCCCCTATGAGACATGGGGTGGGAGACTCCGCGCTTGCTGACCTCTGAGTCCGTCAAGAATCTCAACGCCCCAGAAGCGGCCAGGTGCGCATGCTCGGCGACCGGCCACCGATGCAGACCCAAGGACCGACGCAGCAACGCCAGACTGGCCCACCGCCATGCACCGGGTGCACCGGAGCTTCGCAGAGCCGCCGCCCGACGAGTTCTGCAGCAGCCATACTGGAGCTCTGGAAGGATGGCCAGGGGAATTGCTGAGGGGGGACTGACCGGCAGAAATTGGGATCGGGAAGACGGGGCCCCGCTGAGGCCCGGGTGCGGGCGGGGTTGCGCACCTCTGGGCTCGGGTGTGATCACACGCCTCTGGGTATAAGTGAGGCCTCACGTCCCTGGGTCTAGGTGAGGCCACATATCCCTGGGTCCAGGTGAGGCCGGACTCCGGGTCTGGGTGAGGCCAAGTGCCCCTGGACCCGGATGACGCTGGATCCCGTGCCCGGGCGAGGCCAAGCGCCCCTGGGTCTGGGAGAGCCCACACACCCCTGGGTCCAGGCGAGACCATGTGTCCCTGGATCCGGGTGAGGCCGCGTGCACCTAGGCCCGGGTGAGCCCAAGTGGCCCTGGGACTGGGAGAGGCCAAGCGTCCCTGGGTCCGGGTGAGACCATGTGTCCCTGGATCCGGGTGAGGCCTCGTGCACCTAGGCCCGGGTGAGCCCAAGTGGCCCTGGGTCTGGGAGAGGCCAAGCGTCCCTGGGTCCGGGTGAGACCATGTGTCCCTGGATCCGGATGAGGCCTCGTGCACCTAGGCCCGGGTGAGCCCAAGTGGCCCTGGGTCTGGGAGAGGCCAAGCGTCGCTGGGTCCGGGTGAGAACATGTGTCCCTGGATCCGGATGAGGCCTCGTGCACCTAGGCCCGGGTGAGCCCAAGTGGCCCTGGGTCTGGGAGAGGCCAAGCGTCCCTGGGTCCGGGTGAGACCATGTGTCCCAGGATCTGGGTGAGGCCTCGTGCACCTAGGCCCGGGTGAGCCCAAGTGGCCCTGGGTCTGGGAGAGGCCAAGCGTCCCTGGGTCCGGGTGAGACCATGTGTCCCAGGATCTGGGTGAGGCCTCGTGCACCTAGGCCCGGGTGAGCCCAAGTGGCCCTGGGTCTGGGAGAGGCCAAGCGTCCCTGGGTCCGGGTGAGACCATGCGTCCCTGGATCCGGATGAGGCCTCGTGCACCTAGGCCCGGGTGAGCCCAAGTGGCCCTGGGTCGGGGAGAGGCCAAGCGTCCCTGGGTCCGGGTGAGACCATGTGTCCCAGGATCTGGGTGAGGCCTCGTGCACCTAGGCCCGGGTGAGCCCAAGTGGCCCTGGGTCTGGGAGAGGCCAAGCGTCCCTGGGTCCGGGTGAGACCATGCGTCCCTGGATCCGGATGAGGCCTCGTGCACCTAGGCCCGGGTGAGCCCAAGTGGCCCTGGGTCTGGGAGAGGCCAAGCGTCCCTGGGTCCGGGAGAGACCATGTGTCCCTGGATCCAGGTGAGGCCTTGTGCAACTAAGCCCGGGTGAGGCCATGTGCCCCTGGGTCTGGGAGAGGCCAAGCGTCCCTGGGTACGGGTGAAGCCAGATCCTGGGTCCGGGTGAGGCCGTGCGCCCCTGGATCCATCCGGGTGAGGCTGGGTCCCAGGCCCGGGTGAGACCACGCGCCCCTTGGGTATGGGTGAGGCCACGTGCCCTTAGTCTGGGTGACGCCGTGCCCCTGGGTTCGGCCGAGACCAAACCAGAGGGAGTCGGACCTCCATTACCACCATTTGTCCACCATCCAGAGCTGAGGGGTCAGTGCTGACATGTACACATAAGGAACTACTGGACATCGAAATTGGGTCTCAAAAGAACTGTTGGTCCAGGGGGAAGCTCGCTACAGATTGATTCATTTGCCTGTCAGCATAAATATTATTGCTCGTCTCACATTCAGTTCTTATTAGTATATATCTAGTGACATATGATCTCGTTCATCTAGAGGAAATGATGAACAAAATAGACTGAGGAACAAGAACAGAACCAGAAGCAAGGAGGCATCGATCGGACTATCGGGCCTCAGAGGGAGGATAGGGGAGGGGAGGGGGAGGGTGGGGGGAGGGGGAGAGTTCAACCAAAGGACCTGTATGCATGCATATAAGCCTATCCAACGGTTAAGTTCAACAGGGGATTGGGGCATGCGTGGGGAGAGGGGTGGGATGGGAATGGGGGGATGAGGACAAATATGTGACACCTTAATCAATAAAGAAATTAAAAAAAAAAAATAAAAAAAAAAATAAAAATAAATGTTCAACCAGAGAAGAGAAAGTCTGAACCTTTTTAAACCTCCAAACCAAGAAACAAAAAATAAAACAATTTTCTACCATACGACTTTTGTAAGACCAGTAACTTCGATGCTCCCCAAAATGTATTTAAGAGACTATTTCATTAGTGTGAAATCTGGATCGCTCCCCCATTCAAGCACTGTCTTTAAGAGATCTGCCCGGGGACCTGTCTAGATTGGAAAGAAAAGTCCTACCTGTGGGAGCCCTAGCTACATGACTGTCAGTTCTGATTAGGACAGCACTCAGACTTTGTCTTCTCCACAGGCGGTAAGTCCAGACTGGTGTGGTGGCTTCACAGACTCACTGGGCAACCAGAGTCCTCTCTGCTCCACTATTTCCATACATCCATGGCTTTCTTCCTCACTGTCACAACGTGGCTGCTCAGCTGCAGCCATCACACCCACATCCCCGGGGGCAAGAAGGTAAAAGGAAGAAGGCAAAAAGAGGCAAACCCCATTCCTTTTTAGGAGCCTTTCTGGAAGTGCCACCCAACAGCTTTCAGGTTGGCCGCAACTCGGTCACATGGCCATGGGCAGCTGGGAGAGACACTCTCTTTAGTTGTGTTGCCACAGGAAACACAAAAACATCAGGAGAAGAATGAATGTTAGGTAGGCAACCAGCAGTCTCAGAGTGGCATTGAAAGCTATTAACCTTTCTGAGTCCATGACTTTGTTTATAAAAAAGGTAGACAGTGCCTACTTCACATGGGAGGGGAGGGGAGAAGCACCATACAAATATTAGTTCTTTTTTTAAATATATATTTTTACTAGAGGCCCGGTGCATGAAATTCATGCACAGGTAGGGTCTGCTAGGCCTGGCTAGCGATCAGGGCCGATCTGTGGGGTGACTGGCGGGGCGATCAGGGGGCCCTGCTGGCACCCACCTTGGCTGGCCTGGCGCCACCCACTCTTCCCCCACCACCGGTTGTCTCCCTTTGCAGAGTGACCAGTGGGATGATTGGGGGGGGGGGGGGGCTACTGGTACCTGCCTTGGCCGGCCTTGGGCCTGCGGGCTGGGGGCAGCTCTTGCATTGAGCATCTGCCCTCTGGTGGTCAGTGCACATCATAGCAACCAGTCAATCCACCGTTTGGTTGATTTGCATATTAGGCTTTTATTATATAGGATTGATTTCAGAGAGGAAGGGAGAGGGAGAGAGAGAGAGAAACATCAATGATGAGAGAGAATCATTGATCGGCTGCCTTCTGCAAGCCCCACACTGGGGATCGAGCCCACAACCCAAGCATGTGCCCTTGATCGGAATCAAACCTAGGACCCTTCAGTCCCCAGGCTGACGCTCTATCCACTGAGCTAAACCAGCTAGGGCCAAATATTAGTTCTTTATAACCTCCCAAAACCTAATAGAATCATCAGCACCAAGTGTACATTCAGCATCACTGCACTTTCTAGAAAACTGGAGTCTCTAGTCAGAGAGAGAGCAGCGACTCTGCTTTGCTCTGCTGCCTCATTCTAGTCCTAGTAGCTGGACATCTGCCCGTTTCATGTGACTTCATTCTTTCCTTAGGGAGTAATTTTAGGAACTAGCCCTCTGTCTTCATTCTGTCTTCCTAGTTCTCTAGTTCCTCCATGACCGGGCCCAGCCATGCACTTCCCAGTATCCTGCCACCTACCTTTAACCAGTTAACTGCCACACATCCAAAATGGAAACCATCCCCACACGCCATGATATTTTGAATTTAATTTTAAAAATCAGTTTGCAATGAATACTATAAAAATAAATATATTACTCACAAATCAGGTGTTCTTGAATATTTTCAGCTGAAAATTCTCACGAAAAAATGATTTTAAAGTTGGCCAGGGCTGCCACTTAGGGAAAATATTTATTTTATAGACGCATGTGGTGTGTGGGGAAGGTCCCTCGCTTGCATCTACAGACGCTTATGGCGTACATGGGTTAAAGCCTGATGATCTCGTGCATCTTCTGCACAACATTTCAGTGGTTTCTAAAACGTCTCAAGTCTTCATAGGATCGTTACTTTCTCATCTTCCTCATGTCTCATTGAATTGCCTGGGAAACCAGACAGAAGAACTTAGTAAACGAAGGCAATGCAATGTGTATTTCTCAGTGGGAACCATTCCATTGCTTCCTACTTAGAAATGTGTTAGTCACTCGTGTGTCTTGCTCACCATCATTCCTTCCACCTGGTATTGTAATAGAGATCAAGCTGCAAAATTTTAAGGACATTTCTCATTTAAATTCTTTTAATGTTCGCCCTAACCGGTTTGACTCAGTGGTCAAAGTGCGTGCAGGAGGCAACCAATTGATGTTTCTCTCTCACATCAATGTTTCTCTCTGCCTCTCCCTCTCCCTTCCACTCTCTCTAAAAATGAATGGAAAAAATATCCTCAGATGAGGAATAACAAAAATTAATAAAATAATAAATTCTTTAATATTCTGTAAGATATGCTCTTCAAGCATTCCATGCAGTATCAAGAATAATTTAATATTTTACAGATGTTAAAATTTAACTTTAAAGAATTAAATGAATTTATTCTGAAATGAAGTAGCTCATCTAAGACCTTCCAGGCTACAAGCTGTAGGGCTAAGACCTATATCCACTCTCTGTTTCCAAACCCATGAACTTATTTTTTTATCGGAACAAAAAAGACCAATTGCCCATAAAGTCAATGTGAATCACACTGCTCTATTATTTATTATGCACTGAGAAAATTCAAGGTTTAAAACTTAGAGGCGTAAAATCTTCTTCCACCATGATAAACTATACTGTTACCTACCACTCAAGATTTCCAACACTGAAATAAAGTGGTGGGTGTAAGGGAAAAAAATCCATGCTAGTCATTAACTTATAAGGCTTTATCCTACACTAGTCTATTTAATACATAGACAGGTCAATCAATCTTGACTGTAATGAAAAATCTTGCTTATCTAAGAATAGGTATATCGCCCAGACCACGTTTTCCTAAAAAATTATTTTCCTGTAAGTAGCTTTATAAGAACAGAGACATTTGAAATATTAGTCGATTTGGGAATTATTGGTGAAATTTCAAGCCACCAAGGTTAAAATAATTGTTCATATAACCATGTCTTGCAGGCTGGACTGCGAGGTTGATATATTGATGAAGAAAGGAAGGCTCTAACCTAATACAGCCAGGCATTTTATAGAAAGGATACAGAAAAGTAGGCATAGAAAATTGACTGCACGAATGCCTGGAGCTAAATGTATTGATTGAAAAGGTCAACATATTGCAAGAGTCTCAAGCCTTCTCATCCATTAACCCAAAATATTGAGTGTAACCAGGGAAACCAAGTGGAAAATGGAAAGCTCTTAAACAATGAAATGACTTTTGTCTTCCTGAGATGAGACCTGAATATCTATATCTCGATCCCTGGAGCCCTAAGAACTCTGGCCGGGGGTGGCCAACACTGCATGAAAAATCAGAAACCCATTATGAGCACAGCTCAAATGTGAACGCATGCTGCAGAGTCACTAGCATGCGAACTCAAATTTCTCACTTGGTCTCAACAATGAATATTAGTTTTTAGAGCTAAGAACATAAGAATTCACAGATAATGACCACCAAATAAGGTTAATATAATATATAATATATATAGTGTTTTACAAATTAACCATATTTATCCAGGTTTATAACAGGATACAAATTCCTATGGGAAGCAACTTATGGTCAAGCAATCCTGGCCAGACAACTCCATTGAATTGGCAAAGGGTTTGGCCTTGGCCTTCCCGGTCTGTGTGATCTCAGACAGACCAGGGAGACTAGGAAGATATTGCCGGAACCAAGATGTGGCTTTGCTAGTTTAAGGATAGGGAAGGCTCCCCTCCCTCCCACAGGCTCTGGAGACCTCATTTTGAAGGAACGAACAGATCAGAACATTGATTCACCACCACTCCCCAGGTCTTCCAGTCTTTCACTTCTGCTGTTTGAATTATTCTGTCCTCTGCTCCTCCTTCACAAGGAGATTGCACTCAGATGAAATCCAGGCACATATGTTCAGGAGCCCCACAAGTTCCAGAGAATTTATGGGAATAGAACATAAATTCGAATAGAACATAAGTTCTCTATTGGAATCATTAAATTTTGCTCATTTCTAGGTTTGTCTTAAAAAATATAATAATACGCCTTGGCTGGTGTGGCTCAGTTGGTTGGAGTGTCATCTCATATGCTAAAAGATTGTGGGTTCAAGTCCTGGTCAGGGAACATACCTAGATTGTGGGTTCCATCCCCGGCTAGGGAGGGCAACCAATCAATACTCTCTCCTCTCTCTCTCTCCCTCCCTGTCCCTATCCCTCTCTCTAAAATCAGTGAGCATATCCTTTGGTAAGGATTTAAGAAAATAAGAATTCACAGATAATGACCACCAAATACACTAGAGGCCTGGTACACGAAATTTGTGCATGGGTAAGATCCCTAGGCCTGGCTGGTGATCAGGGCCTATTGGGGCCTTCCAGCTGCCAGCCGGGGCCTCCCTTCATTCTGCACTGCCCCCTGGTGGTCAGCGCAAGTCATAGCGAGCAATTGAACTCCTGGTCTTCTGGTCAAACTCCCGTGGGGACAATTTGCATATTAGCCTTTTATAGATAATACTAGGCCCGATGCACGAAATTCGTGCAAGGGACTCAGCCCCTGCCGCAGCGGAGGTCTCTGACTCGGCCCCCACAGCCACAGCTTCCTCCAGTAGGTCATCTGGTCTAATTAGCATATTATGCTTTTATTATTATGGATATATAGCATTTTACAAATTAACCATATTTATCCAGGTTTATAACAGGATACAAATTCACAACACAAGCACATTCTGGATTATCTATCTGGTCAACCATTTTACAATCCTGCGCTGCCATACAATTTCAAAGTCCCTGTTAACATTCCTCTTTTTAAAAAATAAATAATTTTTTATTGATTTCAGAAAGGAAGGGAAAGGGAGAGAGAGATAGAAACATCAATGATGAGAAAGAATCATTGATCAGCTGCCTTCTGCACACACCCTAATGGAGATTGAGCCCACAACCCAGGCATGTGCCCTGACCAGGAATCGAACTGTGACCTCCTGGTTCATAGGTCAATGCCCAAACACTGAGCCACGCCAGCCCGGCTGCATTCCTCTTGATGATTGCATTGGTGCCAAGTGATCTGCTTACGTGACATGTTTGACTTTTAACGCAGGGTTTCTCACCTTGGGTCATATATCCTCAGACGTAAGCTTAGGATCTGAAAATCCTGAGAATTCCACCTCCCTCATTCATCCTCTCAGCCCTTGAGTGTTTTGTCCCAGGCAGCTATTTGAGTTAACATGATCTCCGGGGGAAAATTTAAAGTCTGTCGACCTCATCTGTCACATAAAGACACTCATTTTCTTGACTGACAGTGTCTTCAATGTTCTTTACTCTCTCACTGTACTGCATTTAATGTGCTATAAATTTTGAAAGATCATCATGGCCAGACTTAGAGAATTGGTCATGGGAGTTGGGGATACCACATGTGAGAGAGAAAAGCACCAGTGAGACAGTGGACGGGTATGCTATTCTTGTCTGCTTGGGAGGAAGGGACAGCATGAGAGGAACTGGCGATGGTCTGTCACACTTACACTTGATGCAAAAAGTGCTGCGATGGGACAAAAAGCATGGATTTTGGAATCACCCGGATAGTCTCAGGTGACTAACAAAATGCTTGACTTTTTCAAGTCTTGATTTCTTCATCTAAATAATAAGAATAAAGTCTAATGCCTATTCAATCAATGGCACTAGAAAAACTAGATGTACATATTTTTAAAAATAAGAACTTTGACTCTTACATCACATGCAAAAAAAAAAAAAATGAAGTCAAGATGAATCATAGACCAAAATGTAAAAGCTAAAATTATAAAGCTTCTAAAAGAAACACAGGCCCTAGCGAGTTTGGCTCAGTGGATAGAGTGTCAGCCTGCATACTGAAGGGTCCTGAGTACCATTCGGCGGTCAAGGGCATGTGCCCAGGTTGTGGGCTTGATCCCCAGTTGGGCGTGCAGGAGGCAGCTGATCCATGATTCTCTCTCATCACTGATGTTTCTATCTCTCTCTCCCTCTCCCTTCCTCTCTGAAATCAATACAAATATTTTTTTAAAAAGAAAAGAAACACAGAATATCATATAACCTTGAGATGGGTAAAGACCTCTTAGAGAAGTTACAGAAAGCTTTAACCATCAGAAGAAAAAATGATAAAATAAACTTCATCCAATTTCAGTAAAATTACCCCTTTAGCAGCTTGGATGCCCTACATCACGCTGAACTGCAAAGGTGCCTCCACAGTTGGCATGGCTCAGTGGCTGGGCATTGACCTATGAACCAGGAGGTCACTATTTGATTCCTGGTCAAGGGCACATGCCTGGGTTGTGGGCTCAATCTCCACTGGGGGGTGCAGGAGGCAGCTGATCAATGACTCTCTCTCATCAAAACACGTGATGAATGGTGCTAATGGCCCAGAAGCTTTCCCTTTGAGGTGTTGATGAGAGCCAGGGCGTTAGGCTGGGGCAGCAGGGTGGGGGGATGGAGCTCCTTCATGTTGTAACCCACTTTCTTCCCTTCCTTTGATTGTAATGTATAAAACAAGGTGCAAAACCATCATTCTTTGGAGCATTACCTTAATTCCTTGATATTCTGCTTCCTGGCAATTGTCAACAGTTTGGCTCAAATAAACTCACAAAAATTCTTTACAGGTTGGAATGTTTCTTACGTTAACAACCTTCATAATGTTAGTAATTTTATTTTATTTTTCATTTTATTATTGTTGATAATTCTCACCCAAGGATATTTTTCCATTGATTTTTTTTAGAGAAAATGGAAGGGAGGGGGGTGACAGACAGAGAAACATTGGTGTGAGAGAGACACATGGATTGGTTTCCTCCTGCTGAGGCCCCAACCAGGGCTGGGGATCCATCCTGCAAGCCAGGTACTTGCCCTTGACCCGAATCAAAATCAAACTCGGGACCCTTGTCCATGGGCCAACGCTCTATCTACTGAGCCAAAACGAATAGGGCATAATGTCAGTAATTTTAGCAGCTTGTTTAAAAGTGATGCCATTGTATGTATTCCCTATCTTCACTCCTTTCTCTCCGGTTTAGACTAGCACTGATATTTTCTAGCAGTGTGACTTGCTAAGTCATTTACCTTCCCTGAGACTTAGTTCCTTTATCTCTACAACCTGTGTTGTCAGACACACCTTAGAAGGCCGCTGAGGATGAAATGAATAAAATATGGAGAGGTTCCGTGAATGCTAAAAAGCACTTAAAATTAAATATTAATATACTTAAGTATTATTAAATTATATATTTGTAGTTATATTTATACATTGGATAGTACTATATAAGTGACCAGCCACATTGCCATTATCACATCATCTAAGCAAAACATAATAAAAACTAGCAGTGGAGAACCTGAAGCAAAACTACCCTACATAAATTGGGATTTCTTTTTATTTAATTTTTTTAAAATTGAAGAAATTTGGTATGTAGCATTGCATAAGTTTGGCATTTCATTTTTAACAACAGAAAGCTTGAACTTTGTCCACGGTCCTGTTTTCTCTCTCTTAGTTCGGTGGATAACATGATAAATTGGGGTCATTTGGGGAGTCAGGCGAAATTGAAGGATGGGCAAAAATGGCCTTCGATTCCTGCTTGAAACGTCTTGCTCATCTGTGTAGGCTGCTCTTCCTCCCTGAGACCTTTTAGGTGAGAAAGGACATCTGTTCTGGATGATCCAGGCCTCTACCTGCCTTGAGGCAGGATGAGATGATCTCTTAGCGCCTTTCTCCTGTTAGTTAGAGAGGACCAGCTACTAAGTAAAATTAACCTGAAGGTGCTCACCACTGAAGAGATCGCTGCAAATATTGCCCTTCCTTATGTAATTTCTGTTTGGACAATATCCAAACAGAAGAAGCAGCTCTTGTTCAAAATCTTTCACGTCTTCATTTTTGAAGAGCTAGTTTTTAAGTTACTAGAATTTACACTGAGTGGCCAGATTATTATGATCTCTGATAAATGATAGATCCTCCCTTCCCCCAACTGATGGAGGGAGTATGACGTAAACTCCACCTGCAGCCGGACATTCCTGAACACCTTATATGGACTGTACATTGAACCACCAATCAGCACCTGCCATATACCCTAAGCCCCCAATTCCTAAATCCCTAGGTGCCTAATCATGTGCCTTACATGAAACCACCAATCAGCGTGTGCTGAGTGCCCTAAGCCCCGTCCCCTCTTTTCCTCCCCTTAAAAGGTACTCTCACCCCAGCAAGCTCTCTCTCTCTCTCTCTCTCTCTCTCTCTCGCTCTCTCGCTCTCAAGCTCTCTCTCTCTTCCCTTTCCCCCGCTGGAAGGCGGCCGGCAGGGTGATCGCCAATAAAGCCTGTGTCCTGGTATCCCATGGTCTCCGGCCCTCTGTTTCATCTTCATCTTTCAATATTTTTATATATATTAGAGGCCCAGTGCATGAATCCGTGCATGGGCGGGGTCCAGCTAGCCTGGCCAGGGGGAGGGGACATGGACAGTTGGCCGGCCTGCCTGCTGGTCAAACTCCCTTACATGTCGAGGGGGCAATTTGCATATTAGCCTTTTATTATATAGGATATACACTGAGTGGCCAGATGATTATGCGTTCAGAGATCATCATCATCTGGCCACTCAGTGTATATAAATGGAAACTTACCAGTCTCCCTCTTTACCTTCTGTTCTCCTAGTTCTCTAGCCATACAGTGCCAGCATGACCAGTTAGGAGAAAAGTGAATTTAATGCACAGCCTTAGTCACTTACCCAGGGTCACCTAGGGCCTCAAATACTGTAGGAACTTAATAATACTAAGTTTGAAGGATTGCTTTTGACAATGATCTCATACTGAATAAATAAATCACAGCGACACACAGTTGGTGTCACTACCCTTTGCCTTATCTCTTTACTTCTTCCTGTCTTCAGCTATAGAAGTCACAGGCTTGATCTCCTGCAAACAGCCTAGACAGAGGTGAATCTGAAACAATTAGCTTCTTTAAGTGTTCATTGTACTGTCTTGAGTAAACCTCGCGCAGTGAAATCGTTGATTTCAACGACTTTTCTTATTTGTATATTCTTGCTTTTAGTGAGTTGTGCTGATATTTTACAACTAAAAAGTGGATTAAAGCTTTTTAAATAGCATAAATTCACTCTAGCCTTAGAGTAGTGTTTTTTATACATTAGCTCTGAAGTAGTTTTGATAATGTGCATTTCCACTTCAGCTAATGCCATTGGAGACAAGATAATTAATCCTGCCAGTGGTAACTGCTTAATACAGGACTGAAGAGAATCGGGGGAAATGCTTTAAGGACATACATTTGAGATAGAAGTAAATAAAGGGGGAGATGTTTCAGATTTGTGGCGGACTCAGGTCTGACCTTTAACAATATAAACATTAGACTATTTATTATCATGCCTTCCAACCTTCCCTCACACTTCCCAGGGAGGCCTGAGAGCTGAACACGGGTAAGGTAAAATTCTCAAGATGTGTTAAAATCTATTTCAATCCACTTTAATTTTAAATATATAAAAAATGGTATTGATCACACCTAACTGGTTTGGGATTGTCTTTCACAGAAGGTTGAACCCATCCATGACAGCCATGGAGAAGTCCCATCCATGGGAACAACTGTGCTTGACCTCCACTGACCCACCTTGTATCTGGAGCCAGGCTTTGTGCTAGGTGCTTTATGTTCACTATGGATCATTTACTCTTCACAACAAAAAACACTGCAGCCCAGCTGGGGTGGCTCAGTGGTTGAGCATCAAACTATGAACCAGGAGGTCATGATTTGATCCCTGGTCAGGCCACATGCCTGGGTTGCTGGCTCGATCCCCAGTGGGGGGCGTGCAGGAGGCAGCTGATCAATGACTCTCTCTCATTGATGTTTCTTTTTTTTAATATTTTTAAAATTGATTTTAGAGAGGAAGGGAGAGATAGACATACCAATGATGAGAGAGAATCATTGATCGGCTGCCTCCTGCATGCCCCCTACTGGGGATTGAGCCCACAACCCGGGCATGTGCCCTGACCAGGAATCAAATCATGACCTGGGACCCTTCAGTCCACAGGCCAATGTTCTATCCACTGGGCCAAACCAGCTAGGGCTCATTGGTGCTTCTATCTCTCTATCCTTCTCCCTTCCTCTCTGAAATCAATAAAAACATATTTTAAAAAACACTGCAGAAACAGAGGTGCATATATGAGTGTTTGTTACATTGTTCTCTACATTTTTAATTAGCATAATAGCCAAAATATTCAACAAGTAATAACTGAACAAAATGTGGGATACCCAGATAATGGACTATTATTCAGCAATAAAAAGGAATGAAGTACTGATACTGGGACCACATGAATAAATCTTAGAAATATGCTCAGTGAAAGAAGCCAGTCACAAAAGGTCACATACTGTTTTACCATGGATAAAGGAGAAGGACTGGGGGGCAATGGGGAGTGACTGCTAATAGGCACTGGCTTTCTTTTGGGGGTGATGAAAATGTTCTAAAATTGATTGTAGTGAAGGATGCACAGCTCTGTGAATTTAGTAAAATACATTGAATTGCATACTTTAAGTGGGTGGATAGTTTGGTATATGAATTATATCCCAATATAGCTGTTATTAACAAACAGACTGGGTGTGAGAGCTAGAGTGAGATGTGGAAATGCTTGAATGCCATGGTAAAGTGTTTGGACTCTACTTTTGGCAGCCATCAATTTTTTTAAAATATATTTTATTGATTTTTTTACAGAAGAAGGGAGAAGGATAGAGAGTTAGAAATATCGATGAGAGAGAAACATTGACCAGCTGCCTCCTGCATACCCCCTACTGGGGATGTGCCCGCAACCAGGGTACCTGCCCTTGACCGGGATCAAACCTGGGACCCTTCTGTCTGCAGGCCGACGCTCTATCCACTGAGCCAAACCAGTTAGGGCACCATCAATATTTTTAAAAGTAGGGTTCACAGCCCAGCCAGCATGGCGCAGTGATTCCCAGTCAGGGCACATGCCCAGGATGGGGGCTCAATCCCCAATAGGGGCCGTGCAGGAGGCAGTGATCAATGATTCTCATCATTGATGTTTCTCTCTCTCTCTCCCTCTCCCTTCCTCTCTGAATTCCATAAAAAATACTTTGTCAAAAGTAGGGTCAAATAACTTTTAGAAAAACCATTGTTTGAGTGGAATGCATAATGAACGGAAGCAAGGAAAATCAGACACAGAGTGAGCAATGAGAATCTGCCATATTTGTGAAGATTTTAGAAAAATATTAATTTGTATTTTGTTCTCATGGTATTTTTCCCTCCGTGTCAGGAAGGTAAACTCTTATCGCTTCCTTCACCCAGAGAAGTGTCTGTTGCAGAGCCAAGAGCAGGGCCAACAGCAGCATTTCTTTGGAGACAGCTCTCCAAACAGCTCCACTCCTTGTCAACACCTGGTACTGTCTGTCTGTCTGATGCTAGTCATCCGAGTGAGCATGAAGTGGTATCTCATGGTTTTCATTTGTATTTCCCTAACGACCAGGGATGGTGAGCATCATTCCATGTGCTGGTTGGCCACTTTCTACCTTCACCCTCCCTCTCGCTGAAGTGGCAGTTTGCAATTAGAGATTGATTCCTTTGTTCTCTCAAAGTGGAATACATAAACCTAATGTAATGGTTCCCAAGCCAGGCAGTTTTGAAAGGTTACCAGATGAAATGGAGAGATCCACTGAAATCCGAAGTTCCAATAAATAGCAAATGATTTTTCAATACATGTAGGTCCTAATATTGCATGGGACAGACATATACTAAAAATTATGAGTTGTTTATCTGAAATTCAAATTGAACTGCACATCCTGTATTTTTATTTGCTAAATCTAGCAGCTTTGCCTCAAGGAGACATTTAGCGATGTCTGGAGACACTTTTAGTTGTCACGACTATGAGGGGGTGGGAAGAGGGGCTGCCCGTAAGTAGAGGCCAGCTGTACTGCTAACCATCACACAGTGGCCCCGCCAGTGTGGCTCAGTGGTTGGGCGTTGACCTACGAACCAGGAGGTCACTGTTAGGTTCCGGACCAGGGCACATGCCCGGGTTATGGGCTGGATCCCCAGTGTGGGGCGTGCAGGAGGCAGCTGATCAATGATTCCCTCTCATCATTGATGTTCCTCTCTCTCTCTTTCCCTCTCCCTTCCTCTCTGCAATCAATAAAAATGTATTTAAAAATAAGTAAACATCTCACAGTGCACAGGAATGTTCTTCACAACAAAGAATCATTTCAGCCCCGAGTGTCAGTAGCTTGGAGGTTGTGTAACCTGGCCTGAACCATTTAATGAGAACCAAGTCTGTGAGATGAGTAGGGTCTATGAGGAGAAGGAGCTGATGGCGCCAGGGAAGGGAGGCACTGTGGGAAAAAGAAGCAGAGGGAAGTTCTGGGGTGAATAGGTGGGGGATTCTTCTGAATTCACTCCCTCTTCTTCCTTCTTTCCTTCCTTTCTTCCCTCCTTCCTTCCTTCTTTCCTTCCTTCTTTTCTTCCTTCCTTCCTTCCTTCCTTCCTTCCTTCCTTCCTTCCTTCCTTCCTTCCTTTCTTTTTTAAATATATCTTATTGATTTCAGAGAGGAAGGGAGAGGGAAAGAGAGACAGAAACATCAATAATGAGAGAGAATCAGCTGCCTCCTACAGGCCCCACACTGGGGATCGAGCCCACAACCCAGGTATGTGCCCTGACCAGGAATCGAACCGTGACCTCCTGGTTCATAGGTCGACACTCAACCACTGAGCCACGCTGGCCGGGCTAATATTCCTTCTTAAAAACGGCCTTGGCAGGATGCTTTATCTTTCTTAGCCAATGATTTATGCAGCATCGCCATGGCAAACTGGTTCACATGAGGATATGTGTGTACAGGGACACGAGCCACTCAATAATTCAGAGGCCTCCTCCTCAGCCGTGTGAAGTTGCCTCAAGCAGTTCTGTCAAAAATAATTGAATTGCTCAGAGCCATCTTCCAGCTCCGGAGATGCCAGACAATTGTTTCCTTCCAGCAACACAAACAAGTACAAGGCTCATCCATCTTGCAAGCACTTCTACTCGTTCTCCAGAGTCTTTTGAGCTATCTTGGTGCTTTTATTGTACCTGTTTGTGGCCATGTTTCATTAGAATGTTTGGCTTTAGTTTCACAAATCTGTCCCAGAAAGCGAAGAAGATATCCAAGAGGACAACTGTGTTCTAGAAAATGAGCATCAGGTTCTATTGCTATTGATCAATCGAAGAATCGTTGGCATTGCACATATAATATTTTAGAAAATAATTCATAATCTCTCTCTTTTAAGTTGGCTTCCCCCCGCCCCTTCTACTGAATGTGTTTTATTCCTGGCTTCCTTAGAGGTAACTGTTTCTGTGCTGTATTTGTTTTTTAATATATTTTTATTGATTTCAGAGAGGAAGGGAGAGGGAGAGAGAGATAGAAATATCCATGATGAGAGAGAATCATTGATCACCTGCCTCTTGCAGCCCACACTGGGGATCGAGCCCACAACCTGGGCATGTGCCCTGACCAGGAATTGAACCGGGACCTCCTGGCTCACAGGTTGACGTTCAACCACTGAGCCACACTGGGCCTGCTTCGTAATTTTTTCAAATTTGTTTTTATTGTTGAGAATATTACAGATGTCACCCATGTTGCCCCCTTTGCCCTGCCCCAGCCCTTCACTGCACTATTGTCAGTGTCCATGGGTTGCGCATATGTGCATATAAGTTCTTTGGTTGACCTCTTCCCGCCCGCCCCTCCTTCCCCCCTCCCCTCTGAGATCTGTGAGTCTGTTCCATGCTTTGTCATTTTAATTGGAGCACCACCTCCAACTACAGTGTTTCCAAATGGTCTTTGAGCACAAAACACCTGCTGGGGCCCGAATCCGTTTTCTTTTATTCCTCCCCTTCCACCTGCAGAAATAACAAGCCATCATCTGCAAAAGAGTCTTCCTTGACTGGACTAAAAGGGCCACCTTTGTCAAATAAAGAAAGGCTAAGAAAAATGGATTGTGCATTTATTTTATTTTTATATTAGAGGCCGGATGCATGAAAATTCGTGCAAGAGTAGGCCTTCCTTCCCCCGGCTGCCAGCACCGGCTTCCCTCTGGCACCTGGGACCCGGGCAGCTTCCCTCTGGCCCCAGCTTCATCCGGAAGGATGTCTGGAAGGACATCCAGTCTAATTAGCATATTACCCCTTTATTATTTGTATATATATATATATATATATATATATATATATATATAAAATAATCAATAATTTTTTATTGATTTCAGAAAGGAAGGGAACAGGAGAGAGATAGAAACATCAATGGTGAGAGAGAATCATTGATTGGCTGCCTCCTGCAGGCCCCCTACTGGGAACTGAGCTCACAACCCTGGGCATGTGCCCTTGACAGGAATCAAACCCCCGGAACCCTTCAGTCCGCAGGCTGATGCTCTATCCACTGAGCCAAACCGGCTAGGGCTGGATTGTACATTTAAAAGCCTGGTGGAGAAGAAAAAAGATGAGCACAAAGAATGGGCGAAGGGACCTGGAACAGTCCCCAGCCCCACCCACTCCCAGAGAGCCTCTGGCAGTAATGACAAGACAGAGGAAGGGAGGAGGCAATTGCGGAGGTCGCTTCTGCTGAGACAGGCTCTTAAGTGGACCCCCTGGAGAGATGCTGCTCCCAAATGCAGGCTGCACCCCAAGTCCATTGTGACTCAAAGTGGTGGCAGCGGATCTGCACCCGGCCTGGCGTGTCCTTGTGCCGAAGGGGCCTTACTCATCACAGCAGACAGTGGTCAGACAGGGGCTGTGCCTGCTTTTAAAGAAGGCTTCAAACACAGTCTCAACAATGCGTTCATTTTAGAACACGATTAAGAATCATCTCCAACTGCCCAATTTCCTATTTCCTTCTCATCAGCCTCTTAAAAGACAGCACTGTATTCCTGTGACAGGATGGTAGCAAGCACACAGAGTTCCAGGGGAGACAGCACAGCCATTGTTGGGGAGGCTTAAGAAATGAACAGAAAGGGCAGGGGATGGCCTCTGGGCCTGTTCTGACAGGTCCCAGGGGTCAGGAGTGACTTAGGACAAAGGTCACCAATTGGAGAACTTTCCGTCGCGCTTGCGGGCCAGTACACAGTGCCTGGAAACAGCACACGTTGGAGTAAACGCGCTGTGTACATAGGAATGTGGCAACAGAAGCCACACACTGACCTGTAATGACCATGCTCACCCAGTCTGTCAGAACATTACACAGTTAGCACTTAATACACACCCAATCCGGACACAGATCTGAAGTTGTGTGCACTCTAAGTAGATTTAGACAAAAAGGGGCCACATGCTAACCTGACAAGCTCAAGGAAGGCCTGCATGGCGGCCTTGCAAACTCAAGCCCTAACCGGTTTGGCTCAGTGGATAGAGCATGGGCCTGCGGACTCAAGGGTCTCAGGTTCAACTTTGATCAAGGGCATGTACCTTGGTTGCGGGCACATCCCCAGTAGGAGGTGTGCAGGAGGCAGCTGATGATGTTTCTCTCTCATTGATGTTTCTAACTCTCTATCCCTCTCCCTTCCTCTCTGTAAAAATCAATAAAATATATATTTAAAAAAACCTCAAGGGACATAAAGTAATCACAAAGGATGGTCTAAAATCAAAACTTTTCATTAAAAGGCAGTCTATGGTGGGTGGGTTATCATGTCCCAGGCCAGTATCTTCCCAGACAAAGATCAACTTTGATCTTTACTAAGCCTATTGTCTTTTTTTTTAATGAAACTTTATTGGGAAGGGGTTGGGGGGAGGAAGGGGGCCTATTGTCTTTTTGCATTTCAGATAACATCCTGTGGAATTTCAGGGCAACTTGTAACTACCCTTTTTCCGGAACCCTTAGGGCGTAACCAATGCACCAGGGCAGAGACCACAAATCCCCTCATTGTTATTGCTATCATGTTCATTGTTGACTATCCTGTACCCACCTATGGAAAAGAAGCATTTTACTTTTTATCCAATCCCAGAGGTTTCCCTGCTTTGCTTTCTCCCGCCTCCCTAATCTACCACCAATGAAGTTCATGTAAGCACCACCCCCCCTCCCCTCCTTTGATTGTCATGTATAAGACAAGGTGCAAACCCGCCTTCCTCCGGAGCACTATCCCAGTAACATTGAGATTCTGCTTCCTGGCAATTGTTGACAGTTTGGCTCAAATCAACTCACAAAAATTCTTTACAGGTTGGAATGTTTCTTATGTTAACATAGAAAAAGAAAAGATACTATGACCCAAAAGCAACATTCTAGCAAAGGAGGCAGAATTAAAAGAAGTAAGCACACAGTAACAATACATACAGCCCTAACTGATTTGGCTCAGTGGATAGAGCATTGGCCTGCAGACTCAAGGGTCCCAGGTTCGATTCTGGTCAAGGGCATGTACCTTGGTTGCAGGCACATCCCCATCCTCAGTAGGGGGTGTGTAAGAGGCAGCTGATCGATGTTTCTAACTCTCTATCCCTCTCCCTTCCTCTCTGTAAAAAAATCAATAAAATATATTTAAAAAAACATAAAAAAATACATACAGACATGTAATGTACATGATAATTTGCTGTTGACAAGGTCCTTGGGGCTCAACATACAAAGACCCACTTCTTGAAGAAGAAACGGCAATTTTTGGTTCTCCTTTACCTTGAAGGCATAACAGGGTAGCATGAGGAGCAAACTTCAAATCATCCTAGAAGTAGGGTGCTGGAAATGGCCACTTTCCCTCTTGCATGCGTCCTAATTCATTTTTCCTGACTTGTTCTTCCTCCTAAAGGTGAAGTCATATCACACGTCCATCTTAAATTTGCTTAGAATGTAAGGCTCCGGAGGCAAATGCAGTTTCATTTTCTCCTGCTATAACTTCCTCACAGAAGGGCTTGGCTTTCATTTAGTGAATAACCAACAAAGATGGATTAAAAGCCAGTACATTTCAAGGAAATGCATTCTAGATGCTCATACTTCTTCACTTACATTATTTCATTGTTTTTATTTTTATTTATTTATTTATTTATTTATTTATTTATTTACTTACTTACTTACTTACTTACTTACTAGAGGCCTGGTGCACAAATTCATGCACATTGAAAGGAAATGAATTAGAAGAAATATTTTAATATCGCTATTCGCCCTTTCTCTATAATAGAAGTGTCAACCAAATTCACGATCGACAACGACAGATCAAAACACACACATGTGAGAGGTTTATATGTATCATGCATGCTCGAGTCAACTTAGCCTTTTATATATATAGAATAAACTTGCTGAATTAGACCTGCTTTCTGACTTAGCAGGGTGCTAGAAATGGCCGCTTTCCCTTCATTGGGCTAAACTTTTCCCAGCCCAGTGAAGCACCGTAACTTCTCTATCAGGTAATTGTCAGCAACACATTAAATATCAACATGGAGCAGATTATTATTGTAGATCACGCAGGGAGAACAAAGGGTAAAATATTTAACTGCAGCAGTGTCTGACTAGATTCTGCACAGTGAGAAAACCTGAGGTCATTTTCAAGGTCCACCATTTCTTCTTTTCAGCTGGGTCGAGTTTCTAAGCTTTCTAAATCCGTTTTCCAGTTAATGAAAAGAAAATAAGATTCCACAGAGTCTCCTGTCTACCTATTCCAGGACTTCTGTGAGGATCAAATGAGATGAGGCACAGGAAAACACTTCACAGACATTTGGTTAAAGTGTGAAATGTTTCCACCTGGCTAGAAAGCAAGTCGTGTTCCTGGGCCAAAGAAACTGCAAGGAGGCTAGTCGCTAGGGAGAGGAAGCTGGGCGTTGCTATGTGACATCATTACTCAGACAGACACTTGGCATATTAGCCTTATATATATAAATATTTTTATTTATTCAGAAAGGAAGGAACAGGGAGAGAAACATCAATGATGAAAGAGAATCGTTGATTGGCTGCCTCCTGCACGCCCCCTTCTGGGGATTGAGTCTGCAACCGGGGTATGTGCTCTGACCAGGAATTGATCGGTGACCTCCTGGTTCATGGGTTGATGCTCAACCACTGAGCCACACCACTGGGCTATTTCATTGTTTTTAAAAATCCTCTGCCCTTGGGTGCTAAAGTCCTGTCCACTGGGATAGGGTCTAGATTCTAGAAAAACCGGGGTGGGGAGAGCTGCCCTGGGTGTAGCCACTTGGTGGAAGGGCCTGGGAGGCTGAGGGAACCTGGGAACCGGAAGTGTCCATCAGTAGGGAGAAAACCAGCAAGATCAGAATCATCTGAGCAAATTTCTTCACAATTTGCCCAAAGCCGGCCCTGCTTTGAGCTACAGAAGCTCTGGCCAGACACTTTGCCTAATCACCTGCCGAGATGAAGTGCCCGCCAGTCATTCCCTCTTAGCACACTGGTAGGGCGACTGGGTCCTCCCACCCAGTAGGCCTCGGTGCACCTCTCCAGTCGGGTGGTCCACTTCCCTCAAGCCAGTTGTATTTGTTCCCAAACCTGTGTATCCCAGCTGTGCCAGGAACTTGAATTCTGTCCTTTCCCCCCAGCTTTAGTGAGGTATGATTGACAAACACAAATGGTATATATTTAGGCTGCCCAGTGTGACTTTTTTCCAAAAGTATACCAGGTGATGATGTAACATACTTATACATTGTGAAATGATTAGCACAATCAAGTTCATTAACACATCCATCGCTTCAGTAGTTACCTTTGTGTATGTGTGTTTCTGGTGAGAACACATTCAGATCTACTCTCTTAACAAAGTTCAAGTATACAGTACTGCTATTCTGTACTTTCATGAAAGCGATATTGGTGTGAACCAGGCAAAGGAGGACTTGAAGGCAAACTGTTCAAAGGTTTGGCAGAGCCTGTAGTCCAGGGTGGGGAACCTTTTTCTGCCAAGGGCCACTGGGGTATTTATCACATCATTTTTGGGCCATACAAAATGATCAACTTAAAAATGAGTCTGCTATATTTGGTCAAATATTTAATGAACTTATCCCTAATGCCTTGGCAGGGCCAGACCAAATGATTTCTCGGGCCTTATATGTCCCATGGGCCGGACATTCCCCACCCCGGTTATAGTCTCACACTCACCCTCCTGTGGATTCTGCTGGCCCTGAGGGAAGATGGAGACAGAAGATACAGCCCTTTGTGGTTCTGCTTCTCTGAGCATCTCTGAGGACCATCAGGAGGGACTCCACCACATACCCTGGAACCAGAAGCTGAGAATCAGATTCTCAGCCCCAGATTTCTAAATCTGCAGGAAGTAATATGGTCTATTGGAACTTGCAACAACAACAGAAAAGTAACTTTTCTTTGGCTTCCAAATTGAAGAACATTTGTGTTTATTACGATGACTCAAACGAATTCATTCTGAGCTATTACTCAAAGAGAAAAGGTCTGTGTTTGTATTTAAAAATGCAAAATAGCAATAAATTTAGGGTGTTAATCCAAAATTCTCGCAAATCAGTATTAGTGAATATTTTAGCGAGATTGCATGTTTCTTAAAGAAGTTGGCATTAGGGTCTGTCCCCCATTTTGTATTAAATGTAAAAATTGCATAACAAAGCAATAAATAGTGGATAGTCATTCTGGGTTTAATTTTATTTCACATGGATATGAAATAAATGAAGCGTGATGTGATAATCCAATGCTATTTATTGTGAAAAGGAACAAATTGACCTTGGGAGAAAGCCTCTTTGGTATTTAAAAATGATTGCTTGAATATGCCATAGACCTTGCACTTGGATTTTAAGTACCCCAAGGTTAGCTACTTACATCCCTTCCTTTGTGTAAGTACCCTTGAAATTCAAAATTGAAATGTTCTTTTAGGATGGCCATTGATTTCTGGGAGGTGTGCAGAATTGTTAGTGCTCCAATGTTTCCTTGTTCTTGGTACACTGTAGAGTGTTTTCAGAACAAAGAGTTATTTTCAACTCAACTGAATGAGCTGCACAAGCGTAGTCCGGCATTGTTTAGAAATTCTGTATTCACTCAGAGGATGGAAGAAAGTAATTGGAGATGGGGCTCAGGAACCTTCAGGGAAGATGCTCTTGCTGTGTTCTATAGCTTTTTCTTCCTACTTGCTTGTCTGTCTAGCCTTTTCTTTTATATATACACTGTGTGGCCAGATTATGATGATATCTGAATGCATACTAATCTGGCCACTCAGTGTATACCCTATATAATAAAAGGCTAATATGCAAATTGTCCCCTCGACCAGGAGTTCGACCAGCATGCAGGCCGGCCAACCGCCTATGTCCCCTCCCCCTGGCCAGGCTGGCCGGACCCCACCCATGCACAAATTCATGCACCGGGCCTCTAAAATATACATATATATATATTGCATATATGTATATATATATATATATATATATATATATATATATATATAAATGAATACACACACACACACAAATACACTGAGTGGCCAGATTATTATGTGTTCAGAGATCATAATAATCTGGCCACTCAGTGTATATATACTGTATATATTTCAGAAAGGAAAGGAGAAGAAGATAGAAACATTAATAATGAGAGAGAATCATTGATCAGCTGCCTCCTACACACCCCAGCAGGGATCAAGCCTGAAACCTGGGCATGTGCCCTTGACCAGAATCGAACCCGGGACCCTTTAGTCCGCAGGTCGACACTCTATCCACTGAACCAAACCAGCCAGGGCTGCAGCTTTTTCTTCCTACTTGCTTGTCTTCTACCTTTTGCCATCCCTCCCACCCACTCGTCCTGACAGCAAATAGACAATTCCGGAGAATAGGAATATTGTATGTTTACCAGTTATTTGACATGGGGGTTGCTACCCAGGCACCACAAATCTAACCATTCAGGGGTTTCCATCTAACTTTTTTTTCAGCCTAATTGTTGCCCATAAGAACTGATTCTGTTTCATTGTATATAACACATATAATAGAGCCTGACACACCATGTCCTGTTGACATTTAGGTTACTTTGTATTGAACCAGACGTTTGTCATTTTCTTCTTTTATTTATTTTTATTTTTTTTACTTTTATTGATTTCAGAGAGGAAGAGAGAGGAAAAGAGAGAAACATCAATGATGAGAGAGAATCATTGATCAGCTGCCTCCTGCATGCCCCCTATTGGGAATGGAGCCCACAACCCGGGCATGTGCCCTGACTGGGAATTGAACCATGACCTCCTGGTTCATAGGTTGACATGCAACCACTGAGCCACGCTGGCCAGGTCAGATGTTAGTCACTTTCAAGTGCTGATTTGTCTGCTGCACATGAGTAGTGAGGCTTACATAGTTCAATTTAAATGCTCCCTTCCTGTACAGACTAGCCTAAGGGGAAACTACATATAATGTTACCAGAAGATTGACACATGGCACTGGCTCTCATTTTTAATGACTGTTTGAAATTGAGGTGATTCATTATTCAACATTTACTGAGTGCCTACTATGCATTGGGCTGCGAAAAATGACATAAACAGAGCCATTCCAAGATGGAGTCAGAGCCGCCATCCCAGAGGAACTGCCTTGCACTCCTCAAACCTTTGGAATGTTTAAACTGGGCTAATCACCTTTGCACTGGGCCAGTCCAACATTGTCTTCCAAACAACAGCTTGTAAAGCTAGGAGGAAAGCAAACCTCCTGATGACAAGAACTGAGTTTAAGGACTTCATTAAGAATAGCACCACCATGTATAACTCAAGAATAACTTAGCTCATTTGCACCAATAGAAATTCCTTCTTGCTGTTGATGTAATTGTTGCCCTTCCCTTTCTCATAAATACCCCTTGCCTTCAGCTCCTAATTGGAACACTTTGGGTTTCTGCCTGAATCGGTGCTTCCTGAATAGCTATTCTTTGGATCTCAAAAAACTGCTTGTTGCCTCTCACTTTGGCTTTTTCTTTTTCTGTTAACAAGGCCATGAAGTTAGCTAGGGGTGGGGAACGTTCAACTCACAAAATCATTGGGTCTGGCCCTGGTATTAGGGGTGAGTTAATGAAATGTTTGACCAAATATAGCAGGCTCATTTTTAAGTTGATAATGTTGTATGGTCCGAGAGTGATGTTATAAATATCTAAATGGTCCTTGGCATTAAAAAATGTTCCCCACCCCTGAGCTAAGCTCTGGGTATTTTTAAAAAATGCCTGGTAGTTGCAGTAGCTGTAGAGCACATTTTGTGCTTTATGCAAATTAATAATCCAGCTGGGGAACAGACACACAGCGAGTGAGAGTATTGGTGATACTGGCATGAAGAAGACCTGAGGAGGGCAGGGCATTGGGGCTGGGCCTTTGTAGCATTCACACACAAATATTTTTGTGGACACTTGTTTTCATTTCTTTGGGATAATACCTGGGAGTGAAATAGCTGGTGGAGGGGTAATTTTATTAGAAACTGCCAAATTGTTTTCCATGGTGCTGTACCATGTTACATTCCCACCAGCAAGGTATGAGTTCCACTTGCTCCACAACCTCACCAACACTTAATATTGTCAGGCTTTTAAATTTACCCATTCTCATGTATGTAGTGGTGAAGCTATATCCTCTGGCTTCCAGAAATGTGCTCTTCTAGAACGTAGAGTTTGTCTTCATGAGCAATCAGAAAACAAAACAAAACACTGTGACATAGAAGAACAGTACAGGAACAAGAAGAAACAAAATCTGAATCTCAGAGCCAGTCTAAGGCTATATAATATGAATGGTAAGTAAGCTTACTAAGTGCCAGGCATTGTTTTAAGTGCTTTTTGTATATTGATTCCTTTAACACAAAACCCTATAAGGCAGGTGCATTATCATTAGCCCTTGTTCATAGAGGAAGAAAAGAAAATACAGAAACTTTTAAGTAACTCGCCAAAGGTCACACTAACCCACGTCTGACTTCAGGATTTTTGCTCAATGCCATCAAACTGCACTGCCTCTGGGAAAGTGCCAGAGAAGTTCTACAAGTGACAGATTACTGTTGGCTTCTCGAAGCAGGGAACTAATTCTCAACGCCCCCCGCCCCCCCGCCCCAAACAAAACAAAACAACTCATGCATGTCAGTGAGGAGCAGAAACTAAATACCCAAATAAAAATGACTTAAACAACAGGGCATTACTAAGAAGTCTCGCGAAATAAGGAGGCAGGAAGCTCCAAATGTGGTTAATTCAGAAGTTAAATGACATCAAAGCAGCAGTGACTCATATATGTGGTTCTTTGGTACTCCATCGCGGTCTTTGGAAGGTTTCCCTAGTTCTAAAGGAGCAAGTACCCTCAGAAAGGGAGGGAGGAAATTTGTCCCAGAAGACATCCCTTTCGGCCCCATTGGCCAGGATTGCATCACATGATCTAGACACAGGGGAAGCTGGGAAAGTGAGTCTCTGGCATTCTAAGTCTCAAGAAAGGCAGGTTCTGCTGGAAACAACCCCCCACCCCCCACCCCCCACCTCACCCCCCACCCCCAAAAGAAGCCAGAGACTGGCAGAAGGCAGCCAGTCATGATGCCACATCGCTTATATCCCATGTCGAAGCCCTTTTTTGGCTGTGCTGAAACTTGGAAAAGCCAGAACCCAGCTGCCTCGCAAAGACAGTCCGGGGCAAACAATTTGATGACGTCATATTGCAGCAGGGCAGGACGTCAGATGCGCCAGAAACCAGGACCGGAAGCAGTCAGTCCTGCTGCAAACAAAAGAGGCACCATGTTGGGAGGCCTCAGAGACTGGGCACGAAATCCAGACCAGAGCCAGGAGCGGAATTGCTGCGCTCAGCCAATCAATGGATGTTCGGTGAGTGTTTAGTCTGCTTAAGGCTGTGTATTAATATGCACGGGGTTGGGGGGGAAGGACAGGGATACTGAGATATCAGATGTGCATCCTGACCTCAAGAAAGGCATAAGCCGAAACCGGTTTGGCTCAGTGGATAGAGCGTCGGCCTGCGGACTCAAGGGTCCCAGGTTCGATTCCGGTCAAGGGCATGTACCTTGGTTGCGGGCACATCCCCAGTTGGGAGTGTGCAGGAGGCAGCTGATCGATGTTTCTCTCTCATCGATGTTTCTAACTCTCTATCCCTCTCTCTTCCTCTCTGTAAAAAATCAATAAAATATATTTAAAAAAAAGAAAAAAGAAAGGCATAAAAATCCATGACACATTTTCCTGGTTTTCTCCCTACCTCTAGCCATTCTCTCTCTCTCTCTATCAGATTTTGTTTATTTGGTTCATTAGATTCCACATATAAGTGAAATCATATGGTACTTGTCTTTCTCAGGCTGGCTTATTTCACTTAGCATACTACTCTCCAGGTCCCTCCATGCTGTTGCAAAGGGTAAGATGCCCTTTTTCACGGCTGAGTCATGGAAACCCAGGGGAGGTGGGAGGGAATTCATAAGAATGGAAGGCTTCTCAAAGGTGACCAGCATCACACTTACATAGCTAATCCAGAAGTCACGTGGTGGGAGCAGGTGGTGGGAGTCAGCTTGTCTATTCACTGTCCTAAAAGCACACAGCTGGCATTTATTGTGTGCCTGACACAGTACTTAGACACCAGATATATTGGAGTAAATAACGCAGAATTTTCACTTTAGAAACAAAAAGACATTTTTTAAAAAAGACAAAAATCGAATACTAGTCAACATGAACTGACTACTTACTATCTGCAAAGCCTGTTTAAATTAGCAAAATATAGTGTTCTAGACACTAAAATTTAATCCTCAGAGTAACCCTACAAGACAGGTTATATTTATTAGCCCCATTTACCGATATGGAAGCTGAGGCTGAGAAGGAAATGGAAGCATGGAGAGTTTAAGTAATTTTGAAGTTAAGATACTCATTATCTGTCGAATGCTTTTATAAAGTAAAAACCCAATTAAGAATTGAAGACAGCTTGGCCAGCGAGGTTCGGTGGTTGAGCATCGACCTATGCACCAGGAGGTCACAGATCAATTCCCAGTCAGGACACATGCCCAGGTTGCAGGTTCGATCCCCAGTAGGGGGCATGCAGGAGGCAGCCACTCAGTGATTCTCTCTCATCATTGATGTTTCTATCTCTCTCTCCCTCTTCTTTCCTCTCTGAAATCAAGAGAAACATATTTTAAAAAAAGAATTGAAGACAGTGTCTGTAAACTCTCAAAAAAGGCTGGGTATAATATCAGATGGCACTATAAATATTGGGGCACACATTCAAATTGACTTAAAAGAGATTGAGACTCAGCCCAATACAGGTAGGCAGAGAAATCGGCAACCAGGGTGACATAACAGACAGGGTTCCCCCAGTTTCCATGACAATGACGAGGCGCCGCAAACACAGAGCCTATTGCTTACAGGGAACTTGGAAGGTCATTGTGTGCAAGTGGACACTTTCACCTAATTCTGGGAGCCAGGACCGTAGCCAGGAAGCCAGAGAGACCGTCACAACATTGAAGAGTAGAGCAAAACCCTGCCCCCCACCGTCGGTTGGGACCTGCAGGCTGGGGGCAGCTCCTGTGTTGAGCGTCTGCCCCCTGGTGGTCAGTGCACGTCACAGCGACCGGTTGTTCTGCCATTCAGTCGATTTGCATATTAGGGTTTTCTATAGATAGATCATTCTAGGGAGGACGTCTGTATTAAGAGGGATTTCAAAGTTGCTGGAACGTGAAGCCCAGAGTAGCTTTCAGAGACTCTAAGGGGCCTCAGCGTGTAGATGTACAGCTGCAGGCGAGTTCCGAATGGAAGCACCACACAGGCTTTCCAAGTGGCTTTCAACTTTCCCTGCAGATTTCGGGTGGCCAGTTCATCCCAGCCCACCGGGGTCTCCCCGAAAGTTCCACACCTGGGAAACCTCGCAGTCCTGGGCAAACCCCAATGGTTGGTCATCCCACAAAGGATAGACACACCCAATCTAGGTTGCCCTGACAACGCAATTGATGGATAACAGAGAAGGAAAAGTTAGAGATTTGAGAGAAGGCGTTTACCCCTCCCTCAATAATAAATTCCCATAGCAACACCCGCTGAAGTCAGAATAAAAGAGTTTCTAATTCTCTTCTCGCTGATGGTGCACACCCAAGCTATCCAAAATGGTAGCTACTAGCTACCTGTGGCTACTGAACACTTGAAATGTGTGTCTGAATTGAGTTTTGCTGGGGAAATCCAGTGTAAAACAACTGCTTGATTTGAAGACTTGCTACCAAAAAAAAAAAATTGTAAAGTTTCTCATTAATACAGGACAGGGCAAAAGTAGCCTTATAGTTATGAGTACGAAAAACAGTTTATTCTTGTATTATTTATTAATTGTATTATTTTTCATATGAACTGTAAACCTACTTTTGCTCCACTCTTATGCTTTATATCGATTACATGTTGAAATGATAATATTTTCGATATTTTGGGTTCACTTAAATGTATTATTAGAATTAATTTCACCTGTTTCTTTTTGCTTTTAATGTGGCTGTTAAATTTTTTAAATGACATGTATGGCTCACCCTGTGTTTCTCTTGGACAATTCTCTTATAAAACGACTAGAGTCCCGGTGCATGAAATTTGTGCATGGGTAGGGTCTGTAGGACTGGCTGGCAATCAGGGCCGATCTGTGGGGCGACCAGCAGGGTGATTGGGTCCCCTGCTTGCACCCGCCTTGGCTGGCCTGGCGCCACCCATGCACCAACCCTGCCTCCTGCCGCCAGTTGGGGCCTGCAGGCTGGGAGCAGCTCCTGCGTTGAGCATCTGCCCCCTGGAGGTCAGTGCGCATCATAGCGACTGGTCATTCTGCCATCCAGTCAATTTGCATATTAGGGTTTTATATAGATAGATAATTCTAGAGAGAACGTCTGTATTAAGAGGGATTCTCTTTGTTTGCTTGCTGTTGCTTACAAAACCAACTTAGACATTAATTAGTTAAAATTATGCAAATCATGCAGAGGCCTGGGAGGAGGTTTCCAGTGGGAACTGCGTTGCCTCATAGGTGTTGCCTTGGAGCTGTTTAAGGCAGAAATGCTGCCCAGAACACACTCATGCTTTCTTGTGACCATGATTCCAGGCCAAGCTACAGCACATATAAAAATAACACTGATGAGTTCATTATTCTGAACTTATGGCCAAATGGCCTGCTGGCTCCTTCCATATAATTTGAATCTTTTATGACCAGAAGATACAAAACACATTTTTAAAAACAGTAACTTATGCAATCCCAGTGATTTTTTTAAACTTTTGGAAATTGAGCAACTTTTGGCTCTCCAAAGATGGTAATGATGCTATGCCTTATGTTTGTATAAATTTTTATATTTTCCAAGTTTCCTACAGTTTTTCTTTTGTTATTTCCATTTGAATGTGACTAGATGTCCCTCCAAGACAATCTGAGCTGTTGCTTTGTGCACATTTTGTGGGCGAAGGTTGTCCCAAGTCTTCTCATTCCTGCTTAGTGTTCTTTTGGCTACAGCAGTGGTTTGAGGGAGCCAGATCCTACCCACTCATGAAAGCCAGTCAGGCACATCTCTTCACAACATAGCATTCACATCGCAGTGGTGGCTTGAAATTGGCCACGGTATGAGTATTTATACCATGGTAATTGGCAAATGCTATGAATCAGGTTTGTTTATTTTTCGTTGTTGTTTTTCTGGAGAGGCAGTTCCTAAACATTTACTAGCACACTGCTAGGTATACATCCAAAATTAGAGAACTTCAGGATTAAACGACATGAGCTAGAAAATATGGGCAAATACACAAATTCGCTGAGTTCAACAACTGAATTCTGTAGAGATAAGCCCCTTAAAGTCAAATGACGCATGCTATCTTTGGTTTGTCCACTGTAAGGAATGATGATGCTCCTTCTTTACCTAGATAAGGAGAGGCCAAAACTACTTAAACCTGACTAGCACTCCTTCTGAAAAGATGAAAATCACTCTCCTGGCTCCAGCACTCCTTCTGAAAAGATGAAAATCACTCTCCCGGCTCCAACACAATTGTTTGTTCTGTCTTTCTGTTCTCTCTCTCTCTCTCTCTCTCTCTCTCTCTCTCTCCCTCTCTCTCTCTCTCCCTCTCCCTCCTCCTTCACCCCTCCATCTCTCTCGTTCTCCCATTCTATTCCTCTTTGCCTCTCTGTGTTTGTCTTTGTCTGCCTTTGCCTGTGTGTCTTGTAGGGAAGGAAAAATAATTTTCTGCATTCTTGGCTGAGACTCCTGTAATACAAACCATTAACAAGAGAAAAACAAACAAGCTTATTAACATACACTGAGTGGCCAGATTATTATGATCTCTGAAAACATAATAATCTGGCCACTCAGTATATCTATATATCTATATCTATATCTATATCTATATATCTATATCTATATCTATATCTATATCTATATCTATATATCTATATCTATATCTATCTATATCTATATCTATATCTATATCTATATCTATATCTATATCTATCTATATATATATTAGAGGCCTGGTGCATGAATTCGTGCATGGGTGGGGTCCGGCCAGCCTGGCTAGGGGGAGAGGACATGGGCGTTGGCCGGCCTGCCTGCTGGTCAAACTCCTGGTCGAGGGGGCAGTCTGCATATTAGCCTTTTATTATATAGGATATACACTGAGTGGCCAGATTATTATGCGTTCAGAGATCATAATAATCTGGCCACTCAGTGTATATGCCTCATACATACATGGAGAGAGACACCTAGGGAAAATTGAGTCACTTCCTGAGGTGGCTTAGAATTCAGGCTTAGCCCTAACCGGTTTGGCTCAGAGGATAGAGTGTTGGCCTATGGACTGAAGGGTCCCAGGTTGGATTTCAGTCAAGGTCAGGTACCTCGGTTGCAAGTTCAGGCCCCGGCCCTGGGCTGGTCAGGGCTGGTGTGGGAGGCAACCAATTGATGTATCTCTCTCACATTGATGCTTCTCTCTCTCTGTCTCTCCTCCTCCCTTCCACTCGCTCTAAATATCAATGGAAAAATATTCTCTGGTGAGGATTAACAAAAAAATAAATAATTCAGGCTTAAATACCATCTTAATAGGAAAAGGGGAGGAGAGATGTAGGCCTCTAGGGAGAGGAAAGGCTTTTTAGGAAAGAAGAACCGGCCCTTAGATTAGAAGAATAGATGGGAGGTTTGATAGTTTGTGACAGAGTGTATCTGGGTGAGGTGTTGACTTCTAGTCTCCTCTCCTGTGACGAGAGTCCATGTTCCCTGGTTGAGGGCACTCCTGGGATGGGGACTTAGGACCATTGAGTTCTTTTTGTAGGATCTGTCTTGAGGCAGATAAGGGAGTTCAGGGAAAGTCTCCTCTTGCATCTGCTGTTTCTCAAGTGTCTGAGCTTAAAATAGTCAACATTCCAAAGCAGCATATTTGGGGGCGGCTTGTCCTGAACTCCTGCAGTCATATTTTGGTGGCATATTGTGCTGCCCTTCGGCCTCGGTCATCCGTACACAAATACACCATTTTCACTGCATAGGTCAGCAAACTCATTAGTCAACAGAGCCAAGTATCATCAGTACAACGATTGAAATTTCTTTGGAGAGCCAAATTTTTTAAACTTCAACTTCTTCTAACGCCACTTCTTAAACATAGACTCGCCCAGGCCGTGGTATTTTGTGGAAGAGCCACACTCAAGGGGCCAAAGAGCCACATGTGGCTCGCGAGCCGCAGTTTGCCGACCACGGCTATAGGCTAGAGCTAGGAACTCAGCAAACCAAATCACACCAATGCAACGCCTTCATCCAGTAAAAGCTGGGATAAAATGCTTCATTTTCTTCCGGGGGGGAAAACAATCAAGCACTAAATTCACTGGCGAGGGGGAAATCTTTAAAACCAGCAAAGAAGGGAGATGTGGGAGGTACACGTCTATGTGTACCTAAAAGGAAATCACTTGAATCGTCTGCGGTTGTCTCATATCAAATCAAGCCCACTGTTTCTCAATTACTTCATTATTTCCCCACAAGAGAGCCCGATTAGCTAATCACAGGGATTTCAGATTGTGCTTACTAACTCACGTTTCTTGACAGTCGCTGGAAAAGCGCTGCTCTAAGGCAAACTGTTCTAAATGAGAGCCTTGCGGAGGCGGGGTGGTCGTTGTCTTTTCAGCCATCCCCTCCCTTCCCACACATCAGTGAACTAAGCAAAACGCTTGCCAGATGGTTCTAACTCTGAACCTTGCTTAATTCTGAAGTTCACATATTAGAGAGCCTAGAAATCAGTTGGTGCTGAAAAAAATCAACCAAGAACCAGAGGTCTCTGACTAAGCCATCAGCCCAGAAAAGTATGGCCAAGTGTTTTATTACAATGCTTTTTTTCAGAGCTAACCTTGAAAAATTAGGAGATTTCCAGTAAACATTCAGATTTGGGGAATTTTTCTTTTTTTCTTTAAAGGATAGATGACTGACTTTTAGAGAGAAAGGGAGGGAGGGAGAGAGAGAAACATCGATGTGAGAGTACAACATGGATCGGCTGCCTCCTGCATGTCCCCTCCTGGGGACCAAGCCCACAACCCGGGCATGTGCCCTGACCGGGACTCGAACTGGCAACCTTTTGGTGCACAGACAACGCGCAACCAGCTGAGCCACACCGGCCAGCGCTGGGGATTGCCTTTAGGACTCAGCAGCTGACACACGGGGCGGGTGCTCCCTTAAAGCGAGAGTAGACAGAGCTTCGATCGTTGCCCTGGAGACGCTTAAGTTTGCAACCCTGCAGTAGAACAACAAAATGCATCTATCACCCTGAACTGGTAGGAGCTAAAGGAATAAGTCATGTCATGTGGCTTTTTGCAGTCTCCAAACCTGCTTGTTCAGTGGCTTTTGTTCCCAACAGGCCCCTAACCCATCCATGCTCCAGAATTATGGTTCCGGGTCCACTGCCCCCCTCTGCAATCAAAAGTTCTGCAGGCCAATAGCTTTCTCACGACTCCCTTGGTGGCACCATGTGCCGTGAACTGATGAAAGGCTGTTTATCACCTATTTTTCCCACTTCGTGTGGACATTCATGCATGTAGCTGCAGCAATATACACTGAGTGGCCAGATTATTATGATTTCTGAGCACGTAATAGTCTGACCACTCAGTGTGTGTGTGTGTGTGTGTGTGTGTGTGTGTGTGTGTGTGTATTAGAGGCCCGGTGCATGAATTCGTGCATGGGTGGGGTCCGGCCAGCCTGACCAGCGGGAGGGGACATGGGCAGTTGGCCGGCCTGCCTGCTGGTCAAACTCCTGGTCGAGGGGACAGTTTGCATATTAGCCTTTTATTATATAGGATATACACTGAGTGGCCAGATTATTATGCATTCAGAGATCATAATAATCTGGCCACTCAGTGTAAATGCATCTGACTCTGGTGTGGCCCCCGCCCCTGATGGTGGTGGTTGGTCACATACAGCACAGGTGCCACATTACCTTTCAACAAACCCCACTCCCGCGGCCTCACCGTAGCAGCCCTGAGAGTAAGCTCTTGCATCAGGGTCATCATTTGGGAAGCACTAGAAAAGTGGTCGCTGTGAAACAATTAGAGTCACAGGGTTACCATTTGCTAAGAAGTTCACGAATTGGGGGGCAGGAGTCAGAAATGGGAAAATGACAGTATTGTGGCTGAAGGTGGAATACAAGTGCTGGCCCACAGTGGCAAGAAGAGGGAGGGGGTTTTAAGCACAAAGTAGTCCAATATCCCATTTGAAGTTGCTTGCTATACTGGGCTGTGATGTCATCCATTCACACACTCACACACCACCACCAGCACCATTGCCCAAAGCATTCAGGAAAGTCTGTTACAAGCAGAACCTTGCATTGGGAGCACTACTTGGATGGAAATGGAAGCAGGACCACCCGGTGCAGAAGAGAGTGGCCATGAGCAGGGAGGAGGGAATGAATAGCAGAGAGAGTCCATGGATTCAGCAGAGCCAGGAGTGTTCAAAGGGAGGGACACTGGGCTTTCAAAATTGCATGTGAATTTTCACTGCAGCCTCAGAAAGCGAGCTGGGGGACCAGGGGACTTCTGGCGCCGACACTTGGGCTGTTCATGCAGAAAGCAGCATTTCAGAAGCAGTGTCACCATGTGTGTAAAATTTTTTTTTATACCGTATTTTCCAGCGTATAAGACGACTGGGCGTATAGAAGATTTTCCTGGGTTAAAAAGTCATCTTATATGCCAGAAAATACGGTATATTTTTATTGATTTCAGAGAGGAAGGGAGAGGGGGAGAGAGAGAAACATCAGTGATGAGAGAGAATCATGGATCGGCTGCCTCCTGCACCCCCCACACTGGGGATCAAGCCCGCAACCCGGGCATGTGCCCTGACTGTGAATCAAACCGTGACCTCCTGGTTCATAGGTCAAAGCTCACCCACTGAGCCACATCGGCCGGGCTAAATCTTTAATATTTCCACTTCACCACACTGAAGGATCAGCCTCCCCTCCTTAGTGCTTTGAAAGTACTTTAAACATATTTAACTGTAACACTAGCTTGTCTTTGTGTACATCTGTATAGTATATGTTTTAATATGCGTGTGTATCCATAGTTTTTCTGAACTAGGCTAAAAATTTCTCAGGGCAGATACAATTTTTTCATTTTTCATATTTGTTATTCCAAATTCTCATGCATGCCCTAACCGGTTTGGCTCAGTGGATAGTCAGCCTGTGGACTGAAGGGTCCTGGGTTTGATTCCGGTCAGGGGCATGTACCTTGGTTGTAGGCACATCCCCAGTGGGGCATGTGCAGGAGGCAGCTGATCAATGTTTCTCTCTCATCCATGTTTCTAACTCTCTATCCCTCTCCCTTCCTCTTTGTAAAAAATCAATAAAATATATTTTTAAAAATCAAAAAACAAATTCTCATGCAGTGTGGAGAACACAATGTTTGTCAAATGGCTCACAAAGTCAGCTTGACTCCACCCATCTTCATTTTACCCCCTCCTCCTCTCCCCCACCCCCCGCCGTCCCAGTCCCCATCCCCAAGGACCAGAAAGTCTAGCCCTAGAAGGACCGAGGGCCTCTCCAGCGAGTCATGGCCAAGGCTGCGTCTCTCAAGCTGGCTCTGCCCTGCTGGCAGCTGCCTGAGGCCCCGGGTTATTGGACCCGTCCCATCTGGTCACGATCGTATAAAATAGCTCCGCAAATCATGGGTCTCTCTCAGGGTCTTCAGTTTGGATGCTGATCCACGCCAGCGATTTCTGTGGTTCGTCCTCGGATTCATTTAGTCCCTCTCGCTGTAGCTCCACTTTACCCCTCCTTCCCCCTAAGAACTTGAACACTTTCTGTTCCTTTTGTCCCCATTTCAGCTCTCCTCTGCTTTAGTCTCTTTGCACCATTGTTCTTGGTCCAGTGCAAATAATTCATCTTCGAGAGCAACATTCGCTCACTCATTCATTGGTTTATTCAGCACCTACCATGTGCTGATGAAAGGAGTAGGAAACACGCCCTAGCCGGTTTGGCTCAGTGGATAGAGCATTGGACTGTGGACTGAAAGGTCCTGGGTTCGATTCTGGTCAAGGGCACATGCCCTGGTTGCGGGCTCAATCCCCAGTAGGGAGCGTGCAGGAGGCAGCTGATCAATGATACTCTCTCATCATTGATGTTTCTCTCTCTCTCTCCCTCTCCCTTCCTCTCTGAAATCAACAAAAATATATATTTTTTTAAAAGAAAAGAGCCTTGACCGGTTTGGCTCAGTGGATAGAGCGGCGGCCTGGGGACTGAAGGGTCCCAGGTTCAATTCCGGTCAAGGGCATGTACCTTGGTTGCGGGCACATCCCCAGTGGGGGGCGTGCAGGAGGCAGCTGATCGATGTTTCTCTCTCATCGATGTTTCTAACTCTCTATCCCTCTCCCTTCCTCTCTGCAAAAAAAAATCAATAAAATATATATATTTTAAAAAGAGTAAAAAAACATAGACCTGGTCCCTGCTTTCATGGAACTTACGGTTTTACAGGAAAGTCAGGCATGAAGCAAATAACTATGTACACAAATGGGCGTGTGGTTGCCAAGCAAACAAGAAAGAAACAGAAATTCTATGAAAGCTTGTGGTGAAGGGGGTGAGGGGTGGGCACGACTAAGGAACTGAGCAGTCAGTGTGGGCTGGGGCCAGATGCGGGCTCTTGTCGTCACGCTAAGGATGCCTGTAAATGAGAATGCTCCAATGTCCCGCAAAAGGGAGGTCATCTGTTACGCACGGAATTACTGAACGCACTGCTCACTCTGGAAGGAAGACCTGAGAATAGAAACTCACTTCGTGCATTTGTTTCCTGTGTAATTGCCACAGATTTGCTTTCCTCCTGTGAAGGGAGAGTCTAGAAAATTATCATCGAGCTTGCTCTAAAAATGTTCTGTTTAGTCCCAGTGTGTTAGAAATGCTCAATAGGAAGAGGGTTGAAAAGTCACTTAGCACCCTCTTAAGAGTCAGCAAGGCCTGAGCAGACTAAAATGCTAACTGTAGCAAAACGGAGACTCCCTGCTAATTGCCTATTGATCGAGGAAGGGAAAGAGAAGGAAAGGAAGCCAGTTATTAGCATCTTTGCTAAAATAGTTTCTTTTCCTGATTGGAAGGTCATTCTGACGACGTGAGACCCAAGCATGTTATACATGCAGCGTGACCGTGCTGCAGTTTAATGGACATTGGAGCTGGAAGATGAACATGCCTACCTTCCCTGGGGCTGAGCAAGCTTTGTAACACAGCCCTTCCACTTATAAAGATGTGCCAGTGCCCTAGCCAGTTTGGCTCAGTGGATAGAGCATCGGCCTGTGGACCAAAGGGTCCCAAGTTCGATTCCGGTCAAGGGCACGTACCTCGATTGCAGGCTCCTCCCAGGCCCATGTCCTGGTCAGGGCATGTGCAGGAGGCAACCAATCGATGTGTTTCTCTCCCATCGATATTTCTCTGTCTTTCCCTTTCTCTTCCACTCTCTCTAAAATCAAAGGAAAAATATCCTCAGGTGAGGATTTTTAAAAAAAGATGTGTCAGGGAGGAAATCCTGGCTGAAAAGTTTGATCATGTTAGAGAACATTTTAATAACCTAGCTTCTGCTGATTCTTTGTGCTGCTGGGGCCTAAGGTTCGGTGTTGGGAGTCTTTTATTGCTGGCATTGTCTAGCTGTGCACAGTATGCCTCTACAGCTTGCATGCGGGGAGCAAAGCTGCTCTGATTAATAAAGTAAAAGTCAATCACCACGGAGGGCCAGGGAACTCGATGTGAATTACATTGCCTTTAGGAAAATGCTTCTCTTCCTTAAAATGTATCTGAAATATATTGCCTATAATCAACTTTGTTCATCCTTGGGAGATGTGCCTTGTTCAAGAGCTTTTTTTTTCCTATCTCCAAATTTTTCAGTTACAGTTCACAGTCGATATTAATTTGTATTAGTTTCAGGTGTGTAGCATGTGATTAGACATTCATATACTTTACAGAGTGTTCTCCCTGATATTTCTGGTACTCACCCGGCGCCGTACATATTGCATTCTGCAATTACAGTATTGACTATATCTCCGCTGTAGTGCCAGAGCTGTTTTGATCTCATCCTAGCGGAGGGTGTCCAGTGAGTGCCAGAGTGGGTGTTACCATTCCAGACTGTCCCGCTAAGGCCTTGCTGCCTCCTGGGCTGTTATTTGAACGGAGAAAGTTAGATTGGAGGAAACTGTTGTAGATTACTTTATTTTATTATATGCTTACCCAGATGGACCCTATGAATAAACCAAACCTGTCTGGCCGGTGTGGCTCAGTGGTTGAGTATCGACCCATGCACCAAGAGGTTGCTGGTTCGATTCCCGGTCAGGGCACATGCCTGGTTATAGGCTCAATCCCCAGTAGGCAGCATGCAGGAGACAGCAGATCACTGTTGCTGTTTCTCATCAATGTTTCTATCCCTCTCTTCCTCTCCCTTCCTCTCTCTCTAAAGTCGATAAAAACATACTTTAAAAAAAAAGGAAAAGAATAAACCAAACCATATGGATTAGGGTATAGATTACCTTGGAAGTAAGGGTGGCTAAGATTCATGCAATTAATAATTTAAAAAGGGCTCTCTGAGGCACAACCAGTGTTGCTCAGCGGTTGACCATCGACCTATGAACCAGGAGGTCACGGTTCAATTCCCGGTCAGGGCACATGCCCAGGTTGTGGGCTCGCTCCCCAGTGTGAGGCATGCAATCAATGACTCTCATCATTGATGTTTCTATCTCTCTCTTCCTCTTCCTTCCTCTCTGAAATCAATAAACACATTATTTTTAAATGAGGGAAGGACAGAAGCTCTGGGAAGGGTCCCGAATTGGTTGGAAAATGAGAAAACAAGGAGCGAGAGAGACTCAGACTCTCCTCCCCTCTGAAAATAGAAGCGTGCTGTCACAGCCCTGACCTTGCTGCCTCTGAGATCCACTTCGCTCTCGCCCAGATTTTGTCTGACTTCCGAGCTCTGGTGGCATTGCTCATCCACGCGGTGAGGTGGACGCTGCAGCCCACTGCCTGGCTCTGATCCCCTGGTCACTTAATTTGGGTAAATGATTCACACTCTCAGTGAATGCTCACTGACTGTAAAATAGGCTGCTGCTAACACCCACTTCAAAGAGTAGATTGGATGGAACAAGTTGCAACCTGGAAAGCACCTAGAACTGTGCCCAGACACAGTAAATGCTTTGTTAATGGGAGCTACTACTATTGTTCTTTGAATGAGTATTGATTGGGTGTCTGTTTTGTTTTGTTTTTTTAATATATTTTTATTGATTTCAGGGAGGAAGGGAGAGGAGAGAGAGAGAGAAACATCAATGATGAGAGGGAATCATTGATTGACTGCCTCCTGCACGCCCCCTACAGGGAGGAGGGGGGTCGAGCCTGCAACCCGGGCATGTGCCCTTGACTGGAATCGAACCCGGGACCCTTCAGTCTACTGGCCAACGCTCTATTCACTGAGCCAAACCGGCTAGGGCTGGGTGCCTATTATATATAGCATTAGACCGTCTCTTTCACCAGTTATCCCAAGGCCACTCGCAAAATCATCACGTATGTCTCTACGTGACAATGTCATTGTGATGGCCTTAGTAATGTAGTGCTTGGCTGTCTTGATTTTTTTCTTGTTAAAAAATGACTCAGTGCATCATAAAGTTCCATATTGATTGGAAATTACTGTAATTCGCTGCAATAGCACGTGGTGGGTGTGGTTCAGCTGCTTTATTTCCCTCTCCTCAAGAAGAACAAGTAAGATCCCCAACCCCTCATCTGTCATTAGGTGTGCACTCAGCCTCTTCAGAATGCCTGACCTGCAGTGGAAAACCACTCACATCCCTGGTGGTAGTCACCCCTTCTGCATGCTGACCATGAAATTCAACCTTATATTTATCCTTCATTTTCTGTCTCCCTTATATTTAAAACTAGAGTCATGATAATGGTTCCAGTATTTTAAAACATTTTGTCATAGTAACCCCGAGGGCCTAAAGCAAGCTATGAGATCTGATGATTATTACTCAGTTCGGGGCTATATATAACTCCTAACATAGCACCCTCACTGCTCAATCTGGTCGCTCCCAGATTACATTCTCAGCTATATTTCTGTCTTGGCTTTACAGAATCCCTCACCTATTGCATTGCTGCAAAGATCGGCTTAAAGCAGTTCTTCTCAAACTGTAATGTGTACACAACCCCCTGGCGATCTAGTTGAAGTTCTGGTTCTGCTTCAGTAGGTCTGGGGTGGGGCCCGAGTGTCTGACCACTCCCAGGTAATGCCCGAGCTGCAGGTCAAAGGCCCACACTTTGAGTGGAAAGGATTTAAAGGACAGATGCCAAAAGCAGCTACACAATGAGGCTTAGATGAGCCTCTTGAGAGATCCCAAGCCACTCTCAGCTGTGAAGTCAACGCTCAATGCTGAAATTCAACCCTGGCTGCTCTGGGAGCACCATCTGTCATGGCGTTGCCTAAACAGGTGTCCTATGGCTGATGGTCCCTGAGAAAGGGTGTTGGCCTCTTCCATAATCAGCCTTTTAAAAGCAAAAGCTGTCACCCTAGCTAGTTTGGCTCAGTGGGTAGGGTGTCAGCCTGTGGACTGAAGGGTCCCGGGTTCGATTCCAGTAAAAGGCACATGCCCGGGTTGTGGGCTCGATCCCTAGTAGGGGGCATGCAGAAGGCAGCCAATCAATGATTCTCTCTCATCATTGATGTTTCTCTCTCTCTCTCTCTCCCTTCCTCTCTGAGTTCAGTTGTGTCTGTGTGTTCAAAAGCTGTCTTTAAGCCAAAGAAGATTCGCTTCCTATTTATGGCTGTGAAAATCGAGGTTTGAGGGTGAGGGTGTGAGGAAGTTAAGAAATTATATCATTGATCCTGTATTTATTCTCAGAAAATATTAGGCACCCTAACCCCCAGCTCTGATCTGGAGATTGTGTTTTCTGAGGGCATGTTTTCTCACCCGCCAAGAACCACACATGACCACAAATGGGCCCAGAGATGGCTTTGAGTTTCAGAGCCCATACTAAGTGGTTGAAAAAATGCCCTATCAAGTCCATGGGTTGAATAGTTTGTACAACACACATTGCTTGGCCCCAACCAGAGTTCCTGACTCGGTAGGTTTGCCTGGGAAGTTGTGTTTTGTTAAGTTTTCAGGTGATGCTGCTGCTGCCGGGCCAGAGACCACACTCTGAGAACCCCGAATTTATTATCTTTAGCATTCTGCAAAAGTGGACTTTCTTATAAGCCCTAAGTGTCTAAGAAGGAAAATGAATGGGTAAGTTTAGGTCCAATGCATACCAGGCCTTTTACCTAAATCTTTGGCAGAGAGAGTGGGAGCAGAAAAGCAAGGCTGAGATGTGACTTTGGGATTTGGATCAGGGAGAAACCCCAGTTGCAAAACCCTGTTCCTTTTCGAAGGTACTAGATTGAAAGTCAGAGCTAGCAGCAAGAGGCAAATTATTCTCTTCTTTGGAATAATTAAGTGTGATGTCATTAACAATGACTAGCTGTTTTAGGTATAAAAACTGTGAAGCAGGAGAAGTTAGAAGGAGCAAGCCCTGAGGGGTCTACAGCTTGGTGGCAATAAGAAATCAAAAATATTCTGAAAGTTGCCCTAGCCGGTTTGGCTCAGTGCATAGAGTGTCGGCCTGTGGACTGAAGGGTCCCAGGTTCGATTCTGGTCAGGGCACATGCCTGGGTTGCAGGCTCTGATCCCCAGTAGGGGGCGTGCAGGAGGCAGCCAATCAATGATTCCCTGTCATCATTGATGTTTCTATCTCTCTCTTCCTCTCCCTTCCTCTCTGAAATCAATAAAAAAATATATTAAAAAAATTCTGAAAGTAGAAAACAGAAGTTCACGTAGAGATTGTCAGCAGATGGGTTCAGCGAGCGGAGTCCTTGGTCAAGTCATGTTTCCTGTTTTCGAGAGAATCATTGATCGGCTGCCTCCTGCACGCCCCACACTAGGGATCGAGCCCACAACCTGGGCATGTGCCCTTGACCGGATCAAACCCAGGACCCTTCAGTCCATAGCTCGAGGCTCTATCCGCTGAGCCACACTGCCTAGGGCTCCTATTTTCTTAATGGCTCCCTGTCCTTTGAACCTGCCACTCAATGACATAGAGAAATCTTGTTAGCAACAGGTTGAACTATCTCACTTATGTCTCTGCAGCTCAGCAACCTCAGCCAGATGAGAGTTTCTCTTTCCCAGTAGTTGAAGAAGCTCAAGACCAGGGATTGGCTTTGGTGGGACTGACTTTTGGTCGGTGCCTGTCCTCAGGTCATTCACTCCCATGGATGGGCTGCCCTGGGATTGTCTCTGGTTGCTTGGGCTGGTGTCAACCTTACCCATACCCCTTGGCCTGGGAGTGGCAAAGGAGTGGTCCCTAGAAGACAACCAGGAGGAACGGAAGCTGGGACATGCAACCCAAAGTGTCCAATGCTAGCCTTCATTTTCAGAGTCCTCAGGTTTGGGGCCAGCATGCAGAGGGCTCTGAATGGCAAGAGAACGAGAAAGATCTGGAATATTTCTGTTACTAGTGGAGAGCTAATAACAAGGGTTTGGAGCCGCATAATGGTATAATGAAGTAATAAATTGTGAAAATTAATTGAATTGATTTTATAAGGAAGCTTAAAAAGCAGGGAAACCATTTAAGGGACCACTGAAACGGGTCAGAAGTAGGATGCCGTGGAAAAGGACTCTGATGCTCACGGGAGGAGAAGTACGTGGCAGACCATTTTGTAACTCTAGGAATTTGGTAGACATGTTAGGGACAGATGTCAGCTCCATGCATGCACTCCCCTGGTATGGAGTTTAGATCTTCCATGGGCACTTGTACTCTCTTGCACCCCAAACTCCTATCCCCTCTTCCTTCGTGTTGACCCAGGCTCAACTGCATCACCAGTGTGTACACGCTTCTGTCCCATTTCTGCCTGGCAGAGCTGTTGACCTTATTTTAAGTATGGCCTTATGTTTTTTAAATTTTATTTTTCTGTAACTTAATTTGAAATGTTTGGAACTAAGAAGTCCTCAAGCTACGGACTTAACGATGCCATCTTGACCAAAAGTTTGCCCACTTGCTCATCTTAAAAATTTCCCAGGCATTTCCTATGTTCCAGTCCTGCTTGCCCAGTATTGCTGCTTTGTCTCTCAATAGTAAAGGGAAAAGTAGAGAAACTAGGTAATAAAGTAAAATGTGTATATTTTACATTATTAAAACTACAGTTGGCCCTAGCTGGTTTGGCTCAGTGGATAGAGCATCGGCCTGTGGACTGAAGGGTCCCAGGTTCGACGCCAGTCAAGGGCACATGCCCTGGTTTCGGGCTGGATCCCAGTAGGGGGGTGTGCAGGAGGCATCCGATCAATGTTTCTCTCTCATAATTGATAGTTTTTAGCTCTCCCTCTCCCTCCCTCTCTGAAATCAATAAAAATATACTTTAAAAAATATAGTTGGACAACTTATTTTATACATATATGTCCTAAAAAATACCATGATTAGCCCAGCCGGTGTGGTTCAGTGGTTGAATGTCGATTTATGAACCGGGAGGTCACGGTTCAATTCCAGGTTAGGGCACATGCCCGGGTTGGGGGCTTGATCCCCAGTGTGGGGTGTGCAAGAGGCAGCCCATCAATGATTCTCTCTCATCATTGATAGTTTTTATCTCTCTCTCCCTCTCCCTTCCTCTCTGAAATCAATAAAAATATTTTTTTAAATACCGTGATTAGAACCAGAGCTGTAACCAATCATTAAAGTAATTTTCAAAGCGTACTCTGTGAATTATGAATAATTGTGCTGACGGGAATAAGGAGGGCACGGAGAGTTTTATTAAAAACTAGAGGCCCAGTGCATGATTGAATCATGCACGTGTAGGGTCCCCTACACACTTTCGATTGCGGTGGAGCTGGGTGCCTGTCTGCTGGTGCACCAGGCCTTTCAGAAGCCTCCGGCTCTATGGAGGCTTCTGAAAGGCCTGGTGCCGGAGCAGACAGGCACCCAGCTCCCACGCTTTTGATGGTCTGCGGCAGGACGTGAGCTCGCTGAGCCAGAAGCCCCTTCTGTGCCACAGCACAGCCATGGCGCAGACGCTGAGCTCGCGCCGCTGCTGGCGACGCGAGCTCAGTGTCCTGCTGGCCCAATCGGCTACCCCGGCCACCCCGAGTCCCGCCCCCTGCGCCTCCCGCTGGCCCAATCATGGGCGTAGCGGAGTGATGGTAATTTACATATTACCATTTTATTAGTTAGGATGTGAAAAGCTTATGGTTTTTATTAGTGGAGGAATAAGACCACCGCGGTGTGTCCTGGGAGGGAGGGACAAATGCCAATCAGGACCGCCACTGAGTTTGTTGTTTTTTTTTAATATATTTTATTGATCTTTTACAGAGAGGAAGGGAGAGGGATAGAGAGTTAGAAACACCGATGAGAGAGAAACATCGATTGGCTGCCTCCTGCACACCTCCTACTGGGGATGTGCCCGCAACCAAGGTACACGCCCTTGAGCGGAATCGAACCTGGGACCTTTCAGTCGGCAGGCCGACGCTCTATCCACTGAGCCAAACCAGTTAGGGCTGAGTTTGTTCTTTTATCATCATTTGGTTGGGAGTCACACTGTGTGATTTTCAGACGGATGCTGACGGGATGTAATGCCCGGGGCACTGGACCGCTGCCCCGCTGCCTCCCCATCAGTGTCGTGGACTTTTGCTGTCTGGTTCTACAAGATGCCTGCGTGGGCGAGCCTCAGTGGAGGCAAAAGCTGGATAGGTTATATTGTGGGAGTACTTTTGCAAATGTGGCATTTCAGCAGCCTGGAGAATTACCAAGGCAGAAGAGATGAGCCTGCAGGCAAATGTAATTGCTTTTACAGAATGAGCAATTCGGAATTCCAAGCGTCAGATGAGGTTCTTCTCTAATTCCTCAGGTGTTTAGACGGGCTACTTTCACTTGGAAATCTTCACTTAGATGAAAGAATTAGAGCTGATTTCGAGTTTCTTGAAGTTTTTTCTTTTTAATTACAGAGGTGCTAGAGGCTGAAAAAATATTCAAAAAACAGTCTTTTGGAAATTATAAAATGCAAGCCTGCTGCTCGTTGAATTCATTGTCTTCTCATCTTTTAGGGCATCTTGTTTTTGTTTTTGTTTTTTTAAATATATTTTAATTGATTTCAGAGAGGAAGGGAGAGGGAAAGAGAGAGAGAAACATCAATGATGAGAGAGAATTGTTGAGCGGCTGCCTCCTGCATGCCCCACACTGGAGATCAAGCCCGCAACCCGGGCATGTGCCCTGCCCGGGAATCAAACTGTGACCTCCTGGTTCATAGGTCGATGCTCAACCACTGAGCAATGCCAGCCAGGCCTAGGGTAGCTTGTTAAAAGAGCTTACAGTCCATTTCCTGTGGATATACTATGTCTATGATTATATCTATAACTACAGCAGTGGTTCTCAACCAGGGGGAATTTTGCCCCCCAGGGGACACTTGGGAATGTCTGGAGACATTTGTGGCAACAGGGAGAGGGCTCTTGGCATCCAGTGAGTAGAGACCAGGGATGCTGCTAAGCATCCTACAGTGCACGGGGCAGCCCCACCACAAAGCAACTTCCTGCCCAAAGTGTCAAGGTTGAGAAACCCTAATCTACAGATTTAATTCGTATTTAAGAAAACTTTATTATTATTATATTTTTATTGACTTCAGAGAGGAAGGGAGAGCGAGAGAGAGATAGAAACATCAATGATGAGAGAGAATCATGGATCGGCTGCCTCCTGCACACCCCACACTGGGGATCGAGCACACAACCCAGACATGTGCCCTGACCGGGAATCGAACCGTGACCTCCTGGTTCATAGGTTGACACTCAACCACTGAGCCATGCCAGCTGAGCTAAGAAACTTCAAATAGGAAGGAGTAAAGCACCATTGTTTCTTAGAAGTTCATTGAGGGAATCTAGCCACTAATGATCTAGTTATTGTTTTCTTTTTCTCTATAAAAGTCTTTAAATCGTTTTTGGAGTAGGCATTGGAACGCATTTACTCCCAGTTCCACTCATGTAGACAGAGAAGGTCACCTTGCTCCCAGGCAGGGAAGAATGAGGACAACAGATCTCAGGGTTTGGGGGCCACGGATGCTTGGGGAGTGTCCCCAGGGTGCAACCTCAGAGTCATGGCAAGGGTGCAGCTGGGGAGGGGGCTGCCGCCTGGGATTAGACAGGACCTGAGGCACAGGTGGCTCCTAATGAACCCTGAGCTAGAAAAGCCAGCAATCCCATTCACGCCCACCTCCCACACCTGCAGGGGACACGGCGCTTGGGCACATTTCCCCCCCTTTATGCTTACTTGGATTGGCACTTGAATCAAAATGTCAGGAGGTGGGAAACAGGAAATCTGAAGACAGTGGAATTTAAGGGATTTTTCCCCTTAGGCTCCAGACTCCGTGGGGTGCATGCATTCTGAGAACTGCAGCCTAGCTCGGAAATTCTCGCCCCAGCGCCGCCTTGGAGAGAAAAATCTCTTTGAGCCACAGTTCATGGCTATAAGCAGGGGCCACTCCACCAATGCCAACATGATGGCCGTAGCACAGACGGGACAGGCAGGTCTGTCCCTGGGACAAGAAGTTCCGCCTGTGTCCCATGGCCATTGGAGGAAACGGGGAGGGTGACAAGGCCTGGATGACTCCTGCCCACACCTGGGAACCTTGGTGAGGCTTGCCTGTAGTTTGCATCACACAAGCCCCGAGGGGCTCTGGGAGTGACTCCATAAGGGAGTGTTGGCCAAACCATAATTATGCCGACTTTCACCAGTTGGGAGTTAGAATGCCCGGATTGAGCATCCTCGTGGCATAGCTGTAGGTTTGAACTGGTCTGAAATACTCGAGTGCTGAGAATCTTATGGGTGGGTAGGAAAATGTTTTTTTTCTTCCCTCCCTCCCTCCATGTGCCTTTCCCTGTTCTCCCCTCCCCTCCAGAGAATAATATCTTAGGAAACTTGAAATTCCTTAGGAAACTACTTATGGGAAAGAACAGCTATGTAAAATGACATTTCAGTATTTACCATTCTATAGGGTAGAGACTATTAGGGAATAGGATGGAGAAGTTGAAGGTATTTTTGAAAATCTTGTTATATAAATCACGTGTTTCATAATGCACTTCTGTTTCAAAATATATTAAATCATTAATTAGCATTTTGTCACCAGAAGACATTTAATAAGCTCTCAATGGGGGCCTAGCATTTTGCCAGACCGGATGCATATTTATTCACGACAAGTAAACATGAAAATCCTCCCTGCGACCTTTATCAAATGCCATGATGTTTCACTCTCCGTGAAATCGAAATATCCCTTATCCGGAGTTTAATTTGTCCTCACCATTGAGAGCAGGTGTATGGTTGAAGAGACAAAATACACAGCTTGGAGGCGGGCAGCTCTGATTCCAGATCCCACCATTAGCTTGCACCTGCAGGGAGCTGCCTTTTCTTGGTACAGAAACATCCGGATTTTATCCCAATATGACACCCAGATCTTTGCTTCCTCTAGTTGGCTTCCAAGGAAATGAAGGGGAAAGCAAGTATACCCCAAATCCAACCACTTCTCCCCACTCCCCTGGGCCACCCTGGTCCCAGGCACAGTCCTCTCTGGTAGACTAATGTAGAGGGCCGCCTGGGAAGGCACATGGACATTTTTTAAATTGTCAGCTGAGCCTGAGGCGATTGACAGAGCCGCATCCGGGTTACACGCCCCCCCCCCCCCATCCGCCAAGAAGGCGGGGTGTGTGGTCAGTTCTGACTTACCCTTGTCCAGGTGTCAGCAGGGGCGGGGCTAGATATGTAAATCTAGGAATGCTAGGGCCTACTTAAGAATGCAAATAAGCTCCTTTGATCCTATAAAAATAAACGCGCTGCATGAGTCATGGCTCGCTGCCTCTCCATCAGAGAGAATGGCGTCCTACCTAGCTCCCAGCTTTTATTTCTGTTTCTGCGTCTTGGTCTCTTTCTTTCTTTAATTTCTTAATCCCCAGCTCCTCCACTCAGCAACCGGACCAGTTCCTTTTCCGTGATGGACGCGAAAAAGAGAGAAACCCCACCCCCTACAGACTAATGCCAGGGTTTCCTCATGGGTCTCCCTGTCTCTGCCCTGGCCCCCTGCAACCTCCTCTCCACCAGGCAGGCAGAGCAGTGATCTGAAAAAGGAAGAAAGCCCATGCCATGCCTCTGTCCAGAAGCCCCCACTGGCTCCCCCTTACACTCGGAGCCAATTTGCCATCTTTGGGTCCTCCCTCCTCCAGGCCTTTCCCTCTCCCTGGCAGGCCTTTCCTACCTAGCCGGGCAGCTGCAAGACCACTCACCAAAGAGGCCTTGGCCTTCCTGCTTCCCGAGGCAGCCCCTCCCCACGGCCACAGCATTCCCTATGCTCCTGCCCCTGCAATAGTTTCTCCACGTTACTTGTAACTCCTTCTGTATACTTTCTTTCTTTTTAAAAATATATTTGTATTGATTTCAGAGAGGAAGGGAGAGGGAGAGAGAGATAGAACATCCATGAGAAAGACACATTGATCGGCTGCTTCCTGCACACCCCCTACTGGAGATCAAGCCCACAACCCGGGCATGTGCCCTGACTGGGAATCAAAATGTGATCTCCTGGTTCATAGGTTGATGCTCATCCACTGAGCCATGCCAGCTGGGTGATATACTTTTTTAATTTACTAGTTATTATCTGCCTGCCCTACTTGAGGAAAGTTTCATGAGAGCAAGAATTTTTATCTTTTTTTTTGGGGGGGGGGGGTGCATAGCTATATCCCCAATAGCCAGAACTGTGCCTGGTACAAATATTTTGTTTAAGGAATAAAAAGTAACCGCACCTCTGTTTTTCTACCATTAAAAGGAATACAGGTAGACGTGATCATGAGGGATGCTAAGCAGGTTAGGATCCATCCAGATTTCTTTATATCCGATTTCAAATGGAAAATATCTAGTTAAGGCTCTTCGAGTAAGTTGCTAATCAACAGTATTTTCAATAATAGGTTAATACATGCAGTGTGCATGCAAGTGTGGCCAGATGTGTTGAATATGTGCACCTAACTGCAGATATATCTCCATAAACTTCATATTTGCAGACACAGGTTTTACCACCAACCCATCCATCCTCTCTGAGCCGTGAGCAATATTTTGCTAACCTGTGGAAGGAGGGCCAAGAATTAGTTAATATCTCGATTTTTCTTTTTCTTTTGGCCAGGCAAACTCACTAACAGCAGGCCTCCTGTTTCTATATGTGGCTGCCTGTGTGAGTGGTGAAGATAGGCATAGAGCTTAGCACTGTCTAGGAGAAATGTAATATGAGCGCCATTTTAAATTTTCTAGTAACTCAATTAAAAAAGTAAAAGGAGACAGATGAAAATTACATAATTTAAATAATAGATTTATTTAACCCAGTCTATCCAAAATGTTATTTCAACAAGTAACCAATATTAAAAGAGGATTTATGAGATATTTGACATCTTTTTCTTTTGGACTAAGTCTTTAAAATCCAGTGTGTAACCCTAGCCAGTTTGGCTCAGTGGATGGAGCATTGGCCCGCAGGCTGAAGGGTCCTGGGTTCTATTGCAGTCAAGGGCATGTACCTGGGTTGCAGGTTGGAGCCCCAGCCCTGGTCCAGGTGCGTGCAGGAGGCAATCAATTGATAATGTCTCTCTCACATCATCTCTCTCTCTCTTTCTCTCTGTCCTCCCTCCCTCCCACTCTCAAAAAAAAAAAAAAACACAATGGAAAAAATATCCTCAGGTGAGGATTAACAACAAAAAACCCAGTGTGTATTTGGCACTTAGAGTACAACTCAGTTTGGATATATTTCAAGTGCTCATTGGGGCTGATGGCGACTGTTGCGGATGGAATGTTTGTGTGCCCCCCAAATGCACAGGTTGAAGTCCTACCTCTCAATGTGATGGGGTTAGGAGGCGGGGCCTTTGGGAGGTGACTAGGGTTAGATGAGGTCATGAGGGAAGGTCCCTCATCAATGGGATCAGTGCCCTCGTAAGAGGCACAAAAAAGCTTACTACTCTCTGTTCTCTGCCAGGTAAGGATTCAAGAAGACAGCTGTCTAGGAACCTGGGAAGAGAGCCCTTACCAGACACCAAATCTGCCAGCGCCTTGATCTTGGACTTCCCAGCCTGCGGAACTGTGAGAAATCTGTTTGTTGTTGAAGCCTCTCAGTCTATAGTTACAGCAGCCCGAACTGACTAAGACAGCTGTCATTAGACAGTGCGGATATAGACTTCCTATTTAAATGTTTCGTTGGCCCGTGTTAATAATGTTATACTAGTTATTTATTTAATCAAAACCAATTTTTGAGTGTCTACCATGTGTCAGGAGCTGTTCCTGGCTCTAGGATACAGCAGTGAACAACGCAGACTTCCCTTCCCATCCCGAACGCACATCGTAGTCATGAGCAGAGTAAGCAGTAACAGGCTTATAGCAGGGAAGACGGGTGGCGCCATGGAGGGGTGTTCGGGAGAGCCTGGGGTGGGGTAGAGCATTGCAGTGGTAAGAGGATGATTCTAGAAGACTTCACTGAGGCAGTGGCACCCAAGCAGCCTGAGGGAGGTGGGACAGCAAGCCACAGGGACGTGTTGGGGGAGAGGGCTCCCAGTAAAGGAAAGAACAGGGATGTAGGCCGTCCTTGGTGTGTCCAGGGACCTGCAAGAAAGCCCCTGTGGCTAGCGGAGGGAGGGCAAAGGACGGTGGGGGAGGGGAAGAAAGCATCATCTGAATTTTGAGGCTTTGCCTTTTTCCCTGAATGAGCTTGGAAGCCTTGCGAGGGTTTTGAATGGAAGGGTAATAAGACCTACATTTCACCCGCACCTGGAATGACAGTTGAAATGTGAAGTGCGGTGGCTGTCTTCAAAGGTGGCCCTCATCCTATTAGCTGTTCTGCAGCCCTTTGCCCATTCGGCCAAGTACAAGGACAGAGGAGCTGGATGTTCAGCTCTCAGCGAAGCCACCTTGGGGGAGGGGAAAAATCAGTGTCTTCCACAAGGCAGATGCCCGTGCAAACACTGCACACCTCCTCCCGATAGCGAATTCCATTTGTTCCGATGAAAACATCTCCCAGCTGAAATGCGGGCACCCTCCTTCCAGGCCTGGCTCTGACCCATGGAGACCGGGAGAGACACCCTCCTGACCCCTGTGGCTCAAAGTGTGGTTCAGGGCCAGCGGCATCAGCACCAATTGCAGAATCCTCAGCCCCAACCTAGAAGCGCTGGGTCAGAATCTCATTTTAACAGCATTTCCAGGTGATTTGTACACACAGTACAGTTTGCAAAGTGCTCCCTAGATAGTTTAATTCTTTACATATATATATATTTTTTTTTTTAAATTGATTTCAGAAAGGAAGGGAGAGGGAGAGAGAGAGACAAACATCAATGATGAGATAGAATCATTGATCAGCTGCCTCCTGCACACTTCCCACTGGGGATCGAGCCCACAACCCGGGCCTGTGCCCTGACTGGGAATCGAACCCTGACCTCCTGGTTCATAGGTCGACACTCAACCACTAAATGGTCTAGACCAGTGGTTGGCAAACCGCGGCTCGCGAGCCACATGCAGCTCTTTGGCCCCCTGAGTGTGGCTCTTCCACAAAATACCACGGCCTGGGCGAGTCTGTTTTGAAGAAGTGGTGTTAGAAGAAGTTGAAGTTTAAAAAATTTGGCTCTCAAAAGAAATTTCAATTGTTGTACTGTTGATATTTGGCTCTTTTGACTAATGAGTTTGCCGACCACTGGGCTAGACCATTTAATTCTTAATCTGCTCTGAATTTCTCCCTAATAATAGTGTTTTAATGGTTTAAAACTGCAGTTACCATTTATTCTTTTTCATAGTTTTTTTTTATGATTGATTGGACTCCACTGGGTGATTCTTCTGCTCCCCAGGGGGTTACCTAGGGCTCTGATCATCTGGAGGCTGGACTGTACTGGAGTGACCACTGGCAGGCAGTGGCATGGGGATCACGCTGCCCCATGTTTTGTCAGTTGGGGATCCAGCTATCTAGGGATCTCACCGGGCTGGGACACCCCAGCTGGCTCCCTCCCATGGCTAAGGGTGAATGCCCGCTGGGAGCTCAGCTGGGGCTGTGGCCTGGAGAGCCCCATTCTGCTTTGTGTGATGCCCCCTGTGGCTTGCCTTCCTGGGAGCATGGTTCCAGGAGGGAACTTCCCAAGGTGTCTCAGGCCCAGCATGGAAGTTACACGGCGAGACTTTGCTCCATTCTACTGGTCAAAGCAAGTGACAAGGCCAAACTAGATTCAGGGGGAGGGGGACAGACCAGCTCTGGCTGGAGGAGTGGCAAGGACTTGGCAGCCATCTTGAATCCATATTCCAAAGGGAATAACTGACATTTAGTGAACCATTGTCATGTGAGTTCTATTATCCTGTATTATCCAGTTTCATCAATTTCAAAATGCACTTTTTTTTTTACTTTTTATAGATCCATAGAAAGTTATTAAGGTAGTACAGAGAGGCCCTGTGTATCCTTACCCAGTTCTCTCCAGTGGTTATTAAACCATGCATCCTTTTGTGTGTTTTTTTTTTGTTTTTTTGTGTGTGTGTGTGTTTTTTTAAATATTTTTTATTGTTTAAAGTATTACATGTATCTCCTTTTTTCCCCCCTTGACCTTCCCCCAGCCTCCCCTACCCCCTGTCACATGCCCTCATCCCACCCCCCTCCCCCAGTGTCTTGTGTCCATTGGTGCGCTTATATGCATGCATACAAGTCCTTTGGTTGATCTATTTCCCCCCGCTCCCCAACACTCCCCAGCCTTCCCACTGTAATTTGACAGTCTGTTCAGTGCTTTACTGCCTCTGTATCTATCTTTTTGTTCATCAGGTTATAAAGTTCTTTATTTTCCATAAATGAGTGAGCTCATGTGGTATTTTTCTTTCATTGCCTGGCTTATTTCACTTAAGATAATGCTCTCCAGGTCCATCCATGCTGCTGCAAATGGTAAGAATTCCTTCTTTTTTATAGCAGCGTAGTATTCCATTGTGTAGATGTACCATAGTTTTCTAATCCACTCATCTGCTGATGGGCATTTAGGCTGTTTCCAAATCTTAGCTATGGTGAATTGTGCTGCTATGAATATAGGAGTGCATATATCCTTTCTGATTGGTGTTTCTAGTTTCTTGGGGTATATTCCTAGAAGTGGATTACTGGGTCAAATGGGAGTTCCATTTTCAGTTTTTTGAGGAAACTCCATACTGTTCTCCACAGTGGCTGCACCAGTCTGCATTCCCACCAGCAGTGCACGAGGGTTCCTTTTTCTCCACATCCTCGCCAGCACTTGTCGTTTGTTGATTTGTTGATGATTGCCATTCTGACAGACCATACATCATTTTAGTGCGGTATCAAAGCCAAGAAACTGACACTGGGACAATGCGTATGTATGGTCCTATGTAATTTTAAAAGTGCATAACTGCCCTAGCTGGTTTTGCTCAGTGGTTAGAGCATTGGCCCTTGGACTGAAGGGTCGCAGGTTTGATTCCTGTCAAGGGCGTGTGCCTCTGTTGCAAGCTTGATCCCCGGCCTTGATGTGACGTGTGTGGGAAGCAACAAGTCGATGGGTCAGGAGAGTCGAAGAGCTCTCATTTCTCTAACACTTAGCTCAGCATTGGCTCTGGCCTAGCCCATGAGATGGCATCAGGTCCAGAGCCATCACCCTGGTTTGGTTACTGGGTGATTGATTCCATTCCCTGCTCTGATGCTGAGTGTCTTCTCTCCACGGCTGCAGTTTACATACATGATGCATTTCCTGTCTGAAACCCCCATCTGCCTGTCATATCTCCATGAGCCATATGCTTGTGTGTTTGAAGTACAGATGGGGACATTAGTCATGTAATTCATCATATGGGAAAATTCAGAGTCTGGCTATTGTATTTCAATATAAGTATTAATTTCTACCTTTGGTACTGGGAGAAAAATCCAAAAATGTCGATGGGAATTGGAGGTAGACTGTCTACCCCCACTTAATTTTACTGGATTCTTCCATTGGTGGTTCATATGTGGCCTGAACTGTCCAGAAATTATAGAAAGATACATAAAGCTGGCATGGTAGATTTATTGCAGTGATAGCCCCAGTTCTTCACCCCTTCATGTAGCCTCACTCTGTGGCCTGTGGCTATGTAGAGCCTTTCTAAACGCCAGTGTCTGTTCCCCATCCCTTGAATTTAGGCTGCCCTTGTAGCTTGCTTTGGCCAATATGATGTGGCAGAGATGACTGTCCAGCAAGTCCAAGCATTAGGCTTCAAGAGGTCTTGGAGCTTCCATTCCCTCTTGGACCCTTGCATCCACCATGTAAACACGCCGGCCAGCCAATCCCAACATATGAGAAGGCTCAGCCAAAATCAGCAGAGCCATCAACTTGACCTACATCTAACCACAGATGTGTGTATAAACAGCAAAAATAAAGAACCACCCGCCCAGCCGGTGTGACTCACTGGTTGAGCATCGACCTCTGAACCAGGAAGTCATGGTTTGATTCCCAGTCAGCGTACATGCCCAGGTTGTGGGCTCCATACCCAGTAAGGAGTGTACAGGAGGCAGCCAATCAATGATTCTCTCTCGTTATTGATGGTTCTCTCTCTCTCTTTCTCCCTTCCTCTCTAAAATCAATAAAATCTATACTAATAAAAGGGTAATATGCTAATTAGACCAGGAGACCTTTCAGACTTCCTTCCGGACAAAGCCATGGTGGCAGGGCCGAGGCAGAAGCAGTTAGGGGCAATCAGGCCAGGAGGGGAGGGCAGTTGGGGGTGATCAAGCTGGTGGGGGGAGCAGTTGGGGGAGAGCAGGCTGGCAGGGGGTCCAGTTGGAGGAGAGCAGGTTGGCAAGGGGGGGCAGTTAGGGGTGAGCATGCCAGCAGTGGGGGGCAGTTGGGGGCAATCAGGCTGGTGGGGGGGCAGCTGGGGGCGAGAAGGCGGGGGGGGCAGTTGGGGGTAAGCAGGCTGGCAGGCAGAGTGGTTAGGGGCGATCAGGCAAGCAGGCCGGAGAGCAGTTAGGAGCCAGCGATCCCGGATTGCCTTTGGGGATCGGGCCTAAACTGGCAGTCGGACATCCCCCGAGGGGTCCCAGATTGGAGAGGGTGCAGGCCAGGCTGAGGGACACCACCATCCGCATGAATTTTGTGCACCGGGCCACTAGTATATATATAAAAAGAAAGAAAGAAAGAACCACACAGTCATTCCAGAGCAATGGTTCTCAACCTTCCTAATGCCATGACCCTTTAATACAATTCCTCATGTTGTGGTGACCCCCAACCATAAAATTATTTTCGTTGCTACTTCATAACTGTAATTTTGCTACTGTTATTAATCGTAATGTAAATATCTGTGTTTTCCGATGGTCTTAGGCAACCCTGCCAGTCGTTCTCAACCTGTAGGTCGCGAGGAAATGTCCTTTTTTTAGAGAATAATCTTGAAGTGCATAGGGATGAAGGAACGTGACATCTGGGGTTTGCGTTTAAGTTCTTCAGAGAAAAGTAGAGGAAAAGAAGGGAAGGAAGGAGAGAGAAAGCGAATATGGCAAAAGCGCCGTAACTGTTGAGTCTGGTCATGGAAGGGGGATTCCTCCCGCTGTTCTGCTTTTGCACATCTGGGGAATTGCATGAGGTGGAGAGGTGTTAGGGCCATGCCAGGGAAGCTCAGGCCGGCTGTTTTTAGTGGGAGTTTGAGAGGGAGCTGTGAGAATCCCAGCAACTCTTATTTCCACACAGCATATATATATAGCATTGATTATCCTGTATAATAAAGAGGGAATATGCAAATTGACCCTAACTCCACCACAAAGAAGGTGGTTCCCACAGCGGAGGCAGGGTTTCCATAACACAAGATGGCTGTGCCACTGCATAGGCCAAGTTCCCGTAAAGAGCCTTAACAAGCAATCAGCAAGACCTGAGGCTGCGCCCCCATGGGGCTTGACAGGGGACCTCAGGCCGTGCCCCCACCCTGGCACCCAGCCAGGGGACCTCAGGTCTTATCCCCCACCCGGCAGGGCTTGAAGGGGGACCTCAGGCCACACCCCCGCCTGGTGGAACTTGACAGGGGACCTCAGGCGGTGCCCCCCACCTGGCCCAGGCTGGCAGACCTCAGGTCATGCCCCACACAGGCCCAGGCTGGGAGACCTCAGGCCACACACCCCGATCCGGGCCAGGGCTGGGGGACCTCAGGCCATGCCCCCCGTATGGAAAGGCTTGATGGAAGACCTCAGAACATGCCCCCCGCCCAAGCCCAAGCTGGGGGACCTCAGGCCATGTCCCGACCCCGGCGTCGGGCCAGAAGACCTGATGCTGTGTCGCCCCATCCGGCAGGGCTTGACAAAGGTGGGACCAGCTGGGTCTGGATCTAGCCCAATGGGAGGCGGGGCTGGCTGGGTCTGGGTCTCGCACAATTTTGAGGCTCACGTGGGTGGGCGGGGACTTGACTCTGGGTTCCGTGGTGTGCCACAGACTCTGACAGGAGGAATATTTTCATATACATTTTACTAAATTTCTTTCATCTCTGATACTTGTATTATAGAGAAAGGGCAAATAGCAATATTAAAATATTTCCTCTAACTAATCCCCTTTTAATGGGCACAAACTTCGTGCACCAGGACACGAGTTTATTCAATAATAATTAAAATCCAGATTCAGTAAGACAGGTGGAAAGTGGTTTATTTGGAATTTTTTTAATGAAAGTTCCTTAACCAATCGATGAGCCCAATTTGCTCATAACAGGATATGGCCACTTTGATGACCTTTGTCATGGTCATGACTCCTTGGATCTATTTCATAGTTACTTAACCCCCATAAACTGCTTATCCTGGATTTGCAAAGCTATGCAACCGTGAATTTCACACTTGCAAGACTTGGGGGTACCTTTGGCTGTTGGGGGCAGCTGGAAAGAGATGGTAAACAGCCCACTCAACAGCATCAGGCATGCAGCCGGAACCGCCAGATACACGGCGCTGCCAATCTCCTGCCGCTCCGGACTGAACGGGATGTGGAAGGATGGCGGGAAGTGTATGCCCTCTTCATTCTTCACCGCATGGTAGTTACAGAGCACAGCGATGAAGATAAATGAACCAGCGACGATGCTCAGGATTCTGGAAATGAGGAACAGATTGCAGGTGGTGTCCTTCTGAAGCTGTCCCGCGTACACTCTCCGCAGGCCCATGATTATGAGCCAATTCCCGAGGAGACCGAGGAGGCTGGCGGCCAGCAGCAGGTTCTGAGCGAAGCGGATATCCATTGGCAGGTAGGTGTCCCTGTAGGTGTAGCGGTGACAGGCTATGGGTCTGGTCTGGAGGCTGTCGGGCTGGTAAGTGCAGACCTTCCACATCCCTACGTAGGCCAGCCCCCAGGGGGGCGCGGGGCTGCTCTCTATGTACCATACGCGCCAATTAGCCTGGCCCATGCAAACCACGGTCAAGATCCATCCCAGGATGTTGATGGTTAAACTCGCTGCCTGGCAATTGGCCTTCTCGAACAAGGCCATGGCTCTGTATCCAGGGGATCTGCAAACCAATAGAGAGCGACATGAGGGTGGGACCCACGGGCTGGACCTGCCCCCCGGGGCTGAGCAGTGCTATATTGGAGAGGGAAATGCCATATTCGAGAATGGAGACACTTGACCCCCATGCTCTGCTGGCGAAGGGTCCTTGGGCAAGATTTACTGAAAGCCTTAAAGTACACAGACTTTCACCCTGCAGGACAGTTAAGTGGTTAGAGCGTCTTCCCAACAGGCCCAGGTTGTAGAGCTCAATCCCTGGTCAGGGCACATACAATAAGCAACCAATGAATGCATCAATCAATGGAACCCCAAATCGTTGTTTCTCTCTCTCCCTCTCCCTCTCTGTCTCTAAAGTCAATGAAAATATGTACAAACTTTCAAACAGGCAGTTCCACTTCTGGACATTTGTTGAAAGACTCAATTAATACCTTAATCAATAAAGTAATTTAAAAAAAAAACTCAATTAAAATTGACTACAGCCCAGCAGGCGTGGTTGAGCGTCAACCTAAGAACTAAGAAGTCAGGGTTTGATTCCTGATCAGGGCACATGCCCCTGATGTACACTTGATCCCCAGGGTGAGACGTGCAGGAGGCAGCCAATCCATGATTATCTCTCATCACTGATGTTTCTCTCTCTTAATCTCACTCTAAAATCAAGAAAAACATATCTTTTACAAGACAAATCTTATATAAAAGGAAGGAAGGAAGGAAGGAAGGAAGGAAGGAAGGAAGGAAGGAAGGAAGGAAGGAAAGAAAGAAAGAAAGAAAGAAAGAAAGAAAGAAAGAAAGAAAGAAAGAAAGAAAGAAAGAAAGAAAGAAAGAAGGAAGGAAGGAAGGAAAAGAAAGGAAGAAAGCAGTGATGGATGGGCGGAAGGAAGGAATAAAGGAAGGAAGGATGGATGGAAGGAAGGAAAGGGGATGGAAGAAAGGATGGAAAAAAGGAATGATGGATGAATGGATGAAAGGAAGGAAGGAATGATGAATAGAAGAAAGGAAAGAAGCAAGGATGGACAGGAAGGGAGGGAGGAAGGAAGGAAGGAAGGAAGGGAAAGAAAGAATTGAAGGAAGGAAGACTGATGGAAGGAAGGAATAAAGAAAGGAAGGATGGATGGAAGGAAGCAAGGGAGGAAGGAATGAAGGATGGAAGGAAGGGAGGGAGGGAGGAAGGAGAGAAAGATGGAAGGATGAAAGGAAGGTTAGAGAGGTTGCAGAAAGGAAGAATGGAAGAAGGAAGAAAGGAAGGTAGTAAGTATGAAAGGAAGAAAGGAAAAAATTGATGGATAAATGGCAGGAAGGAAGGAAAGAAGAAACAAAGCAAGAAAGAAAGGAAGGGGATAAGGTAGAAAGAAAGGAAAAAAGGACGGATGCAAGGAAGGAAGGATTGATGGATGGAAGGAAGAAAGGAAGGAACAGTGGATGGAAGGAAGAATGGATGGATGGAAGGAAGGAAGGAAGGAAATAAGAAACAAAGGAAGAACGGAATGAGATGGTAGGAAGGAATGAAGAATGGAAGGATGGATGGAAAGAAGAAAAGAAAGATGGAAGGAAAATGAAAGGGGGAAGGGAGGGAGGGAGGAAGGAAGGTTGAAACGAAAGAAGAGAGTGAAGAAGTTAGAAAGGAATGAAGGAGAGAAGGTAGGAAGCAAAGAAGAGAAGGAAGGAAGGAGAGCAGGTAGGAAGGATGGAAGGCAGGAAGGTGGCTAGGGTTCATCTCTCCTGTAAGACCACTGATGACAGTTAACCTGTTCACAGAGAAAATAAAAGGATTGAATAAAGTGACGCTCCCCACCCCCACCCCCCAAGAAATCTCAGGACTTTCTTAACCAGGGAGAAAAATAAAGCGCAATCGTTACCCAACCAATACAAAAAGGCAGGAGGAGGAAGTCTCAGAGGTACCAATGTAGCCACTGCCCAGCAGTAACAGAAATAAGGAAACCAAACATTCTCATGTTTCCATGGCACCCAGGGCTGGTCTGCAGGCCTGTGACAGTAGTCTTCTTAAAGGGCCAGAGTCAGGGAGCCGGTCTTCAAGAGGTGAAGTCTTTCCCTGGCTGGTTTGGCTCAGTGGATAGAATGTTGACCTGGGGACTGAAGGTCCCGGTTTCTATTCTGGTCAAGGGCACATGCCTGGGTTGTGAGCTGGATCCCCAGTGTGGGGCATGCAGAAGGCAGCCAATCCATGATTCTTTGTCATCATTGATGTTTCGCTCTCTTCCTTTAACTCTAAAATCAAGAAAAAGATATTTTTTAAAGACAAATCTTATATAAAATAAATGAAGGAAGGAAGGATGGATGGATAGAAGGAAGGAAGGAAAAAGAAAGGAAGCAGTGATGGATGGGAAGAAGGAAGGAAGGAAAGAAGGAAGAATGGATAGATGGCAGGCAGGAAGGAAGGCAGTAAGGAGGAAGAGAAGGAAGAGAGAGAAAGGAAGGAAGGAAGGAAGGAAGGAGAGAGAGAGAGAGAGAGAGAGGAGAGAGAGAGAGAGAGAGAGAGAGAGAGAGAAGAAAGAAAGAAAGAAAGAAAGAAAGAAAGAAAGAAAGAAAGGAAATAAGAAAAGAAAAAGGATGGCCGAAACCAGTTTGGCTCAGTGGATAGAGCGTTGGTCTGCGGACTGGAGGGTCCCAGGTTCGATTCTGGTCAAGGGCATGTACATTGGTGTCGGGCGGGGGGGGGGGGGCGGTGCAGGAGGCAGCTGGTGGATGATTCTCTCTCATCGTTGTTTCTAGCTCTCTATCCCTCTCCCTTCCTCTCTGTAAAAAAAATCAATATATATTTTTTTAAAAATGAAAAAAGATGGATGGAAGGAAGGATAGACAGATAGATGGCAGGAAGGCGGGAGGGAGGGAGGGAAGAAAGGAAGAAAAGGAAGTCTGGCAGTTAGGCAGGCAGGCAGGAAGGAAGGAAGGAAGGAAGGAAGGAAGGAAGGAAGGAAGGAAGGAAGGAAGGAAGGAAGGAAGGAATTGAAGAAAGGAAAGTAAGAAAGGAAAGGAGGAAAGGAAAGAAAGCCAAAGCTAAAACTGTAAATGCCTCGAGGTTAAGGCTAAGGATAGCCATTTGCAAGCCGCCAACTAGTCTTTATACCAGTGGTTCTCAACCTTCCTAATGCCGCGACCCACAGGTTGAGAACCGCTAGCAGGGTTGCCTGAGACCATCGGAAAACACAGATATTTACATTATGATTCATAACAGTAGCAAAATGACAGTTATGAAGTAGCAACGAAAATAATTTTATGGTTGGGGGTCACCACAACATGAGGAACTGTATTAAAGGGTCACAGCATTAGGAAGGTTGAGAACCAGTGTCCTAGAGACTCATGAGCAATAATAAGTAGTTGGTTTTTAAGCCACTGAGTTTTGGGGGGATTTTATATGCAGCATTATTTGTGGCAATAGATAATGGATGCACATAGGCCTGGGTTTTTTTGTTTTGTTTTGCTTTGTTTTCATTGTGTGTATGCTTCAACCCCAGGTAGGAGTCAGGCTATGGGAGATTTTCAGAGAGAGCTTTCCATGGCCTGTTGCAGGGAATAAGCCTAACTGACAGTCTGAGGTCCCAATGAGAGGCAGAGCCAGCACGTACCATCACCCTTGACTGCGTTTAGTGTCCTTCTTCTGGAGTCCAGTCCCACTGATGAACATTTCTAGAGTAAAAACCTACCCCTCTGCCAGGCTCTAACTCCATCTCACAGGGATGTTTGACAAATCTGCCTTGGGTGTCTTATTCTGATTGGAGTTGGTTTTCAGCTTTCCCTGCTGTCAGCTTGGAGATCTCTGATCAGATGAGGCAAAAGCCTTAAGACAGAGCAACTCGTTAGGCTTCCTTCTAGAAAGGACTGAGCATCTGCACAGGCTGGGGAAGGGAGAGCCTGGGCCCCAGGCTTCTCAATGTCATGGGCAACAATGACCCAGGGAAAAAGGATTGATTAAGGGGAGATAGCCATGTAAGAGCTATTTAGAATCTTTGGTTTTTGTTGCTGTTTTAATATATATATATTTTAATTATTTTTATTAATATCAGAGAGGAAGGGAGAGGGAGAGAGAGATAGAAACATCAATGATGAAGGAGAACCATTGATCAGCTGCCTGCTGCACGCCCCATACTGGAGATTGAGCCCACATCCTGGTCATGTGTCCTTGACTGGAATTGAACCTGGGACCCTTCAATCCGCAGGCTGACGCTCTATCCACTGAGCCAAACCAGCTAGGGCTGTTTTAATATATTTTAATTGATTTTAGAGAGGCAGAGGAAGGGAGAGATAGAAACATCAATGATGAGAGATAATCATTAATTGGCTGCCTCCTGCACGCCCCCCGTCCTGGGGATCGAGCCTGCAACCTGGGCATGTGCCCTGACCTGGAATCAAACTGTGATCTCCTGGTTCATAGGTCATCGCTCAACCACTGAGCCACTTCGAGTCTTTGAATTTAGCTTCAGCATCATTTTCAGTGACTAGCATGAAAAAATTGCTAAATTTAAACTTATAAACAAAGACTTGCTTTGATGAAACCTTTCAACCATTTACAGCTCATACATTTCCAATTACTATGCCAATGGTCTAAAGTTCACTTACACCCTAAGACTCTCAATGTGTATTTTGGGGCTTGAGTTTTTCCAAAAGTTGAGCTTTCATGCCATTGGTCATGGTTAGATTCCATGTGGGAACTATTACATACGTACTATTTTTATTAACTATTATCCTTATTTGTGCTTTTCTGGGTTTTTCTTCAAAACTGTTTCCTGAGTAATGTCCCAAAAAACAATGAAAGAAACAAAAGAAACAAAGACAAAAATGTTTGTGGTCACTGCAAAGTACGAACAATTCCAGAACTCTCTTCCTCTCAACATTCTTCCCCACTTCCTTTCCCACTGGATCTGGTTGCTCAGATAATCATTTTAAAGTAAATGTTACATGAGGAGGAAATACATCCTATGCTAAGATGACCAGACCACCTCTTGCAAATATCTTGCAAAGGAGAGACAAATTGTTTGGGATAACTTACGCAGAGCCATTATAGTAGACGTGCACTTATGTTTTATAGGTTTTTGTTTAGTCGCCTGGGCTGCTGCCAGGAGATCCATGCCTCAAGGCCTCATGGGACTTTCCCCCCAACCACTTCCTCTGTCCAACATCCTCTGACCTCAGTTTGTTTTCTCAAATAGGAAAAAATGTTCTTTTCCTGCTCATTTTGCACACATTTGGCAAGTACTACCCTGTATCCGGATCCCCACCCCCACCCCCACCCCCGGTTTGTAACCAGAGCTGACATTTTAATTGTCCTTGTAAATTCTAATCCCATGTCAGAATATAGGCTTGGTGTCAAGGAATAATTGACATAACATATTAATTTCAGGTAAATGGTACAACATAATGATTTTATATTATTTGATATTTGTATATATTGTGAAATTATTTCCATAAATCTAGTTAACATCTGTCATCATACATAGTTACAGAGTTCTTTTTCTTGTGATGAAAACTTTTCAGATTTACTCTCACCCAGCCACATGGCTCAATGGTTTAGCGTTGACCTATGAACTAGGAGGTCACGGTTCGATTCCTGATCAGGGCATATACCTGGGTTGCGGGCTCGATCCCCAGTGTGGGGTGTGCAGGAGGCAGCCGATCGATGATTCTCTCTTATCATTGATGTTTCTCTCTCTCTCGCAAATCAATAAAAAATATATATATTTTAAAAAGATTTACACTCCTAGCAACTTACAAATATATAATACAGCATATTAACTATACTCACCTTTCTATACATTACACCCCATGACTTATTTTGTAACTAGAAGTTTGTACCTTTTGATTCCCTTACCCATTTTGCCTACCACCCCCACCCCCAACCCCCAACCCTCCTGCTTCTCGCAACCAATCAGTTTTCTATATCTGTGAACTTGGGCTTTTGTTTTTGTATTTTCGATTCCACATATAAGTGAGATCATATGGTATTTGTCTTTGACTTATTTCACTCAGCATAATGCCTCAAGGTCTATCCATGTTGTCACAAATGGCAAGATTTCATTCTTTTTATGGCTGAGTATTACTCCATTGTCTACATGTACCACATTTTCTTTTTTTTTTAAATATATTTTATTGATTTTTTACAGAGAGGAAAGGAGAGGGATAGAGAGTTAGAAACATTGATGAGAGAGAAACATCGATCAGCTGCCTCTTGCACACTCCCTACTGGGGATGTGCCCACAACCAAGGTACATGACCTTGACCGGAATCGAACCTGGGACCCTGAGTCCACAGGCCGACACTCTATCCACTGGGCCAAACCGGTTAGGGCCACATTTTCTTTATTTGTTCACTCAGCAGTAGAAAGGGTATTTTCATATCTTGGCTATTATAAATGATGCTGCAAAACATAGCAGTGCATATCTTTTTGAATTAGTGTTTTTTCATATCCTTTGGATAAATACCCATAAGTGGGATTGCTGGGTCATATGGTAGTTCTACTTTTAATTTTTTTTTTTTTTGAGGAATTTCCATTCTGTTTTCCACTGTGGCTGCACCAACATACATCCCACCAACAGTGCATGAGGGTTCGTTCCCTTTTCTCACATCCTCTCCAGCACTTGTTATTTCTGGTCTTTTTGATGATATTCACTCTGACAGGTGTGAGGTGGTACTTCATTGCGGGTTTTTTTTAAATATATTTTATTGATTTTTTACAGAGAGGAAGGGAGAGGGATAGAGAGCTAGAAACATCATCGATCAGCTGCCTCCTGCACACTCCCCACTGGGGATGTGCCCGCAACCAAGGTACATGCCCTTGACCAGAATCGAACCTGGGACCCTTCAGTCCGCAGGCTGACGCTCTATCCACTGAGCCAAACTGGTTTTGGCTTCATTGCGGTTTGGATGTGCATTTCTTTGATGATTAGTGATGTTGAGCATCTTTCATGTGTCTCTTGGCCATCTGCATATCTTCTCTGGAAAATGTCTCTTCGGATTCTCTACCCATTGTTTGTTTTTGCCGTTCAGTTATGTATTTGGTACTTTTATTAAAGATGAGTGAGAAGTGGTTTGATAAAGGTTTTCAAAATCAGGGATGATTATTATACTCTATTTACCCCTTGCCTTGATAGGTAAAGGATTCTAGATGGCTTCCTAGATTTCCTGAGATGAAATAGGTATAAAACTTAAAACTCGGGGCCTACAAAAGTGCAGATGGCCCGGCTAGCATGGCTCAGTGGTTGAGCGTTGACCTATGAAGCAGGAGGTCACAGTTAGATTCCTGGTCTGGAATATATATATAATAAAAGCATAATATGCTAATTAGACCGGACAGCTGAATGACCTTCCAGACGTCATTCCAGACATCCTTCTGGATGAAGCTGTGGCAGCAGGGGCCAAGACAGAGGCAGTTAGGGGTGATCAGGCAGGCAGGCGAGCAGTTAGGGGTGATCAGGCAGGCAGGCAGGCAGGCAAGTGGTTAGGGGCAATGAGGCAGGCAGGTGAGTGGTTAGGGGCAATCAGGCAGGCAGGCAGGTGAGTGGTTAGGACCCAGCAGTCCCAGATTGCGAGAGGGTGCAAGCCGGGCTGAGGGACCCCTCCACCCCCATGCATGAATTTCGTGCACTGGGCCTCTAGTGTGTGTGTGTGTGTGTGTGTGTGTGTGTGTGTGTGTGTGTGTGTGTGTGTGTGTGTAGATAGATAGATAGATAGATAGATAGATAGATGTCTTAAGTGCAGATGGATGAAAAAAGGAAGAAAATAGAAAAAAAATTATGCAGGTTCCACTCCAAAGATGAGCCAAAATTTGGCTCTAAGCTTTCTGATGGCTCACGCAGAAAGGAAAAATATAGCCAAGTGTGTGATTCATGTTGCCTAAGAAATAAAGCCTGCCAGTAGTTTGGAGGAAGCAAAGCCTCTCCTAGCACAGAACTACAAGAACATTCCCGTGCAGGTCCCCACATGGGGCACATCGCCTCCATAATAAACGTGATCACTGCTGTGCGAGGGGCGTTTATGAAAAGATCCCTCCGTGGGAAGGTAAGAGGGCGAATAGCAATGCACTGGCCAGCAGGAGCGGTGTTCCACAGGCGTCTGCCACAGCGTGGCCTGGTGTGCGGCTCCCCGGTGGCTTACCCAGAAGAACATGAGGCGTGTCAGAGGTGAATAGCTGGCATATTTTACAAAGAAACTTCTGCTAAAATCTTGTCTTTCAACAGAGTTCTGACTTGCATTCAGAATGCTTTTGAGCAGGGAAGCTCAGTAGAAAGTCCCGCGAAGGCTCAACAAAAGGGAATTCGTTTCATTTGCAATGTGAAGGCTTTGAGGTTCGTTAAAAAGAATGCCCTGACAGTGAGGGGATTCCTCTGAGAACAGATTCTTTCCGATATGGTTTTGTCTCACTCGTCTGAAAGCGTGGAAAATCTGCAGAAGGCTTTTACCGACCCTGTGAGATGCTGACTGTGACGATTCATTTCCAGTGTGCTGGAGACATATGACTACTTCATGCCGATCTCTGACCCCTGTGCTGGGTCAAGTAGGAGGAGGAAAAGGAAACATAGGAAGGGGGGTCCTGGCCCACCCAGAGGGAAATTTCATTCGGGGTGTGGCTCCAGTTCCATCAGCCCAGCATCAAACTTGCGGCCAGCTGTGTGAGGTTTTGTGGGAACCAAGAATTCCGGGCCCGGGTTGGTGGGAGAGCACCCGGAATAGACTCTTCATGGAACCCCGTTTCCATTCCCCAATGGGGAGCTCCCTGGGGCTGCCCTTCCTCATGAGCGTAGGGCTGGGGAGGAGCTGGCCAGGCACCCTTGGAGTTCAAACTTAGACACATCGCGACCCTTTCCCACAGAAGAGCTGACCCTTGCAGCGAGGGCCTCGAACATTCCACATGCGCCTCCTGAGACAAAATGACCCAGAACAGATGCAGTGGGTGTCTCTGGTGACCTCGCGGAGTTCACCAATGCCTTCCAACCTCAACAAAGCCAACCCACATGTTACACTTACACTCACGATTCTGGCTGGTGAGAAGGAGATTGTCCATCACCCAGTTTCTCTCACCTAGAAACAATCCGCGTGAGATTGAATTACTATCTAGTCAGCGAAACCTTATTATAGGTGGGATGTGAAAATTGTGCATGTGAGTCTTACAGCAATGCAGATGGGTCCCCACATCTGAGTAACTTGCTAAAAATGTCCTTACATGCCCAGCCCCACATGGTCATCCGTACGAGGAATATCTTGGAAGTGAACTTGCTCATTGTCTTGGGTCAGGTTCCCCAGAAGTAACGCCTGAGATAGGGGTCCTTGGGCAAGTAATTTATTGGGGGCTGCTTGCAGGAGAAGTCGGTAAGGCAGTGAGGAAAGCAGGACTGGGAGAAAAGCAAGGATGTGGTTTAAGAAAAAGTCTAGGCTCTAACCGCTTTGGCTCAGTGGATAGAGCGTCGCTCTGCGGACTGAAGGGTCCCAGGTTCGATTCTGGTCAAGGGCATGTACCTTGGTTGTAGGCACATCCCCAGTAGGAGGTGTGCAGAAGGCAGCTGATCAATGTTTCTCTCTCATCGATGTTTCTAAATCTCTATCCCTCTCCCTTCCTCTCTGTAAAAAATCAATAAAATATATATTTTTAAAAAAGAAAGAAAAAGTCTAGCCTCACTGCCCAACCCCATGGGGAAGTCTGGAGCATAAGCAGCATAGCAGAGTGGGTCCCATCTTGAGCCAGGGTGCTCTGGTAACCTGTACCAACCAGTCATGGCTCCCAGCCAGCCTGCGTGTGTGGACGTGAGGGGACCCCCAAGCATTTCTAGTTGAGGCAGCTCCAGATGCTCCAGTTCTCAAAAGCATCCTCAGGAGAAGGTTTTATTTTACTCTTTAAATACATTTTTACTTATTTTAGAGAGGAAGGGAGAGAGCGAGATAGAAATATCAATGAGAGAAAAATCATTGATCGGCTGCCTCCTCCACCCACCCCCCTACTGGGGATTGAGCCCACAACCTGGGCATGTGCCCTTGACCCGAATCGAACCTGAGACCCTTGTCCTCAGGCCGACGCTCTATCCACTGAGCCACACCGGCTAGGGCTGAATGCCAGACTCTTTCTCCCCAGCTGAAAAGGGTCAAAGAAAAGCAGCAACACCTGGAAACATTGGCTCGCGTTTCCTTTGTGTTACAAAAGAGGAAGCGAAAAGAGCCACTGCTCTCCTGTTGTCCGCTTGTCTGTCATTTGATATGATCACAGTTCCTGGAATCTCGTGAATTGGGATCATTAATCGCTAAGCTGACTAGGGGCCTGACAGGTCACAAGAATGGGGCACTCCCCGTAAGCTCCAGGGCTTTGCTTTAATCCTCTGGGACTCCACATGGAAATCCATAATGGTTTCTTCAAAGTGGGATGGTCTATAGTGTGAGTGCATACTTAGCAACTCCTAAAGAGTGGATTAGAAACACAATGGACCGTATCACATGAATGGAGACACTCCTACTTAAAAATTAATAAACTTGGGAATTCAGAAAGAGCACTGCAGAATGGACCTTAAAGTCCGCAGGAAACAGAAACAACGGTGCATCCAGTCCCTCTAGTCTTCACATTGATGAAGGAAAGTCAGACAGTGTGCGTGGAAGGCAGAAATTTTCTTTATTCAGCCATTCAGTTGGATCATTGTGTGTGTGTGTGTGTGTGTGTGTGTGTGTGTGTGTGTGTGTTGGAGGAAACAAATAATACCAAACAATAAATATAAATATACACTGAGTGGCCAGATTTTTTTTTTTTTTTTTTTTTTTTTGCTGCAAAAGGCTTTATGGTCCGATGCAGGGGAGAGGGCTCCAGGATGGTTAAAAGAATGGCTAGTAGTTTCGGGGAGAGGCTCAAGTAAAAGCCAGAGACACCAGGGGGATGCAGTGAGGTGGGGGGGGGGGCTTCTGAAAGGTTTCTGGGCTCCATAGACTCCTAGTCATGCTTGAGGGGGAGCCTTTCGAAGAGATCCTCGCCCAGCCCAGCCTGGGGGCTGGCCAGCCTGCGGATGTTAGTCAGGTGGTCGCCCATCTTCTTGATCAGTTTCACCTCCTCATCCAGGAAGTGGTTCTCCAGGAAGTCCCAGACATGAGGGTCTGCACGGGTAGAAGTCAGGGCCTGCAGATCCAAAAGGGCCTGGTTCAGGCTCTTCTCCAAGGCTAGGGCGGCCTCCATGGCGTCCTGAGTTTTGGCCCAGTCATCCTGGGAAGGTTTCTGCACATCCTGGAAGAGAATGCGGCCGCCTCGCTTGTTTTGCAACTTTAAGAAATGATCCGAGCTCTCGTGCTTCTTCTCCTCCAACTCGCGGAAGAAGTGGCCCACGCACTCCAGAGCCACATCGTCGCAGTCGAAATAGTAGCCCAGAGAGAGGTAGGTGTAGGAGGCCCGCAGATGCAGGTTGGCCAGGCGATTGACCGCAGCCTCCACCTCGGTGGAATAATTCTGACGAATTTGGGAGCTCATGGCTGTTCAGCAATGAGGAGTTAAGGTAGAAAAAAAACCGGTGTGTTGGCTGGTCCCGGAGGTGGTGCTGAAGGTGGTGACTGGATGAGACACAGGAGAGAGGCCGGAGGCTGAAAGAACGGGCGTCCCTGGGTCTGTTCCATCCAAACACTGTTTAAGCAAGAGACAGATCTGGGGCCACCGAGTGTGCTGCCTGGCCAGATTATTATGCTCTCTGAACGCATAATAATCTGGCCACTCAGTGTGTGTGTGTGTGTGTGTGTGTGTGTGTGTGTGTGTGTGTGTGTGTATTAGAGGCCCGGTGCATGAATTCGTGCATGGGTGGGGTCTGGCCAGCCTGGCCAGGGGGAGGGGACATGGGCGGTTGGCTGGCCGGCCTGCCTGCTGGTCAAACTCCTGGTCAAGGGGACAATTTGCATATTAGCCTTTTATTATATAGGATATACACTGTGTGGCCAGATTATTATGCGTTCAGAGATCATAATAATCTGGCCACTCAGTGTATATTATGTGCTACATAAAAACAGTTCTGTGTAAAAAAACACAAAATAGTTCTGTGTGAAGTGTGATGAAGAAAAGCAAAGCAGGGTAAGGAGGACAAGTTGTGCTGGGGCAGACTCAGAGACTTGGGTGTGGGCAGGGGAGCTGGGGGCATAGTGGGAAGGAGTTTTGCTCTCTTAGAGGGATGTCAGGCTGACTCTCAGATACAGGGGACTTGGAGCCGAGCCCTGAAGGCAGCAAGGGATGAGCTGTGTGGCCATATGGAGGGGCAGTGTTCCAGGCAGCAGGGACAGAGTACACCGCCAGTGGAGTGCTCAAGAAACAGCAAGAAGGTCTGGGCGCTAGAGCAGAGTGAGCCAGGGGAAGGGGCATGCGTGATGGGAGCAGAAAGGATCCCTCTGGCTCTGTGTGGAGAAGATACTATGGGGAGGAAGGGGAACAAGATGTGGCTTAGCTGGTTGTTACCCGTGGGGGTAAAGTGTCCAGCTCAAGATGTGTCCATATTTTGAAGGTGGAGCAAGCAGAATTTGCTAATGATCTGAATATAGGATGTGGCAGAAAGAAAGGAATCAAGGATGGACGCAATGCTTTAGTATGAGCTACTGGGAGAATGAAGCTGACACTTGCTGACATGTAGAGCTGAGAAGGCTGAGCATGTAAAGAGTGGGAGAGAAAACAAGGGTTTGGTCTGGAATGTTCTAACGTTGAGATGCCTATTAGACACCCATGAGGAGATGTCATGCAGGCAGTTGAAGTCCAGAATCTAGAAGGGAGGTCTAAGCTGGAGATACAATACTGGGTGGCATCAACTCTGTACTACATTCTTTCTAAACAGCCTCGTAGTCTAAACCCCAGGGGTAATTAACATATTCTAGCCAAGAAGCGCTAGATTTACAACAGTGGATTTTCTAACATAAGACAGTTTATAAACAACTAAACATAAAGCTATGATGGTTTTAAATGAACTTGGTCTTCAAATGAAACCTGTGGGTGCAATTTTGCAACCAGGACAAGCACATTCCAACAGTATTCTGAGGGTTAAATTAGATAGCTGGTCAGCTAGACTCTGGAAAAACTAGCCTCCTTCAGGCCTTTGTGTAAGAAAGGATCCGGGAAATTGAACTTCATCAAAATTAAAAGACTTTAAGTGCATCAAAGGACATTATCAAGAAAATGAAAACCAATAGAATGGAAGAAAATATTTGCAAATCACATATCTGATAAAGGTCTAGTGTCCAGAATATATAAACAACTTACAATTGAACATAAAAGACAACCCAAGTTAAACATGGGCAAAGGGTTTATATAGACATTTCTCCTAAGAAGATACAGAAATGGTCCAGGGGCACCGGAAAAGATGCTCAATATCATTAGTCCTTAGGGAAATGCAAATCAAAAACACAGTGAGGTACCACTGCTAACACACTAGGCTTATTATCATCAAAAGAGTAGGGGGAATGCCTCGCTGGTTTGGCTCAGTGGATAGAGTGTTGGCCTTTGGACTGAAGGGTCCTGGGTTCTATTCTGGTCAAGGACATATGCCTGGGTTGCTGGCTCGATCCCCAGTGTGGGGTGTGCAGGAGGCAGCCGATCAGTGATTCTCTCTCATCATTGATGTTTCTATCTCTCTCTCCCTTCCTCTCTGAAATCAATAAATATATATATATTTTTTTAAAAGTAGGGGGCAAAACAAGTAAGTGCTGGTAGGGATGTGGAGAAATCGGGGCCATTGTGCATTACTGGTAGGAATGAAAAATGGTTCAGCCACCGTGGAAACTAGTTTGGTGGTTCCTCCAAAAGTTAGATGGGGAATTACCATAAGAACCAGCAATTCCGCTCCTAGGTATATGCCCCCCAAAAGTGGAAAACAGGGACTCAAACTGATACTTGGACACCAGTGTTCACAACAGCACTGTTCGCAATAGCCCAAAGGTAAAGTGTTAAAAAAATTTAAATTGAGTACATTTGAGTTCTACTTGGCTTTTTTTTTTTTTTTTTTAATTTCTTTATTGATTAAGGTGTCACATATTTGTCCTCATCCCCCCATTCCCATCCCACCCCTCTCCCCATGCATGCCCCAATCCCCTGTTGAACTTAACCGTTGGATAGGCTTATATGCATGCATACAGGTCCTTTGGTTGAACTCTCCCCCTCCCCCCCACCCTCCCCCTACCCTCTTCTATCCTCCCTCTGAGGCCCGATAGTCCGATCGATGCCTCCTTGCTTCTGGTTCTGTTCTTGTTCCTCAGTCTATGTTGTTCATCATTTCCTCTAGATGAACGAGATCATATGTCACTAGATATATACTAATAAGAACTGAATGTGAGACGAGCAATAATATTTATGCTGACAGGCAAATGAATCAATCTGTAGCGAGCTTCCCCCTGGACCAACAGTTCTTTTGAGACCCAATTTCGATGTCCAGTAGTTCCTTATGTGTACATGTCAGCACTGACCCCTCAGCTCTGGATGGTGGACAAATGGTGGTAACGGAGGTCCGACTCCCTCTGGTTTGGTCTCGGCCGAACCCAGGGGCACGGCGTCACCCAGACTAAGGGGCACGTGGCCTCACCCATACCCAAGGGGCACGTGGTCTCACCCGGGCCTGGGACCCAGCCTCACCCGGATGGATCCAGGGGCGCACGGCCTCACCCGGACCCAGGATATGGCTTCACCCGTACCCAGGGACGCTTGGCCTCTCCCAGACCCAGGGGCACTTGGCCTCACCCGGGCCTAGTTGCACAAGGCCTCACCTGGATCCAGGGACACATGGTCTCACCCGGACCCAGGGATGCTTGGCCTCTCCCAGACCCGGGGCCACTTGGGCTCACCCGGGCCTAGGTGCACGAGGCCTCACCCAGATCCAGGGACACATGGTCTCACCCGGACCCAGGGACGCTTGGCCTCTCCCAGACCCAGGGCCACTTGGGCTCACCCGGGCCTAGGTGCACGAGGCCTCAACTGGATCCAGGGACACATGGTCTCACCCGGACCCAGGGACGCTTGGCCTCTCCCAGACCCAGGGCCACTTGGGCTCACCCGGGCCTAGGTGCACAAGGCCTCACCCGGATCCAGGGACACATGGTCTCACCCGGACCCAGGGATGCTTGGCCTCTCCCAGACCCAGGGCCACTTGGGCTCACCCGGGCCTAGGTGCACAAGGCCTCACCCGGATCCAGGGACACATGGTCTCACCCGGACCCAGGGGCGCTTGGCCTCCCCCAGACCCAGGGCCACTTGGGCTCACCCGGGCCTAGGTGCACGAGGCCTCACCCGGATCCTGGGACACATGGTCTCACCCGGACCCAGGGACGCTTGGCCTCTCCCAGACCCAGGGCCACTTGGGCTCACCCGGGCCTAGGTGCACGAGGCCTCATCCGGATCCAGGGACGCATGGTCTCACCCGGACCCAGGGGCGCTTGGCCTCTCCCAGACCCAGGGCCACTTGGGCTCACCCAGGCCTAGGTGCACGAGGCCTCACCCGGATCCAGGGACACATGGTCTCACCCGGACTAGGGATGCTTGGCCTCTCCCAGACCCAGGGCCACTTGGGCTCACCCGGGCCTAGGTGCACGAGGCCTCACCCGGATCCTGGGACACATGGTCTCACCCGGACCCAGGGATGCTTGGCCTCTCCCAGAACCGGGGCCACTTGGGCTCACCCGGGCCTAGGTGCACGAGGCCTCACCCGGATCCAGGGACACATGGTCTCACCCAGACCCAGGGACGCTTGGCCTCTCCCAGACCCAGGGCCACTTGGGCTCACCCGGGCCTAGGTGCACGAGGCCTCATCTGGATCCAGGGACACATGGTCTCACCCGGACCCAGGGACGCTTGGCCTCTCCCAGACCCAGGGCCACTTGGGCTCACCCGGGCCTAGGTGCACAAGGCCTCACCCGGATCCAGGGACACATGGTCTCACCCGGACCCAGGGACGCTTGGCCTCTCCCAGACCTAGGGCCACTTGGGCTCACCCGGGCCTAGGTGCACAAGGCCTCACCCGGATCCAGGGACACATGGTCTCACCCGGACCCAGGGGCGCTTGGCCTCCCCCAGACCCAGGGCCACTTGGGCTCACCCGGGCCTAGGTGCACGAGGCCTCACCCGGATCCTGGGACACATGGTCTCACCCGGACCCAGGGACGCTTGGCCTCTCCCAGACCCAGGGCCACTTGGGCTCACCCGGGCCTAGGTGCACGAGGCCTCACCCGGATCCAGGGACACATGGTCTCACCCGGACACAGGGACGCTTGGCCTCTCCCAGACCCAGGGCCACTTGGGCTCACCCGGGCCTAGGTGCACGAGGCCTCACCCGGATCCAGGGACGCATGGTCTCACCCGGACCCAGGGACGCTTGGCCTCTCCCAGACCCAGGGCCACTTGGGCTCACCCGGGCCTAGGTGCACGAGGCCTCATCCGGATCCAGGGACGCATGGTCTCACCCGGACCCAGGGGCGCTTGGCCTCTCCCAGACCCAGGGCCACTTGGGCTCACCCGGGCCTAGGTGCACGAGGCCTCACCCGGGTCCTGGGACACATGGTCTCACCCGGACCCAGGGACGCTTGGCCTCTCCCAGACCCAGGGCCACTTGGGCTCACCCGGGCCTAGGTGCACGAGGCCTCACCCGGATCCAGGGACACATGGTCTCACCCTGACCCAGGGATGCTTGGCCTCTCCCAGACCCAGGGCCACTTGGGCTCACCCGGGCCTAGGTGCACGAGGCCTCATCCGGATCCAGGGACACATGGTATCACCCGGACCCAGGGACGCTTGGCCTCTCCCAGACCCAGGGCCACTTGGGCTCACCCGGGCCTAGGTGCACGAGGCCTCACCCGGATCCAGGGACGCATGGTCTCACCCGGACCCAGGGACGCTTGGCCTCTCCCAGACCCAGGGCCACTTGGGCTCACCCGGGCCTAGGTGCACTAGGCCTCACCCGGATCCAGGGACACATGGTCTCACCCGGACCCAGGGACGCTTGGCCTCTCCCAGACCCAGGGCCACTTGGGCTCACCCGGGCCTAGGTGCACGCGGCCTCACCCGGATCCAGGGACACATGGTCTCGCCTGGACCCAGGGGTGTGTGGGCTCTCCCAGACCCAGGGGCGCTTGGCCTCGCCCGGGCAAGGGATCCAGCGTCATCCGGGTCCAGGGGCACTTGGCCTCACCCGGACCCGGAGTCCGGCCTCACCTGGACCCAGGGGCATGTGGCCTCACCTAGACCCAGGGACTTGAGGCCTCACTTATACCCAGAGGCGTGTGACCACACCCGAGCCCAGAGGCGCGCAACCCCGCCCGCACCCGGGTCTCAGCGGGGCCCCGTCTTCCCGATCCCAATTCCTGCCGGTCAATCCCCCCTCAGCAATTCCCCTGGCCATCCTTCCAGAGCTCCAGTATGGCTGCTGCAGAACTCGTCGGGCGGCAGCTCGGCAAAGCTCCGGTGCACCCGGTGCATGGCGGTGGGCCAGTCTGGCGTCGCTGCGTCGGCCCTTGGGTCTGCATCGGTGGCCGGTCGCCGAGCATGCGCACCTGGCCGCTTCCGAGGCGTTGAGATTCTTGACGGACTCAGAGGTCAGCAAGCGCGGAGTCTCCCACCCCATGTCTCATAGGGGTTCGTCTGTCCGTGCTTGGCTGCCAGTGGAGCCGTCCCCTCAGCCGGAGACCGCCGGGGGAACTGCGCCGAGCATGTTCCAGGCCGCTGTTGTATCGCCTGAGCCATAGTTCTTTTGTGTCGCCTGAGCCGTAGTTCTTAAAGTGTGGTCTTTGGGTCACCGGCATCAGCATCATCCCACATACCCCTCTTTTATTCTAGTTGTAGAGCATCTACTCAGCCAGCCCTATGGTGGTCCCGGACGGTGTCTGCTCCGCTCTCCCGTCGCAGTCTCAAAGTTGTTGTGGTAGGCAACAATCAGGCCTCCGCCCTATGCCTCCACCCCGGTCCTCCCTTGTATAGTTAAGTCTTGATTGTTGTTGGTGTCACTGGGAGGGCTCTCTTTGTCTATAAAGGAAGAGTTGCTGTGCAGGAGACACGTTTATGGGCCGGGTCTTGGTGCAGCAAAGCTTTGGCGCTCACTGAATGTTCCCGTTGAATGTGTCCCTTATGCACGTGGTTGAAATCTGGTGTCATCTCCTACAGACCACTAGATGCCCTCGTTTCTGGGTCTCCAATGGGGTGTAGATCAGCTACTGCCTTAGGCACTCAGCAAGGATTACAGCAAAAACTGTAGTTTCTTCCTCCTGTCTGAGAGGCCCTGGAGCAGTCCGACTAGAACAGCAGATCATCTGGTCCGCTGCCAGAGGGCAGGCCACCCACATGCATAAGCCGTTGCTTGGGGCGCAGGTGTGCCTGCGAGACTTGCGGGGCAGGTCTTCAAAACGTGCAGGGCGGGTCCCAGGGCGGGGCGGGGTCTCAGGGCGCCCACAGGCCATGGTGCGGCGAGCCAAGATGGCTGTGAGTCTGGTCCTTCTGCCTTCCACGTATCTAAGTCCCCTCGTTCCGCACTCCAGCGCAGCAAACACTGATTGCTGGGCGCACCTCCGCAAGAGTCCCGCCTCTCCCCGCAGGCATCTGGGTCTCCCGGGGTTCGCCAGAAGATGGGTTTCAGGGTGATGGAGAGCCAATCTCCCCTGGGTTTGGAACAAAAGCCCCTCTCCCCCGCCACCAGCCAGACCCACGCACCTCCACACCTCATCCCCTCCGATTTCGCTGGGTGCGAGGCAACAGAACAGCCCCTAACCTCCGCCGCCATCTTTTTCAAACTTCTCAATCCGTACCTCTTAATCCCTTCATTTCAGTCAACTCTACTGAAGTCTAGCGCCGCCGGGAGGTGCACGGAAAGGGCGCCCGGGCCTCCGTCCGGTGCGCGGTGCGCGCGTCCCGCGGATCCAGGTGCGCGAGGGCCGCGCGGCTGGGACGGGCGCTGGGCGGCCGCCGAGCTCCAGGCACCGCCATCGCCGCGTTCCGGACGTCGCCGCCGCGGCGTCCCCCCAATTTATACTTCTTAATCCCTTGAATTCAGTCAACTCTACTGAAGTCTAGCGCCGCCAGGAGGTGCACGGAGAGGGCGCCCGGGCCTCCGTCCGGTGTGCAGGGTGCGTGGCCCGCGACACCAGGCGCGCGGGGGCTGCGCGGCGGGGACGGGTGCTGGGAGGCCGCCGGGCTCCGGGTGCCGCCGCTGCGGCGGCGTCCCCAGCGTCCCGGGCCGGGCGGCCTGCGGGGGCGGCGGAGTTGCGAAAGTGAGTGAGTTTCCCAGGGTTTCGCCCGGAATGGGGTTCAGTGCATTCGGAGCCGGTGCTCAGCGCACTCCGGAGCCTTTATCTCCTTCCTGCCAGTGAACTCCGGCCAGGGCATCAGCCGCCCCCTCCTCTCCGGTTCCATCCTCCCCGCAGGCGCGTGTGCTCGTGTCTCCGCCCGTTTCTCCATACCTCAGGCTTTTACGGCTTCCCCGACTGTCCCCGTGGCCTTCTCCTTTCCCCCAGCTGTGGGTATTTCAGTCCGCCAGCTCTCCTGTGGTTCTGGACGATGTCCGTTCTGACCTCTAGTTGTATTTTTGAAATTGTTGTGCCCGGCTGCAGGTTAGGTGTTTAACCTATGCCGCCATCTTGGTTTCTCTCTACTTGGCTTTAATTGAGGGCAGCATCCCATCTAGCAACTAGAAGGGCTCTACAGGGGGTTGTACTAAGTGGAGGGTTTTTGTAGGAAGAAGGGTAGGGCAAGGGAGCTATTAAGGAAAGAATAGAAAGGACTCTTCCTGTGCCCAGGCACCCTTTCTTAGGGGAGGAGAACCGGAGGTTTTTGCCCTGCAGATCGCCTCTTCCTTCCTGTGGCGGATGGAGAGCGCCCACCAGCACAGGTTACGTCCCTGGTGCTTGACCACCAGATTCACAACTGGGTGATTAGGATGATGTTTCTGGGTGAGGCTGAAATGCAGTCAGGTCAGGAATTAAATCTAGCTTCGGTAGCATGGGCCTTTAGCACGAGTGACGCCATTTGGGACCTGTGGGTTTGTGTCTTTAACAGCAGAAACAACCCAGATGTCCAGCAACTGATGAATGGCTACACAAGGTAGATATGTTGTATGTACATGTGATGATTATTATTCAACCATAAGAAGAAACGAAGTTCTGATACATGCTACACTGTTGCTAAACCTAGAAAATACTATACTAAGTGAAAGAAGCCAGACACAAAAGAATACTGAAGATACGATTCCATTTGTAGGAAATGTCCAGGACAGGTAAAGCCACAGAGGAAGAAGACAGAATGGTGGTTGCCATTCTGAGGGTCAGAGGGAGAAAGAGGGAGTGACTACTTAATGGCTACTGAGGTTTCTTTTGGGGTGATGGGTATATTTTGGAACCAGGTAGAGGTGGTAGTTGTACATTGTGAATATACTAAATGCTACTGAATGGTTCACTTTAAAATGGTTCGTTTTATGTTATGTGAATTTCAGAGCCTGCTTCTGCAGGAGGGAGGTATTCTTCCGTAAGTTCTCATAAGTAAGCCCCGGGTATGTCCCATACAGACTCCAAGTCAACACAACAATTTCCTTGGTGCCAGAAGAGCCGACACTTTCCAAAAAATCAAGCATTGAAAGTTGGTTGTTTTCCTGATTTACATCCATTGCATTTGTATTATTGCGTCGCTTACCAGGGTTGACGGGTTTTGAAAGTAAGTCGTAACCAACTAAACAGAATAGCCTGATTCCTTGTTTACCAAAAAGAAAAAAATGAAAGAGACGGAAAGGCAGGCCTGAGCACACTGTGCCTTTGAAAGCACAGACTGTGCAGGGAGGGACACGCTGCTATTTTCAGGCGTGTGTGGGTGTGAGGATAACAGGCCTCTGGAAACAGCTGTTTAACAACAGACTGTGAGAAGTCTCCTGGGACTCAAAGACCACCCCCCCCCCTGCAGTGAACCGAGGGAAAGTTCATGAGAGCTGGGAAAGTTCAACGCATTGAAAAAATGCGAAATGCAGATCTAACACGGGTTTGATTGAGCTGCAGCAGTTAGCAAGGCTTTGCTCCCTCGGTTCAAAAGAATGACTCCAGGAAACTGAAAAGCCAAACCAGAAACAGACCTGGTGTCCTTTCCAGAAGAATAACTCTCCACAAAGCTGCTCCTGCAGGGATCCAGCCTCCCTCTGGGGGTCTGACAATCGGCCCACTTCTGGAAGGAAAGGGACTTGGGTGGAGGGGCAGTTGCCCGGGTGTGAGCTTTTGTTTCAGGATCCAGCATTACATTCGAACCCTCTGTTGTTATGAAAGATAGAAGATGGCTTGAAGTCTGAACTTGCTTTCATTTTTGTTTTAATGAATCATATCTACCTCTCAAACATTGTACCCATGCACTGGAAAGTAAAACCAACCCATTTCCAGCCAGATACAGAGAACACACAGTAAATAGGACCCAAAATGTGAATCTTTAAAAGCTGGGCGGCCAAGTGATCCATTTTTCTTTGTGTTTTTTTTTCCTATAAACCCTGTATCTTAAACATAATAAGAGTAGCCCAGCCAGCTTGGCTCACTGGTTGAGCATCAACCCATGAACCAGGAGGTCATGGTTAGATTCCTGGTCAGGGCACATGCCCGGGTTGCGGGCTCAATCCCCAGTGTGGGGCGTGTAGGAGGCAGCCGATCAATGATGCTCTCATTGATGTTTCTATCTTCCTCTCCCTCTGAAATCAATAAAAACAATATATTTTAAAAAATAATAACAAGAGTAAGGAAAAAATCTTATAATTTAAGGTAAAATTACTTTAAGAGTGCTATAGCTTCAGCCATACTCTAGTCAACAGTTCTAGCATTTATTCATTCTATCATGCATTTATTCAGCAAGTGTATGTTTATTGCTTGTAGCATGTTAGGCATCACGTTAAATGTGAGGATACGGTGAGAAGCAAAGCAGATACAATGTCTGTCTCAGGGAGCAGGTAACACACAGAGGAATATAGAAAACTATTTACCCAGTTGGGGGCTGTGACAGGGGGACATTTTCCCATCACCCAAGCTCAAGACCTCCTTCCTGAATCCTTATTTTCTGTTCCAAAATGAAACTCTACCCATGATGAAATACAGTGAGACCATCCTTCCCTAGAAACATGAGCCCTCACAATCATCAGAAGAAAATGGGCTAATTGTACGTTTCCCAACAAGGGCAGTATGAGTCAGAGTCAAACTATGGCAATGGTCCAGCTGAGCGGAACTCATGCCTGCAGGTCCCTCAGTTCCCAGGTTCTCAACGCTGGGCTTCCTGTAAATGGCTAACATAAGAGCACATATAACACCTCCCCAAGCAACAATGACTTACAGTCAAATTTACTGAGGAAAGTAACAGCTCAGTCCCCAGAAAAGTGCATGCAATTTATACCATCAAATTGGAGCCCTGGGATTCACAGTAAGATCTAGCCTTCCCTAATAACAATAGGTACCAATTGCTTAATATTTGCATAACTAAGAGGCCCATAGTAATCGTTTTCTCAAAACAAAGGGATCCTTTCCCTCAATTGTGAATCCACGGCTCTACCTCTTAGGAAGCAAAATACAGTTCCCAATATTTTTTAAAATATATTTTATTGATTTTTTACAGAGAGGAAGAGAGAGGGATAGAGAGTTAGAAACATCGATCAGCTGCCTCTTGCACACCCCCTACTGGGGATGTGCCCGCAACCAAGGTACATGCCCTTGACCAGAATCGAACCTGGGACCCTTGAGTCCGCAGGCCGACGCTCTATCCACTGAGCCAAACCGGTTTCGGCAACAGTTCCCAATTTTTAACCATCTTTTTTTTTTTTTTTTTTTTTTTCAGTATCTGCTCTTCAAGACACCTGCCTCCCAAAGCCTTTTTTAAAAAATTATATATATTTATTCATTTCAGAGAGGAAGGGAGAGAGAGAGAGAGAGAAATATCAATGATGAAAGAGAAATATCAATGATGAAAGAGAATCATTGATTGGCTGCGTACCTCCTGCATGCCCCACACTGGGGATCGAGCCCGCAACCCGGGCATGTGCCCTGACCAAGAATTGAACCATGACCTTCTGGTTCATAGGTCGATGCTCTACCACCGAGCCACACCGGCCGGGCTCCCAAAGGTTTAAACAAAGCCCAGTCCTAAGCAGGATCACTGAATGATATTTGTTTATAAAATTTACAGGTAGTGCAAAGCTGAATGTAGTTTGGGGAATGGGCTGAAAGGACTGTGATCAAACTAAGCATTGACAGGCTGGATTCAGGCACCAGGCTTACCCAGGTGACAGGGCACCTCCAACCTAGGGTCCTCCACTTCTGATGGACACATCAACCTCAAAGGGGTCAGATTGAGAAGCTGCCACTGAGGCACCCTGCACAGGACTTCAGGCCTAAATTGACCATAAATTCTATATGAAATAACAGGAAAGACCACAACTTTTGGAATTATAAAATGGGGTTCTCACCCTCTGTTTAACCTCTCTCTTATTCAGTTTCTTTAAACAATTACACACACACACACACACACACACACACACACACACAGATGCACATATATAATTTTTATTTATTGTTGACTGTATTACATATGTCCTCTATTTTCCCCCCTTTGCCACCCTCCACTTAGCCCCCGCCCCACCCCGGGCCTTCCCCACACTATTGTCTGTGTCCATGGGCTATGCATATATGTGTAATATCTTCCCATCCCCCCCACACCCTTCCCATCTAAGCTGGATCAGTCTATTCCATGCATCCATGCCTCTGGACCTATTTTGTTCATCAGTTTATTTTGTTCAAGATTATGAAAAAAAGTCTCTGATTTGAGTCATTTGAGAGTGTTTTCCCTTCTTCAACACTTGGGGAGTAGAAGTCATTTTCTATGCCCTAATATTAGATTATTTTAGTGAATATTTGGGTGGGGTAGTGGAGAGGCAGTTGCCCTGAGGTTAAAGGGTGCCAAGCCATTTGAGCAATAATTGAACAGTTTATCACAGTGAACCACTGACTTTCCTAAATTTAGATTTCAGAGTCACTGTTGGAGGCCCTAAGGGAGGTCAGGGACAGGGTTACATGGGCTGCAGAGCCCTCCCTGAAAACAATTTGTGTAGAAAAAAAAAAATAGGGGGCAGTGGGTAGATGGGAAACAGCTCTAAAAAAATTAAATCTTAAGAAAAATCACTCCCACCCTAACTGGTTTGGCTCAGTGGATAGAGCGTCGACCTGCGGACTGAAAGGTCCCAGGTTCGATTCCGGTCAGGGGCATGTACCTTGGTTGCGGGCACATCCCCAGTAGAGGGTGTGCAGGAGGCAGCTGATAGATGTTTCTCTCTCATCGACGTTTCTAACTCTCTATCCCTCTCCCTTCCTCTCTGTAAAAAAATCAATTAAAAATATATACATATATATTTTTTAAAAATCACTCACATCAGTACATAGCCTCTAGAATGGCCTCCTGGTATTCATGCCCTTGTGTGATCACTGCCCTTTATGGGTGAGCTGGACCCAATGACTTCTAACTGCGTGACTTCTGACTGAGAGGATGTAGCAGAAATGATGGGATGTCACTTCTGAGATTAGGTTACATAAAGACTCTGGCTTCCATCTTGCTTGCCCTCTCTTCCCCTCTCACTGGCTCTGAGGAAGCCAGCTGCCATGTTGTGAGCTGCCCTACAGAGAGGCCCACATGGCAAGGAACTGACAACAGACTGCAGCCAATAGCCAGTCAGGAACCGGATCCTGCCAACGTCCCCTGAGTGAGCTTGGAAAGGAATCAAGGAATGGAGGTATGTCAAGTTTCCTTGGTAATTGACTGATAAGAAACCAAAAGTGCACACATACCCTCCTCTTCTTATCCTCACCCGAGGATATTTTCTCATTGATTTTTAGGGAGTGTGGAAGAGAAAGGGAAAGACAGAGAGAAACATCTATGTGAGAGAAGCACATTGATTGGTTGCCTCCTGCACGAGCCCTGACCAGGGCGGAGCCTGCAACCAACCAAGGTACATGCCCTTGACCGGAATTGAACCCGGGCCCCTTCGTTCCATAAGCCAACACTCCATCCACTAAGCCAAACCAACTAGGGCCCCTCCTCTTGTAAAAACAACATAGAATATGCCAGTGTTCAGAGTTTTCTTTTTCCTCCTCCTCCCTCTCTTCTTCTTCCTTCTTTTTTTTTTAATATATTTTTTATTGATTTTTTTACAGAGAGGAAGGGAGAGGGATAGAGAGTTAGAAACATCGATGAGAGAGAAACATCGACCAGCTGCCTCCTGCACACCCCCTACCAGGGATGTGCCCGCAACCAATGTACATGCCCTTGACCGAATCGAACCTGGGACCCCTCAGTCCGCAGATCGACGCTCTATCCACTGAGCCAAACTGGTTTCGGCCTCTTCTTCCTTCTAATGAAATCTATGCCAAGGAAAGACCTTGCTTCTGTTGCATTTTTTTACTCTGCAGCAAACACTTTGCATTTTTGCAAAGTTGATTTAGGAAAGTTTGAGAGTAGAGAGCAGAGATGAGAATGAGGCACCTGAGGACACCTCAAGAGAGACCAGACAGCTTGGGGCGATGATCTGCTTGAGGCTGTACAGGGAAACAGGAGTGATGGCTGACCATTTACACAGCCGCAGCCTGCCGTCTGTCAGCAGCCTGGATTCACTCCCAGTTGTCAGGACCAGCATTGGAAGTGATCTCCATCCCATTTGTTATGGACAGCTGTTCAGATCACCAGGCATCCTTCTTGAGGCACAAGGATCGTCAAGACTGAATGGGCGTGCACACGACCTCCACTGTTAATATTAAAATAGGAAGAGATCAGCCCTCCGGTTGTGGCTCAGTGGTTGAGTGTCGACCTATGAACCAGTGTGGGGCGCGGCTACAGTGTTTGGACAGGTTCAAGCCTTGGACTGATGAGAGGGCACAGTCCTCTTGTGGCCATGTGCAAGTCCCAGCTTGGAGGGCAGAGCCCTCCCAGCACAATTATAGCCAACAGCTGTAGTTGTGAGCTTGAACCTGTGGTCCGAACACTGGCCCCACGTGCCTAAGTGATACAGGCTGCAAGTCAACAGAGCTTGATCAAGTGCATGTAACTGAGTAGGATCGAAACCCATGAGAATGTTGTAAACATCTTGACCACGCCCTTACTTTGTGGCATCTGGCTACAAAATAAAGACACGGCTTGTCTCTCAGGAAGCAGTGTCCCACCGAGACCCAGCTTTCATTCTCTTGTCTTTTCTAAGCCTTTCAGCCGCCCCCACTCAGGGTCACCCTTGGCCATGCCGGCGCGGCACAAACCAGGAGGTCATAGTTCGGTTCCTGGTCAGGGCACATGCCCGGGTTGCAGGCTCAATCCCCAGTGTGCGGCATACAAGAGACAGCCAATCCATGATTCTCTCACATTGATATTTCTTTCTGTCTCTCCCTCTCCCTTCTCTGAAATCAATAAAAATATATTTAAAAGAAATAAAATAGTGAGCAAAAGGGAGGCGACATTGTAAGCATGGTCATCTGGGCAGCTTCACCAGGAAGGTGAAGCTTTACACTCCCCAGGGAGCCGCCAGTCCATACCCTGCAGTTCAGGGACAGGGAAGAGATTAACCAAAGAACATACATAAATGCATAGCCCATGGATGCAGACAGTAGTGTGGGGAAGGCCTGGGATGTGGGACGGGAAATGGACCCATGTGCAGTGAAGTTGGAGGAATGTAGGGACGGTGCTTGTCTGTCAGTCTACCCTGAGAAAAAGATAATTGGCTAGAGGGGGTGGAGCCACTGCAAGTAGGCAAAATCTTGAAAGGGTAAAATCCCCGGGACAAAGAATTCTCTCTTGCTTGCAGCTTGCACTCCTTTTTCTAGCTCGTTCCGTGACCTGTGCACTAGCCCATCATGTGTCCCTAGTAGCCACATGGCCCGTGACCATGCAGACCCCACACGCAATGGACTGCAGCTGCTAAGCTGGCCAGGTGCTGGACTGGACTGGACTGGACCTCAGTATGGAACAGAAACTCTGGGCAATGGCTTTTTTTAAATATATTTTATTGATTTTTTTACAGAGAGGAAGAGGAGAGGGATAGAGAGTTAGAAACATCGATGGGAGAGAAACATCGATCAGCTGCCTCCTGCACACCCCCTATTGGGGATGTGCCCCCAACCAAGGTACATGCCCTTGACCGGAATCGAACCTGGGACCTTTCAGTCCGCAGGCCAATGCTCTATCCCAGGGGTCCTCAAACTTTTTAAACAGGGGGCCAGTTCACTGTCCCTCAGACCGTTGGAGGGCCAGACTATAGTTTAAAAAAAACTATGAACAAATTCCTATGCACACTGCACATATCTTATTTTGAAGTAAAAATCCAAAACGGCAAAAACACCCGCATGTGGCCCACGGGCCGTAGTTTGAGGACGCCTGGTCTATCCACTGAGCCAAACCGGTTAGGGCTGGGCAATGGCTTTGATCTTAGCCCTGCTGAAGACTAAAGGGTGGCAGGGGTGTGTGTAGAGGCTGGATGGAGGCAGGTAAATGGGAGACATCTATTATACTGTCAACAATAATAAATACATTTTAAAGAAAAGACAAAATGGGACCTTTTCTTTTTTAGTATTTTTATTGACTTTAGAGAGGAATGGAGAGGGAATAGAGAGAGAGAAACATCGATCAGCTGCCTCCTGTACACCTCCTACTGGGGATTGAGCCCATAAACCGGGCATGTGCCCTGACTAGGATCCGAACCAGGGACCTCGTTGCTCAACCAACTGAGCCATGCTGTCCAGGCTGCAAATGGGACAGAGCAACCCACCGATAACAGACTCAGCTTTGAGGCCTGGACATCCAGAACCTTCAGAGATGATAAGTCAGTTCTGAAGAAACAGGCTGGTGCTCTGAAACAAAAATGATTGAAGTGTCATCAGCAAGTGTGCTGTGGAAGAGCCAGGGAAACACGTCTTCCAATTCTAATGCCAGGTCTGCTGCTGGCCAGATCTTTCCAGTAAAGCAATGAAGAGTTTTATGCTTTCATTTCTTCACCAACTCTATAACCATACCACCAATTTATCCCAAAGGAGCAATGTCAGGCTAACCCCATAAACAACTCGTACTTGAACACGATTTACGCTCATGAAGACTGCAAGATCTGTACTGAGCCAACCCAAGGCCATTTAATCACTCAACTTTGAATCTGCATCCTCCCTTATATGGTCTCCTGGACCTTAAACAACCTCATGACATCAACCAGGATTTATCAAGCACTTCACTTTTAAAATAATTCTCATTTACTTTTCACAACAAACTTGAGTGGAAGATGCTTTTATCATCAGTTAAAAGATGAGTTTACGAAGGATAAGTAACACGCCCAGCCAGCCAGTGAGTAGAAGAGCTGAGATCCAAACCTACTGGGCCCCAAAGTCTTTAAGACCACAGCCCCCCCCTATTTAAATGAAGGGGGAGTCTACTTATTGCATGTCCATGGATAAGGACCATAAATCAAAGGCACCCCACCACCCAAGAAAAGAGATCATTGATCCCCATAACCTCGAATAAAGGAAGAACACTCAGGTCAGACAGCATCTTCATTGACTGTCACTCATTAGTGGCGTCATGCGCAGATACAGCATCCGCTGCCTGCAGAAATCCTTCCCCACGCTTACCAACCCCATGTTGTGGGCTTGGAGATTTTGAATTATCTCTTTCAGTAAAACCAAACTTAATATGGTTTTAAAGGTACCTGGGAGAATTCAAGAGTACTACACAGTCTCCATCTCACCCTCAGAGGGAAATTCCCTCAGATTGCATCTTGGCAGATTTGCTTTAGACACCTCAAATCCTTTTACTTGCAATTGTAACCAGACAACCGAGGGGTCTGAGCCGCCGGTCACTACTTGAGCCAATTAAGCAGATACAGGGTTGAATCATATGAGCGTTTATTCCAATACTGCCTGCAGCATGGGGGAGCAGCAGGTCATCTGTGAAAGCCTGCTCTGCCCCCCACCATAAGCCAGCTGCTTATATTGGAAGGACACAGATTACATGGAAAGTAGGCAAAAGGCTATGCCAAATGGGGAGTTAACAGGTAATGCAGGTTGGAGATCTGCAAAGCCTGAGAGTATACAAAGGCTGGGGGTCTTCAAAGGGCTGGTGGCTCTGGTTTCTGCAACAAGGTGGTTAATCTTTCCAGGAGGATGGGCTGCATTTCCAGGTGACCTCCCAGGTCTCATGCGCAGCTCCCAGCCAGGTTAGCAGGTGCCTTCATTAATCAGAACAAAACAATCATGGTTAACAGAGCATGGTTAATATTTCTTACAATTCTAGCTGGTCCCCAATATTCTATTTCTACCCCTATCAGAATCTCTTGGATTCAAGAAACAGATGCTCCCTCTGGTCGCTAAAATAGGAGAGGTCTAATATCATGCTGTACCTGGAGCAGGGGAGGGAGATGGAGGGCCACAGATGCCGAGATACTTCTCTGATGGTCTTGTAGCCCGCAGGAGGAGGAAGATTCTAGAACCCAGGCTGCTCTGTTGGCCCCAGGGTCTTCATTCAAGTTTTCTACCGTTACTACAACCCAGCTAGTCTCCACAGATCAGATCAGCTGTCTTTCTGTGCCTGAAATTGGCAGGTTCTTTATTACTGGTTCAGATTCCTGAAAGGTGAAATCACACTGGCCCGTTTTCTCTCTTCCCAGCAGGCCCGCTCTAGGGCTCTGGCCTGCCTGTGGATTGACTGATTCCTGGGCCCATCTATTAGCAGAGAACAGCCTAATGCAGCTTCCCAGGCTGCAGGGAAGGAGCATTGAAATGGGGCAATTTTAGGGGAAAAGGGAGAGTTGACCTTGAAAGGTAACATGTTTGGGTCCCATTTATGACAATCCAGAACCAAGCAATCAAGAATCTTTTCTGAGATAGAGAACAGGTCAATGGTTGCCAGAGGAGTGGAGGTTGGGGGTCTGGGTTGAAAGGTGAAGGGACTGAGAAGTACAGATTGGTAGTTACAGAATAGTCATGGGGATGTAAAGTACAGCATAGGGAATAGAGTCAATAATATTGTAATAACTATGTACGGTGTCGGTTGGGTACTGGAAATATCGGAGGGGGGGAGGCACTTTGTAAAGTATACGATTGTCTAACCGCTATGCTGTACCCCTGAAACTAATACAAATTAATACTGACTATAAACTGTAATTTAAAAAAATATTTGTTTGCCCTAGCCAGTTTGGCTCAGTGGATAGAGCGCCAGCCTGTGGACTGAAGGGTCCTGGGTTCAATTCCAGTCAAGGGCATGCATCTTGGTTGCCTGTTCGATCCCCAGCCCAGGTCAGGGCATGTGGTTGAGGCAACCAATTGATGTGTCTCTCTCACATCAATGTTTCTCTCCCTGTCTCTTCCTCTCCCTTCACTCTCTCTAAAAATCAATGGAAAAATATCCTTGGGTAAGGATTAACAAAAAGAATAACAAAAATAAATCTATAAAAATTTGTTTTTTAAACTGAAAAACGAAAGACTTTTCTGATTCATCTAGTTTTCCTAAAGGAAGTCTGCTCCTTGGGATTTTTGCTGGGTAGAGCTAGCGGGCTGTGAGGAAGGGAGAAAGTGCTAGTAGGGAAAGGCTACTCTGTAACCTCCTTAGGACACTTGGGCAAGACAATAATACCCTACCACAGTGGTCGGCAAACTGCGGCTCTCAAGCCACATGCTGCTCTTTGGCCCCTTGAGTGTAGGCTCTTCCACAAAATACCACGGCCTGAGCGAGTCTATTTGGAAGAAGTGGTGTTAGAAGAAGTTGAAGTTTAAAAAATTTGGCTCTCAAAAGAAATTTCAATCATTGTACTGTTGATGTTTGGCTCTGTTGACTAATGAGTTTGCCGACCACTACCCTACCATTTTACTAAATCCAGCTGTGGACCAGGCCCTGTGGTAGGCTTTGTGAGAGCAACTAATACGAATGACTCCTATATAGTACGGCAGTAGGATGATGGTACTTAACATACCAAAAACTCCCTTTTATTACCATAAAAGTGCTATTCCTATGCTCACTTTACAGAGCAGGGAACTGAGTCTCATAGAGGTTCAGCAGCTTACAAGGGACAGGGCTAGGATTTAACCACGACACTGTGCCCCATCTTGATTCTTTTAAACATTGTCATCTAATTCCCGCAGACGCTCAGACATAGGTGTAATTACTTACATTTAATGTTTGAAGACACCGAGGCTCAAAGAAGTCAAGTAATTTGCCCAAAGCCCATCAGCAGGCATCGCCCCTCCCCCTTCATTCAATCTGTCACACAAGTCACTGAGCAGATGAGGCCCTGCACTCCACTCTGCGCATGTGCCAGTCGTTCCGACACCCACACCATGCAGCAGTCTTTCCCTGCGTCTCCCCTGCTCCTGTTGTGGATTTTGTCACAAGTTGCTGCATCAATATCCTATCTATCGCAGACACCAGTCTAAAAAGGATCCACCAGAAAATCTGACACCATGCCTATTAAAAAGGAAAGTTTTATCTCCTTTTTAATGATTTCTTCCTTTAACATTTTTTCTTAAATTACAATTTACATTAATTTTTTTTGTATTAGTTTCATGTGTACAGCATAGTGGTTAGACAATCATATACTTTACACAGTATTCCCCCTGATATTTCCAGTACCCCACCAATTACAATATTATTCACTATATTTCATATGCTGTTAACTCATTTTTTAAATTGGGGGGGGAGTGTAATATTCCTATAAATGTGCCAAATCTGAAGTGTACTGTAGCTTGATGAAATTTTCCAATATGTATAATTATGGAACTATCATTCACTTCAAGATATAAAGGAGGGCCTGGCCGGCATGGCTCAGAGGTTGAACATAGACCCATGAACCAGGAGGTCACAGTTCGATTCCCAGTCAGGGCACATGCCTGAGTTGCAGGCGCGATCCCCAGTGTGGGGCGTGCAGGAGGCAGCCCATCAATGATTCTCTCCATCATTGATGTTTCTATTTCCCTCTCCCTGAATTCAGTAAAGACATATCTTTTTTTAAAAGGATATAAAGGAGGGGTGCGCAGGGAGAACCACAGGCAAACCAAATCGGGCCCTCCCCCTGATTTTGTAGCTGAGGTTGTGGTGGACCCGTCGAGCCGATTTGTTTATGTGTTGTCTGTCTGCATTTGCGCTGCAATGGCAGAGCCGAGTAACTGACAGAGACTGCATGCCTTGAAAGACAAAAATATTTACTATCTGGTCCTTGACAGAAAGAGTTGGCCGACCCCTGTTATGGAACATTCTGGAGCACACCAGAAGGCTCCCTCATGCCTTAAAAATAAATGTCACCCATCAAATCTTGGAATTGGTGAGCAGGAGTGACTACAGGAAGAGAAACGTGAAGAAGATCGCATTTGCCTCTGTTGGTTTTCTCATCCTCCTTGGAACAGTCACGTGGCTAACAGTTTTAAGCTTGTCAATGGGTATCCTGCCAATGCATGCAGAGCTTCTGTTTTTAAGAAGCTCTCTCAAGAGTGACTAAGAGTTGCAGCGAAACGAACAGGAGCGAAGAGGGAGACAGGGTTCCCAGGCAGTTGCGCCCTTCCATTTGCTCTGTGGTTCTGCACATCTGACTGTGGCTGCTTCATACCTTCCTTCCTTTGGGTATTAGACCTTCCAGGATGTGGAGAGTAAGCGGGGGCTGAGCTTTCATGAGTTTGCCTTGGCCCCATTTCTTTTCTTTTTTTTTTTTAATATATTTTTATTGATTTCAGAGAGGAAGGGAGAGGGAGAGGGAGAGAGAAACATCAATGATGAGAGAGAATCATGGATCAGCTGCCTCCTGCATGCCCCACACTGGAGATCCAGCCAGCAACCTGGGCCTGTGCCCTTGACTGAATCAAACCTGGGACCCTGCAGTTTGCAGGCTGACGCTCTACCCACTGAGCCACACGGGTTAGGGCTTGGCCCCATTTCTTCTCTGTTTCCTTTTCATTTGACTTTGGAGCATCCATTGCATCATTGTTTGTGCTTTTTGTATTTTCTTCACCTTCAAGCTGCTCCTTGAGGTTACATGGAAGTTCTCTAAGGGGTCTGCCCTCTTGACAATACTGAGAAAGAGCTCCATCAATCAGCCCAACAGCTCAATTGCATCTGTTCTTTAGTCTGGGCCAGAACACACCCGCCCACAATAAATCACCGCTGAGCAACAATAGCATGTCCGGATTAATGAGAAGTGTGTCCGGAACACTCCAAGAACACGGAACCTGCTGGAACGGCCAGCCAGGCTCCCCTGAATAGATGGCAGGGAACAGGTGCCCTCCTCTCCAGAGGCCTTGGGACACATGCTGCCGATTCCAAAGCGTTTTAGCCTGCGCTCTGCCCTGTTGATCCAACTAGAGACAACCGAAGGGGACATCTGGGCACACATGCCCCGGAGCACAGGCAGAACCAAGACCACACCCACCTCCCGAAGAGAGTCTATTCCAAAACTTGGTGTTGATGTTTCCAGAACTCCGAATGCATGTGTGCGTTGGAATGGTGATTTAATGGGTGATGGCCTCACTCTGCAAAGTCTATTTATGCCAGTCTCAAGCCAAAATAAAATAATTATTTGCCCAGTGTGTCTGGCACCAGTGGAATGCCTGGATCCAGATCATTGCTGTGTGGTCCTGGGCAAATCAGTTGAACTCTCTGCCTCAGATTCCCCACCTGTAAATCAAGGGTGATAATAGTACCTTCCCCATAGGGTGGTTGCAAGAGATGACTGAGCATAGAATCCTTAGCACAGAGCTTGGCATCTAATAGACCCTTAATAAACGTTAGGAGTTGTTGTTACAAGCTGAGACCTTGACCTTGCCTCTCTCTCTTCAAGATAGAGCCCATTCTTAACCTTTCCATCCTCTTTAGAAAAAGCTCTTTCCCCTGCTGGCAATGATTACGTTCATCCTAGGTCCTTTCTCTGTCATGGCAACCCTCAGGACATATGGGGTGGGGCAAAAGTAGGTTTACAGTTGAGAGTACGCAAAACACAATTTTTTCTTTTTTTAAAGATGTTTTTATTGATTTCAGAGAGGAAGGGAGAGGGAGAGAGATAGAGAGAAACATCAATGATGAGAGAATCATGGATCGGCTGCCTCCTGCAAGCCCCCTTTTGGGGATCAAGCCCGCAACTTGGGCATGTGCCCTTGACCAGAATCGAACCTGGGACCCTTCAGTCCGCAGGCCAATGCTCTATCCACTGAGCCAAACGAGCTAGGGCACAATTTATTCTGGTATCATTATTTCTTAGTTACTGTATTATTTTCCATATGAACAATGGTACATCTACTTTTGTCCTCCCCCCCCCCAGCCCCCTTAATAATTTGCAGAAAAATTCAGCATGAAGAAGCCACAGTCTGGACTATTCTAAAAACTCTTTGAGATCCCTGCTGGTGGAAGTAAAAAGACTCCCTCATTCTTCCTGTGGCCTTCCCGTTTCCTGAGTAACTCCTGCTCGGCAGACGTGCATGCACACACGCACGCACACACCCCTCCAAGGGACAAACAGCAGTTCTCAGGGACTGGGGTGGATCTCAACTATCCCTGAGTAGAATCTGCCAGGATTCTCCCATCCACAATGGAAATGCAACTTATTTGCACAGAAGGCCAGTTCCCTCTTCTCATCCCCCTGCTTCTAGACCATTGCTAAGGGCGTCTTAGTACCTAAGAAACAGCCCGTCCAAGAACCGCTTCAAACAGCAGGGCCATTTAGCCTTACTGTTTACTTTTAGCTATATACAAAGGCTTGGCTCCAGCCTTGAATCAGATGCACTTTTGTTTTTTTTGTTTAACCTTGGACTAGAACAAATTGTTAGGCACAGCTCCGGCTCCCTTCTAATTTCTGTAAAGAGAAGGAAAAAATATAGAGATTTATTTTCCCTTTGTCCAGAACAAAGAATGAAGGGCAGTTCTTGTAATTACATCCCTTTAACCCTTGTCCACCGGGCACCTGTAATCTGTAGGTGCGGGACACTGAATGGGAGTCAAAGAAATGCAAATCTGTTCTTATCTTTAAACAGATTATAATCTACTCAGAAGAGAAAATGCTGGAAAGGGATGGAGGAAGAAAAGGAGGGGTGCCCTGTGAGTAATTAGTCCTTGAAGATGTTTTGGGGCAAGCTTAGCATATGTTAACAGTCTATTCAGAACCCAGAATTCATCTTTGCTATGGTTTCTGAAAACCACCTGATAAGTTATGGGATTTTCCTTTACAAATTGCTTCAGTCTGCTTGTACCCTCTACGGTCTACAGTACACACAGACACCCTAAATAGATTGTGCTACCCACAATTTCTACTAAGAACCCCATCTACTTGTCCACTGCCATCCAGCGTCTGGCCAGAGATTTTAGGAAGGCCTAGTGTTTTGTTTTGTTTTGTTTGTGTTTTTTAAAAATAATTCTTTATTGTTGAAAGTATTACATATGTCCCCTTCTTCCCCCTATTGATGCCCTCCAGCCTTCCCCCGCCCCGCCCCGTTGTCTGGGTCCATGGGCCACACATATATGCATGCAAGGTCCTTGGTTGAATACCTCCCACCCACCCTCCCCGCCTTCCCTCTGAGATCTGCACTCTGTCCTTGCTTCCATGCTTCCAAGTCTCTGGATCCACGCTGTTCATCAGTTTACTGTGTTACTTAGATGGAAGGACTAACATTTTTAGGGAATCATTTTGAAGTAGGAGATTGAATGAATGATGATTCTCATTTCGCTCACCACTGCCCCGGGGCACTCATCTTTGGTTAGCAGATGATGTCACTATGAGCAAGAGAATCCCAGGCTGTCCAACGGGAGAGGATGCTGACAGAAGACGTTTCTCGCATGTCATCTCTCCAAATTAAAGAAAGCATTCTAAATGAATGGGGGCCAGTGCACACCCTGCTGTGGTTGGCGACTTTCACCACGAAACCTGTAAGATGAAAGGCATATGTCAGCCAGAATCCACCCTCCTCTTGAGGGGGTGAGTCACCAAAGGGATCTGCACATTTCTTCATGCACAAAAGGCAGGAGACTTTCCAAAAATGGCTGTGGTTTCTCTGTTTCCTTGGCTCCCTGACACATAGTCTAGCCGTGACCACATGCGGCAGGAACCCGCTGCCTTATTTGGGAATCCTTAGCCCGATTTGTATGGGGAATAGGGCAGGCTGAAAAGTCCAGATCAAAACGCAACTCACAAAAAATAAAGAGACTCAGATAAAGGAAGTGGATGTTTTCTCCGGAATAACCATGGAGAACTGCCTGATCCGAGGAATAAATATTTCCATGCCCATTTCTTTGTAGAGGTCTCCTGGGAAAATATTGAGAATCTTCCATTTGCTGAAATGATCCCCCCCCCCCCCCCCCCGTTTTCTTTCTCGCCATAGTGCTGACTGTCTGCATTTCTCAGCTGCTGCGGAGACAGCTCCGCTGTGGGGGGAGACTATGAATCACATTCGCTCACAGTTGTCCAAGCAAATGCTTTTCAAGTGGCCCTCATTGTGACCCTGACATGTTCTGTGTGACAGTCATTGTGGCATGCAGACAGCAGGAACAGTCTCAGCCAAAAAAAAAAAAGGGAAATTGCACCATGAGGAGCAGAGAGGCTAAAGGGTGCAAATGCTCTGAATTTTATTTTTATTTTTTTATTGATTTCAGAGAGGAAGAGAGAGGGAGAGAGAAATAGAAACATCAATGACAAGAGAGAATCATGGATCGGCTGCCTCCTACACGTCCCACACTGGGGATCGACCCCACAAACCCGGGCATGTGCCCTGACCAGGAATCGAACCTTGACCTCGCTCAACCACTGAGCCATGCCGGCCAGGCAATGCTCTGGATTTTATAACTGACTTCCAGTCTGCCTTTCCTTAGGGGGGTATAATGGGGCGGAGGGAGGGAGGATGGACCCAACACAGATCTCAAGCCCACATTTAGGCCTCCTTAGAGAAGCAGGGAAGCAAGCTGGAGAGAAAGCCTACACTCCTCTCTGGTATTCCTCCAGCAGGGCCGCAGCCGGGACCACTCCTTTCCATTGTGTTTCTCCAAATGTGAGATCATCCAGCTGAGCAAGAAAAGGAAAGTGGGGAAAGGGAGGGAGTCCGTGAAACAGTAATGGGTGTGTCAGCTCCAACTGGAATGTGTGTCCATTGTCAACCCCCAGTAACTGAAAAACAAACCCGAGGCCAGAATTCCTTCTGGTGGCCAGTGTGTCAATGGCGTAGTCGAGGGAAGGGCGCCCTCTGCTGTCAGCTCTGGTTCTTTGTTTTTCATTTCAAAGGAAATTTTCAAGCTCCACGTAAAACAGATTTAAGAAACATTCTGCGTATTAAATAGGGAAGCTAGGCCGTGGCCGGGTAGCTTAGTTGGTTAGAGCGTCGTCCCCATGAACTAAAGTTGCAGGTTCAATCCGGTCAGGGCACATACTAGAACCAAGCAACGAAAGCATCAATAAATGGAACAAAAATCTGTTTGTTTGTTTTTTTCTCTTTCTCTCCCTTCCTCTCTCTCTAAAACCAATAAGTAAATTTAAATAAATTTTTTAAATTATAAATAGGGAAGCCAACTTAGGATTTCAACTGTTTTAACCAGACTGAGAAAAGTCCACACCCCCCCCCCCTGTTTTTTTCCAGTAAACTAACTAAGACTTGTTATTAGATTCCTTGGTTTGTTTCTCTAGGAAAGAAAATATATATGTATAGTTCTCACATAGTGAAAACTCAATGGCTTTGCTCACAAACACTGCATGGAGAAAAGGATTTAAAATAAATGCAAGTGCCCAACTCTAATGAAAGATGAGTAATGTAGCTCAGTGTGCTTTCCTCGGAATATCCACTGAGATATAAAGTCATTGACCCAAGCATTTACTTTAGAGTTAACCCCAATGCAATCTACAGCCTGTGTCAAATGGGATGAAGATCAAATATATATTTCTTATTGTTAATCACAATATCACAACTACGTATGCCCTTGCCTCTGACCCACCAATGCCACTTGTAGGAATTGACCCTGAACTCCACCTCTAACAATATGAAAGTACATACAGGGGTGGGCAAAAGTAAGTTTACAGTTGTGAGTACGCAAAAGTTGGTTCTTGTATTATTTATTTGTGTTACACTGTAAACCTACTTTTGCCCACCCTTGTATGCAAGCAGTCATTCTTTGCAGCATTATCTGTTCAATCATAGGAGACTGGTTGAATAAACTATGGTGCATCCACACCACCACGAATACTATGCAAATACATTGAACTTGACAATGTAGGACAGATGGACGTTATATGCCTCCAGATGTGCTGCTCTGAGAAAGACACATTGCCTATATAATAGCCTGGCAAAAATACATAACATTTTCAGATTTCCATGCCTGTGAGTACAAAACCCTTCCCTTTAGATCCCGAAGGAGTTTGTGGAGAGCTTGGGGAGGGGCTTGTATTCATGTATGAAGTGGAACCTGTTTCTTCTGCAGTCCTTCCCCATCTCAGGAAAAGACAACTCCAAGCTTCCAGTTGTTCAGAACAAAAGCTTTTGTTCCTCAAGATTCAGTCTTCCCTTCTTGATAAACTAAGAAAAAATGGATCTTTCTGGATTAACATTCGGGTCCGATGCTCTCTGCTCAGACACCTCAGATTTGGGGGAAAGAGGTAGATCTGAAGATAGGCTGATAACATCTAAACCAACCAAAATGTGGGGCATTCAACACTGTATAGGTGGTACCCCTTACAAATATCATATCTTAATAAATTGAGTATTAGTTTAAGGCCCACACTAGAAGCCCCTCATTTATTTTGTGGTGAGAGCTGTAAATTCAGAAGGTCATTGGGTGGGGCAGAGAACTTCAAAGAGAAGGTAGCACAGTGAAGGAGCCCACACTTCCCCTCACCTTCCGCTGGCCAGCACTCAGTCACATGGCCAAACCTAGCTGCAAGGGAGGCTGAGAAATGTAGTCCAGCTGTCTGCCCATGGGGAGAAGGAAAATGATTTGGTGAACAACTGGCTAATCTTTGCCACCTTGGTGCTAGATTATAAATAATGTCTTCCTTTTCACATATTAATTAGTATGAATCTATTATTAACTATTAAAATACGTTATTTATACTTTTAAATTACCGTACTTTCCGGTGTATAAGACGACTGGGCGTATAAGATTTTCCTGGGTTAAAAAGTCATTTTATACACTGGAAAATATGGTATATTGGACTATATTGATGGGATTAGATATAATGGATTAGATATATTGGACTACTGTATTTTCCGGCATATAAAACGACTTTTTAACCCAGGAAAATCTTATACGCCCAGTCGTCTTATACACCGGAAAATACGGTACGATGACTTTATTTCTTTTCATTTATTAAATGGATGACCTACATGAAACTCCTGATAGTGTAGAAAACCCATTAAGGACATTATGGATGCCAAACATCAAGGAACATTTCACTCAAGTAATACCCAGTCTTTTCTCAGAAATGTTCCCTGGTGGTGGCATTGAGACTCAAGAAAGAAGGCTGGTGCCTCTGTGAGGAATAAAATTAAGTGTTGCTGAAGAAATGTTCAAGTGCTAGCTGATAACTGCACACCAGCTGTCCTCATTTTATAACACTTTTCCATAAAGTTTTGCTCCCCAGGGGTGGGGGTGGGGTGGAATTGGCATATAGTGGATGAGACTAGACATCTTACAATTCGCAGGGCAGCCCCCACAATCAAGAATTATTGAGACCAAAATATCAATAGTGCAGAGATTAAGAAAACTTGACTAAAAGCAACCATATCCACAAAGTCCAAAGGGAAAAACCCATTTTAGGAGACCTTTATTTATTTAATATATATATATTTTTAATTGGTTTTAGAGAAGAAGGGAGAGGGACAAAGAGATAGAAACATTAATGATGCGAGAGAATCATTGATCAGCTGCCTCATACTGGGCATGGATCCTGTAACCCAGGCATGTGCCCTGACCAGGAATCGAACCATGACCTCCTGGTTCATAAGTCAGCACTCAACCACTGAGCCACGCCAGCCGGGCTAGGAGACCTTTAATAGTATAGATCTCTGTGGTTCTCAGCTAGGGGTGCTTTTGTTCTCCAGGAATATTTGTCATGTCTGGAGACATTTTTCTTTGTCACAAATGGAAAGGTGAGTTGCTACTGACATCTAGTGGACAGAGACCAGGGATGCTGCTAAACATCCTACAGTGCACAGCCCTATGACAAAGAATGATCCCACCCCAAATGTCACCTGTGCCCAGGCGGAGATCACCTCTATTGTGATTGTTTGGCTCCCTGGTTTTCCCACCCCCTTCCGGTTTTGTGCTTTTGCTCCCATACTTTGCATCTGCCCCATTTTTGATGCCTAGACCTGATACAAGTTTGGCATCGGTCTAGGGAACTAGGGGTCACATTGAAGCACAAACTGCTCAGTGAACAGAGCAGAAGCAAAACAGTTGAGACCAAAAGTATAACCAGTTACTTGTTTGTGTTTTTTAGATAGCTTTGGCTTTATTTTAAAGGTACATTTTTCTAGACTATTTTAAACATACAATCCTTATAGAAAATCTGGAATTTACAAAAGAATTTAAAGAAGATGAAAAATTAACCTGTATTCTCATAATATCTTTATTAATATTCTCTATCAATGCCTCTATTAATATTCTTCTACTCTTTTATCTTTGCAAAGATTCCATTTTTTTTCTACAGAGAAGAAATACTTTTCTCTCTGTAACTTGGTATCCTTAACATTATGACAAAATCATTTCCCTTGCTATCACAGACTCTAATTGAATAATTTTTGTGATATTTCCTGGTTTTGTCTCATTATAAAGTCAACCCATGCTATCTGCATAAAATTTAGAAAATACAGAAAAATATAAAGGCATTTAAATAATCTATAATTCCATATCCCAATTTTCAGACCAGTACAAACACCCCAACTGTCAGTTCCAAGTCTTCAGCTCTTTCCCCTGCAATTGATTCCCTTAGCATCCAGGAAAAGCAGAGGCCTTGTCATTTAAATCAGGGGTGATCATCAGTCTTATAAAGCTGAGATGGGTGGGGGTGTGGGGAAAGAAGAAGTGCTGGGTAGGTGAGAACAGTGATAGCAGCTATTTTTTTTAAATAAAATTTTTAAAAAATCCTCTTCCAAGGATATGTTTATTTATTTGAGAGAGAGAGAGAGAGAGAGAGAGAGAGAGAGAGAGAGAGAGAGACATCTATTGGTTGCCTCTCATACACACCCAACCGGGGACTGAGCCCACAACCTGAGCATGTGACAGGGAATCGAACCCACGACCTTTGGGTGTGTGGGATGATGTTCCAACCAACCGAGGCACACTGGCCAGGGCTGAAAGCCTCATCTGAGCAGCCAAGTAATGGCATCAGACACCAACCAAATACAATGCCACATAACTACCTTCACAATACAGCAAGTCATTTTCTCTTCGGAAATGCTGGATGCCAGCAGATGTCATGAGAACAAACTAGCATGGTACTTAAAACTAACAGTTAAATATGATGGGTATAAAAGGAAAAAGCAGACGTATCTATTTTCTCAGTGCTGGACTGTAAGCAAAGCAAAACATTGACATTGTTAAGAAAAGAGGCAGCAACAGATCTTCATTCAAAATAAACATTGCCGGCAGGTGCAAAGCACACACGTGCTTCCTACCCATACTTGCTGATGAGACTGCCGAGTAAACACGTATGTAAGCGTTAACTGAAGATGGCAAACAGTAGTGTACATCTGTCATGAGAACAGACTTCACTCCTGTCTTCTCCAATGGATGGCTGACTTCCAAGGGGGCACTTCTTCTAGCCACTGGCGAGTCAAGGTTCATGTCCAGACAAGGATTTGGAAGAGGCTTGTTATCCATATATTTTAGGGGACTGGATATATTGCTTCCATGTCTCTGGATCCACTCTGTTCATCAGTTTACTGTGTTACTTAGATGGAAGGACTAACATTTTTAGGAAAACATTTTGAAGTAGGAGATTGAATGAATGATGATTCTCATTTTGCTCACCACTGTCCCAGGGTGGGGAAAGAAGAAATGATGGATAGGTGAGAACAGTGAGAGAAAAAGTGTGTGTGAGAAGACATTTTTCGGGGGAGCCAGGGAAGGCTTAGCTTTAGTAACTAAATTCCCCTAGTCTCTGGACCCCTAGCTTTTTATTAACACATTTTTCCCTATAGTAAAGCAGATATACATATCAAAGGTAAGGTTTGGTTATCAGGTTGGGGGAAATGCCTACAGCTGTCTGGCAGCAAGCAATAATATATGCAGATCTTCATATATTTTAATGATCAAACTGAGTGCATTCAATTATACCATGCTTATTATCCCAACAGGGACATTATCATTGACTGGCATTGAAGGTCTGGAGAGTGGCTCTTTTCACAAGACTTTAAGCCTTAGAGACAAGCTTATTTTTTTTTCACGGTTAATGTTTCTATCGAATATACTACTGTACATCTTTGAAAGCCAACTGGAATTCTTTTTAAAGTGAAAAAAATTATAATATGGAATAATACCTACCTTCAAGGCACTGTTAGCCTAGTTAAGTGGACTGTACTAATCAAAAATATCCAAGCCTCTTAAAAGAGGTATAACACAGTAGGGCCCAAGGGAAGAGGGCTCGTATTTGGAAAGAAAGCACACAGTGGTTCATAGAGGAGATGGTGTTTGAGGCGAATCTTACCAGAGTTAAAATATATTTCAAGGCTCAAGATGGAGCCGCTGCCGCCCACGGTGCCACATATCAACAAATCAAAGCTTAGATAACTGGCCCTAACCAATTTTGCTCAGTGGATAGAGCATCGGCCCGCAGACTGAAGGGTCCCAGGTTTGATTCTGGTCAAAAGCACATACCTGGGTTGCAGGCTCAATCCCTGGCCTTGGTTGGGATGTGTGAAAGAGACAACCAATTGATGTGTCTCTCACATCAATGTTTCTCTCTCTTATTCTCTTTCTCCCCCCTTCCACTCTCTAAAAATCAATGGAAAAATATCCTCGAGTGAGGATTAACAACAAAAACTTAGATAACTGTCATGTCCCTGCAAATATTCCTCTTGACCAGAAATACAGCATGTCCAGTCAGCCCATCCCCAACTGCCAAGCCAAATCTGGGCCTTCTCACCACAAACAAGGTTGACTGTAGTTCCAACCAATCAGATATTTTCTATTTTTCTCTTGTTTTTTATTCTTTATCCTGTCAGAGCTTCCTGTCCCATTTTGCAGATCTCCAAATGGAGGCTGTGCAGTTCATGGAGTGTTAATGTTCGTTTAGACCACCTAAATTGTCTTCTTTCATCATTTTTTAACATCCCAATGGTAGGGTCCAGAAAGGTAGAAGGGAGGCAAGGAGTGAGAAGTGAAAACATGGGCCGTGTCTGAGGAATATGGCCTGATGCCGAGTTACAATAGAAAATAATGGGAAGTGCCTCCGTGGGAGGACCCTGAGGGCCAGGCTGAGGCATTTGAAGGAACTTGGGAAGATGGGTCATTGAGGACTTTTGAGCAAGGACTAATCTCCTACAGGGCTCTTCTACCCAGTCCCTCTTGTTGGCTTCTGATGTGAGAGGAAAGGGCTGCTCAGAGTAGAAGCACAGCTATGTGGAGAGAAGACCAAAACAATTCAGAGGATCAGGCCACAGTGGATTCGCTAACTGCTAATTCCTGAGGACCTACAACCACTCTAGGTTTCAGGTTTACAAGATAACTTGAAGCCCTATTTACCTAGAACTGGTAGGGAAAGTAAGAGACAGGAGAAAATCTATCATGTGTAAGTAGCTATCATCAAATGGACGAATAGTGCTTTAATAGAGAAAATTAAGCAGCAATGTGCGAGTCTGTAAAACACAGAAGCTAAGTCCTATATAATTGAAGAAAGTGCATGAAAATAGAAGGGTATCAAAACACAGATGTCATCTGTAAAGATACCATAGACAAAATTGACCTTTGCCGCTGAAACACACAAAATATATGCTTTTCTATAAGCCATATATGTAGAGTTGCACTGTTCACTAGCTGTGGCTATTTGAATTTAAGTTTAGTTAAAGCGCAGTTCCTCAGTCACAATAGCCATGTTCCAGTGGTCAGTAGTCACAGTGGCTAGTGGCTACCATGTTGGTGTATTGACAGCGCATACATAGAACATTTGTCATCATCACACAAAGTTCTGTCACCACTTTTTGAGAGTTGTGGTTATTAAGTTTAGGGGGTGAGGGAGAGGGTCATGAACCCTTTCCTAATAAAATGTGCAAACACACATACACGTGTGCCGGGGTCGTTCTCAGCATCTAGAAGTGTTCAGGAATCTGGAGAAGGGGCGGCAAGTAAATTAATAAAGAGACTAGACACAAAATATAAATTTGGAAGGCATTTTTCGGGGGAGCCAGGGAAGGCTTAGCTTTAGTAACTACTAAGTTCTCCAAGTCTCTGGACCCTTAGCTTTTTATTAATACATTTTTCCCTATAGCAAAGCAGATATACATATCAAAGGTAAGGTTGGGGGAAATGCCTACAGCTGTCTGGCAGCAGGCAATAATATATGTAGATCTTCAGGTTTGGGGAAATGCTTTCAGCTATTCCAGCAGCAGGTAATATGATTCAGCCCTGCTGAAGCCCCAAGGTTCATCAACCTTTTGATGATCTTCTTGCATTTATGACCTGTTGGAATTAGCCTCCAGTACACATGCTATTATGTATATAAGTCCAGGTTTTTATGTATCCCTATTCATAGACAATTTAGATATTCATGGATTCCAAGTTCAACCCCAGAAGACTTTTAAATATTTTGGTGTCTGGCTCATAATCCTACTTTTCACACTTAGTCCTGTCATATTCCCAGAAGCCTCGAACATTCCAGTGAATGTCGCATAGAAAATACTGCCTCTAATTCCCTTGTTCTCTTCACCAACAATGACCTTCCCTTCTATTCCATATTGGCCACATGGTCACTTCCTAAAGCTGGTCTTTGTTGGGAAGAACACCTGCTGTCACCTCTGAAATCGCAAACTCTAACACTCTGACTGCAGACTTCTTCCTTGCAACTCTCTCACTCGCTTCCACTACTTTGGATCTTTGGACTCATCAAGACTCTAGCCCACTGGCCTCTAAACATTCTCCCTACCACACACCCTCTTCCTTTATTTACTCCCTTCCCTATCGGCTTGGGTAACTTGGACCAACATTTGAACCACTCTCCTGCCCAGGTCTTCATTCCCCTTGCCTGTTGGCCAGCTCTCAAGTCAGCCTGCCAAAACCCCATCCTCAATGGGCCCAACTGCCCACCTTTTCCCAAGCTGCACCTGACCTGCTGAATAGCATTAGCGAAGAAGCATAGAATTCCTCAGATTTCTATTACAACACATTTACGGCATCCGAAATCAACTGGTCTCCCATATCGCTGCAACCCTATTGTGCTCCCCTTGTCAAATCTTTCTCCCACTTTCCACATCAGCCACTTAAGACATTCTCCAGTCTGCATATTTACATAATGACATGTGTGCGTAATAACAAGAGATTGGACATAAGCCATGTCCATTGTAAAGGGACTAAGTAAATAGACTGTGATGCATCTACCAAATGGAATCCTGTGTACCTATTAATGCAATGGAAAGATCTTCAGGATGTCTTGTTGGAAGTAAAATAAAGTGATTTCCTTTGTTCAGATGGGCACATTATGTGCTGTAACAAACTGTGACATCTTAGTAGCTTAATATAATGTCTATTTCTTGCTCGTAGCACAACTCAATGTGTGTCAGATGACTCAGAGATCTAGATGTCCTCATCTTAATCACGTGACCTTTGAAGCCAGAACAAAAGAAGGAGCATAAAAGGCTCAGGAAGTTGTGTGGGCAGGTCCCCGGATGGTGTAATCACTTCTGCACACCTGCTGTCGACCAGAACCTCACATGGCCTCAACCAAACAGGAAAAGAAGCTGGGAAATAGAATTGTCCTGTGTCCCTTAGAGAAAAAAAAGGGGGGATTTGGTGACAACATAATAGTGTCTCTGCCACAGTTACATTTAAGTAAAAAGGGAGAGGGGAGAAAAGAATATTTATTTAAATTTTCTTGTTTTGTATTTTTTAAAAGTTGAGTATAGGAAAGTCATAGACATGATTACATCAATCAGGAGAAGAGATGGACGGAGCTTTCTGGTCTCAGGATAAGCTCCTCCTCCTGAGAGGAAGATGTTATGCCCAGGGATACCTCAGGTCCAGCCGCAGGTGAGCAGTGACGGCTGGCCAAAGCAGGAGGCAGTAGAAAAGCCCAGGCTGTGGAGTAAGAAGGGCTGGCTTTACATCCTGTTCCATCTCCTTCCGGCTCCGAAACCTCAGGCAAATTATTACTTTCTCTGAGCTTCAGTAACCTCGGCTATAAAAGGATACTTTTTCTAGGGTTGTTGCCAAAGTGAAAGTAATTGAAGCAAAGAGTCTTATATAGTTTCTGGTATGTAATAGATGCTCAATAAACAATAATGATTCCTATTATTATTATTATTATTATTATTATTAATCTATGTATATAAAAGCCTAAGTGGCAAGCTGACTGGCTGGTAGCTATGACGCACAATGATCACCGGGGCCAGATGCTCAATGCACAGGCATGGAAACATGGAACAGACTGATGAATCTCAGAGGGAAGGGGGGAGGAGGGAGGACGGAAAGAGATTAACCAAAGATCTTACATGCATACTAGAGGTCGGGTGCACAGGTTTGTGCACTGGTGGGGTCCCTCAGCCTGGCCTGCAGGGATTGGGCCGAAACCAGCTCTCCAACATCCCCTGAGGGGTCCTGGATTGCGAGAGGGCGCAGGCCAGGCCGAGAGACCCCACCAGTGCATGAATTCGTGCACCAGGCATCTAGTTATATCATAATACAGTCCCTACAAATGAAACAGAACCTGTAAGTCCTGGGAATGTGTGCCCTACTGAAGTGCAAACTGGAACCACAGCTTGCATTTGCACTTGCATTTGCATTTCATCCTCTGCTTCCCATAACAATCGACTAATGGAGGCAGGTACAACTATCACCACTTTTCAGTGAGGATAACAGGGCTCAGGGAAACCAGGTCACTTGCCCAAGGTCCCACAGGTCATAAATTCAGCACTGGGACCCAGTTCTTCTGACTTTCCACCACACCGGAATAGACAAATCAAGTATTACCTATTTTTGGTTGAAGAGAGCCCCAGTAATTTTTTTTAGATTGGAAGCAGTGAATGAGCAACCTGGGGTTGAGGGAGAGAAGGAAGGTGGTTTATTGGGGTGGTACTTGGGGATTACAGAGCCAGAGCAGCTGCGGGCATTGGCCATGGCTTAACCCTGGTGCTACTGGCAATTGGGGCTGGCGCATGCTTTGTTGAAAAACGCTGACTTTACCCCAGCCTTTCTGTGGACAGCTGAGGCAATGGGAATTTTTTCAATCCAACTGCTCCCAGCAGAATAGAGGTCATTGTCTTCTTTAAGGCTTCTCCAAGACTCCATAAGGCATCTTCAATAACTAGCTGACAGCCCGGCCAGCATGACTCAGTGGTTGAGCATCAACCTATGAACCAGAAGGTCATGGTTCAGTTCCCGGTCATGGCACATGCCCGGGTTGTAGGCTCGATCCCCAATGTGGGGTGTGCAGGAGGCAGCCAATTCATGATTCTCTTTCATCATGGATGTTTTTCTCTCTCCCTTTCTGAAATCAATAAAAAATATATTTTTTAAAAATAATTGGCTGACAAATGGGCAGGAAATTATATCTGGCAGATTACCTATATTTTTGACCCCCTCCCCCATACCTTCCTTCCCAGTTTTGCTCTTGCTTAAGAAATGAGAGAGAAAAATACAGTTAAAGTTTCTCTAAATTCCTCCTGCAGGATTAATGGCCCTTGACATTTAAATAACCAAGCACTCTTATCAATGTACAAATACCCAGCAATGGAGCAATGTAAACATCCTTGAGTTTTCAGTTGCCGAATTTTGCAGGCCCAATTTGTGATCCCAGCCGGGAAAAAGACTTACAAACTCCTCCCACTAGGAGATGAGAACCACTTGACCCATTTTTGTCTCTAGGATTAGTTCAAGGAGTATGATCTCTAGACCAGCAGCACCTGAGAAATGCAAATTCCCAGGCCTTACTCCAGGTGATGCTATGCACACGACAGTTTGAGAACCACTGGTTCTAGAACTATAGGCCCAAGACCTGCTTTTGTAAATAACCTTTTATTAGAACACAGCCATAGCCATTTATTTATGGATTGTCTATGGCTGTTATGCTACAAGAGCATGCAGAGCCAGGCAGGCATGGCTCAGTGGTTTAGCATCGACCTATGAACCAGGAGGTCATGGTTCGATCCCCGGTCAGGGCACCTGCCTGGGTTGCAGGCTTGACCCCAGTGTGGGGTGTGCAGGAGGCAGCAGATCAATGATTCTCTCTCATCATGGATGTTTCTTTCTATCTCTCCCTCTCCGTTCCTCTCTGAAATCAATAAAAAAATATATTTAATTAAAAAAGGGAGGAGGCACATAAGAATGTGTGGTCTGCATGAAAGTCCCTAATGGCTAACTTAGCCCCTTCCCCTTTAATTAAACCACTGTCTTCTCAGTCCCTCTTCAGTGGGATGAAATGTGGAGTCTGTTTGTAGGCTCCAAGGTCATTGGGTTGTCACCCACATGCTCTACCTGCTGTAGTTGACAGCTGGGCTCATTCTCACTGCTCCCTTCACCGAGGACCTGATTCAAGGGCATGTGACCCGCACAGTGACATAGGACCCCATACTCAGAAGGACCCCGCACTTAGCTTCATGCTCTGTGGTCGCTCTCTTGAAATTCTTTATTTGTGAACCAAGGGCCTCACATTTGCATTTTATACCAGGCGCCTGCAAAGGATATAGCCCGCCCCACCTTCATCCTTTGTAGAAACTGGATTCTAACCTAAGCCTTTTGCCCAAGACTTACTATCTACTCAGGACTCTGTATAAGCGTGAGAAGCTATTTTAAAAATAAATAACAGCAACTACAAGATGACTTAATTTTTAAGAAGGTGAAACATTTTTGTGACTTTCAAAATTAAAGATGCCTACTATTGGCCAGCAGGTGGCGCTCTAGCTGCATGCAGGAGAGGAGATCTGTAATCAGCTAGCTGGTAATTTCAGATTTTTGAGCCTTTAGGAAAGCAAGGCCTCAAAGAAGCGTGATCTAAGAACTTTTATTATAAACATCATGCATTCTTCTGATGAGGAACCACCACAAAAACAGGAAATTGACCACCCACCAAATTTAAGAGGAAAACTGCAAATAATGATTGTAGCATGGTATTAACTCAGTTAAGTACAAAATAAATAATGCCACTAAATTCAGTTTCTTCACATAGGCTGACATATTGTAACACAGTCTAGTCCTTTCAAACTGGTGTTTCACACAGGGCATATGGTGATCTTGTGATTTATAATAAGAAATGTATGTTTGCTCTTGGTCCTATTTGTGGCACAGACGGGGGAGGGGAGGGGGCTGCAGGATCAATCAATCACCAGTAGCCAATGATTTGATCAATAATGTAATGAAACCTCCATAAAGACCCAAGAGGGGAAGGTTCGGAGAGCTTCTGGGTTGGTGAACAATAGGGATTTGGAGAGAGTGAACAGCTTAGAGCATGGATGCTTTGTGCCCTTTCCCCACACCCTTCCCTATGCATCTCTCCCATCTGACTGTTTCTGAGTTATATCCTTTTAAAAATATTTTTATTGATTTCAGAGAGGAAGGGAGAGGGACACAGAAACATTAATGATGAGAGAGAATCATTGATCAGCTGCCTCCTGCATGCCCCTCATTGGGGATCAAGCCTACAACCCAGGCATGTGCCCTGACCTGGGATCAAACTGTGACCTCCTGGTTCAGGCGTCCTCAAACTACGGCCCGCGGGCCACATGCAGGTGTTTTTGCCATTTTGTTTTTTTACTTCAAAATAAGATATGTGCAGTGTGCATAGGAATTTGTTCATGTTTTTTTTTAAACTATAGTCCGGCCCTCCAACGGTCTGAGGGACAGTGACCTGGCCCCCTGTTTAAAAAGTTTGAGGACCCCTGTCCTGGTTCATAGGTCGATGCTCAACCACTGAGCCACGCCAGCAGGGCCTGAGTTATATCCTTTTATAATAAACCTGTAATCTAGTAAATAAAGTGCTTCTCGGAGTGTTTTGTACCGCTCTAGCAAAGTAATTAAACCCAAGGAGAGGGTCATGGGAACCTCTGATTTACAGTCAGAAGTACAAGTAGGTAGTGTCAGAATTGAGTTGAATTGCAGGACACGCAGCAGCGTCCTAAGAATTGCTGGTTGCATATGTGGGGAACCACCACACACACACACACACACACACACACACACACACACACAGTGAAACTGACTCTCAGAACAGCGAGAACATAAGACATTTCCCCAATGTGCTCCCTGTGTTCCAAGGGTTGCGCTTATTGCCAAAGAAAGTGTCAGAGGTTAAAGTCCAGCAGAGAACTGATGCCTTTCACTCCAGGACTCTTAGGGAAAGTGGCAGAGTGAATCGGAGGTTTCCCTTGAATGTGTTTCCTAATTTGCTAGAAGGTCCCAGCTGAGCACATATTGCCAGTCTGAGGCCCGTCATCCCTGTGTAAATAGTGATGGAATGAGATGATTCAGTTGCTAGGGTAACTATTGGTTGCTAAGTCTGCCCAATATTAAAAAGTCCCTAGCACTAAAGTAACAGTTCATCATGGAAAGACAGTCCGATAGCCCTCGCAGTCGCTCAAATGAGGTTTTGTTTTTTTTAATGTGGCAAAAGGTTAAAAAGCATCCCTCTCACCAGAATTCAGTAGTGTGTGCAACTTTGCGAGGTCAGCGGACTTGGAGTACTTAAAGCAATACCCCACCAACAGTGGTGCCAACAAAGGGTCATCACACTTGCGTGGCATTAAAGCAAATGATCTTGCCTTGCCGGTGTGGTTCAGTGGTTGAACATCGACCTATGAAGCAGGAGGTCATGGTTCAATTCCCAGTCAGGGCATATGCTTGGGTTGCAGGCTCGATCCTCAGTGCGGGGCATGCAGGAGGCAGCCAATCCATAATTCTCTCTCATCATTGATGTTTCTATCTCTCGCTCCCTCTCCCTCCCTCTCTGAAATCAATACAAATATATTATTAAAAGAAAATGGTCTTGGTTAGTCCATCCCGATCCAGCAATCCCTAAACCGGCAGCCTGGAAACCTAGCCCTCCCACTCTCTGGGTTTGATCAGTTATCCAAGATGTATATGCAGCAGACATGTAATTTATCATATGTATACATAACCAAATTATATTTATGTCAAGCAGCATAAATGTCATAGCAATAGAGTTACTAGTAATGCCCTGCCTACTAGCCCAGTGGTCAGCAAACCGCGGCTCGTGAGCCACATGCGGCTCTTTGGCCCCTTGAGTGTGGCTCTTCCACAAAATACCATGTGCGGGCGCGCACGTACAGTGCGATTGAAACTTCGTGGCCCATGCGCAGAAGTCGGTTTTCGGCTCTCAAAAGAAATTTCAATCGTTGTACTGTTGATATTTGGCTCTGTTGACTAATGAGTTTGCCGACCACTGCACTAGCCTAACGTGATACACGGAGGGAGTCCACGTTTCTGGGCTCCTCTGTCCTGGTGGTCTCTTGCTGCACAGGGTCTGTTTGGCCCCCCAACTTCAGGTGCATCTGTGTGAGAAAAGCCCTAAGAAGCTGCCTTGACTCACCCACTGTATCCCGTCTCCTTGGTCCTCTGAATAAGCCTCATCCTGCTTGTTGGCTGGTTCTATAGAAAATGAAGCAAGCCCGGCTGGCCTGGCTCAGTGGTTGAGCATCAACATATGAACCAGGAGGTCAGGGTTTGATTTCCCGGTTAGGGCACATGCCCAGGTTGCAGGCTCCATCCCCAGTAGGGAACGTGCAGGAGGCAGCCAATCCATGATTCCCCCTCATCTTGGATGTTTCTCTCTCTCCCTCTCCCTTCCTCTCTGAAATCATTTTTAATGATATATTTTTATATATCAAAAAGGAAAACAAAGCAAAAATCAAGGTGTCTGAGTGATCCCTCTCTCTGCCCTTGTTTCCCACTCTAGTGCTGTCTCCTGGTTGAGATGAGCCTCAGACCTAATTTGGGGCAGTGAGGTCTGAAGGTAGGCCTGCTGAGAGCTTCTGGAAAAGCAGGTTCCTCTCTGGAGAGGGTATTGTGATCTGTCTACACTGCAACGAACTGCCCCAGGAGCAAGGAGATCGCTTTGGTGGTGTAACTTCATTAGCAGTTCTGCCCGCTGGAGTCACCTACACTCTGATACAGCGGTTCTCAACCTGTGGGTCACGACCCCTTTGGGGGTTGAACGACCCTTTCACAGGGGTCGCCTAAGACATCCTGCATATCAGATATTTACATTACGATTCATAACAGTAGCAAAATGACAGTTATGAAGTAGCAACGAAAATAATTTTATGGTTGGGGGTCACCTCAACATGAGGAACCGTATTAAAGGGTCGCGGCATGAGGAAGGTTGAGAACCACTGCTCTTATAGCTGCTTTCCAAGCAAGGGAACTCTGTAAATAGCCAACTTCCCGTTAACAGAGCCCTAATGCAGTCTTCGATGTATGCAAACTCTGATCTGAGCCAAGTCAAGTCAGGGCCTGCTAAAATAACTCCTTTTCTATTGGCTTTACACATGTTTCTGTGCTTTCTAATTGTCTACAGCAAATCCACATGTTCTGATCAGAAAAGAAGATACTGCATGAGAACTGGGTCCATATCCACCCATCGGTCCTTCCCTCATTATGGGCCGTAGTCCCTCATCCATAAAATGAGAGGTTTGGACAGTGTGATGGCTAAATTCATTCTCACCACGACAAATCCAAGGATTCTAATGAAATGGGAGTCAAGATTGAGGAGGGGACTGCTTAAAATGACAATAACAATGTGGCCATAGATATATATACATTAACATGCAATGACCTCAAAAAGGGGGCATACAGAATATTGCGTCGTTTCTGTGGCTATGCAAAGAGGATGTCCTGAATGATACAAAAGAACCTGGTTACAGTAATTCCTCTGAGTTGGGGGAAAGGATATGACCTGCGGGTTATTTTACACCTTCTCCTGCACAAAATTTTGTCAGGTGTACTATATTGCCTTCTCAAGTCAAGATAAAAGAAGTAGCCCTAGCCGGTTTGGCTCAGTGGATGGAGCATCGGCCTGTGGACGGAAGGGTCTGGGGTTCAATTCCAGTCAAGGGCACGTACCTGGGTTGCAGGCTCCTCCTGGGCCCGGTCCCTGGTCAGGGCTCCTGCAGGAGGCAACCAATCGATGTGTTTCTCTCACATCGACATTTCTCTCTGTCTTTCCCTTTCTCTTCCACTCTCTCTACAAATCAATGGAAAAATATCCTCGGATGAGGATTAAATAAAAATAAAAAAAAGGAAAAAGAAGTAGGAATATGCCACACCACCCTCCTGCCATTGAACCTTACAAACATCTAGAGCACGTAATATAGCTAGATATTTGTTCCATATGTCCTCTCCCTTACACATCAGCTCAGCTTGCAAATCTCCATTTTTACAGCGATTCCAAGAAGTTAAATAACTTCACAGAGTCATTCAGCGTATGAGCAGCAGAGCTAAGATTTGGGCCTGGATCTGTTTGACTCCAGAGAACACGTTTGTGTTTGCAGTGAGTCTGCATGCAGGACCTGTGGGCCCAGGTCTAGACAATCCTTAGGCAGCCATATGTGCAAGGAGAAAAATGGATAGATTTTAAGTGAAAGAGAAAAAGGATCCCACTTATTTTTTCCTTTCTTTAAAAATTTTTTTTCATTTATCAATGTTGAGAGAGGGCAAGATGTGGATTTGTTGTTACACTTATTTACGCATTCATCGATTACTTTTCTGTGTGAGCCCTGATTGGGGATCGAACCCACAACCCTGGCATATCAGGCCAATGTTCCAACCGACTGAGCCACCCAGCCAGGGCCACTCATTTTTTCCAATGAGGCCAAAAAGCAAAGAACCTGAAAACAAGCCAGTGAGAAAGATGGAGGATGAGCACAAACAGAACACACAAAAAAGGACACAAGAAGTTACTTATATTAAGAAGTTGGGCCCAGCCAGTGTGGCTCAGTGGTTGAGCATTGACCTATAAACCAGGAAGTCATGGTTCAATTTCCTGTCAGGGGACATGCCCAGGTTGCAGGCTTGATCCCTAGTAAGGGGTGTACTGGAGGCAGCCGATCCATGATTCTCTCTCATCATTGATGTTTCTCTCTCTCTCTCTCCCTCTTCCTTCCTCTCTGAATTCAGTAAAAAATATTTTTTTAAAAAAGGAAGTTGGGCTATGCATCAAAACCGAAACAGCCTTCCTACTACAATTCCCAATAATTGAGTTTAGGTTCTGAAATAAAGCAGTTTCCCTGAGACTGTCTGAGCTTCTAGAATGTGGAGCACAGGCTCCCTACTGCAGATTGTCTGGGTGGGCCCTGACCAGAGGGAGAGGCCGGTCATGTTCCTGCTTCATATGGTTTCCATACCACAGGTGGTCTATTGATGAACAAACAGAAGGGCCAGTCAACATCTAGGACAGTGGTTCTCAACCTTTCTAATGCCGCGACCCTTTAATACAGTTCCTCATGTTGTGGTGACCCCCAACCATAAAATTATTTTCGTTGCTACTTCATAACTGTAATTTTGCTACTGTTATGAATCGTAATGTAAATATCTGTGTTTTCCGATGGTCTTAGGCGACCCTGCTAGCTAGCGGTTCTCAACCTGTGGGTCGCGAGGAAATGTCCTTTTTTTAGAGAATAATCTTGAAGTGCATAGGGATGAAGGAACGTGACATCTGGGGTTTGCGTTAAAGTTCTTCGGAGAAAGAAAACTAGAGGAAAAGAAGGGAAGGAAGGAGAGAGAAAGTGAATATGGCAAAAGCGCGGTAACTGTTGAGTCTGGTCATGGAAGGGGGATTCCTCCCGCTGTTCTGCTTTTGCACATTTGGGGAATTGCATGTGGTGGAGAGGTGTTAGGGCCATGCCAGGGAAGCTCAGGCCATTTTTTTTTTTAAGTGGGAGTTTGAGAGGGAGCTGTGAGAATCCCAGCAACTCTCATTTCCACCCAGTAGGTGTATAGCATTGATTATCCTGTATAATAAAGAGGGAATATGCAAATTGACCCTAACTCCACCACAAAGAAGGTGGTTCCCACAGCGGAGGCAGGGTTTCCATAACACAAGATGGCTGTGCCACCGCATAGGCCAAGTTCCCGTAAAGAGCCTTAACGAGCAATCAGCAAGACCTGAGGCCGTGCCCCCGTGGGGCTTGACAGGGGACCTCAGGCCGCGCCCCCTACCCTGGCACCAAGCCAGGGGACCTCAGGTCTTATCCCCCACCTGGCAGGGCTTGAAGGGAGACTGCAGGCCACACCCCCGCCTGCTGGAGCTTGACAGGGGACCTCAGGCTGTGCCCCCCACCTGGCCCAGGCTGGGAGACCTCAGGTCTTATCCCCCACCTGGCAGGGCTTGAAGGGGGACCTCAGGCCACACCCCCGCCTGGTGGAACTTGACAGGGGACCTCAGGCGGTGCCCCCCCACCTGGCCCAGGCTGGCAGACCTCAGGTCATGCCCCACACAGGCCCAGGCTGGGAGACCTCAGGCCACACACCCCGATCCGGGCCAGGGCTGGGGGACATCAGGTCATGCCCCCCGTATGGAAGGGCTTGATGGAAGACCTCAGGACATGCCCCCCGCCCAAGCCCAGGCTGGGGGACCTCAGGCCATGTCCCGACCCTGGCGTTGGGCCAGGAGACCTGATGCTGTGTCGCCCCATCCGGCAGGGCTTGACAAAGGAGGGACCAGCCAGGTCTGGATCTAGCCCAATGGGAGGCGGGGCTGGCTGGGTCTGGGTCTCGCACAATTTTGAGGCTCATTTGGGTGGGCGGGGACTTGACTCTGGGTTCCGTGGTGTGCCACAGACTCTGACAGGAGGAATATTTTCATATACATTTTACTAAATTTCTTTCATCTCTGATACTTGTATTATAGAGAAAGGGCAAATAGCAATATTAAAATATTTCCTCTAACTAATCCCCTTTTAATGGGCACAAACTTCGTGCACCAGGACACGAGTTTATTCAATAATAATTAAAATCCAGATTCAGTAAGACAGGTGGAAAGTGGTTTATTTGGAATTTTTTTAATGAAAGTTCCTTAACCAATCGATGAGCCCAATTTGCTCATAGCAGGATATGGCCACTTTGATGACCTTTGTCATGGTCATGACTCCTTGGATCTATTTCATAGTTACTTAACCCCCATAAACTGCTTATCCTGGATTTGCAAAGTTATGCAACCGTGAATTTCACACTTGCAAGACTTGGGGGTACCTTTGGCTGTTGGGGGCAGCTGGAAAGAGATGGTAAACAGCCCACTCAACAGCATCAGGCATGCAGCCAGAACCGCCAGATACACGGCGCTGCCAATCTCCTGCCGCTCCGGACTGAACGGGATGTGGAAGGATGGCGGGAAGTGTATGCCCTCTTCATTCTTCACCGCATGGTAGTTACAGAGCACGGCGATGAAGATAAATGAACCAGCGACGATGCTCAGGATTCTGGAAACTAGGAACAGATTGCAGGTGGTGTCCTTCTGAAGCTGTCCCGTGTACACTCTCCGCAGGCCCATGACCATGAGCCATTTCCCCAGGAGACCGAGGAGGCTGGCGGCCAGCAGCAGGTTCTGAGCGAAGCGGATATCCATTGGCAGGTAGGTGTCCCTGTAGGTGTAGCGGTGACAGGCTATGGGTCTGGTCTGGAGGCTGTCGGGCTGGTAAGTGCAGACCTTCCACATCCCTACGTAGGCCAGCCCCCAGGGAGGCTCGGGGCTGCTCTCCATGTACCATACTCGCCAATTAGCCTGGCCCATGCAAACCACGGTCAAGATCCATCCCACGATGTTGATAGCTAAACTCGCTGCCTGGCAATTGGCCTTGTCAAACAAGGCCATGGCTCTGTATCCAGGGGATCTGCAAACCAATAGAGAGTGACATGAGGGTGGGACCCACGGGCTGGAACTTCCCCCCGGGGGTGAGCAGTGCTGTATTGGAGAGGGAAATGCCATATTTGAGAATGGTGACACTTGACCCCCATGCTCTGCTGGCGAAGGGTCCTTGGGCAAGATTTACTGAAAGCCTTAAAGTACACAGACTTTCACCCTGCAGGATAGTTAAGTGGTTAGAGAGTCTTCCCAACAGGCCCAGGTTGCACAGCTCAATCCCTGGTCAGGGCACATACAAGAATCAACCAATGAATGCATCAGTCAGTGGAACCCCAAATCGATGTTTCTCTCTCTCCCTCTCTCTGTCTCTAAAGTCAATGAAAATATGTACAAACATTCAAACAGGCAGTTCCACTTCTGGACATTTGTTGAAAGACACAATTAAGATTGGCTACAGCCCAGCTGGCGTGGTTGAGCATCAAGCTAAGAACCAAGAGGTTAGGGTTCGATTCCTGATCAGGGCACATGCCCCTGCTGTACACTTGATCCCCAGGGTGGGGCATGCAGAAGACAGCCAATCCATGATTATCTCTCATCATTGATGTTTCTCTCTCTTCGTCTTACTCTAAAAACAAGAAAAACATATTTTTTACAAGACAAATCTTATATAAAAGGAAGGAAGGAAGGAAGGAAGGAAGGAAGGAAGGAAGGAAGGAAGGAAGGAAGGAAGGAAGGAAGGAAGGAAGGAAGGAAGAAAGGAGGGAGGGAGGGAAGCAATGAAGGAAGGAGTGATGGATGGGAGGGAGGGAGGAAGGAAGGAAGGAAGGAAGGAAGGAAGGAAGGAAGGAAGGGAGGATGGAAGAAAGGGAGGATGGAAGAAAGGATGGAAAAAAGAAAGGAATGATGGAAGGAAGGAAGGAAGGCATGATGAATAGAAGAAAGAACGGAAGGAAGCAAGGATGGATGGAAGGAAGCAAGGGAGGAAGGAAGGAGAGAAAGATGGAAGGACGAAAGGGAGGTTAGAAAGATGGCAGGAAGGAAGAAAGGAAGGCAGGAAGTATGAAAGGAAGGACGGAGGAATGGATGGATAAATGGCAGGAAGGAAGGAAGGAAAGAAGAAAAGAAAGATGGAAGGAAGTAAGGTTGAAAGGAAAGAAGAGAGTGAAGAAGTTAGAAAGGAATGAAGGAGAGAAGGTAGGAAGGAAAGGAGAGAAGCAAGGAAGGAATGATGGAAGGAAGGAAGAATGGAAGGATGGTTGTAAGAAGGAAGGAAAGAAGAAAAGATGGAAGGCAAGACGAAATGAAGGAAGGACCGAACGAAGGAAGGAAGGAAGGAAGGAAGGAAGGGAGGGAGGGAAGGAGGGGAGAAGGTGGGAAGGAAGGCAGGAAGGTGGCTAGGGTTCATCTCTCCTGTAAGACCACTGATGACAGTTAACCTGTTCACAGAGCAAATGAAAGGATTAAATAAAGTGATCCCCCCCCCCACCCCAGAAATCTCAGGGCTTTCTTAACCAGGGGGGAAAATAAAGCGCAATGGTTACCCAAGCAATACAGAAAGGCAGAGGAGTAAGTCTCAGAGGTATAAATGGTAGCTACTGCCAAGCTGTAACAGAAATAAAGAAACCAAACATTCTCATGTTTCCATGGCTCCCAGGGCTGGTCTGCAGGACTGTGACAGTAGTCTTCTTAAAGGGCCAGAGTCAGGGAGCCGGTCTTCAAGAGGTGAACTATTGCCCTGGCTTGTTTGGTTCAGAGGATAGAGCATTGGCCCGGGGGCTGAAGGTCCCACTTTCTATTCTCATTAAGGGCACATGCCTGGGTTGTGAGCTGGATCCCCAGTGTGGGGCATGCAGGAGGCAGCCAATCCATCATTATCTCTCATCATTGATGTTTCTCTCTCTTCATCTCACTCTAAAATCAAGAAAAACATATTTTTTACAAGACAAATCTTAGATAAAAGGAAGGAAGGAAGGAAGGAAGGAAGGAAGGAAGGAAGGAAGGAAGGAAGAGAGGGAAGGAAGGGAAAGGAGGGAGGGAGGGAAGCAATGAAGGAAGGAGTGATGGATGGGAGGGAGGAAGGGAGGAAGGAAGGATGGGAGGAAGGAAGGAAGAATGGATGGAAGGAAGGGAGGATGGAAGAAAGGATGGAAAAAAGAAAGGAATGATGGATGGATGGAAGGTAGGAAGGAAGGAAGGAAGGAAGGAAGGAAGGAATGATGAATAGAAGAAAGAAAGGAAGGAAGCAAGGATGGATGGAAGGAAGCAAGGGAGGAAGGAAGGAGAGAAAGATGGAAGGACGAAAGGAAGGTTAGAAAGATGGCAGGAAGGAAGAAAGGAAGGCAGGAAGTATGAAAGGAAGGACGGAGGAATGGATGGATAAATGGCAGGAAGGAAGGAAGGAAAGAAGAAAAGAAAGATGGATGGAAGTAAGGTTGAAAGGAAAGAAGAGAGTGAAGAAGTTAGAAAGGAATGAAGGAGAGAAGGTAGGAAGGAAAGGAGAGAAGGAAGGAAGGAATGATGGAAGGAAGGAAGAATGGAAGGATGGTTGTAAGAAGGAAGGAAAGAATAAAAGAAAGATGGACGGCAAGACGAAATGAAGGAAGGACCGAAGGAAGGAAGGAAGGGAGGGAGGGAGGGAGGGAGGGAGGGAGGGAGGGAGGGAGGGAGGGAGGGGAGAAGGTGGGAAGGAAGGCAGGAAGGTGGCTAGGGTTCATCTCTCCTGTAAGACCACTGATGACAGTTAACCTGTTCACAGAGCAAATGAAAGGATTAAATAAAGTGATCCCCCCCCCCCCAGAAATCTCAGGACTTTCTTAACGAGGAGGGAAAATAAAGCGCAATGGTTACCCAAGCAATACAGAAAGGCAGAGGAGGAAGTCTCAGAGGTATAAATGGTAGCCACTGCCAAGCAGTAACAGAAATAAGGAAACCAAACATTCTCATGTTTCCATGGCACCCAGGGCTGGTCTGCAGGACTGTGACAGTAGTCTTCTTAAAGGGTCAGAGTCAGGGAGCCGGTCTTCAAGAGGTGAACTATTGCCCTGGCTTGTTTGGTTCAGAGGATAGAGCATTGGCCCGGGGGCTGAAGGTCCCACTTTCTATTCTCGTTAAGGGCACATGCCTGGGTTGTGAGCTGGATCCCCAGTGTGGGGCATGCAGGAGGCAGCCAATCCATGATTCTTTGTCATCATTGATGTTTCTCTCTCTTCCTCTCTCTCTCAAATCAAGAAAACATATTTTTAAAAAGAAAAATCTTATATAAAAGAAAGGAATGAAGGAAGGAAGGAAGGATGGATGGAAGGCAGGAAGAAAGGAAAAAAGAAAGGAAGCAGTGATGGATAGGAGGAAGGAAGGAAAGGAAGGAAGGAGTGATGGATGGGAGGAAGTAAGGAAGGAATAAAGGAAGGAAGGGCGGATGGAAGAAACGATGGAAAAAATAAAGGAATGATGGATGAATGGAAGGAAGGAATAATGAATAGAAGAAAGGAAGGAAGGATGGATGGAAGGGAAGGAAGGAAGAGAAAGAAAGAATGGAAGGAAGGAAGGATGGATGGATGGAAGGAAGCAAGGAAGGATGGATGGATGGAAGGAAGCAAGCAAGGAAGGAAGGAAGGGAAGAGAGACAGATGGAAGGATGAAAGGGAGGTTAGAAAGATGGCAGGAAGGAAGAACGGAAGAAGGAAGAAAGGAAGGCAGGAAGTATGAAAGGAAGGATGGAAGAATGGATGAATAAATGGTAGGAAGGAATGAAGGAAGGAAGGAAAGAAGAAAAGAAAGATGGAAGAAGGAAGGAAGGTTGAAAGGAAAGAAGAAAGTGAAGAAGTTAGAAAGGAATGAAGGAGAGAAGGAAGGAAGGAAGGAAGGAAGGAAGGAAGGAAGGAAGGAAGGAAGGAAGGAAGGAAGGAAGGAAGGAAGTGATGGATGGGAGGAAGTAAGGAAGGAATAAAGGAAGAATGAATGGAAGGAAGAAAGAAAGGAAGGATGGATGGAAGGAAGGAAGCAAGGAAGGAAGGAAGGGAGGAGAGAAAGATGGAAGGATGAAAGGGAGGTTAGAAAGATGGCAGGAAGGAAGAATGGAAGAAGGAAGAAAGGAAGACAGGAAGTATGAAAGGAAGGATGGAAGATGGATGGATAAATGGCAGGAAGGAAGGAAAGAAGAAAAGAAAGGTGGAAGGAAAAAAGAAAGGGAGGAAGGAAGGAAGGTTGAAACGAAAGAAGAGAGTGAAGAAGTTAGAAAGGAATGAAGGAGAGAAGGTAGGAAGGAAAGAAGAGAAGGAAGGAAGGAGAGCAGGTAGGAAGGACGGAAGGCAGGAAGGTGGCTAGGGTTCATCTCTCCTGTAAGACCACTGATTACAGTAAACCTGTTCACAGAGCAAATAAAAGGATTAAATAAAGTGACGCCTCCCCCCTCCCCCGCAAGAAATCTCAGGGCTTTCTTAACCTGGGAGAAAAATAAAGCGCAATGGTTACCAACCAATACAAAAAGGCAGGAGGAGGACGTCTCAGAGGTCAAATGGTAGCCACTGCCCAGCAGTAACAGACATAAGGAAACCAAACATTCTCATGTTTCCATGGCACCCAGGGCTGGTCTGCAGGCCTGTGACAATAGTCTTCTTAAAGGGCCAGAGTCACGGAGTAGGTCTTCAAGAGGTGAACTATTGTCCTGGCTGGTTTGGCTCAGTGGATAGAGCATTGGACTGGGGACTGAAGGTCCCGTTTTCTATTCTGGTCAAGGGCACATGCCTGGGTTGTGAGCTGGATCCCCAGTGTGGGGCATGCAGGAGGCAGCCAATCCATGATTATCTCTCATCATTGATGTTTCTCCCTCTTCATCTCACTCTAAAATCAAGAAAAACATATTTTTTACAAGACAAATCTTATATAAAAGAAAGGAAGGAAGGAAGAAAGGAAGGAAGGAAGGAAGGAAGGAAGGAAGGAAGGAAGGAAGGAAGGAAAACAAAGGAAGGAAGGGAAAGGAGGGAGGGAGGGAAGCAATGAAGGAAGGAGTGATGGATGGGAGGGAGGAAGGAAGGATGAGAGGAAGGAAGGAAGGAAGGAAGAATGGATGGAAGGAAGGGAGGATGGAAGAAAGGATGGAAAAAAGAAAGGAATGATGGATGGAAGGAAGGAAGGAAGGAAGGAAGGAAGGAAGGAAGGAAGGCAGGAAGGAAGGCATGATGAATAGAAGAAAGAAAGGAAGGAAGCAAGGGAAGAAGGAAGGAGAGAAAAATGGAAGGACGAAAGGAAGGTTAGAAAGATGGCAGGAAGGAAGAAAGGAAGGCAGGAAGTATGAAAGGAAGGACGGAGAAATGGATGGATAAATGGCAGGAAGGAAGGAAGGAAAGAAGAAAAGAAAGATGGAAGGAAGTAAGGTTGAAAGGAAAGAAGAGAGTGAAGAAGTTAGAAAGGAATGAAGGAGAGAAGGTAGGAAGGAAAGGAGAGAAGGAAGGAAGGAATGATGGAAGGAAGGAAGAATGGAAGGATGGTTGTAAGAAGGAAGGAAAGAAGAAAAGAAAGATGGAAGGCAAGATGAAATGAAGGAAGGACCGAAGGAAGGAAGGAAGGAAGGAAGGAAGGAAGGAAGAAAGGAAGGAAGGAAAAGAAAGGAAGGAAGGAAGGAAAAGAAAGGAGGGAGGTAGGGAAGCAATGAAGGAAGGAGTGATGGATGGGAGGGAGGAAGGAAGGATGAGAGGAAGGAAGGAAGGAAGAATGGATGGAAGGAAGGGAGGATGGAAGAAAGGATGGAAAAAAGAAAGGAATGATGGATGGATGGAAGGTAGGAAGGAAGGAAGGAAGGAAGGAAGGAAGGAATGATGAATAGAAGAAAGAAAGGAAGGAAGCAAGGATGGATGGAAGGAAGCAAGGGAGGAAGGAAGGAGAGAAAGATGGAAGGACGAAAGGAAGGTTAGAAAGATGGCAGGAAGGAAGAAAGGAAGGCAGGAAGTATGAAAGGAAGGACGGAGGAATGGATGGATAAATGGCAGGAAGGAAGGAAGGAAAGAAGAAAAGAAAGATGGATGGAAGTAAGGTTGAAAGGAAAGAAGAGAGTGAAGAAGTTAGAAAGGAATGAAGGAGAGAAGGTAGGAAGGAAAGGAGAGAAGGAAGGAAGGAATGATGGAAGGAAGGAAGAATGGAAGGATGGTTGTAAGAAGGAAGGAAAGAATAAAAGAAAGATGGACGGCAAGACGAAATGGAGGAAGGACCGAAGGAAGGAAGGAAGGAAGGAAGGAAGGAAGGAAGGAAGGAAGGAAGGAAGGAAGGAAGGGAGGGAGGGAGGGAGGGAAGGAGGGAAGGAGGGAGATGGGAAGGAAGGCAGGAAGGTGGCTAGGGTTCATCTCTCCTGTAAGACCACTGATGACAGTTAACCTGTTCACAGAGCAAATGAAAGGATTAAATAAAGTGATCCCCCCCCCCCCCCCAGAAATCTCAGGACTTTCTTAACCAGGAGGGAAAATAAAGCGCAATCATTACCCAAGCAATACAGAAAGGCAGAGGAGGAAGTCTCAGAGGTATAAATGGTAGCCACTGCCAAGCAGTAACAGAAATAAGGAAACCAAACATTCTCATGTTTCCATGGCACCCAGGGCTGGTCTGCAGGACTGTGACAGTAGTCTTCTTAAAGGGTCAGAGTCAGGGAGCCGGTCTTCAAGAGGTGAACTATTGCCCTGGCTTGTTTGGTTCAGAGGATAGAGCATTGGCCCGGGGGCTGAAGGTCCCACTTTCTATTCTCGTTAAGGGCACATGCCTGGGTTGTGAGCTGGATCCCCAGTGTGGGGCATGCAGGAGGCAGCCAATCCATGATTCTTTGTCATCATTGATGTTTCTCTCTCTTCCTCTCTCTCTCAAATCAAGAAAACATATTTTTAAAAAGAAAAATCTTATATAAAAGAAAGGAATGAAGGAAGGAAGGAAGGATGGATGGAAGGCAGGAAGAAAGGAAAAAAGAAAGGAAGCAGTGATGGATAGGAGGAAGGAAGGAAAGGAAGGAAGGAGTGATGGATGGGAGGAAGTAAGGAAGGAATAAAGGAAGGAAGGGCGGATGGAAGAAACGATGGAAAAAATAAAGGAATGATGGATGAATGGAAGGAAGGAATAATGAATAGAAGAAAGGAAGGAAGGATGGACGGAAGGGAAGAAAGGAAGAGAAAGAAAGCATGGAAGGAAGGAAGGATGGATGGATGGAAGGAAGCAAGGAAGGATGGATGGATGGAAGGAAGCAAGCAAGGAAGGAAGGAAGGGAAGAGAGACAGATGGAAGGATGAAAGGGAGGGTAGAAAGATAGCAGGAAGGAAGAACGGAAGAAGGAAGAAAGGAAGGCAGGAAGTATGAAAGGAAGGATGGAAGAATGGATGAATAAATGGTAGGAAGGAATGAAGGAAGGAAGGAAAGAAGAAAAGAAAGATGGAAGAAGGAAGGAAGGTTGAAAGGAAAGAAGAAAGTGAAGAAGTTAGAAAGGAATGAAGGAGAGAAGGAAGGAAGGAAGGAAGGAAGGAAGGAAGGAAGGAAGGAAGGAAGGAAGGAAGGAAGGGATGGATGGGAGGAAGTAAGGAAGGAATAAAGGAAGAATGAATGGAAGGAAGAAAGAAAGGAAGGATGGATGGAAGGAAGGAAGCAAGGAAGGAAGGAGAGAAAGATGGAAGGATGAAAGGGAGGTTAGAAAGATGGCAGGAAGGAAGAATGGAAGAAAGAAGAAAGGAAGACAGGAAGTATGAAAGGAAGGATGGAAGATGGATGGATAAATGGCAGGAAGGAAGGAAGGAAAGAAGAAAAGAAAGGTGGAAGGAAAAAAGAAAGGGAGGAAGGAAGGAAGGTTGAAACGAAAGAAGAGAGTGAAGAAGTTAGAAAGGAATGAAGGAGAGAAGGTAGGAAGGAAAGAAGAGAAGGAAGGAAGGAGAGCAGGTAGGAAGGACGGAAGGCAGGAAGGTGGCTAGGGTTCATCTCTCCTGTAAGACCACTGGTGACAGTTAACCTGTTCACAGAGCAAATAAAAGGATTAAATAAAGTGACGCCTCCCCCCTCCCCCGCAAGAAATCTCAGGGCTTTCTTAACCTGGGAGAAAAATAAAGCGCAATGGTTACCAACCAATACAAAAAGGCAGGAGGAGGACGTCTCAGAGGTCAAATGGTAGCCACTGCCCAGCAGTAACAGACATAAGGAAACCAAACATTCTCATGTTTCCATGGCACCCAGGGCTGGTCTGCAGGCCTGTGACAATAGTCTTCTTAAAGGGCCAGAGTCACGGAGTAGGTCTTCAAGAGGTGAACTATTGCCCTGGCTGGTTTGGCTTAGTGAATAGAGCGTTGGCCTGGGGACTGAAGGTCCCGTTTTCTATTCTGGTCAAGGGCACATGCCTGGGTTGTGAGCTGGATCCCCAGTGTGGGGCATGCAGGAGGCAGCCAATCCATGATTCTTTGTCATCATTGATGTTTCTCTCTCTTCCTTTATCTCTAAAATCAAGAAAAACATATTTTTTAAAAGAAAAATCTTATATAAAAGAAACGAAGGAAGGATGGATGGAAGGCAGGAAGGAAGGAAAAAAGAAAGGAAGCAGTGATGGATGGGAGGAAGGAAGGCAGGCAGGAAGGAGTGATGGATGAGAGGAAGTAAGGATGGAATAAAGGAAGGAAGAATGGCCAAAACCGGTTTGACTCAGTGGATAGAGCATCAGCCTTCGGACTGAAAGGTCACGGGTTCGATTCTGGTCAAGGGCATGTACCTTGGTTGCGGGCACATCCCTAGTAGGGGGTGTGCAAGAGGCAGCTAATCGATGTTTCTCTCTCATCGATGTTTCTAACTCTCTATCCCTCTCCCTTCCTCTCTGTAAAAAATCAATAAAATATATTTTTTTAAAAAGGAAGAATGGGTGGAAGGGAGGATGGAAGAAAGGATGGAAAAAAGAAAGGAATGATGGATGAATGGATGGGAGGAAGGAAGGAATGATGAAAAAAGAAAGGAAGGAAGGAAGCAAGGATGGATGGAAAGGAAGGAAGAATGGATGGAAGAAAGGAAGGATGGAAGGAAGGAAGGAAGGAAGGAAGGAAGGAAGGAAGGAAGGAAGGAAGGGATGGAAGGGAGGAAGTAAGGAAGGAATAAAGGAAGAATGAATGGAAGGAAGAAAGAAAAGGATGGATGGATGGATGGATGGATGGAAGGAAGCAAGGAAGGAAGGAAGGGAGGAGAGAAAGATGGAAGGATGAAAGGGAGGTTAGAAAGATGGCAGGAAGGAAGAATGGAAGAAGGAAGAAAAGACAGGAAGTATGAAAGGAAGGATGGAAGAATGGATGGATAAATGGCAGGAAGGAAGGAAGGAAAGAAGAAAAGAAAGATGAAAGGAAAAAAGAAAGGGAGGAAGGAAGGAAGGTTGAAACGAAAGAAGAGAGTGAAGAAGTTAGAAAGGAATGAAGGAGAGAAGGTAGGAAGGAAAGAAGAGAAGGAAGGGAGGAGAGCAGGTAGGAAGGACGGAAGGCAGGAAGGTGGCTAGGGTTCATCTCTCCTGTAAGACCACTGATTACAGTAAACCTGTTCACAGAGCAAATAAAAGGATTAAATAAAGTGACGCCTCCCCCCTCCCCCGCAAGAAATCTCAGGGCTTTCTTAACCTGGGAGAAAAATAAAGCGCAATGGTTACCAACCAATACAAAAAGGCAGGAGGAGGACGTCTCAGAGGTCAAATGGTAGCCACTGCCCAGCAGTAACAGACATAAGGAAACCAAACATTCTCATGTTTCCATGGCACCCAGGGCTGGTCTGCAGGCCTGTGACAATAGTCTTCTTAAAGGGCCAGAGTCACGGAGTAGGTCTTCAAGAGGTGAACTATTGTCCTGGCTGGTTTGGCTCAGTGGATAGAGCATTGGCCTGGGGACTGAAGGTCCCGTTTTCTATTCTGGTCAAGGGCACATGCCTGGGTTGTGAGCTGGATCCCCAGTGTGGGGCATGCAGGAGGCAGCCAATCCATGATTATCTCTCATCATTGATGTTTCTCCCTCTTCATCTCACTCTAAAATCAAGAAAAACATATTTTTTACAAGACAAATCTTATATAAAAGAAAGGAAGGAAGGAAGGAAGGAAGGAAGGAAGGAAGGAAGGAAGGAAGGAACAAAGGAAGGAAGGGAAAGGAGGGAGGGAGGGAAGCAATGAAGGAAGGAGTGATGGATGGGAGGGAGGAAGGAAGGATGAGAGGAAGGAAGGAAGGAAGGAAGGAAGAATGGATGGAAGGAAGGGAGGATGGAAGAAAGGATGGAAAAAAGAAAGGAATGATGGATGGAAGGAAGGAAGGAAGGAAGAAAGGAAGGAAGGCATGATGAATAGAAGAAAGAAAGGAAGGAAGCAAGGGAAGAAGGAAGGAGAGTAATGGAATGACGAAAGGAAGGTTAGAAAGATGGCAGGAAGGAAGAAAGGAAGGCAGGAAGTATGAAAGGAAGGACGGAGAAATGGATGGATAAATGGCAGGAAGGAAGGAAGGAAAGAAGAAAAGAAAGATGGAAGGAAGTAAGGTTGAAAGGAAAGAAGAGAGTGAAGAAGTTAGAAAGGAATGAAGGAGAGAAGGTAGGAAGGAAAGGAGAGAAGGAAGGAAGGAATGATGGAAGGAAGGAAGAATGGAAGGATGGTTGTAAGAAGGAAGGAAAGAAGAAAAGAAAGATGGAAGGCAAGATGAAATGAAGGAAGGACCGAAGGAAGGAAGGAAGGAAGGAAGGAAGGAAGGAAGGAAGGAAGGAAGGAAGGAAGGAAGAAAGGAAGGAAGGAAGGAAAAGAAAGGAGGGAGGTAGGGAAGCAATGAAGGAAGGAGTGATGGATGGGAGGGAGGAAGGAAGGATGAGAGGAAGGAAGGAAGGAAGAATGGATGGAAGGAAGGGAGGATGGAAGAAAGGATGGAAAAAAGAAAGGAATGATGGATGGATGGAAGGTAGGAAGGAAGGAAGGAAGGAAGGAAGGAAGGAAGGAAGGAATGATGAATAGAAGAAAGAAAGGAAGGAAGCAAGGATGGATGGAAGGAAGCAAGGGAGGAAGGAAGGAGAGAAAGATGGAAGGACGAAAGGAAGGTTAGAAAGATGGCAGGAAGGAAGAAAGGAAGGCAGGAAGTATGAAAGGAAGGACGGAGGAATGGATGGATAAATGGCAGGAAGGAAGGAAGGAAAGAAGAAAAGAAAGATGGATGGAAGTAAGGTTGAAAGGAAAGAAGAGAGTGAAGAAGTTAGAAAGGAATGAAGGAGAGAAGGTAGGAAGGAAAGGAGAGAAGGAAGGAAGGAATGATGGAAGGAAGGAAGAATGGAAGGATGGTTGTAAGAAGGAAGGAAAGAATAAAAGAAAGATGGACGGCAAGACGAAATGAAGGAAGGACCGAAGGAAGGAAGGAAAGAAGGAAGAAAGGAAGGAAGGAAGGAAGGAAGGAAGGAAGGAAGGAAGGAAGGAAGGAAGGAAGGAAGAGGGAGGGAGGGAGGGAGGGAGGGAGGGGAGAAGGTGGGAAGGAAGGCAGGAAGGTGGCTAGGGTTCATCTCTCCTGTAAGACCACTGATGACAGTTAACCTGTTCACAGAGCAAATGAAAGGATTAAATAAAGTGATCCCCCCCCCCCCCAGAAATCTCAGGACTTTCTTAACCAGGGGGGAAAATAAAGCGCAATCATTACCCAAGCAATACAGAAAGGCAGAGGAGGAAGTCTCAGAGGTATAAATGGTAGCCACTGCCAAGCAGTAACAGAAATAAGGAAACCAAACATTCTCATGTTTCCATGGCACCCAGGGCTGGTCTGCAGGACTGTGACAGTAGTCTTCTTAAAGGGTCAGAGTCAGGGAGCCGGTCTTCAAGAGGTGAACTATTGCCCTGGCTTGTTTGGTTCAGAGGATAGAGCATTGGTCCGGGGGCTGAAGGTCCCACTTTCTATTCTCGTTAAGGGCACATGCCTGGGTTGTGAGCTGGATCCCCAGTGTGGGGCATGCAGGAGGCAGCCAATCCATGATTCTTTGTCATCATTGATGTTTCTCTCTCTTCCTCTCTCTCTCAAATCAAGAAAACATATTTTTAAAAAGAAAAATCTTATATAAAAGAAAGGAATGAAGGAAGGAAGGAAGGATGGATGGAAGGCAGGAAGAAAGGAAAAAAGAAAGGAAGCAGTGATGGATAGGAGGAAGGAAGGAAAGGAAGGAAGGAGTGATGGATGGGAGGAAGTAAGGAAGGAATAAAGGAAGGAAGGGCGGATGGAAGAAACGATGGAAAAAATAAAGGAATGATGGATGAATGGAAGGAAGGAATAATGAATAGAAGAAAGGAAGGAAGGATGGACGGAAGGGAAGGAAGGAAGAGAAAGAAAGCATGGAAGGAAGGAAGGATGGATGGATGGAAGGAAGCAAGGAAGGATGGATGGATGGAAGGAAGCAAGCAAGGAAGGAAGGAAGGGAAGAGAGACAGATGGAAGGATGAAAGGGAGGGTAGAAAGATGGCAGGAAGGAAGAACGGAAGAAGGAAGAAAGGAAGGCAGGAAGTATGAAAGGAAGGATGGAAGAATGGATGAATAAATGGTAGGAAGGAATGAAGGAAGGAAGGAAAGAAGAAAAGAAAGATGGAAGAAGGAAGGAAGGTTGAAAGGAAAGAAGAAAGTGAAGAAGTTAGAAAGGAATGAAGGAGAGAAGGAAGGAAGGAAGGAAGGAAAGGAAGGAAGGAAGGAAGGAAGGAAGGAAGGAAGTGATGGATGGGAGGAAGTAAGGAAGGAATAAAGGAAGAATGAATGGAAGGAAGAAAGAAAGGAAGGATGGATGGAAGGAAGGAAGCAAGGAAGGAAGGAAGGGAGGAGAGAAAGATGGAAGGATGAAAGGGAGGTTAGAAAGATGGCAGGAAGGAAGAAAGGAAGACAGGAAGTATGAAAGGAAGGATGGAAGATGGATGGATAAATGGCAGGAAGGAAGGAAGGAAGGAAGGAAAGAAGAAAAGAAAGGTGGAAGGAAAAAAGAAAGGGAGGAAGGAAGGAAGGTTGAAACGAAAGAAGAGAGTGAAGAAGTTAGAAAGGAATGAAGGAGAGAAGGTAGGAAGGAAAGAAGAGAAGGAAGGAAGGAGAGCAGGTAGGAAGGACGGAAGGCAGGAAGGTGGCTAGGGTTCATCTCTCCTGTAAGACCACTGGTGACAGTAAACCTGTTCACAGAGCAAATAAAAGGATTAAATAAAGTGACGCCTCCCCCCTCCCCCGCAAGAAATCTCAGGGCTTTCTTAACCTGGGAGAAAAATAAAGCGCAATGGTTACCAACCAATACAAAAAGGCAGGAGGAGGACGTCTCAGAGGTCAAATGGTAGCCACTGCCCAGCAGTAATAGACATAAGGAAACCAAACATTCTCATGTTTCCATGGCACCCAGGGCTGGTCTGCAGGCCTGTGACAATAGTCTTCTTAAAGGGCCAGAGTCACGGAGTAGGTCTTCAAGAGGTGAACTATTGCCCTGGCTGGTTTGGCTTAGTGAATAGAGCGTTGGCCTGGGGACTGAAGGTCCCGTTTTCTATTCTGGTCAAGGGCACATGCCTGGGTTGTGAGCTGGATCCCCAGTGTGGGGCATGCAGGAGGCAGCCAATCCATGATTCTTTGTCATCATTGATGTTTCTCTCTCTTCCTTTATCTCTAAAATCAAGAAAAACATATTTTTTAAAAGAAAAATCTTATATAAAAGAAACGAAGGAAGGATGGATGGAAGGCAGGAAGGAAGGAAAAAAGAAAGGAAGCAGTGATGGATGGGAGGAAGGAAGGCAGGCAGGAAGGAGTGATGGATGAGAGGAAGTAAGGATGGAATAAAGGAAGGAAGAATGGCCAAAACCGGTTTGACTCAGTGGATAGAGCATCAGCCTTCGGACTGAAAGGTCACGGGTTCGATTCTGGTCAAGGGCATGTACCTTGGTTGCGGGCACATCCCTAGTAGGGGGTGTGCAAGAGGCAGCTAATCGATGTTTCTCTCTCATCGATGTTTCTAACTCTCTATCCCTCTCCCTTTCTCTCTGTAAAAAATCAATAAAATATATTTTTTTAAAAAGGAAGAATGGGTGGAAGGGAGGATGGAAGAAAGGATGGAAAAAAGAAAGGAATGATGGATGAATGGATGGGAGGAAGGAAGGAATGATGAAAAAAGAAAGGAAGGAAGGAAGCAAGGATGGACGGAAAGGAAGGAAGAATGGATGGAAGGAAGGAAGGAAGGAAGCAAGGAAGGAAGGAAGGAAGGAAGGAAGGAAGGAAGGAAGGAGAGAAAGATGGGAGGATGAAAGGGAGGTTAGAAAGATGGCAGGAAGAATGGAAGAAGGATAAAAGGAAGGCAGGAAATATGAAAGGAGGAATGGATGGATAAATGGAAGGAAGGAAGGAAGGAAGGAAGGAAGGAAGGAAGGAAGGAAGGAAGGAAGGAAGAAAAAGAAAGAAAGAAAAAGAAAGAAAGAAAGAAAGAAAGAAAGAAAGAAAGAAAGAAAGAAAGAAAGAAGAAAGAAGGAAGGAAGGAAGGAAGGAAGGAAGGAAGGAAGGAAGAAAAAAGAAAAGAAAGAAAGAAAGAAAGAAAGAAAGAATGAATGAAAGAAGGAAGGAAGGAAGGAAAGAAGGAAGGAAGGAAGAAGAAAGAAAGGATGGAAGGAAAGAAGGAAGGATAGATAGATGGCAGGAAGGAAGGAAGGAAGGAAGGAAGGAAGGAAGGAAGGAAGGAAGGAAGGAAGGAAGGAAGGAAGGAAGGATGTGCGGGAGGCAGGTTGACCCACAGGTTGAGAACCGCTGCTGTAGAGCCTAAGACCATCGGAAAACACAGATATTTACATTACGATTCATAACAGTAGCAAAATGACAGTTATGAAGTAGCAACGAAAATAATTTTATGGTTGGGGGTCACCTCAACATGAGGAACAGTATTAAAGGGTCGCGGCATTAGAAAGGTTGAGAACCACTGCTCTAGAAGGTCAGCTTAGCAAAATCCCAATTCTGGGAGTTTGAAGACTCAAGGGCGTGACTTTGCCAAGTTCTAAAAGCAGTGTTCCCAGCGGAGGACTGGCAGCATCCTGGTGAAAACGACCTACTTAAGTCACCAGAAGGGTGTTTAAGCCCCTAAATTCTTGCCAATGTTCGATTGCTGCAGGGCTTGCGGCAGGTGTCATTGAGGTCTGGAGAGAATGGCATGAAGAATGCTTTCTTTGCTGGCCGTGGGAGTCGGGGTGCTGCAGTAGGCATACTGTTCTTCATTTCTTTTACTATTTTATTTTAGAAATATATCTTCTGTAACCCCCTGACACATCTGTGGGCCAGATGAAGGTCACATCCAGATCAGTTTAAGTTAAAATAATTTTGCATCTATCTCAGGAAATTGGGTAATGAAAATAAAGGTGAGCTTCAGGAAAAACCTCCCTGAGCTTAGAGATTGCTATTAGCAGTGGCGTCTGATGAGGGAGCCTCGGGTCTGAATCTGGGGGCCCTTGAGTGCTCTCAGCTCTTCCCAGCATGCTGCTGCTTCCTGCCAGAAATGAAGAGTTCTACTTCCTTGGGGCTCAAAATCACTTCACAGGTGTTAAGGCACCAAAGCTTTGCTTTTTAGTTGCCAAGTGGAGACCACCCAGGCATGTGAGAACTGCTGGGGTCCAGCTTTTCAGATGTGGGATATTTGCATTCATCTTCCCCCCTTAGTTTGATGAAGTTAACCTGATATGTGATATAAACATTGTTTCTCTGAGCTGTCAGGAGTGGCCACTGTCCTGGCCTGGTTCAGGCGATGCCATCCTTGGGACATTGGAACCAGTGTCCCCTTATCCAGTCAGGTGTATGCGTGGGAAGATGGGCTGATGGAGTTCAGCTCAGTTATTTTTCGTTGTTATGGGCCCTGGAATCACAAAGCATTGATTCTTTACTTTCTATATCCTTACCCTGACCCAGACCCTGACCCTGACCCTGACCCCAAGTGAAGCACCATTTCAAGACCCCATGGATTACTTAATTACTCAGAGAGCCTTCTAGGTCATGAAGAGAAATTGCTAGCCAGGTTTTCCTTCAAAATTTTTATAGCAAGCCTGGCTGGTGTGGCGCAGCTGTTGAGCGTTGACCCAGGAACCAAGAGTCACTGGTTCAATTCCCATTCAGGGCACATGCCCAGGTTGTGGGCTCGATCCCCAGTCGTGGGTGTGCAGGAGGCTGCCAATGTTTCCCATTGATGTCTCTGTCTCTCTATTCCTCTCCCTTTCTCTCTCGCTAAAAATCAATAAAAACATATTTTTTTAAAATTCACTTGCATTTTTTTATGATGATAATCTATAATGAAGCATGACATATTCTTGCATTATAAACAAACCAGGTCCCACCCCAGGGCCCTGAACGTGAAAGAGTGCCTTCCCAGGCCAGTGGGACCACTAATATGCCTGGTCAAAACTGTAAACAAAAAAATACCATCCAGGTCCCAAAATACAGTTGCCACCTTTCCGCCTCCTCCATGCCCAGGACAATAGTAAATGAGTAAAAGCTCAGTGTACCACTTCAGAAAAGTTATTAGTCGGTTTTCAATGACATTTATCTGTTATGGCATCATCCTCATGTTCATTTGGGGGCAGAAATAGTGACTTATTGCTACTGGGACGAAATCTGAAATGCTCTTTAAATATTGCTAAAATACACTGAGTGGCCAGATTATTATCATCTCTGAACGCATAATAATATGGCCACTCAAGTTACGGTATATCCTATATAATAAAAGGCTAATATGCAAATTGCCCCCTCGACCAGGAGTTCGACCAACAGGCAGGCTGGCCAACCGCCCATGTCCCCTCCCCCTGGCCAGGCTGGCTGGACCCCACCCATGCACGAATTCATGCACTGGGCCTCTAAAATACACACACACACACACACACACACACACACACACACACACACTGAGTGGCCAGATTATTATGCATTCAGTGTGTGTAATAATCTGGCCATCAGTGTAATAGTAGATGGTGTGATAGTGAGGCACAGCTGTTAAACCAGCCCAATTCCCTCTTCATTTCTATCAGCTCCTGGTGGGAAGGGCAGCCAGCAAGCTGGGAAGCATAGGTTCTTTGTTCTCTGTCTCACAATACGATCAAGTTTTGGCTTTTGTATTCACACAGAAATGACTTCTATTTGTCTTGATCCATCCTGGTCACAGGGTGTCCTTGTCTGATGTTGATGCTGGGCACGATATGAATGTTCAGCAGAACACCAAGACCAGCTCTGAGTAGCAGGCCAGCTCCTAGCCACAACAAATCCAAGCTGACAGGGCCACACTGTCAGGGGATGCTTTTCTTTTTCTCAGTCTTTACCATGAAATAAAATACAGGTACAAATCCCTACACACGAAAAAAAGCATAGCTGAATGAAAAAAAAATTTTTGGTTAATACTCGCTTGAGGATATTTTTCCATTGATTTTTAAAGAGAGTGGAAGGGAGAGGGAGAGACAGAGAGAAACATCAATGTGAGAGAGACATATCGATTGGTTGCCTCCTGCACACACCCAGACCAGGGCCGGGGAACCTGCAACCAAGGTGTGTGCCCTTGACCGGAATTGAACCCAGGACCCTTCAGTCCATGGGCCAACGCCTTATCCGCTGAGCCAAACTGGCTAGGGCAGATGAATGAATTTTTATAAATAAATACCCTTGTAATCACCATGCAGACCCAGAAATCCAGCTTTGTGAGCCACCCCAGAAGCTCTACAGGTCCCCCATATCAGTCCTAGACCCCAAAGGAGCCGCTATACTGTCACAGTCATCACTTCCTGTGTTTCTTTATCGTTTTCTCACATGGCTCTCTTCCAAGACATTGTACTTTGGTCTTGCTCATTTTAAAAAACTTGGTATGTCTTTTGAGTCTCTTTGAATCCATAGTTTCCCCTCTATTCTTTTCTTTCTTTAAAATAATTTATCTGTTGAAAAGTTAAGGCCAGTCAACCTATAAAATTTTTCAACATCTGGATTTTGCTATTTCCTCTTCTTGGGCAGTTCAACCTTGACCACTGTCCTCTTTATTTCCTTCCAGTGTCATCTGGATCCAGAGGTCTGAATGGACTCAAGTTCACTGTCTTTGGTAAGTCTTTAGGTGGTGTGTTCTTTGCTCAAGAGGCATATTCCATCTCGTTGTCTCCTAAGTAAATTCTCTAAGAAAAATGTGTGCTGCTTGCCCTGGCTGGTTAGGCTCAGTGGATAGAGTGTCAGCCTGCGGAATGAAGGGTCCCGGGTTCCATTGCAGTCAAGGGCATATGTCCCAGTTGCGGGCTCAATCCCCAGTAGGGGGCGTGCAGGAGGCAGCCAATCAATGATTCTCATCATTGATGTTTCTCTCTCTCTCCCTCTTCCTTCTCTCTGAAATCAATAAAAAAATATTTTAAGAAAAGAAAGAAAAACATGCCCTAGCTCATTTGCCTCAGTGGATAGAGCATCGGCCTGTGGACTGAAGGGTCCCAGGTTCGATTCTGGTCAAGGGCACATGCCCGGGTTGCAGGCACATCCCCAATGGGGGCCATGAGGAGGCAGCCGATCAATGATTTGCTCTCATCATTGATGTTTCTATCTCTCCCTCTCCCTCTCCCTTCCTCTCAAATCAATAAAAATATATTTAAAAAAATAAGAAAAACATATGCTGTCTGTTTTCAGGTGTGAAACACTGACTTGAACAGCTCAACCCCAACCCCCCCCCCCCAAGGAGGCCAGCTGTGCTAGGCAATCCTGCCCGGAAGAAGCCCAGAAGGCACTGCTGAGAAAGGCTTCTGGAGCACAAAAGGTCAGGGACAGACCTGGGATGGGACTAGATGTCTCCTCCCCTTACATGTCTGTGAATAATTTCCATTTCCCACTAGTTTGACATGCAGTGTGGAAGTGCCTGTCATTCGGAAACATTTAAAATAGAGAATGGTGACATCTGGCACCGATCACACTTCTTTGTGATATGGTGAACAATGCATGGTCTAGTACCGTGGTCGGCAAACTGCGGCTCGCGAGCCACATGCGGCTCTTTGGCCCCTTGAGTGTGGCTCTTCCACAAAATACTACGGCCTGGGCGAGTCTATTTTGAAGAAGTGGCATTAGAAGAAGTTTAAGTTTAAAAAATGTGGCTCTCTTGCCCTAGCTGGTTTGGATCAGTGGATAGAGCGTCGGCCTGCGTACTGAAGGGTCCCAGGTTCAATTCCGGTCAAGGGCACATGCCCAGGTTGTGGGCTTGATCCCCAGTGGGGGTCGTGCAGGAGGCAGCCGTTCCATGACTCTCTCTCATCATTGATGTTTCTATCTCTCCCTCTCCCTTCCTCTCTGAAATAAATAAAACTATTAAAAAAGTGGCTCTCAAAAGAAATTTCAGTCGTTGTCCTGTTGATATTTGGCTCTGTTGACGGATGAGTTTGCCGACCACTGGACTATTATAATGTAAGAGTTATGCATGCGAATTGCTATCACTGGAATGTAGGATTCTGTGCTTGCACCCACAATGCAGTAAGTACTCGGCTGTCGCTTCTTCACTGGTTCAATGAAATAAGTAAGGAAAATATAGCTCGGGGTGATGAAGTGACACTGTCACCATTGGTGACGGTGCCAGGCCCTCCACAATCAACAGAGCTTCGTGTCAGCTATTCTAAAAGGTAAAGAGCTCAACTAACAAAGAGACCATTCATCTCTTGCTCATGTGAACATATACTGTGACCCCTTTGCTGATCTCATTCCCGGTTTCAGTCATAGTCCCATCAGGAAAACAGAACTCATAACAGTTCATTTAACAGAGTGAATTTACTATACGGAGTTAGGTAAGTTGGTGTTGGAAGTTGGAAAACAGATAAAGGGAACGTGGAGATGGTAACTGCTGGAGACAGCCAGGACCCCCAGGAAGGGAGAGAGAGAGAGAGAGCGAGAAACATCCATGATGAGAGAGAATCATTGATCGGCTGCCCCACACTGGGGATCAAGCCCGCAACCCAGGCATGTGCCCTTGACCGGAATCAAACTGGGGACCCTTCAGTCTGCAGGCCGACGCTCAAACTGGGGACCCTTCAGTCTGCAGGCCGATGCTCTAGGGCAGCAGTGAGCGTCCTTTCCATACAGAGACCAGCGCATACCCTCTGGCCTGCTTCAAACACCGCGCTGCTCCTGCCTCTGTGCTTTTGGACAAAAGCCTCTGACCAAATGCCCTTGCCCACTTGGCAAATTCTTACTCAGCTTTGAGGTCCATCGCCCATGTCACCTCCTCCAGAAGTCTCCTGGGAAAATCCAGGCTAAACCTGGCTCTGTGATCACCATCTCCCATCACTCCATTGTGAGAGTCTTTATCCCAGTCTATTACAATATTTGAATCTTTTCTGGTATTTCCTCCACTAGACGGTGAACAAGGCAGACATTTGGTTTCCTTTCTTTCTGTATTTCCAGCTCCCAGCTTAGGGCCTGGCATATAGTAACCACTAATCCATGTTCTTTAATCATGGTAGCCAAAGATACATCATTGTTGTCTTTCATGCACGTTGGATCTAGTTTTTAGTTGCTACCATCTGATTGGGGGTTGAGGGGGTCCTGACTTTAAAATGTGGTTACAGCCCAATTGGCATGGCTGAGTGGTTGAGCACTGACCTATGAACCAGGAGGTCACAGTTCGATTCCTGGTCAGGGCACATGCCTGGGTTGCGGGCTCAATCCCCAATGTGGGGCATGCAGGAGGCAGCCGATCCATGATTCCCTCTCATCACTGATGTTTCTCTCCCTCTCCCTCTTCCTTCCTCTCTGAAATCAATAAAATTATATTTTAAAAATAAAATAAAATGTGGTCACAATGGTTTACCACCACTTGTGCTCTGGGTCAAGTTCCTAATGGGGCTTAAGCCCACCAGAGTTGCCACTGTTGGGCATTAAAGTGACTTAGTGAGCAAACCCAAATTTAGGATCTTGTATTGGTTTTTAGCCCTCACATAGCCCGGCTCCAGTGCACCTAGAAATCGTTATTGGCCAGCTCAGAATTCGTTCAGGCTCTTGCCTTGCCCTTGACCTACATTCCTCATCTGTAAATAATTTACATTCACCTGGCGTTTTGTTTGGGGAAGGGAGCTGCGTTGTCAAGGCAGCAAGGTGGCGGCCCCAGCCCTCAGCTGGAGAGGTCTGTCTCAGCAAATCCTCCCCGAGGGACCGGCCCTCACTGTCCTGAGTTCGGCTGGGGGTGAATGCTGGCAGGCAGCCCCATCTCCTGGCTCTCTGTGCTAGAAACAGGCTGGGAGAAAGCAAACAAATTTACTTGCAAAGGGGGAGCCTATAGCAAGAATGACAGGGATGGACAAGCTGGAGCACAGACACACTGAGTTTGAGTGATGCAGATCCATAGGGACCGCAGCCTTAGGGACATAGGAAGTAGTACAGATGGGCTCAGATGGGTGGCTTCCAGCTATGTGAAGGCAGCTTTGAATACATCTGCATGTTATAGGCTGAGGAAATTTGGGCCTCATTTCATAGTATATTATAACGGATCACACAGGGGTGGAGAAGAAAATAAGTCCAGCTTCAAAGCAGATATTCATAGAATGCCATCCTCTTCTTCTCAAAGGAAATGCATGCGCCATATAAAATACATATCACAGTAGTCGGGGAAAAGTCAGGAGTAAGGAGAGGGAATAGAACCAATAAGTAGATGTAGGGAGTGGTTATAGGGTTAAGCCTCGGACTGACCTGTTGGCAAAGCCGCAAACAAGTCCCAGCTTAGAGGGCACAACCCTCTTAGCATAATTAAGCTTGACCTTATGACACTCCCTAGATCTTTCCTGGGTAGCTAATGGGCTGTGGGAGGGGCAGCAAGTGCTGCCAAAACAAGTAAAACTCACAAGAACATTGTAAATTACCTTGTTTACCTCTGGCTATAAAATACAGGCTCAGCTTGCAGTCTGGATCTGTTCTGTGGTCTCAGCCAGGCACAGAAGATCCACCTAGACCCAGCTTATCCTCTTTGTCTGTCTTTTCTTCATCCTTCACCGAACCCTTGGCTGTGCTGGCACAGCACAAGTAGGAACAAGGGTCGAGTCTTTATGGGCTCTTTATTCAGATGGCCGGCGATCTGAGAAGACGGTGGGTTATGTGCTCTAAAAAGGTGGTCTTACATTTGATCTCAGGCTGACTCTGTTTAGAAGGAGAAGAAAAGTGTAGGTAAAGGGTTTGGAATTCGGGAGAAAGTAGGTAAGGGGTTTGGAATGTGGGGGGAAAGGTTAATCAGATAAAAGCTACAGTCCATGATTTTCCAAGCATTTCTTCATCTGCTGACCTGTGAGTGTGTGTGTGTGTGTATGCGCGCGCACGTGCGTGTTCCATGATTCTTTATCTGCGTCCTGGGTGGTGGATGTTCTCTCCCTGAAGCACGATGGCTCAGATACCATCGTGGCTGATTGCAGTCCTCCTGGGGCACAGAGGTCAAAATGCTAGTGCGTCTCCTGAAGTCAGGGCAGATCCAGTCGTACATCCCAGTCCTTGGGGCAATAGCGTTCTATGTGCATCAGTGACCAACCCTAGTAACTACAGATATAAAGCTAGAAATTTTAACTTCCTGAGTTCCCCATCATATGCAAGGCTAGGAAGAACCAGTGTGAAGAAGTGGGGTGACCGGGAGTGGCACCAGGGGACAGTCTCTCAGTGTCTCCAAAGGAGACATTGTCTGCTGGCTCAGACTGAGTGTGGGCCAGAATTCCAGGATCTGGGGGGAGGAGAGGAGCTTAACCAAATATTGGTTATCAAGCATTTTCTTCTGATTGATCAGTGGGCACAAAACAGCTCAGTGAATAATTTTTAAGACAAAGAATGGGAATTTGGAGAGTCCGGGTCTGGCCTTACGCTAGGTAAACAAGGGGATTATCTATAAATCTTATCAGAGTCATTTGGGGAAAGGTGGTTCTATACCATTTCCAGGAACACAAAAAGCATGGGGCCTGGCCAGTGTGGCTCAGTGGTTGAGCGTCGACCTGTGAACCATGAGATCACAGTTCGATTCCTGGTCAGGGCACATGCTGGGGTTGCAGGCTTGATCCCCAGTAGGAGGCATGCAGGAGGCAGCCGATTCATGATTCTCTCTCATCATTGATGTTTCTATCTCTCTCCTCTCCCCTCCCCTCCCCTCCCCTCTCCTCCCCTCCTCTCCTCTCCTCTCCTCTCCCCTCCCCTCCCCTCCCCTCCTCTCTCTCTCTCTCTCTCTCTCTCTCTCTCTCACTCTCTCTCTCTCTCTCCCCCTCCCTCCCTTCCTCTCTGAAATCAATAAAAATACCCTATCTAATAAAGAGGGAATATGCTAATTGACCATCACTCCATCACAAAGATGGCTGCACCCACAGCTGAGGCCAAGTTCCCATAAGGAGCCTTAACAAGCAATCAGCAGGGACCTGAGGTTACACCCTCCCCCGCCCCCGTGGGGCTTGACAGGGGACCTCAAGGTGTGCTTCCCATCCTGGTGCTGGACTAAGGGACTTCAGGTTGCTCCCCCCACCCCAGCACCAGGCCGGGGGACCTCAGGCCACACCCCCCACCTGGTGGGGCTTGACAGGGGACTTCAGGCCACGCCCCCCACCCCAGAACCAGGCCGGGAGGCCTCAGACCTCACCCCCGCCTGGCAGGGCTTGACAGGGGACCTCAGGCCACACACCTTGCCCCAGCACCCGGCGAGGGGACCTGAATTTGTGCCCCCCTGCCTGGATGGGCTTGATAGGAGACCTCAGGCCATGCCCCCCACCCAGCAGGGCTTGATAAGGGACCTCAAGGTGCACCCCCAGTGCTGAGTCGGGGGAACTCAGGCTGTGCCCCTGCTCAGTGGGGCTTGAGGGAGTCCTGAAGCTGTGGCCCCCCTCCTGGTGCTGGGCCAGGGCACCTGAGGCTGCGCCCCCCCCCCACCTGGTGGGACTTGACAGGGAACCTCAGGCCATGCCCCCCACCCAGCAGGGCTTGACAGGGGATCTCAGGGCATGTTCCCCACCTAGTGGGGCTTGACAGGGGATCTCAGGCCGTGTCCTCAAACTGGCAGGCATTGATGGAGGACCTCAAGGCACGACCCCCACCCCAGTGTGGGCTGGGGGACCTCAGGCCACACCCCCAGTCCTGGTGCCAGGCCAGGGGACCTAAGGCTACGCTCTTGCCTGGCAGGGCTTGACAAGGATGGGACTGGCCGGGTCTGGATCTAGCCCAATGGGGGAGGGGGGCCGGCCAGGTCTGGGTCTCACGCGATTTTGAGGTGCATGTGGGTGGGCGGGGACTTGACTCTCCGTCCCGTGGTGAGCCCCAGACTCTGATAGGAGGAAGGTTTTCATATACATTTTACTAATTTTCTTTCATCTCTGACACTTCTATTATTATAGAGAAAGAGCAAATAGCAATATTAAATTATTTCCTCTAATCCCCTTTTAATGTGCACAAATTTCATGCACCAGGTCACTAATATTAAAATAAATAAAAGAATTGAGATGAACTTTTTAAAAAATATATATTTTATTGATTTTTACAGAGAGTAAGGGAGAGGGATAGAGAGCTAGAAACATTGATGAGAGAGAAACATCGATCAGCCGTCTCCTGCACATTCACCACTGGGGATGTGCCCGCAACCAAGGTACATGCCCCTGACCAGAATCGAACCCGGGACCCTTCAGTCCACAGGCCAACGCTCTATCCACTGAGCCAAACCGGTCAGGGCAGGATTAACTTTCTTTTAAAAGCATAGGGAGGTTTCTTTGTTTTTTAATTGAGGTGTAATTGACATGTAACTTTCTATTAGTTTCAGGTGGAGGACATGATTCAATATTTCTATATATTGTGAAATGATCACCACAGTATCAGTTTAATTTCTATCATCTTATAGTTACAAAATTTTTTTTTCTCGTGATGAGAACTTCTAAGACTTCCTGTCTCTGCAACTTTCACATACAGAATATACACTGAGTGGCCAGATTATTATGATCTCTGAACGCATAATAATCTGGCCACTCAGTGTATATCCTATATAATAAAAGGCTAATATACAAATTGTCCCCTCCACCAGGAGTTCAACCAGCAGGCAGGCCGGCCAACCGCCCATGTCCCCTCCCCCTGGCCAGGCTGGCCGGACCCCACCCATGCACGAATTCATGCACTGGGCCTCTAAAACACACACACACACACACACACACACACACACACACACACACTGAGTGACCAAGGGCGTGTGTTTTCATGGCATATTCTTTTGAATTCTATCCAAAAATAAACTAAACATTTAAACAGATCCTAACTTTTCAAATAAATGTTAAATTAATAAATAGAAAAGCACAGATTCCAGAAGCTCTTGGCCATGGTTTCGGGTTCTTCCCAATGACTGGCTCTAGAAAGAAGTCGTGGGCAGTGCTCAGGCAACTCCGCTGAAAGCGAAGAGAGGTTAGAAAGGTTTCCCGGGTTTTGATACCGAGGTTCCGAGTTTCGCTTCTAAGATACGCGGGGCGCTGTGTGGTCAAGCCAGCACCCCCCCAACGCTGCAGAAACCTGCCCCTCTCCGTGTGGGTTTAATTTCACAGGCAGGCATTGTGTTGCATCGCAGGGAACGCGCTGTTTTCTAATCTCCGCTTCTCACGCAAACCTGAACAAATCCTGAAACAGGAGACAAACTCCAGCCCAAACATATGCAAATGGAGCCTTGCTATTCCATTGCTCTGCCCAAAGGGATCTTGCTTCTGTCACAGGGAGACCTTGGTTGGTAGGGGCCGCTGGGGACAGCGTGGCAGGATTGGGGACTTGCTCTCACCCCTGGATCTGCTCTTTTTCTGCTCCACATTTTCAGCTTCAGCCACGATCTGCTTCCTTCATCGGCCTGTCACTGCCCAGTCATATTCTGGCCCTGGCCTTTTGTCCTCCAGGGCCGTAGGCGAGGCTTACACGCCCAGAGATGCCGGCCTTCTGAGGACCCGGGCTGCACGGAGCATTTGCTAACTTGATCTGCCCCTTCTGAGCCCCAGAAACTTGATTTCAATCACAGAAGTTCACCAGTTCAATTCTAGTAATAATAATGGAAAGGGTTGTTTTACTAAAGGTATCATAATGACAGCAGGAAAGTTAGTCAAAATTTTCTTTTTTTAAAATATATTTTTATTGATTTCAGAGGGGAAGGGAGAGGGAGAGAGAGAGAGATAGAAACATCAATAATGAGAGAGAATCATGGATTGGCTGCCTCCTGCAAGCCCCACACTGGGGATTGAGCCCGCAACCCGGGCATGTGCCCTGAACGGGAATCAAACCGTGATCTCCTGGTTCATAGGTCGAAGCTCAACCACTGAGCCACACCAGTGGGGCTAGAAGTTTTTTTAACAACAAGAAAAAATGAATTAACTCATAATAAGCAACCAAACACTGAAAATGTGATTCTCCTTGGATTGTTTAGACATTTAGCTTTACCCCATTGATTGAATCCTATGCTTGGTTCGTTGCCATAGAAGCTGGATGGTGACAATCCTGATTATCACCTCTAACTTGACTAACTACCATTCCTCTCTTCCAGTATCTTTCTTTTTGCAATAATGTAGAATCTCCAAGAGAAAGTAACCATCTGTAACATTACAATGCTCTTCCCACTTAAAAAAAAAACTTAAATATCCCTAATGGCTTTAAAAGATGATGGCTTTTTAAGGGGGAAAAGGCTGATATCAGAGAGGTACAACATTTCTTAAACCAACATATGGAAAGTATTACACGCCAAGAAGGGAAAGAATCCTGAATTACATCCAGGACAGCTCCCCGGTTATAATTATAAACACTTATGAAATCACTGATGTATAAGTGCAGCAATATGAAGCCATCGACTCTTGGCCAGAGACGAGCAAAGATTTTTTTTTCATTCCAAAGCTAATGATTTCTATTTGTAACACTCACAAACGGAAACCAGCATTTTCATTGCATTTCTTAATGAAAATGATAAATGGGCCATTTTTGGATGAATGAGCAGATTTCCTAGTATTCATTGGCAAGGAAAGTACAAAAGAGGGAAAATGTCCCTCAGCAAAGCATCTATGCACCTTTTCTCTCTGGCCTGACAACCAAAAATTACATGAAAAATGGGTGTCATACAACCATCTGAGTTGGACCTCATCTCAGGGCTCCTGAGGGGAGATTCTCCGGTATAACAAAGCTGAGAGGTCCTAACCACTGTGACTAAACGGAGACACAGCAAGCCCTGTGAGCAGAGGAGGATGCAGATGTTCTGGAATAACACTCCTAGACCTTGGAATATACGAGGCAGTGTTTATGAGGTTGCCAGTCCATGGTATGTAATAGGTACTGCTGCTGTCGGAGGGTTTAGTAGAGAGTTAAAATCAGCAGCTCACCCTAGCTGGTTTGGCTCAGTGGATAGAGCATCGACCTGCAACTGAAGGGTCCTGGGTTCGATTCCGGTCAAGGGCACATGCCCAAGTTGTGGGCCCGATCCCCAAAAGAGGGCATGCAGGAGGCAGCCGATCAATGATTCTCTCATCATTAATGTTTCTCTCTCTCTCTCTCTCCCTTCCTCTCTAAAATCAATAAAAATATATATTAAAAATAATTTTAAAAAATCAGCAGCTCTTTGCCTTGCACACTGAATTTACTATTGGTCCTGGCAAAATTACTAACCTTTCCAAACCTACAATCATTTCATCAGTGTTGCTTTTGTATTCTTCCCAGCTTCCACACTTTGTCTCTCTCAGAATTCTTCATTCTTTCCTACAGTTTTCTGTTCTCTTCCATAATTTGAATCCTTTCCCACATTTCTCAGTCTCTCCTAAATTCTCTCATCCCCCTCACAATTCTCCCTTCTCTCCCACAACCCTCCATTCTCTCCCACAATTCCCTGTATCTTCCAAAGTTCCCAATCCATCCCACAATTCCACATCTCGCTTACAATGCTGTGCTCTCCCACAATTCCTGGTCTCTTCTACAGTTCTCCATGTTTTTCTACAATTTCTTGTTTTCCTTTATTTTTCTCTGTTCTTCCACACAATTCTATGATTTGATTTCATTTTCTTTCACAGTAATTCTATGTTCTCTCACAATTCTCCATTCTCTCCCAGATTTCTTTCCACAATTCCCATTTCTCCCCAAATTCCCATTTCCCCCACAATTCCAGTTACTCTCAAAATTTTGTCTCTCCTACAATTTTGTTTCTCAGGAGAAGCTTCCCACAATTCTCCCTTGTCTTGGATAATTCTCCATTCTCTCCCACAATCTCTGCTTCTCCCACAATTTTCCATTCTCTCCTACAACTCCCAATTTCATTGTTGCATGCCTCTCCCACAATGCTTGTGTGTTTTTTCTCCTTTGATACTTTCCCCTTAATTCCTACTGCCAGAACCCTAAAGACTTCATTTTTCATTTTTCTTTTTTTAAAATATATTTTTATTGATTTCAGAGAGGAAGGGAGAGGGAGAGAGAGATGGAAACATCAAGGATAAGAGAGAATCATTGATTGGCTGCCTCCTGCACGCCCCGCACTGGGGATGGAGCCCAAAACCCGGGCCTGTGCCCTGACCGGTAATCCAACCGTGACCTCCTGGTTCATAGGTCCACACTCAACCAATGAGCCACACTGGCCAGCAAGACTTCATTTTTCAAACAAGGTCTAAGCTCTCCATACCTATGGATTATAGTCCCTGGACTCCAATTCTAGAAACGACACCTTGATGTGGTCTTCTTAGAGCTATTATTGCCTGTTAGACTTCAGGGTGAAATAATCTGTTCTGTGTTTCTCTAGAAGTAAAATGCAGAAAAAAAATCCTTAACTCTACAGCTCTAAACTCAAAACAGCATTTATACAATATATAATGTATAGGCCACTGTCAAAACCCATATTTTACTTAAAATACCAGTCCTGTCTGCCTTGGCTAACTCTAAACTCCCTTAAAAAAACTTTTAAAGTCCCCAAAGTCTAGGACTATAACCTTTCTGCCACTATGATTCTCTATAAATATATATTTCTGGCGATTTAAACTCCAAAGGCTCCCCTGAGCTGCTTTCAGCTGCTTAAATGATTGATTTTAAATGTCAACATTTATAATGCCCAGGGGCCTACATTTGCAAAACCTTTAACTGTATGTTTTGTATCATTTACAACCCACTATAACACTTAAAAGTCACTTTAGTATGACTTTCCTTTGTCTTATGCCTTACTCAAAAGTAGCAGAGCTGTGGGTCAGAACATTGTGGTTTGGGGCAAGTTGTTATCTGCTCATATACAATTTGCAAGATTTTCTACTTTCTAAAGATTGTTTTATAAAACGATCCATGAAAGGAGGGATAAAACAGGGACAAACACTTATCTGTACAGAACACAAAGAATGTATCTTCTTCCTTCCTTGTTTCCACAGCACCCTGAGTACTTCCGTTACCACTTATGCCATTAATTCTAATAATATATTTACATTTCTGTCACCCAGGGCAAGGGATTATATCTTATTCATCTTTATATCCCATCAAACACAGTGTTCAGCACATGATTGGCATGGGTACAGCGAATGTTTGTTAAAGGAATAAGTGTAAACCATGTATAAGAGCTTTTTGAAAATAGGTGTATATGTAAAAAAGAAAAAAGAGTTTTGTTTTAGAAAGTTTTTCTATCTTTATTCTTTAAAAAAAGGGCTCAAAAATGTAGTTCCAATTTTATAGTCCACAGAACATCTCTCAACCAAACTTCCCCAAATTAACTTGGAGTGATTTTGAGTCAGAGTCTTTATGTTTAAGGCCCGTCTAAACTGAGTTGCCTGGGTTTAGTTCTCACAAATCATTGTGTAGGCTTTATGTAGGAAAAAAGAAATAGACAAGCCTTGCAGGGTATGCTAAGTGATTATTACATTCATTGTGAGCAGGAAAACAGCAAAGGATATTTACACGTGGAGCAGGAAGGAAGTGTACAGGATGGACTCAAGCCATACCTACTCCCAACAGAGACAAAAAGAAAAGCCCCTGATGACTGAGTGCCTTAAGTTGGAAACTTAAGAATTTGGTAAAAGTCAAGGGAGCTAACATTCAGACAATGAGAGTTCATTCACGGCCAGGGAACTTTTCTATAGAATAGTGACATTTAAAGGGTCATAGCCTCCCTTAAAAATCAGATGAAAGCCATATTGTTTCTCACCAGAACATACTTCCTTTCATATAAAACGTTATTTGCTGTTTCTGGTGGTGAACTTGACTCCAGCCCACCACCACCAGGCTATGAATCTGCTATGAAGAATGAAATCTGGACCTAGCTGCTTTAGCTCAGTGGATAGAGCATCAGCCCGCAGACTGAAGGGTCCCAGGTTCGATTCCGGTCAAGGGCATGTACCTTGGTTGCAGGTTTCCCAGCCCTAGTCAGGGTGCATGTAGGAGGCAACCAATCTATGTGTCTCTCTCACATTGATGTTTTTCTCTGTCTCTCCCTCTCCCTTCCACTCTCTCTAAAAATCAATGGAAAAAGATCCTCAGGTGAGGATTACCGCCCCCCCCCCCAATGAAATCCGGTGGCAAAATTAATCTCTGGTGAGATCTGACTTAAAAATCCATGTTCTTTCTATTAGATTAATAGATAATCTTAGATGAGATAGTTAACTGCTCTATATCTCACATTCTTCATCTGTAAAATGGTGTGATAATACCTATCTTACAGGTGTTGTCTAGAGTAAATCAGTACTCTCTATAAAATGTCTATCCCTTAGTAATCATCCACAAATGTCAATTTCTTTTTCTTCCTCGAGGAGAAAGTAGAGAGTTCTAAGAGCTGGCAAAGTCCAAGGGGGGAATGAATCAAGGTGTCATTTTTTTCTTTTAATTTCACCTTAGTGATTCTCCCCAAGAGGTCAGACTCATTATGTTAAAGAAAACAAGACATTCTAAAAACTGCATGCTAGTTGTCCAGCCCAAGTCACCAGGGAGGAAAAAAACAACAAAGGAACTGACTGGTAGACACATTTCCACCAGGTGGTCTCCACTGCCTGGCACAGGACCTGCCACTTCGTAGGTTCTAGTTCAACGTTTTAGCAAGAATGGAGGGAGAGTGTGTTATGTGTATATTTTCAGAAAGCACAAAAATATCCCATTACACCTGTTCTATGCAGGAGGCTAAATGGAAATAGATTAGGAGAGCAAAATGTAGCCCTGTAAAAGGTGTGGATGATTTTATGAGATTCCGATCAAAGACTGTTTTTCCTTTGGAGAACAGAGTAGGGTCCCCTAAAGAGAAGTTCTCTTCAAAGTCAGCAACACCAGGGTGATTATTAAAAACCCCTGCCTCTGCGTGGCAATTTGTATCCAATCTGGCAACACGTCATTTCCCGGTTCCTTCTCTGTTGCTCCAACTACCCGATGGCACTTTTGTCCCCCAGGAAATAATAGGTGGGTTCGCCAAAAGGCATTTGACCTCCTCCGGAAGTTTCCTGTTGTAATGTTCATCACTTCCTTTAAGATTACAGAAGGGAAGCCGGCTCTGGAAAAAAAGACAGTAGAAACAGCATCAAAATGCTGAAAACAAAACTAGGATGTGACAGATCAAGGTTATATAAGATGCTATTCTAACCCTTTATAACACAGGGCTAAGAAAGCAGGATGGCCCCATGCTTTAAGCCAGTGGTCGGCAAACTCATTAGTCAACAGAGCCAAATAGCAACAGTACAACGATTGAAATTTCTTTTGAGAGCCACATTTTTTAAACTTCAACTTCTTCTAACACCACTTCTTCAACATAGACTTGCCCAGGCCGTGGTATTTTGTGGAAGAGCCACACTCAAGGGGCCAAAGAGCCGCATGTGGCTCGCGAGCCGCAGTTTGCCGACCACATTTTTAAGCTGATTGTGTTTTATTAGAACTTTAAAAAAACAATGGTGTATTTGGAAGAGGGAGTGATTTGGATCCGAATATTTAGGAAGAAGTGGCATGAGCACAACCATCATTTTCAATTCAACTGCTGGCCATTAGGTGGCAGCAATGTGATGCCCCGCCCATCTCCTCCCCAGCTGGACAGCACCAGTAACTTGTCTGCAGTCAGCATCTATGGGATATTCTTCTTCTCCTTCTCCTTCTCCTTCTCCTTTTCCTTCTCCTTCTCCTTCTCCTTCTCCTCCTTCCCCTCCTTCCTCCTTCCCCTCCTTCCTCCTTCTTCTCCTTCCTCCTCCTCCTCCTTCTTCTTCATTTTTATAGATTTCAGAGAAGAAGGGAGAGAGAAACATCAATGATGAGAGAGAGTCATTGATCACTGCTTCCTGCACGCCTCCTAGTGGGGATTGAGCCCACAAACCGGGCATGTGCCCTTGACCAGAATCAAACCAGTGACCTCTTGGTTCCTGAGTCGAAGCTCAACTGCTGAGCCACAATTGGCCGGGCTCTGCTCTCAGCGCAGCAGGCAGAAGTCCTCGGACCTGCACTCTGGTGGAAACCTTCAGGCAATGACTGAACAGAGATGGTGTCTAAATACCCCAGCCCCCTGGCCTTTCAGGTGAGACCCAGGTTCTAGGCTGGCTTAGGGAGGTGCCTGGCAGCATGGAGCTGCAGTCACCCCAATGATACCCTGATACACACCTACTATTGCTTACCTTCCCTCTCTGGACTCACCCCCTCTCCCCCTCCCAGGGCTCTGCTCCTCCAGAACAAACCGCCACCAATCCAGTCTTTTCCTCAGGGTCTGCTTGTGGGCAAACCCACACCAAGAGGAACTTTATATCCCACCTGCTTTAGGATGGTGGCAGGTATACAGTCCATACCTTATATTCTTTCCTTTGAACTCTTCAAACCATAACTGGTTTTCAAAGGGTTTGGGTAATGGTCTTGATGGGATCCTCTTGTTGCCTTATTCATGAAACTCATTTGACATCTGAAGCTGCAAAGAAGTAAGAAGATGAGAAAGGGGAGCAGGTGTTCATGAAGATGATGTCTGTAAAGTGTCTAGGACAATGCCTGTCACTGTTGGCTATGAACAGCTCAATGGCCTAACTGGTGACTAACCAGGGATACTGAATCCATTAGGATGCCTTCAAAGGTAAAACAGAAAACCCAACTGAACATGGCTTACATCAGTAAAGACAGCTATGGTGTGAATCAGGAAGCTGCAGCAAGAATCTTCCTCCCTTGCTGAAACCGGTTTGGCTAAGTGGATAGAGCGTCGGCCTGCAGACTCAAGGGTCCCAGGTTCGATTCTGGTCAAGGGCATGTACCTTGGTTGCAGGCACATCCCCAGTAGGGGGTGTGCAAGAGGCAGCTGATATGATGTTTCTCTCTCATCGATTTTTCTAACTCTCTATCCCTCTCTCTTCCTCTCTGTAAAAAATCAATAAAATATATATTTTAAAAATCTTCCTCCCCCAGCCTGTGTGGCTCAGTGGTTGAGTGTTAACCTGTGAACCAGGAGGTCATGTTTCTTTTTTTTTTTTTTTTTTTTTTTTTTTTTTTTTAAATATTTTTATTGAGGTATTATATGTGTACATATCTTACTATTACCCCCCACCCCACACCCACACATGCCCTCCCCCCCCAGAGTTTTGCGTCCATTGTTTATGCTTATATGCATGCATACAAGTCCTTCGTTTGATTTCATAACTCCCCCACCTTTCCAAACTTTCCCCCTGTACTTTGAAAGTCTGTTTGATGCTTTACTGACTCTGTATCTATCTTTTTGTTCACCACTTTATAATGTTCTTTACTATCCCTAAATGAGTGAGATCATGTGGTATTTTTCTTTCATTGACTGGCTTATTTCGCTTAGCATAATGTTCTCCAATTCCATCCAGGTTGCTGCAAATGATGAGAATTCCTTCTTTTTTATGGCAGCATAGTATTCCATTGTGTAGATGTACCACAGTTTTCCGATCCAGTCATCTGCTGATGGGCACCTAGGCTGTTTCCAAATCTTAGCTATTGTAAATTGTGCTGCTATGAACATAGTGGTGCATATATCCTTTCTGATTGGTGTTTCTAGTTTCTTCGGATATATTCCCAGGAGTGGGATTACTGGGTCAAATGGGAGTTCCATTTTCAGTTTTTTGAGGAAACTCCATACTGTTCTCCACAGTGGCTGCACCAGTCTGCATTCCCACCAGCAGTGCACGAGGGTTCCTTTTTCTCCGCATCCTCGCCAACACTTGTTGTTTGTTGATTTGTTGATGATAGCCATTCTGACAGGTGTGAGATGGTACCTCATTGTTGTTTTGATTTGCATCTCTCGGATAATAAGTGACTTTGAACATGTTTTCATGTGTCTCTTGGCCTTCCTTCTGTCTTCTTTTGAAAATATTCTGTTTAGGTCTGTTGCCCATTTTTTTATTGGATCATTTATCTTCCTCTTATTAAGTTGCATAAGCTGCCTGTAGATGTTGGAGATTAAACCTTTATCAGTGATAGCATTTGCAAATATGTTTTCCCATGCGGTGGGCTTTCTTGTTGTTTTGTTGATGGTTTCTTTTGCTGTAAAAAAGCTTTTTATTTTGATGTAGTCCCATTTGTTAATTTTCTCTTTAGCTTCCATTGCCCTAGGGGCAGTGTCAGTGAAGAAGTTCTTTTGGCATATGTCTGAGATTTTGTTGCCTGTGGAGTCCTCTAGTATTTTTATGGTTTCCCGTCTTATGTTTAAGTCCTGTATCCATTTTGAGTTTATTTTTGTGTATGGTGTAAGTTGGTGATCTAGTTTCATTTTTTTGCATGTATCTGTCCAGTTTACCCAACACCATTTATTGAAGAGACTGTCTTGACTCCATTGTATGTTCATGCCTCCTTTGTCAAATATTAATTGAGCATAGTGGTTTGGGTCGATATCTGGGTTCTCTATTCTGTTCCATTGATCAATATGTCTGTTCTTGTGCCAGTACCAGGCTGTTTTGAGAACAGTGGCTTTGTAATACAGCTTGAAATCTGGTATTGAGATCCCACCTACTTTATTCTTCTTTCTGAGGATTGCTGAGGCTAGTCGGGGTCTTTTTTTATTCCAGATGAATTTTTGGAGAGTTCTTTCTAGGTCTGTGAAATATGCTGTTGGTATTTTGATGGGGAGTGCATTGAATCTGTAGATTGCTTTGGGTAGTATGGACATTTTAATGATGTTGATTCTACCAATCCAGGAACATGGTATGTTCTTCCATCTGTTTACGTCTTCCTCTATCTCTTTTTTCAGTGTCCTGTAGTTTTCTGCGTATAGGTCTTTTACCTCCTTAGTTAAGTTTATTCCTAGGTATCTTAATTTTTTTGGTGCGATGGTAAATGGGATTGCTTTTTTAGTCTCTCTTTCTGTAAGTTCATTATTGGTGTATAGAAAAGCCATAGATTTCTTGGCGTTAATTTTGTATCCCGCTACATTGCCGAATTCATTTATTAAGTCTATTAGTTTTTTGATGGAATCTTTTGGGTTTTTTATGTACAATATCATGTCATCTGCAAATAAGGACAGCTTCACTTCTTCTTTTCCAATTTGGATGCCTCTTATTTCTTCTTCTTGCCTAATTGCGATAGCTAATACTTCCAGTACTATGTCAAACAGGAGTGGTGAGAGTGGGCATCCCTGTCTTGTTCCTGTTCTTAGGGGAAATGGTTTTAGTTTTTGCCCATTGAGTATGATGTTTGCTGTGGGTTTATCATAAATAGCTTTTATTATGTTGAGGTACGAGCCTTCTATTCCCACCTTGTTGAGAGTTTTTATCAAGAAAGGGTGTTGGATTTTGTCAAATGCTTTTTCTGCATCTATTGATATGACGATGTGATTTTTATCTCTCAATTTGTTTATGTGATGTATCACGTTTATTGATTTGCGGATATTGTACCATCCTTGCATTCCTGGAATAAATCCTACTTGGTCATGGTGTATTATCTTTCTGATGTACTGCTGGAGCCGATTTGCTAGAATTTTGTTGAGGATTTTGGCATCAATGTTCATGAGGGATATTGGCCTGTAATTCTCTTTCATTGAGTTGTCTTTATCTGGTTTTGGTATTAGGGTGATGCTGGCTTCATAAAAGGAGCCTGGAAGTGTTCCTTCCTCTTGAATTTTTTGGAATAGTCTGAGGAGGATAGGTTTTAGTTCTTCCTTGAAAGTTTGATAAAACTCTCCTGTGAAGCCATCTGGCCCCGGGCTTTTGTTTGCCGGAAGCTTTTTGATGACTGCTTCAATTTCTTCCATAGTTACTGGCTTGTTGAGCTGTTTAGAATCTTCCTGATTAAGTTTTGGAAGGTTGTATTTTTCTAGGAATATGTCGATTTCCTCTAGGTTGTCCAGTTTGTTGGAATAGAGTTGTTCGTAGTATTTTGTAACAATCCTTTGTATCTCAGCGGGATCTGTTGTTATTTCACCTCTTTCATTTCTGATTTTGTTTATTTGGGTCCTCTCTCTTTGCTTCTTGGTGAGCCTGGCTAGAGGTCCATCAATCTTGTTTATCCTTTCAAAGAACCAGCTCTTGGTTTTGTTGATCTTTTGTATTGTTTCTTTGGTCTCTATGTCGTTTATCTCCGCTCTGATCTTTATTATTTCTTTCCTTCTGCTTACACTGGGCTTATCTTGTTGCTCTCTCTCTAACTCTTTGAGTTGTTGGGTTAGGTAATTTATTACCATTGTTTCTTGTTTTTTGAGGTAGGCTTGTAGAGCTATGAACTTCCCTCTCAGGACTGCTTTCATTGTGTCCCATAGATTTTGGATTGTTGTGTTTTCATTGTCGTTTGTTGCCATGATGTTTTTTATTTCTTCCTTGATGTCTTTGGTAACCCAGTCATGGTTTAATAGCATGCTGTTTAGTCTCCAAGTGTTTGATTTCTTTGGGTTGTTTTTATTGTAGTTGATTTCCAGTTTTATGCCACTGTGATCTGAGAAGATACTTGATATGATTTCTATCTTCTTGAATTTGTAGAGACTTTGCCTATGTCCTAACATATGGTCTATCTTTGAAAATGACCCATGTGCACTTGAGAAGAATGTATATTCTGTGGCTTTGGGGTGAAATGTTCTGAAGATGTCGATTAATTCCATCTGTTCTAGTGAGTCATTTAGGTTTGATGTTTCTTTGCTGATGTTTAGTTTAGAGGATTTGTCCAATGGTGATAGTGGGGTATTGAAGTCTCCTACTATGATTGTATTACTGTCAATCTCTCCTTTGATATCTTCCAGGAGTTTTTTAATGTATCTTGGTGCTCCTGTATTGGGTGCATATATGTTTACCAGAGTTATTTCTTCTTGTTGGATTTCTCCCTTTAGTATTATGAAGTGGCCTTCATTATCTCTTGTTATGTCCTTCACTTTGAGATCTAATTTGTCAGATATAAGTATTGCAACCCCAGCTTTTTTTTCATTTCCATTTGCCTGGAAAACCTTTTTCCAACCCTTTACTCTCAGTCTGTATGCATCCTTTTTTTTGAGGTGGGTTTCCTGTAGACAGCAGATATCTGGGTTTTGTTTTCTTATCCAGTCTGTTACCCTGTGTCTTTTGATTGGGGCATTCAATCCATTTACATTTAAAGTTATTATTGATAGGTACTTATTTGACGCCATTTTTATTCTATACCCCTGTGTACCTTCTTTGCTTCCTATTTCTTTCTTTTTTTTTTTTTTTTTTTACAGCAGACCCTTTAGCATTTCTTTCATTGCTGGTTTGGTGGTGATAAACTCCCTTAGTCCTTTTTTGTCTGTGAAGCTCCTGATTTCACCTTCAATTTTGATTGATAGCCTTGCTGGGTACAGTATTCTTGGATTTAGACCCTTCCTTTGCATGACTTGGTATATTTCATTCCATTCCCTTCTGGCCTGATGAGTTTCTGTTGAGAAATCAGTTGCTAGTCTGATGGGGGTTCCTTTGTATGTAACTGTCTGTCTCTCTCTGGCCGCTTGTAAGATTCTTACTTTGTCGTTGGTGTTTGCCAACTTAACTATAATGTGCCTTGGCGTCGGTCTTTTGGGGTTCATTTTGCTTGGAACTCTGTGAGCTTCTTGGATTTGTGTGGGTTTTTTCTTCCCTATATCAGGGAAGTTTTCTGTTATTATTTCTTCAAACAGGTTTTCTATTCCTTGCTCAGTTTCCTTTCCTTCTGGCACCCCTATTATCCTGATGTTGTTTTGTTTTGTATTGTCCCGAAGTTCCCTTACGCTCTCCTCAATCTTTCTAATTTTTGTTTCTAGAAGCTGTTGTAATTGGGTATTTTTTTCCATCTTGTCTTCTAGCTCACTTATGCGGTCCTCTGCTTCATCTAGTCTACTCTTGATGCTTTCTATTGAGTTCTTTACAGCAGCAATGTCATTTTTCATTTCTTCTTGGTTCTTCTTCATTTCTTCTTGGTTCTTACTCATATTGTCGAATTTGTCTTCCATCCTTTTCAGCCACCCTATGATCATTTCTCTGAATTCTTTCTCTGATAGGTTGTTTGCCTCTAAATCGTTTACTTCCTTTTCTGGTGATGCCTGTTTCTCTTTCCTGTGGGGGCTGTTTCTTTGTCTCCCCATGGTCTCTCTTCTCCGGATGTCTGGTTATATAGATTTCTCTCTCTGGCGTTGATTTAAAGGTATAAAATACAACACAACCAGGCACAACAGACAAGGCACTGAACAGAATTGTATTCACGATATTAATAACCTCCAATAAAGGTAACCACCAGAGAAAGACAAATTAGGGAATAGGAGTGGAAGAGGGAGAGTAAAAAGAAAGAACAACAACGAAAAAAAAAAACAAAACAAAACAAAAAAAAACAACGAGTGTGAATCTGAACTTGGGAAAAGAGCAGAAAGAAAGAAAAGAAAAAGAAATAACAGAAAAGAAAAAAAAAGAAAAAAAAAAGTAAGAGAGACAAGAATGATACTAAGAGAGAAAAGGGGAACAAACTATATATATGGGGAGTAAACTCCACTAGAACAACCACTATTCCCAGCAAATTCCAGCAACACGAGCCTGGAGATTAATACAAACTGCAACAGCAGCTAATATCAAGTGAGGCAAGGGAAAACAAAAGTAAAAAACAAACAAAAACAAAGCAAACAAAAGAACCAACCAAACCAACAAAAAGAATAATCAAAACAATCTCATAAAAAAGCATAAAAATTCAATCTAATCAACATTCAAGCAAACAACAACAAAAGGCCCGAGAGAAAAATAATTTTTTTAAGGTAGCGTAGAGAGAGGTTTGTATGGATTTGGAGCAGGGGGTTGGGAATTAGATAATATAAGTAGGGTGAAGTTTTAGCAGGGAGTAAACTGAAAAAGTAGGGAAAATCTAAAGCCAGAAAGGGTTAAGATAAACTGGGGACCAAAATGGGAAAGGTTGGGAGGAGAGTGATGTCATAATGTTAGCTTTAAGATAGGGTAAAACGATTGTAAGGGAAAGATGCAAATCGAATGTAGGACACTAATCCAAAAAAAAAAGAAAGAGAAAATCAAATGACATTAAAAAAAAAAAGTAAAATAATAGTAATAATAGTGTTGATTGAAAATAAAAATGTAATAATTAAAAAGGTGAAAATCGAGTGAGGAAAAAGAAAAAAAATTAGTTTCTTAAGTAAAAGATGCAAAAAATGAAAATAAAAAAATATGAGAATAAAAAATTTTAAAAATTGAAAAAAGAATTGAAAATTAAAAAATAGGAAGACTAAAATGTGCAGTAGCGGCTGTCATTCACTTCCTCTATTATTCTGTTTGGTACGCCTTTTTCCCAGTCTGGGCGGTATTTCAGTTCAGCTTCATTCCAGGGCTCCTCAGTGTTGGAAGCCAGTCCTGCTTTTTAAGCCAGCCGTGTCTTAATTTCTCGTATTTATTTTTAATTACACCAGAGACAATTAGCGTTTCAGCCCCTGGGTGGCAGTGTTTCTGAATTGACTTCCGGGCCTCTCTAGCTCTTTTTTCTTTTCTTTTTTTTTTTTTTTTTTCCCCTCTATGGCACTCACTACTGGTTTGTGGAGGTATGCACCTCAGAGCTGCCTCTCTGATGGTCACACGCAGCTCTGGTCCCCAGGTTCTGAAAAAACACCTTCCCCCTGCAGTCTTTCAGGGTTTCCGCCTGGGTTTACCTCTGTATTGGGCTTAGCAATCAGAGTCGGAAAGAGCCCAGGTGTGCGGACCGTGGGTCTGTGCCCCAGACTAAGGAGCCTGCACTCCTTTGAAAATTCTTAGTCTGACCCTCCTCGTCAGATTAAAATGAGTTGCTTTCAAGAGGTCACTTCTGTTAGCAGCTCAGAAGACCCCCCTCCTCATTCACGGATCAGGGCAGTTCCAACTGCCTCCGATTTTTCTAGGCACAGACCTCCCGGCTCCTGCCGGTCCTGCGGTCCTGCGGCTGCCGCGCTTCCCTCACCCAGCGCTTCCCTCACCCACCGCGGGGATTAGAAACCGCCCCTCATTTCAGGCGAAATCTGACCTTTCCGTGGTGCAGTGAAGAGTTTCTTTGAATCCGAATGTTTGCGCTGATAGGGGACCGGTGGTCTGGTGCTCCCAGCAGCTCAGTGTTTGCAGTTGTCGCGGAAAGCCAGGTTTCCACTAAAATCCTCCTTTCCTTGCAAGATGGCGAGGCGCCCGGCGAGCCCGCAGCTCCAGGAGGGGACCCAGCCCCTGTGGGTGCTGCGCGGTCAGAGGAACACTGCCCAGCACTCCCCCGCCTTCTCCTGGAGTTTAGCTGTCCCTTGGCTTGCCCACATACACTCCCTCTGCGAGCCTCTGCTGCTCCGACTCTCCGCCCCAGGAACAGACTCCAAACCCGACTCTATTCCGTCGCCATTTTCTCTCCTCCAGGAGGTCATGTTTCAATTCCCGGTCAGGGCATATGCCCAGATTTCAGGCTCGATCCCCAGTAGGGGGGGTGCAGGAGGCAGCCAATCCATGATTCTCCCTCATCATTGATGTTTCTATCTCTCTCTCTTAACTCTCTGAAATCAATTGTCAGAACAAAGAACACACTAAGTACCCAAGTGAATTCTCTGAACTCATATAGCATTCGTGTTTCTGCCATTAATTTCTGCTGGTTACTACATCACTATATCACCTGGCGGTCCCATGTGAGTAAGCTGTCGCAGCTGAGTTTGGCAGGTCACTTGTCAAAGGAAGGGGTTGCACTTTGCAGCTGTAGCAGCCCATGGCTTGCAGTTTTTGAAGAAAACTCTGCAGTGTGACAGTCTAAACAGATATAGGATAAAAGCATCATTCGCAACTGGCATCCTTCGTTCCTGCTTTGACCTTTCAGGCAAATTCTTAAATCCCCCAGCGCAGGTATCACTGAAAGCTGCCCCTGTCTGAAATAGACGGCGGCCCAGCTAGAGTGAAGTAAACTGAGTCGGGGTAAGTTGCTTGGTGAACCTAGGCTTAGGGCGGAGTATGCGCTTGGGGGCGGGGTGGGGGGTAGGGGAACGCTGGAGGCGGGTCCCAGGCAGATGTGCATGGCCCTCCCCGCCCTCCCTTGCGCACCGACCCCTCTTCACCCTCAGAGGAGCCGCAGCGGTTGGCCAGGGCGCCCCCACCTCTCCAGAGCCCGCGAGCGCCCCCAACCGCAGGGCCGCGCAGGCGAGGAGCGGAGACCCAGAGCTACCAAGGAGAGAGAGGAGGCTGCGCCGGGTCCCGCGCCCTCCCAGGGGACAGGAGGAGGAGCGGCGGGCGACAGCTGCAGCCCTGGCGCGAAGATGCGGTGGCCCTGGGCCCTTGCGCTCCCGCTGCTGCTCCCCTGGGTGGCAGGTGGATTAGAGAACGCGGCCAGGTGAGTGGCTGGCGATCGCCCTGGCTTGAGCTCTCCACGGGGCCCCTACTCTTTGTCCCCCATCCCTCCTGGCACCCCCCTCGGGTGTGTGCTTGCTGAGACGGGATTTAACAAGGATGCCAGTTCCTGAGCGGCCAGGGCATCGCTCCAGCTCCCTTTTGCATCCCAGGCGCCCCACCTGACCGCCTCCAGTGGGTTCCTGGAGGAGGGAGGCTCTGCGCGCACCCCGCACCCCGAGGGCGCGTATTGGCTTCGCGATCTGCTGGCAGCAGTGGGGGCGCGTGTGTGAGGGTCTGCCCGTGGGTAGGTAGCTAATGTGCCTGTGTAGTTTTGTGTCTTCCACTCTCTCTAACCGGTACCAAAGGATTGTCAGTCGCCGGTTTTGCTGGGGGAGAAGGGAAAGAAACTGGGAGGACTGGGACTAAGCGCTTACTGTTTGTGGGCCGAGCCCGCGGGGAAGGGGGTTCCCACACAGTGGCTTTCTCGTTAGGGTTGATGAACTGGAAAGAAGGAACATGGGTGTGAACGAAACGGACTCATTCTTCTTGCTGTGGCAGTTCAGAATCCGAAGCTGTTTCTTTATTGCCCATAAAAGTTTTTCCAAGCCCTAAAACTTACTTTTGCAGAGATCAGCAGGGCCACTTAGGAAAGACACACTTATATAGTGCTCCCTGCAGGCCTGGCACTGTTCAAAACACCCATTTAAAGCCCCATAGTGGCCAAAACTGGTTTGGCTCAGTGGATAGAGCGTCGGCCTGCGGTCTCTGAAGGGTCCCGGTTCGGTTCCGGTCAGGGTCATGTGCCTTGGTTGCAAGCACATCCCCGGTAGGGGGTGTGCGGGAGGCAGCTGGTCGATGTTTCTCTCTCATCGATGTTTCTAGCTCTCTATTCCTCTCCCTTCCTCTCTGTAAAAAATGAATAAAATCTATTTAAAAAAAAAAAAAAGCCCCATAACGGCCCTAGCTGGTGTGGCTCAGTGGATAACCCGTTGGTCTGGGGACTGAAGGGTCCCGGGTTCGATTCTGGTCAAGGGCACATGCTCTGGTTGTGGGCTCGATCCCCAGTGTGGGGGGGCGTGCAGGAGGCAGCCGGTCAATGATTCTCTCTCTCATCACTGATGTTTCTATCTCTCCCTCTCCCTTCCTCTCTGAAATCAATAAAAAATATACTTTTTAAAATGAAATAAAGCCCCATAACTACTCTGTGTGGAGTTATCATCCCCCAGTTGTAGAGGAGAAACATGAGGCACAGACAGGGGGGTAAACGCACAAGGAAGCACAGCCAGTATGGGGTGGCCCGGGCATTCAGACCCAGGCGGTCTGGCCCAGAGTCCCTGCGCCCCAGGGCAGCCTTTTGGGGATCACTCACTGGAAACGGGTTCCCGGTTCCCTGGCTGTGATGTCTTGCCTTCCGAGGTGTCCCCTAAGCAGGGCTTCTCCACTGTGGGACTAGTGCCCTTTGGGGCTGGGGTGGACCGTGTTTGTGGGGTAGAGAGGCTGTTATGTGCGTTGTAGGATTCTTAGCGGGAGCATCTGTGGCACGTCTAACCACCAGATGCCCGCAGCAACCTTCCCAAGTTGTGACAACCAAAACATGCCCCCGCGCCCTGGCCAGTGTGGCTGAGTGGATAGAGCGTTGGCCTGCGGACTGAAAGGTCCCAGGTTCGATTCCGGTCAAGGGCATGTACCTTGGTTGCGGGCACATCCCCAGTAGGAGGTGTGCAGAAGGGAGCTGATCAATGTTTCTCTCTCATCCATGTTTCTAACTCTCTATCCTTCTCCCGTCCTCTCTGTAAAAAATCAATAAAATATATATTTTTTTTAAAAATGCCCCCGGACATGTCCAAGGTCCCCTGCTGAATCACCTCCAGCTGCGTGAGAACCACTTCGCTGTTGAGATTTTTTAAAAAATATGTTTCTATTGATTTCAGAGAGAGGAAGGGAGAAGGGAAGAGAGAGAGAAACATCAATGATGAGAGAGGACCATTGATTGGCTGCCTCCTGCACACCCCACACTGGAGATCAAGCCGGCAACCTGGGCATGTGCCCTGACCGGGAATCGAACTGTGACCTCCTGGATCATGGGTCGACGCTCAACCACTGAGCCACACCGGCCGGGCTTGAGATTTTTGCGTGGACATTTCCTGGGCAGAGCAGGCTGGGAGCCTCGCTTTGGTGCGGGCTGCTTTAAGGTGAGCCTGTCTCTGTTTGACTTGTAGGGAAAAAACTTTCATCAGAGCCCTGGCTGGTTTGGCTCAGTGGATAGAGCGTCGGCCTGTGGACTGGAGGGTCCCGGGTTCGGTTCTGGTCAGGGGCGTGTGCCTTGGTTTCGGGCACATCCCCTGTGGGGAGTGTGCAGAGGGCGGCTGATCGGTGTTTCTCTCTCATCGATGTTTCTGACTCTCTGTCCCTCTCCCTTTCTCTCTGTAAAACATCAATAAAATATATATTTTTTAAAAACTTTCATCAGAGTCTGCCACAGTATTAAGGGATTTTGAAGTTCAAAGAGAACAGACCTGAAATCAGGTTCTTAGAATGTATGGTCACAAGTTTCAATTTCCTTTTCATGATAAAAATGTGGGCAGATGTAATTTGCTCATAGTCACATTGTCCTGGAACTGGGCGGGTCTTGTATTGCTAGAAAGCCCGCTTCAGCAAGACCAAGTTCTCTTTGGAGATGAGAGTGCTAGTTCCCTAGCAACCAGCAAACTGACCTCTAGGAGTGTCACTCTCAAAGTGCCACCAAATTAAATGCAAAGCTGGAAAGCCCCCAAATAAGAATATTAAAATGGAGACTCTGTGGAGGATTCTTCCATTTTCAAGATGTGAAACATGGTTTCCTTACATCATAATACACACACACACACCGTATTACAGCAGGTGTGTGTATTATCTCCTCAACATGCTTGGAAATGTCAAGTGGTCGGCTATTCAGGAACTGCTGGGAGCTGTGGTTAATCAATTCCAGACTCTGAGTTACAGAGACACACTAAAAGAAAAAGCTAGGCATTCACTGCAGAAAAGTATGTCTGCTGATTATTTTCTTCCTTTTTTAAAAATATTTTTATTGATTTCAGAGAGGAAGAGAGAGATAGAAACATCAATGATGAGAGAGAACAATTGATCAGCTACCTCCTGCACACTCCCCACTGGGGATCGAGCCCGCAACCTGGAAATGTGCCCTTGACCGGAATCAAACCCAGGACCCTTCAGTCCGCAGTCCAACGCTCTACCCACTGAGCCACACCAGCCAGGGCATGATTATTTTCTGAGGTTTCACACTTATAGCAAAAATTAACCCTGCTATAGAGAAATTTCTAATATAATCACCAGTTTTTATTTAATTGAAGATCTGCACCATAACTTTAGTGACCTAGAAAATTATATGCCTCTTAAATGGTGCTTAGCACATAGTAGACAATTAATACTTATCAAGTAAGTAAATCATTAGCAGCATATGTTTCCATAGTTTTAAGCATCAATATTTGGCTTGAACCTCAGACTTTTCTATACCCTTTGGGCACTGGGACAATTTAGATGCTCTAGACGTGCTTTGTCCATTCCTAGATCTCCCATAATCCCCTGCTTCTACTATAATTCTCCATTCTCTCCCATAGTACTCTGCTGCCCCCATAATCCCATTTTCTCCCATAATCTCATTCTTTCCCATAGTTGCCTGCTTCTCCCATAATCTCAATCACTCCCATAAATGTTCTCTCCCATGGTACTGTGTTGCTCCCATAATTTCATTCTCTTCCACAATCCCATTTCCTCCCATAGTTATCTGTTTCTCCCATAATTCCATTCTCTCCCGTTTTCCTCTGCTGCTCCCATAATCCTATTCTCTTCCATAGTACTCTGCTGCTCCCATAAACCCATCCCCTCCCACAGTTCCCTGCTTCTCCCATAATCCCATTCTTTCTCATAGTTACCTGCATCTTTCATAATCCCATTTTATCCCATAGTTCCCTGCTTCTCCCATAATTCTCTTTATACCTTTACATAGTCCCATTTATTTATTTTCTCCTTTGTTTCCCTTGCCCTAGGAGATGTATCAGCAAACAATGAGAGATGTCTGAGATTTTGCTGCTTATGGTTTCTTCTAGGATTTTTATGGTTTCTTCTAGGATTTTTATGGTTTCACAACTTACATTTAAGTATTTTATCCATTTTGAGTTTATTCTTGTGTATGGTGTAAAATGGTGGTTGTTTTATTTTTTTGCATGTATCTGTCCAATTTTCCCAACACCATTTATTGAAGAGACTGTCTTGATGCCATTTTATGCTCTTGCCTCCTTTGTCAAATAATAATTAAGTGTAATGGCTTGAGTCGATTTCTGGGTTCTCTGTTCTGTTCTATTGATCTATATACCAGGCTGTTTTGATTACAGTGGCCTTATAGTATAACTTGATATCTGATGTTGTGATCCCAACTTTGTTCTTTCTCAAGATTGCTGTGGCTATTCAAGGTCTTTTTTGGTTCCATATAAATTTTTGGAGTATTTTGTTTTAGATCTGGAAAATATGCCATTTAATAGGGATTGCATTGTATCTATAGATTGCTTTGGATAGTATGGACATTTTAATAATGTTAATTCTATCAATCCACTTGTTTATATCTTCCTCTATCTCTTTTTTCAACATCCTGTAGTTTTTCAAGTACAAGTCTTTTACCTCCTTGGTTAAGTTTATCCCTATGTAGCTTAATTTTTTTGTTGCATTGGTAAATGGGATTATTTTTTTTAAGTTTCTCTTTCTGAGAATTCATTATTGGTGTATAAAAATGCCATCAATTTCTGGGTGTTAATTTTTTATCCTGCTACATTGACGAATTTATTTATTAAATCTAGTAGTTTTTTGGTGGGTTGTTAGGGTTTTCTATGTACAATATCATGTCATCTGTAAATAATGACAGTTTTACTTCCTCCTTTCCAATTTGGAAGCCTTTTAGTTTTTCTTCTTGTCTGATTGCTCTGGCTAAGACTTCCAGGACTATGTGGAATAAGAGTGGTGAAAGTAGAAGAAAAAATGCTCAAAGTCACTAATCATCAGAGAGATGCAAATTAAAACGACAATGAGGTACCACCTGTCAACAAATGACAAGTGCCGGCGAGGATGTAGAGAAAAGAGAACCCTAGTACACTGCTGGTGGGAATGCAGACTGGTGCAGCTATTATGGAAAACAGTATGGAATTTCCTAAAAAAAATTTAAAATGCAACTGCCATTTGACCCAGTAATCCCACTTCTAAGAATATATCCTAAGAAACCCGAAACACCGATCAGAAAGAACGTATGCACCCCCATGTTCATTGCAGTGCAATTTACAATAGCTAAGATCTGGAAACAGCCCAAGTGCCCATCAGCAGATGAGTGGATAAAAAAGCTGTGGTACGTTTACACGATGGAATACTATGCAGCAGTAAAAAAGAAGGATCTCTTACCCTTTGAGACAACATGGACGGGCCTGGAAAGTATTAGGCTAAGTGAAATAAGCCAGTCAGAGAAAGACGAGTATCACATGGTCTCACTCACATGTGAACTCTAATGCACAAAATAAACTGATGAACAAAATAAATCCAGAGACACAGAACCATGGAACACACTGTGGAATCTCAGAGGGAAGGTAGGGTTGGGAGGGTGGGTGGGAAGAGATCAACCGAAAACCGAAGAACTGGTATGCATATATGCATAACCCATGGACACAGACAATAGTGTGGTGAAGGCCTGGGGTGGGGGTTGGGGTGGGCTAGAGGAAGTCATTGGGGGAAAAAGAGGACATATATAATACTTTCAACAATAAAGATTTTTTAAAAAAGAATAAAATCCGTTCTATATAAAATGGCATGGAAGGGACTACTTGATCTATCCTTTGCCTATTTCTTAACTTCATTTTATGTCGTTACCCCACCATGTTCACTATGAATGAATGAATGTGATGGAAAATAAAGATGGCTGTCTTGATAACACTGACTTTTTTTTTTTTACTACCTTCCCTTCCTTGTCTCACTTTCCCTCTTCCCTAATGATCTTCCCTTCACCTCATCAATAAACCACTTCTTGCATTCAAATCTTATCTTATGGTCTGCTTCCAGGGAGAGGCCAAACTAACACACTCCTCTTCCCCAATTTTAGCCTGACTCCTGAGCTTGAAAGATAAATGAGAGAAGTAGAGGAAGCAATGGAAAGTTCCAAGTTTTGCCAAGTTTTGCCCTACCACTCAAGGCATGGGGAATTTGAAAATGCATCAATTCACGCTGGGCCTGGAGAGCTTGATAGCCTATATATTCAGGAAGGTGAGATGCTTTGGGGTATCCCTGGGCCTGTTGGACTTGAACCCTGTATCTTGAAGATGGATGGGAACCCAGAATTGATCTTAACCCATTAGGTACAATGGGCTTGCCATGCTGGGAGCTATTGAAAAAAAATTTAAAAAACAAACAAACAAAAACAAACAAACAAACAAAAAACAACCCATCATGGTTGGGCCTTGTTATCCCTATTTAGGAAAAAAAAAAGATTTAATTTGTTTGTCAACATTTAAACGGATTTAAAGATCAGTAAAAGAAGTTTTAACTTCTCAATTTGTCTTGGAGAATATCATGAAGTTTCCTGGAACCAATTCTGGCACAGTATTTTTTTTTTTTTTTTTTTTTTTTTTTGCAGAAAATAAGGAATCCCATGAAGAAATACTACACTACTTACACAACCCCTGGAATGTTTTTAAATTAACTTCAGCTGTGGAGACGGCAATTTTCTGATTAATTTGATCAATGTAGACAGCAAGCTGTATAATGCATTAAAGAAACTCTGGCAATTCAGCATTTAGCTCAGACTCCTACAGCTCAGGGCCTTCTCTCCACAGAGACATACTCCCCTATGTTAATATGTCCCTGCCTGAGGACCAGGTTCCCTGGGCCTTCTGTGTGCCAAACATTGTTTAAGAAGAGAGATGAGAAATGAGAGAGAGAGAGAAGCTGGCCAGCCCAGCCAGACCTCTCAAGGTGGTAGAGGGCAGTGCTTGTTGGTGGAATCATTTCAGTCCAAGATCAGAAATTCTTTTTCATAAATTCCTTTTTATTGATGACCCCAGGTATATCAGGTTCCATGGGGTTGGGTCAATCCAGCCAAATGCATAAAAGCTCTCTATACTCAGACATCTGTTAAATTCTGATGATTGATACTATGCCTTAACCATGTATCTTTGATAATGCCAGAATGCACTGGTCCAATTTTATACATTTAAAAAATACATGCTTCAGTAAATATGGAACTAAATGCAATTCATATTGATAGCTTTGTAAGGTGTTTTTTTGTTTGTTTTTGTATGAATGGATTCACATATAAAGAACATAATCATGTGTACCAGACTTTAGGAAAAGAAATGATTCTTGAAATACTACTGTGTTGATCATCATAGGCTAACTTCTGCATCAGACCATCTCAAAATCTCCGTGGTTGAACACTGCAGAAGTTTCTTCCTTTGTCTGCCTTGAAGTCCAAGGCATGTTTAAAAGATGGCGGCATGCCTTCACATGGAGCCAGGCTCCATCCATCTTGAGAGTCACCATCTTCCTCCAGGTCCACAGAATCATCTTTCCTCAACGCGTTGATGGAAAATAAGCAGATCCAGGGTCTCTTGGGAGGCGTTGTGAGCAGGCTTGGAGATGACCTACCCACATTCCACTGGCCAAATCCAGTCCCGGGGCCCCAACTAGTTGGCAGGCTGGCTGGGAAGTCTAGCGTAGCTCTGCCCAGGAGACACAGAAGCACCCTAATGAGCACTTAACCATCTCTTCCACCACCGTTAAATTGCAACATATGGAGTTAAAACTATTTGGCCATTTTTAACTTTAAAAAATGGTAGTTTCGTGTAGTTTAACCTAATAGTTTATGGCCCTTATCCAGAATACTCACAACCAGATATTAAAGTAAAATAATTGAATTAGTGATGGGAAAGATCATGAGTGGGCATGATATTCGAGCAAAGGTAGAAGGAGAGGCTGCTGGGAAAGTAATTGGAATCATTTGCTAACATTAACATGGAATGGCATGTGAGAACTATGTAGAAACTAAATGTTCAAGCTTTTTAGCAGACATTTATACTTACTTTTTAAAATGTTTATTTTTCCATCACCATTTATCTCTTATATGCCCTCTTCCACCTCTACCCACCCCCCTAATCCCTACAATCACCACACTGTTGTCCATGTCCAAGACCTCTCTCTCTCTCTCTCTCTCTCTCTCTCTCTCTCTCTCTCTCTCGAAGTTTTTAAAAGATTTTATAAGTTAATGTGCCCTGCTATTATTGTCAATATCATGCTTGCCTATTTCTTCCCCTCAATAATATTGTTTCAATTTAAACAGAAACAATTAGTAATTAATTTTCTTTTTATTTGTAGTTTTAAATAGCTGCATATGTGCATTAAAAGAAAACTGGCAAGCATAAAATGCAGAGCTTGATTCTTGGGGTAATAAATCAATTTCCTCTGGCATCTTTTTAAACCAGCAAGTAATTAGTAGCATTTCTGTCCAGGAGTGATTTCCCCCCTTTAAACTAATTTTCCATTCTCATAACCAGATGTAGAATTTGATGATCAAACCAATAAAATCCCATTTGTAGCTGTTCGTTTGAAGCCATCTCTCAAAGCTGAGTGAATTCATGGATGGCACACCCATTCATTAAAAGGCATGTGGCTCATTTATGGACTCGCATGGTTCTCTAGTGGTTTTTCTTTCCCTGTTGTTTGAAGCTGCTCGGTCGCCTTTAGAAAATATGCACAGAGCGTGCCGTTGCATCCATAGTGGAGCTGGAGGCTGATTTGTACAGTTGCCCGGACATCAGAATCCATTTTCTAGTTCCTAATCATCAGTAGATTCTTAGCTATTTTCATTTTTTACACAAATGAGACTAAGGCTAGATTTAATGTCCAGTTTCTGATTTCTTCTAAGAGAGCTTGAATTCTAAGATGCACTTGTCACTGAGAAAGGGATTTCTTCCAGTGCCTAAGAAATCTTACTTTATTAACACGTTTTGGATGGCCCAAGGGTTACTCATTAACATTTTGGAGAGTTTAACAAGTGATACTTTGTACAATGTCAAAAACGATGACTTGGGAGAAATTACTACAACACAGATTTCTGTGTCACCTTTTCACCTACAGGCAAGCATGTGAAAGCAATAAAACTCGAGAAAGACGATGTCTCTGGAGAGTTGTGGTAATGTGCAAGCAGTATATGAATTTCATCTTCTGCTAATTTTCTCCTGTTAGTTAACCCCAGGCAGAATTCTGCATAAATCAAAAGTGATGGATTTTACCCAACACATATGAAATGGGTTTGACCACCTGTGCAGGGGACCCTGGGCGCTTTCACCAAAGTTTCTACTTAGACTTTTGGAAAAATACCATATTTCAACAAATTTAAATTTGTTTTTGTGATAGTTAACATCTAACAGTTTTAGTAATCATGTTAGAGCTTATCAAGTTCACCATGGTTCTAAGGCAGCTGGCCTGTGTTTTGTCAAATCTTTGATATTTCTTACTGATTGATATCCTTCCATAACTCTCTGGAGCTTTCAAGATGAACAGACTGTTTCACGTGGACACAGGTCTTTTCTTTCTGGCCCCTGCTAATCTCCCTGCCCCTTCTCCATCCTATTCTCTCTGCTTCCTCTCCCACTTCCCTAGTGCAAACACACACTACTTTCTATTCTCAAGTCTATAGGCCACCAGCTTGTGTTCTTAGTGGCTCCATCCTTGACACAGGCTACTTTCTCTGCCTGAAACACCTTCCCCAGTAAACAGATTCCTCCCTTGTAGCTGGGTAAGTTCCACCCGTCACCAGAATTCATATCAGGCCCTATTTCCTCTAGAAAACCCCTTGATGCAGGCATTCCTGGGGTCTGGGGACCCAAGGGTCTGCCAACCACTGTGGGTTCTTGGCTTCATGTAAGAAAGAATTCAAGTACAAGCCAGAATAGAATTTAAAGTGAAAGAGAGTTTCTTAGTGAAGCAGTGAGAGTGGCTATTCCATCTACAGAGCATCCCCTCCCTAGTGGAATTTACTTCTTTCATTGAAGTTCATTTAATCGGGTGGTAGGGCATTCAATAACGGGGGAGAGGAATGTTCAGGATCTTTCTGGGAAAGGAGTGGAGATTTCTGTTAAGAGCCCCAGCAACCATGTTGTGTCCTTATATAGGCTTCATGTGGCTGCAGGGTATGTCGGTTAGCATGCAAATGTATTTCAATGGGATATAAGGAGGTTAGGGGTCACCAAATGAGACACACACACACAAAAAAAAGACACCAAATAGCTGCAGTAATCTTGTGAAGGAAGAACAAAGCAGGAGAGATCACAATACCAGATATCAAGCTATACCACAAAGCCACTGTAATCAAAACAGCCTGGTACTGGCACAAGAACTGGCATATAGACCAATGGAACAGAACAGAGAACCCAGAAATCGACCCAAGCCATTATGCTCAATTAATATTTGGCAAAGGAGGCAAGAGCATACAATGGAATCAAGACAATCTCTTCAATAAATGGTGCTGGGAAAATTGGACAGGTACATGCAAAAAAAAAATGAATCTAGACCACCAACTTACTCCATACACAAGAATAAATTCAAAATGGATAAAAGACTTAAATGTAAGGTGGGAAACCATAAAAATCCTAGAAGAAACCATAGGCAGCAAAATCTCAGGCATCTCTCATTGCAATATATTTACAGATACATCTCCTAGGGCAAGGGAAACTAAGGAGAAAATAAACAAATGGGACTACATCAAAGTAAAAAGCTTCTGTCCAACAAAAGAAACCATCAACAAAATGAAAAGGGAGCCCACTGTATAGGAGAACATATTTGGCAATGATACATCTGATAAGGGGTTAATATCCAAAATATATAAGGAACTCAAACAACTTAACAAAAGGAAGACAAACAATCCAATTTAAAAATGGGCAAAGGACCTAATAGACACTTCTCCAAAGTGAACATACAGAAGGCCAAGAGACAGGAAAACATGCTCAAAGTCACTAATCATCAGAGAGATACAAATTAAAACAACAGTGAGGTGCCATCTCACACCTGTCTGAATGGCTACCATCAACAAACGACAAGTGCTGGTGAGGATGTGGAGAAAAGGGAACCCTAGTACACTGCTGGTGGGAATGCAGACTGGTGTAGCCATTGTGGAAAACAATATGGAGTTTCCTCAAAAAATTAAAAATGGGCCCACCCGGCATGGCTCAGTGGTTGAGCATCAACCTATGAACCAGGAAGTCACGGTTCAATTCCCAGTTAGGGCACATGCCCGGTTTGTGGGCTCAATCCCCAGTAGGGGGCATGCAGGAGGCAGCCAATCAATGATTCTCTCTCATCATTGATGTTTCTATCTCTCTCTCCCTCTCCCTTCCTCTCTGAAATCAATAAAAAAATATACTTAAAAAAATTAAAAATGGAACCGCCATTTGACCCTGTGATCCCACTTCTGGGAATATATCCTAAGAATCTCAAAACACCAATCAGAAAGAATGTATGTACCCTATGTTCACACCAGCACAGTTTACAATAGCTAAGATCTGGAAACAGCCCAAGTGCCCATCAGTAGATGAGTGGATAAAAATGCTGTGGTACATTTACACAATGGAATACTATGTAGCTGTAAAAAAGAAAGATCTCTTGCCCTTTGAAGTGTACACTTTTAAATGGTAAGTTTTACCTTATGTGAATTATATATCAATTTTCAAAACGCTAAGAAATGATTCTTAAATGCATCACTGTGTTTGGACTAGTACTTATTTGCTCAACACACTTCATGTTCAGTAGTCTGTGGTTTCTTGTTTGGGCATTGTTAGATCCATGCAGACTGGGTCAAGTAGAATTATTAGTAACTAGAGGCCTAGTGCATGAAATTGTGCAGGGTAGGGTCCTTAGGCCTGGCCTCCCCGCCTCCCCACCTCCTCCTTTCCCTCAGCGCCCTGCCACCACCACTGGTCTCCCGGCATGTTCCGCGCCACCCCGGTGGTCAGCGCACATCATAGCAAGCAATCAAACTCCCACTCTCCCGGTTGAACTCCCGAGTGGACAATTTGCATATTATCCATATATATATATCCAGATTAGATTATGTCAGATGGCTGTATTATTTCTCAGCCACTACACTTTCTGAGAGCATAGTAATGCTACTTACCAGACTGTCCTTTAATGTATCTGTTTACAGTAGACTATGACATTAAGAGAGCAAAGATTGGGTCATTTTCATCACTCTATGTGCCTAATATAGTGTTTGGAATATAACAAGTGCTCAGTAAATGTTTCGCTTTAATGCAGTGGTACTTAACATGGGATGGTTTTGTCCTCCAGGGCAGCGGTCGCCAACCAGTGGTCCGCGGACCACTGGTGGTCCGTGAGGTCCGAAAGGTTGGCAACTGCTGCTCCAGGGGACATTTGGCGATGTCTAGACGTTTTCAGCTGACACTACTGGAGGGGTCGGTGCTGCTGGTGTCTGTAGGTAGAGGCCAGGGATGCTGCTAAGCATCCTACAATGCACAGGACAGCCTCCAACAACAAAGATTTATTTGGCTCAAAATATTGGTCATGTAGAGGTTAGAAAACCCCATTCAGAGGTTGAGCGAATGACTTACAAATCCCCCAAATTAATTCCATTAGAGTATGAAAATAATGTCCCTTCAAGAAAAAAGTAGCCGGGCCGGCGTGGCTCAGTGATTGAGCATCAACCTATGAACCCAGAGGTCACTGTTCGACTCCTGATCAGGGCACATTGCTGGGTTTCGGGCTTGATCCCCAGTGTGGGGCATGCAGGAGGCAGTCATCAGTGATTCTCTCTCATCATTGATGTTTCTATCTCTCTCTTCTCCCTCTCTGAAATCAATAAAAATATATGTGGGGTTTTTTTTAAAGAAAAAGTAAAAAATAAATTCATCCTTGATTTGGTGTTCTCAGCTAATGAAATGTCAGACACCATCTCTTTGTAGCTCTTAATTGAACAACCAAGTTGGTGGGAGGCAGACCACAAGGGAAAACGGTAAGGTTAGTTAACTTCCCGACCTTGACTCAGATGTTATTAACTTGCATAAAATCCAGCCCTGCAGCAGAAAACACGTGGTAGAATGTACATTCCTTGTCTGCTAAACAGCCCAGGGAACATTTGACAGTGAATTTAATATGCGTGTGGGAACAACCCCAGCCCTCCATAAAATGTACAACTCAATTCTTCTTCCAGGATCTGCTAGCAACCCTGTCCCAACCTAGGCCAGTAAGTAGGTAAACTTGCAGCGAGCTTCATCCATGGCCCAGAATACTTAGGGGCACTTGGTGACAGGGCTCACTTGGTCAGGAATCGGCAAACTACAGCCTGCAAGACAACGCTGGGTAGGCATCTGTTTTTATGTGGCTTGTGGCTAAAGCTAAATCAAAAGAAGAGTACTGTTGCCCAGCTGGCATGGCTCAGTGGTTGAGCGTTGACCTATGAACCAGGAGATCATGGTGTAATTCCAGGTCAGGTCACATGCCCGGTTGTGGGCTCGATCCCCAGTGGGAGGCATGCAGGAGGCAGCTGATCAATGATTCTTTCTCATCATTAATGTTTCTATCTCTCCCTCTCTCTTCTTCTCTGAAATATATACTAGTATGTATGTGTGTATGTGTGTGTGTATGTGTGTTGTGTGTGTGTGTGTGTGTGTGTGTGTGTGTGTGTGTATAAAAGCGTAATATGCTAATTATACCAGACGTCCTTCTGGATGACCTTCTGGATGAAGCCAGGGCTGCGAGGGATGCCCAGGTCCCAGGTGCCAAAGGGAAGCCGGAGGGAAGCCCATGAACTTTTGGCCACTTTCATGTGCCCCAGTTTTCTAGATTATGTAACCCAATTCTTTTAACTCTGGGGAAGAAGGAAATGGATGACACTAATTATTGGGGAAGGCTGGCAAGGGATGGTAGCACAGATTGGCCATCCCAAATTCAGGTTTTTAGTCGAATGGGCAGGTTTGTTGAAATTATCCCGGTAACTGACATCTATGCTGCTCATTTAGTAGCAGGGAAGGGTCCCTGTTGCTCTTTCTGTTTTCTCAATACTAACATGTGGCTCTTTGTCTGCAGTCCAAGGGGTCACGGGTTGTCGGCACTCGAGCCCGGGCTCTGTCGCTATGGAACCAAACTGGCCTGCTGCTACGGCTGGAGAAGGGGCAGCAAGGGAGTCTGTGAAGGTAACTCAGGCCACCAGGTACTCAAGTAGGAGCTCAGGGTCTTTAGGTTTTTACTATTATTTATTTTTATTTTTTAATTGATTTCAGAGAGGAAAGGAGAGGGAGATAGAAACATCAATGATGAGAGAGAATCATTGATTGGCTGCCTACTGCATGTCCCACACTGGGGATCGAGCCCGAAACACGGGCATGTGCCCTGACCAGGAATCAAACCATGACCTCCTGGTTCATAGGTCAACTCTCAACCACTGAGCTACGCCGGCCAGGCTTTAGGTTTTACTTGTGACACCATGAGCTGTGGGGTCCCCAGCAAAGGGACATGGATAGCTACCAACATCCAAGCTCTTAGGTTCCTGTGAGACCTCTTCCCACCCAAAATGTGGCTGACACCATCACCCTAGACATGGTTTGTTAGGAGACCTGCCTTGGTCACTTATTTCTATTGCTATCTTAGTGCGCATGACCGGGTGGCTTGTTATTGTTTTAATCAGGAGAAACTGAGTTGGACAAAAATAGGTCAATAAGTACCTCCTTCCAATTATAACTTTTTACAATTGATTTCTAATGATATACACTTTTTAATTATGAATCACGCAACTGGTAGACTCCAGTCACAAACGTGAAAGTAAGCCATTTACTTTATAATTTTGTTACTCATATTTTGAAAGTCCATTATGCCAATTTCTAAATGGTTTATATGCAAAGATGTTAAGTATTTTTGGATTCTCTGTACAACTTACATACTAATGAGCCATAATTGGCCTTGGACATTGTTTCTCAGGCCATGTGTTAGGAAAAGGCCTCTGATCATTTCTAGAGGGTTGGGATGGACAGGGATTTATGTAGAGTTTTGTGGTGTTTCTTTTTAATATGACTTTCTTTTTTTTTCCACTAATCCTCACCAGAGGATGCTTTTTTTCCATTGATTCTAGAGAGAGTGAAAGGGAGGGAGTGGGGAGAGAGACAGAGAGAGAGAAACATCAATGTGAGACACATTGATTGGTGGCCTCCTGCACATGCCCTGACACAGGCCGGGATCAGGCCTGCAACCCAGGTACATGCCCTTGACCAGGAAATGAACCCGGACCCTTCAGTCCGTGGGCCGATGCTGTAACCACCGAGCCAAACCAGCCAGGGCTAGATGACTTTCTAGCATAACGAATACTCTCAGTGTGAGGAATCAAATCTTTGTTTATTCCTCCCAGCTGACTGAGCTGGGATGCACTCCTTCGTGGCAGGAGTCTGGTCTCCCTGTTCCTGTGTCCCTAGGTGGCATATGCCTGAACCTCAGTGTTTTATCTGTTAAATGGACAAATACACTACTGCATGCCCCATACACTTTAGGTGTTGTTGTGGATCCTATTGGATTATAAACTGTAAAGCTCAAGAATTTAGCTATTTTTAAGAATGACATCGCTGCCCTAACTGGTTTGGCTCAGTGGATAGAGCGTCAGCCTGCGGACTGAAAGGTCCCAGGTTCAATTCTGGTCAAGGGCATGTACCTTGGTTGTGGGCACATCCCTGTAGGGGGTGTGCAGGAGGCAGCTGATTGATGTTTCGAACTCTCTATCCCTCTCCCTTCCTCTCTGTAAAAAATCAATTTTATATATATGTATATATATATATATATAAATGACAACGCTGCCTTATTTTTGCTGGTCTGTCCCTACCCAATCCTGCTCCTCTCTGATTGAAAAATATCTGGGAGGAATATATCCCCAGAAACTAGAAATACCAATCAGAAAGGATATATGCACCCCTGTGTTCATAGCAGCACAATTTACCATAACTAAGATTTGGAAACAGCCTAAGTGCCCATCAGCAGATGAGTGGATTAGAAAACTGTGGTACATCTACACAATGGAATACTAAGCCGCTATAAAAAAGAAGGAGTTCTTACCATTTGCAACAGCATGGATGGAACTGGAGAGCATTATGCTAAGCTAAATAAGCCAATCAGAGAAAGATAAATATCACATGATCTCACTCATATGTGGAATATAATGATCAACATAATTTGATGAACAAGAATAGATCCATAGACAAATGGCAGGGGAGGGTGAGGGGTTAGAGAGCAACCAAAGGACTTGTATGCAAGCATATTAGCATAACCAAACGGAGCCATCAGGGCACATGGCTGGGGGCTCAATCCCCAGTGTGGGGCCGATCAATGATATTTCTCTTATCATTGATGTTTCTATCTCCCTCTCCCTTCCTCTCTGAAATCAGTAAAAACTTATTTAAATAAAATAAAATAAAAATTGTATTTTATCCGATTTGCATCGTCCTTCTTGATAGTAAAGTCATGTGCTCCTTGAAGCACCAAAACAATAGGGTGGTTACACTCTGATCGCCAGGTCTCCGATTTCTGAGCCAGAGGGTGGGCTTTGTGTTAACGGGACAAGAACACAGAGTTAGACCCCCGCCTGTGAGATCCCAGTCTACCTTGGCCTTCACCTCCATCTGTCTCTTCACCCTTCATTCCTTGCAAGGCCCTGTCTCAGTGCCCGAGCTTTCTAGATCTTGGCCGCCGCCCTGCCTAAATCTGCTCCCTGGGCAGGTCTGCTCAACTCTGTATTATTAACCTTCAGATGTATGTCACTTAGCCAGAGGTTGTCCATGAACAAGTCATTAATGAAAAGCTGCAGATGGCGGGGTTTCAGGAACAATTGAGCAAGTGAGCTTTACTTTCTCTAAAGCCCACTAGAATTTCAGACCATTTTAGACATAAACTGAATTTTGCTGTGGATCAGCTATTCAAATCACAGATCCAAAGTTACTATAAATTGAAATATCTTTCGGGAGCTTTGACTTTATGGCAGCAAGAGTCTTATTCACCATTGCTAGTTCCCAAGCAAAACACTTTCCAGTGTGGCCTAACTGGTTTGGCTCGGTACATAGAGCATCAGCCTGCGGTCTGAAGGGTCCCGGGTTCGATTCCAGCGGGGTCATGTACCTTGGTTGTAGGCACATCCCCAGTAGGGGGTGTGCAGGAGGCAGCTGATTGATGTTTCTCTCCCACCAGTGTTTCTAACTCTCTACCCCTCTCCCTTCTTCTCTGTAAAAAATCAATAAAATATATTATTAAAAAAACTTTCCAGTGTGTTAAAGAGGAAAATGGACCAGAGAAAAAGCAGATCATCCTCTAAATGTCCCCACGGATGTCTCTGCCATAGACAAGGCGGCTGAGTTTGACATGCGTACATTTCACTGTGCTAACTACTCATATTCTTTTATCCTTAAAACACTTTTCTTTCCACAGCTACGTGTGAACCTGGCTGCAAGTTTGGTGAGTGTGTGGGACCAAACAAATGTAGATGCTTCCCAGGATACACCGGGAAAACCTGCAGTCAAGGTCAGTGGAACAGACCAGGTCCTAGTCCAAACCTACCCCAGATCTTTCACAAGCATTCTCATCATTGCAGTGGGATTTGTGACACAATATAGTGCTCAGGATTTAACTCCGATCTTCAAATGAAAGTGGTCTCAGGCCCTAGCCAGTTTGGCTCAGTGGATAGAGCGTTGGCCTGCGGACTGAAGTATCCCAGGTTGAATTCCAGTCAAGGGCACATGCCTGGGCTGCAGGCTCGCTCCCAGTAGGGGGCATGCAGGAGGCAGCTGATGGATGTTTCTCACTCTCTCCCTCTCCCTTCCTCTCTGTCTCTAAAATTAATAAAAACATATTTTTTTAAAAAGAAGTGAGTGTCCAGCCCTGGCCAGTATGGCTCAGTTGGTTGAGCATCGTCCCATGCACCAAAAGGTTGCCAGTTCAATTCCTGGCCAGGGCACATGCCTGGGTTGCCAGCTCCATCCCTGATAAGAGGCGTGCAGGAGGCAGCCGGTTGATGTTTCGCTCTCACATACACTGAGTGGCCAATTATGATCTCTGAACGCATAATAATGTGGCTACTCAGTGTGTGTGTATATATATATATATATTAGAGGCCCAGTGCATGAATTCGTGCATGGGCGGGGTCCGGCCAGCCTGGCCAGGGGGAGGGGACATGGGCGGTTGGCCAGCCTGCCTGCTGGTCGAACTCCTGGTCAAGGGGACAATTTGCATATTAGCCTTTTATTATATAGGATAGACACTTAGTGGCCAGATTATTATGCGTTCAGAGATCATAATAATCTGACCACTCAGTGTAGATGTTTCTCTCCCTCTCCCTTACTCTCTTTCTAAAAATCAATAAAAATATATTTTTTTAAAGTGAGTGTCCCCGCCCAGTCCCTACTCTTGCCATAGTTAATTTTGCTAGGTCCCTCCAGCCTTTTCTATGATAGAACCAACATCAGTATCTCTCATGGGCATCTCCCATGTCAGCACATACAGAGCTGCCTCACACTTTTTAAGCCTGTATCCTAGTCCTTAGTGTGAACACTTTTATCATTTATGTAAAAAAATACTTTATTTAATCACTATCGTCTAAGTTGTCTCCAATTATTTGCCATTATAAACAATGCAAAAGCAGACATCGTTCTATGCATATCCTTGCACCTTGAGTGGGTGCAAGGATATGCATATAAGAATAGGATAAATTCTCAAAATGGAATTGTTGGGTTGAATAATGTACATATTTTTTTATTTTGATGGATATATTTTAAAAGGCAGTTTGTGACTTTTGTCACGGGCTGTTTATTTGAAGACATTGGAGAGTTTATTTATAATATTGAGAACAGCAGTTTTCAATCTGTATAATACTGTTCCCCAGGAAAATTTGCCAGATAAAATACAGATCCCTAGTTACATTTTAATTTCAGATAAACAACAAATAATTTTATGGCGTACTTATGTTCCAAATATTGACTGGGATGTATATATACTAAAAAAGTTTAATCATTTATCTAAAATTGAAACTTAACTGGGCATCCTGAATTTTTGTTGTTGTTGTTTATCCTCACCCGAGGATATTTTTTCCATTGACTTTTAGAGAGAGTGGAGGGAGAGGGAGAGAAAGAGAGAGAATCATTGATCAGGCTGCCTCCTGCATGCCCCACACCGGGGATCGAGTTCACAATCTGGGATGTACCCTTGACCGGGAATCGAACCGTGACTTCCTGGTTCATTGGTTGACACTCAACCACTGAGCCACACCAGCTGGACAGGTTATTCATTCTAATTGTTCAGAATTCTTTTAGTAAACACGGAAAAGCACAGAAAAGAAAGTCACAGTCTCACCATCTGGAGATAACCATCATTAGCATTTGAGCACAGCCTCCCAGGCCTTTTTTTTCTATGCATTTTTATTTTATATATATGTTTGTTAACCCTCACCTGAGGATATTTTTCCATTGATTTTTAGAGAGAGTGGAAGGGAGAGGGAGAGACAGAGAAACATAGATGTGAGAGAGACACATCGATTGGTTGCCTCCCGCATGCCCCAACCATGGCTTGGGATCGCGCCTGCAACCGAGGTACATGCCCTTGACTGGAATTGAACCCAGGTCCCTTCAATCCACGGGCTGATGTTCTATCTACTGAACCAAACTGGCTCGGGTTTATATTATATTTCTTACAAGTTTGGCATTGATCTTTATAGGTGGTTTTGCAATCTTCTGTTCTCATTTAACACCATTCCCTGAACATCTTTGCATTACCCAGTTCCACATCTGGATGTTTCCGGATTCAGGGAACCTTTCTCGTGTTCTCACCACCCCCTGCAGATGTGAATGAGTGTGGAGAGAAACCCAGGCCATGCCAACACAGATGTGTGAACACACATGGAAGTTACAAGTGCTTTTGCCTCAGTGGCCACATGCTCATGCCGGATGCCACATGTGCCAGTAAGTGTCAACAGCCAGGCTGCTGTCAGTCAGCCTTTGAGGCTTAACTTTTGCCATTTGATGCTTGGAAGAAAGTTGACTTGAGTGATTTAAAAGCAAACAAACAAACAAAAAAACACACAGAAAAATCTCTAACATCACCCCAGGCTAAAACATCTTTGAGTACTTTTTTTTAAAATTGTGGTAAAACATATATAACATAGAATGCTCCATTTAACCATTTTTAAGTGTACGGTGTAGTGGCATTTTATATATTCACAATATTGCATAACTATCACCACTAATTCCAGAAAATCTTCACCCCAAAATGGGAACTATCCTTAATAGCAGTCACCCCCATCCCTCAGACAATGACACATCTGCTTTCTGTCTCTATGGATGTGGATATTAAATAAAAAGAGTCGCTGAGGAACAAAATAAATTCTGTATCTCTGTATATGCAGGGATGTATTGGGTTTCTTCACGAAAATAAACATGTTGGCTAGAATAAGCCGCTTGTTTCAGGAAGGTGATAAATTTAAATTCCATCTTGGAATATCAGTCCCACCAAGTACCTTTCTCACGCCCTTTGCCCCAGGCTCAAAGATTAGTGACTCTTGTTGCAAATACACTCTGGTTCACATTCCTGGAAAGAAAAGCCCTTCTGTGATCAAGAGAAACCCATGTCCTGTGGGAGGGTGAGAGTCTGTATCCATTCATTTACTGAGAAGGAAAGCTTTTCAGGTTTGAGCTGAAAGGTAAACGCATCCTCCTTGCCTGCCTCCCGGCCTCCCTCCCCTCTTCCCATTTCTCTTTCTACTGCCCTGCAGCCCCCAACAAGCCTGGAGCCTGTGCCTTCTGCCAGCTTCTGTGGTGGCAGAGTCTGGGGACTCCCCAGCCCGTCCTGGGCTTTCCTGCTGTTGTAAAATTTTGGCTAATGCGGGGCTCACTGCTCCCCTGGCTTACCCATGGACTGTCCCTTCTTGGCAAAGTGCCCCAACACCACCACTCACCTAGATTCTTCATTGGCCAGCAAGCTGAAGAGATAGAGCAGGCATTCAAGAGGCTTTTAAAAAATCCTGACTAGCCCTGACCGGTATGGCTCAGTGGATAGAGCATCAGCCTATGGACTCAAGGGTCCCAGGTTCGATTCCAGTCAAGGGCATGTACCTTGGTTGCGGGCACATCCCCAATAAGAGGTGTGCAGGAGGCAGCTGATTGATGTTTCTCTCTCATCAATGTTTCTAACTCTCTATTCCTCTCCCTTCTTCTCTTTAAAAAATCAACAAAATATATTTTAAAAAAATCCTTACTATTATAAATTAAACAGAAAACCACCAGAGACAAATACATAGCTTAATGAGTTCTTATATGGTGAGCACCCAAGTAACTACTACCAAATAGAACATCGCCAGAACCCCCCCCCACACACACACACACACACACACACCCTCGGGGGAACCACTAGTCAGGCTTATATAGTAATCACTTAACATTTCTGAAAAGATATATGCTAATGGATGTTTCTAAAACATTCCATGAAGGCCCAGTCAGTGCCAAAAAAGGTAACTTTCTCCAAATGGAAAGATAGAATTAGGTAATTGTGAAGATTAATTTTAAAAGACGACAACTAAAGAGAAGGAAGAGTGAACTAGAAATATAACTATCGGTAGGTGTTTGTTACATTATCTCGGCCTGTGTATCTGGCCCTGCCCCCTCTTTGTTTCTGTGTATGTAAAGGTTGCCTGGGCCTCTCTGTTTATAGCTCAGAGTGTCCAGGGGCCCCGGACCGCTCTCCTGGATGCTGATTTTATTGCACCTGGCTCCCTGAAGTCTCTTGTGCAGCTGGGTGATTGGCATGCCATGGATGGGGTGGGTGAAGGGAGTATATTCGCCATGCTCTCCTGTTGTAGAAGCTTATGATCCACACGTACTGGACTCCTGCTGAGGAAATGCATTTTTGTGAGATAAGTTATGGTTAGCGATGAGCGACAGAAAAATCCAGCTAAATCATCTTACTTGCTAAAATAGCCAAAGGCAGGCAGTTTCCCAACCGCTCAACAAGGACTCAGTCTCTGCCATCCTCAGGGTATTGATTTCATTCTCATACTTGTTGCCTCAGAGTCACAATATGGCTGCCGCAGCTCCAGACATCACACGTGCATTTAAGGGAGGCAAGACAAAGGGGAAAGGAGTGATGCCAGTGAATGACACCTCTGTCATGACTGTCCCTTTTATTGTGCAGCAGCATATTTTCCAAAAACCCCACTCCCTCCAGACTCATCTGTATATCTCTTTGGCCACAACTGGGTGACATGGTCACTCCTCTTTGCTGCAAGGGAAACTGGGGAAAAGATAAATATCTGGCTTTTCAGCCTCGTTGATCCTATATAATAAAGATGTAATATGCAAATGGTCATTACGCCGTGAAGTGTAAGGACTGACCGCATAATGACCAGATCATGGATCAGCAGGAGGGTGGGGCAGCAAGCTACAAGCGGGCAGCAGAGAGCTACAGGAGGGGGCAGGGCAGCAAGGGGGGTTGAGGGAGCTACAGGAGGGCAGGGCAGCAGGTGGAGAGCTACTGGAGGGCAGCAGCGATCTACTGGTGAGCTACTGGCACACGGATTCATGTACAGGGCTACTAGTGTTAATATAAAGAGAAAAGGAGGTCCAGAATGGCTAGCAGCCAGTCAGTATTGTCTGCCACATGTTTTAAAACTGGTACCTAAAAGACCAAGTCTCATATCTCAAGTGACTCTCTCATTGAGGCTAGACATGCATGGAGAGCTGTCTAGAATGGATTCTTCTACCCTAATTACTCAGATTGATCACCTGCATTGGAGGTTGCATTTCAACCCTGTAGGGAGCAGCGGGTGACATAAAGAAGTGATTAGAGCTCAGGCAGGAGGAGAGGCAGATGCAGCCTGGTAACTGAGGGGTGCATGTCCTACCCAAAGACAGTCATATTCAACACACTGGCCATCGAAACAGACCACGTGGCCACCAAGGCACTGCTGTGCCCAGATTCCATGCAAGGGTAGGGTCCCTATTGGCTGCTGGCCGGGGCCTTCCTTCGTTCCGCGCTGCCCCCTGGTGGTCAGCACACATCATAGTGAGCGATCGAACTCCCGGTTGATTGAACGCCCAAGGGGACACTTTGCATATTATCTTTTATATATATAGATTCCATTCCATGTGTTACATGTAACATCCCAGAACTCGGAGGTGGTTTCTCAGTAAGCACTACTTAGCATCTCAAGAGGAGGCTCATCTTTGCCTACTTTTCCAGACTCTAGGACGTGTGCCATGACATACTGCCAGTACAGCTGTGAAGACACGGAGGAAGGGCCACAGTGTCTGTGTCCGTCCTCAGGACTCCACCTGGCCCCAAATGGAAGAGTTTGCATTGGTAAGGCACGAGGCATCGCCTCCACGCCCTGTCCCCTGTCCTTGACTGATCCCTTTACTCAATTCCTCCTTTTTCTTTTTTCTTTTTCCTTAACTTTAAATATATACATATCTTTATTGATTTCAGAGAGAAGGGAGAGAGAGAAACATCAATGATGAGAGAAAATCATTGATCGGCTGCCTCCTGCACATTCCCTACTGGGGATCGAGCCCGCAACCCTGGCATGTGCCCTTGACCGGAATCAAACCCAGGACCCTTCAGTCTGTAGGCCAATGCTCTATCCACTTAGCAATACCAGCTAGAGCTCAATTCCTCCTTTTTCACTGATACACTCTGCTTGGTGACTAAACATCGCAAGCTCCTAAAAGTACAGACTTATGTCCGTCTCTGAGACAACATTGTTACCCACATATGCTTTAGACTTTGGAATGCTAGAAAGAACACTTCTCTGTTATTTGGGAGTTGCCTAATGCCATAGTGTAAAAAAATTTTGAAATAATTTTATTTTAGTATATTTACCCTGCACATGTTACTTCGGCCACCAAATTGCATATCTTCATAGTATTGTACTGAATTATATTGCACCAAATATACATAATATTTAGAGCAAGGAGCACAGAGCATTAATAAGCCATGTCAAACCAAGTCAGAACATTGAGTTATTAATCTTATTTATTTAAATAAGGAAATATCAGTATGATTTAATATTCGTAATTCCTTACTATAAAGAAATATTTTTCACTCAAGGTGCTGGATGTTTATCGTAAATGTACATAACTTGATACACTGCATTTAGAAAGCTCAGCCAAATAGGTCCTACATCAGTTAAACACTTTTTTTTAATCATGTAAATTAAAAATTTGGCTCTGCTCTTTGAGAGTAATCAAACAGCTTTAATTAGAATGACAAGTTTAGTATTCTGTAGTAAAAGAAGGTTTCTATGACAAGGCTAATTCCTGATAAAACTGAATCCACACACCGTCCCCCCCCCCCCCACGTCTTTGATTGTTCAGATGCTGTTTTTATTGGAAGGAGAAGAGGATGTGCAGGAAAGTAATCACTGAAAAGTAATTGTTGTCAGTCCATCACTTATTTATTGATTATTTTAAGAATGCAAAAGAAGCCCTGACAGGTTTGGCTCAGTGGATAGTGTCGGCCTGCGGACTGAAGGGTCCCAGGTTCGATTCCGGTCAAGGGCATGTACCTTGGTTGCGGACACATTCCGAGTAGGGGGTGTGCAGGAGGCAGCTGATTGATGTTTCTCTCTCATGGATGTTTCTAACGCTATATCTCTTTCCCTTCCTCTCTGTAAAAAATTAATAAAATTTACTTTTAAAAAAAGAATGCAAAAGAAACAATAAGCCAGCACCATTCTAAAATAACAACACAATATCTATTTGATTTGATATCTGAAAGTGAAATCAAAATCTGAGTCTTTTTTTGATGTTTTTTTAAATTGATTTCCAAGAGAGGAAGGGAGAGGGAGAGGGATAGAAACATCAATGATGACAGAGAATCATGGATCGGCTGCCTCTTGCATGCCCCCTAGTGGGGACCATGCCCACAACCCAGGCATGTGCCCTGACCAGGAATCAAATCATGATCATAGGTCGACACTCAACTACTGAGCCACACCCGTTGGGCTTGACCCACAATTTGTGTAATAAGTCTATTCTTAGGAAACCACATTTCTGTGATTTGGGTCAATATTTCAGGACTTGGGAGAGCTTGCTAATTAAATAATTATTTTGTAAAATGCACAATTTAAATGTTTGTGTATTCAGTTTGCTGAAAGCAGGCGTCCTCAAACTATGGCCCGCAGGCCACATGCGGGTGTTTTTGCAGTTTTGTTTTCTTACTTCAAAATAAGATATGTGCAGTGTGCATAGGAATTTGTTCATAGCTTTTTTTAAACTATAGTCCGGCCCTCCAACGGTCTGAGGGACAGTGAACTGGCCCCCTGTTTAAAAAGTTTGAGGACCCCTGGCTTAAAGTGTAGCTATCTGATTGTTTTCAAAAATTGTGTATGCTATGCAGTTTACAGAGCGGGAAAAATATTAATCCACTCAGCAAACATGTAATGTGCGTGTGCGTGTGCATGCACGTGCACGTGCGTGTGTATTTCAGAGGGAGAGTGTTTTTCTTGCTGTCACTGACACCTTCTGGTTCTCCATCCTAGATATCGATGAATGTGCCTCTGGCGAAGCTGTCTGCCCCTACAATCGGAGATGTGTGAACACATTTGGAAGCTACTACTGCAAATGTCATGTTGGTTTCGAACTGAAATATATCAGTGGCCGGTATGACTGTGTAGGTAAGATCTGGTGGCACCTTTTTCTTTTTCCCTGTCCCCACCAAACATGTAGGCTTTCTCTACAACTATTTCAATTCAGTCTATTAGTTGAACAATCTAGGGTACCAACCAGCTGAATGACAGAAACAGTTACATTTTTTACAAGTCTGGCATTTAGGGAACTCTGACGCCATGAATTATAGGAAGTCAGGTCAGTAAAGATTTAAACTAAGGAACTTCAGTCTGGATAGCTCTATTATGGGGAAAATATCTTGAGATAAGTTTTGTGGTCTTTTTTTTCAAATATAAAATATGTTATTACTAGAGGCCCAGTGCATGAATTCATGCACAGGTGGGGTCCCTCAGCCTGGCTGGCAATTGGGGCCATTCGGGGTGGCCGGCGGGGGGGAGTGACTGCAGGAGGTTGGCCAGCCGCGGGAGGTTGGCTGTGGGAATGCACTGACCCCCAGGGGCAACTCCTGCATTGAGCGTCTGCCCCCTGGGGGTCAGTGCATGTCATAGCTACCGTCCAGTCGCTTAGGCTTTTATATATATAGAAGATTGATTTCAGAGAGAGAAAAGGAGAGGAAGAGGGAGATAGAAATATCAATGATGAGAGAGAATCATTGATCAGCTGCCTCCTGCATGCCCCCCACTGGGGATGGAGCCCACAACCCAGGCATGTGCCCTGACAGGGAATCGAACTGTGACTTCCTGGTTCATAGGTCGATGATCAACCACTGAGCCATATCAGCCAAGCATTTTGTGGCCTTTTTCAAAAAATTTGTTTGGTTTTGCTTTTAATTTTTCATTCTTTGTCCAGGTACATACCTAAAAATAGGAACAATAAAGAAGTTTTTATATTTGATAAAAGGAAGAGTAACAAGGCCTGTTTAATCTTGATCTCAGTGATCTGTTCATGGCAGTTTCCAGCAGGGGTGGCTTTGGAGAAACAGCTGAAGGATATGAAGGCACGTGCTCTTGCCTCTCCTCCTTCAGCCCTTTAGTGATTCAAGCTCCACATCCCTAAGATGTTCCCTTCCAGGGTCATTGAAACCACTCTGCTAAGATTCTGGTATCAGGCAGCGGTGGGCATGATCTGTGTGAAATAAAATACTTATCCCTTGTGAAGGGATTCCAAGTCTCAATGAGCACGAGAAATGGGGTATCTGTGGAGCCCTTGGATGCATTCCCATGGCCCTGATATAACGTGGGGTCCTATAGTGAAGGGGAGTTTAGGCCCCTGTAGAATTCTAGTCACATGATATGTGTAGCAAATGTGCACATGACACGGAAAGCTAACAGTTGGGGGGAAAGTCAGAATTCATTTAACCTTGCACCTAGGATGCATCCTGTGTTATCATGTTGGGGCAACACTCAATTCCTGAGTTTTGAACTATCCTGTGAAGCTTCCACAGCTCTTCCGTCAGATCTTCTCAAACGCAAAGACCACCCAGACAGGCTGGTAAAGCCCCTGTTTCTTGTGGGCTTGGACCCCACACCCTCCTGCAGACCCGTCCAGCTCTGTAATGGGTGATGCCATGTCACAGAGCAGAAGCCTGTTCCCTGATACCCACAGGGAGGTTCCACAGGACAGGCATGGAGAGCTTCCAAAGGAAACAAATCTTTTTGTGATTTTAAAAGTGATTGAGATTAGCCCTAGCTGGTTTGGCTCAGTGGATAGAACATCAGCCTGCAGACTGAAGGGCCCTGGGTTCGATTCTGGCCAAGGGCACATACCTTGGTTGCAGGCTCTATCCCTGGCCCTGGTAAGGATGCATGTGGAAAGCAACCAATTGATGTGTCTCTCTCACATCGATGTTTCTCTCTCTGTCTCTCCCTCTCCCTTCCACTCTCTCTAAAAATCAATGGAATAATATAAATAAATAAATACAAAAAAAAGTCAATGGAAAAATATCCTCATGTGAAGATTAACAAAAGTGATTGAGAATAGCCTCTGAGCTCCCTTTGTGGCTAAATTAAAAACAGTAGACTATTTCGTGTGTGTATGTCTACAAAAGCATAGCTAGAAAGCGGGCAGAGAAGCGGGCTTATGCACTTCTCACCTGGGTGGAATTTGGTCAGCTTTCCTAGTCTAAATCCAGCAGACAAGCTCAGACCAGCCTGACCTTGCTCCTGGCAGTCTGCAGTCTTTGAACAAAATGCCTATATATGCAGATGATGTCGATGGTTCCTGGCCAGTCTTGTCCTTTGTTAGTTAGGAGTTCCAAACCCTTCCCTGTATAGAATGTATTTCCTGATATTGTGATTCAGTTCTAAATTAGACAGATGGGACAGTTAAGAAAACAACCTACACATCTTACAGATTTCAGCAGGATTGATAAGCAGATGAGATTGCTGGGGGTGCTGAGCTACAGACACACGCCCTACCTACCGGGGGTCAGGCAAGCTGGGGCTCCGGGCCAACGCACTGGGGGTTATGAACACCTCACAGTTCTGTGGCCACACTTGGTTTGTTGGCAATGTTGATGGTTGGCCCAAGATGGTAGTCTTTAAGCATGCCCTGTTACTACAAGCTTGTTCACATTTTTAGATCTAAATGAATGTGCTGTAAATACCCATACGTGCAGCCTCTATGCCAATTGCCTTAATACCCAAGGATCCTTCAAGTGCAAGTGCAAGCAGGGATATAAAGGCAGTGGACTTCAGTGTTCCGGTAAGTAGCATTTGGTCACGGTGTCTAAGCTCTTCCAATGAAGCATTCTCTCCATGTCTCCTTCCTCCCTTCATCAGTTAGCCTGCAGTGTTTGAAAATTTAACTCGGCCTCAGCCTTGTCTTCTCTGCTAATCGGACCACATCTCCAATACTCCAATACTGAAGTTGCAGGCACTACATTTATATATTTATCTATTTATTTATTTACTTATGTTTTATTTTTTATTTTTTTAATATATATTTTTACTGATTTCAGAGAGGAAGAGAGAGGGAGAGAGATAGAAACATCAATGATGGGAGAGAATCATGGATCGGCTGCCTTCTGCACACCCCACACTGGAGATCCAGCCTGCAACCTGGGCATGTGCGCTGACCGGGAATCAAGCCATGACCTCCTGGTTCATAGGTCGATGCTCAACCACTGAGCCATGCCAGCTGGGGGCAAAGTGGGTATATAAAGAAATCTCAAATCTCCCCCAGAGAAATTGCCAACTTCATCTACAGAAGACTGTCTTGTGAATCTGAAATCCTTGGAATTCCCTGTTTTTATGTCTGAGATCCCCCAATGTGTCAAAGGCCCTCCTACTGCAACTTCCTCCCACATTTTTATATTCTCAAGAAGATGATGCAATAATCAAGAAATTCTAACGTGAAAAAAATCAGTTATGTCACATTTGAAACAGCAATACTCAGGTAAAGCCATATCTTCATGGTCATGCCTATGCATGGGTTCCTTATCCTTGCCCCAGCTTCCTCTTAACATACTAAGGAAATGAAATTGTTGGCACCACAAAGTTCTTGTGGCTTGATTTTTTTTTTCCAAAAGGAAAAAATCAAAACTTCAAAGCAGAAACTGAAAGCAGATGTTTCAGTTTGCCTGGTGTAGGTTGCAACCCTCTCCTCATTATTTATTAAAGGTCCTTAGTTTTATGTTACTGATTGCATAAAGGAAATTTCTAGGGAATGGGTGTTTCCTGTTAATCTTCGTGCTGGATCCTGGGAAAAGATTCAGGGAACCATGTGCAGAATTACACAGTGGGGCCTCCAGGGGAAGGTCTATATCTGATCAGCATATTACAATCAAAACTTAGCATGCGACCTCCAGCAAAGAAGTCAAAACAGGCCCTCTGAAGGTCAGGAAAATGAGTAATGAAGCCTTACTTGTATTAGTAGTAGTTGATTTCGAACCTATAACTATAGGCTGTCACATTGGTAAATAACTAGAACATTTCATTGAATAGGGAAATGTAGCTCTTGTTATAACAGCCTTAGATTGATTTCAAAGTAAAAGCAATGTATTAATTAAGAGCATGCATATTTTCAAAGCATTTTTTCTTTCTCCTTTTGCTTGCCCAAAAATATGGTGGACTTCTTGTTTATTTTTCTACCACTTTGGTACAGAGTGAATCAACCAAGTAATGGAGAAGGAATTGAACAGAAGAGATTAAGACATTGCCAAGAAAAATGTTATTTCCAATTTCTTGGATAGTATTCTTTTCAGGGATTAAAGTTGATGTCTACTCCCTTATTTCATTTTCCTCTAATCTATATCCAAGTAGTAGAATTGAATAAATTGGTTCAGCTGTTATTAGTTTTAGACCAGCACATGCCTAGATATTTTATAAAAGGACAATATATTTGATTTTAAAGATCGGTGTTTTTAATTTTTTTAGTGTCTTTAATTTTTAAAAAATATTTTTATTTATTTCACTTTAAAGGGAGCCTCCTGGACGCCCCACACTGGGGATCGAGCCGGAAACCCGGGCATGTGCCCTAACTGGGAATCGAACTGTGACGTCCTAGTTCATAGGTCGATGCTTAACCACTGAGCCATGCTGACTGGGCAGTGTTTTTAATTTTTAAAAATTACTTTTTCTTACATTAGTTAGATATCTTTAATTGTCATGAGTAGATCCCTGAAAAGGAGGCATGCATCTTTGGGTTCTAGATTTCAAGGCATTTGAACCAGTCTAGAGAAAAGTTACCCTTAACCCTAGAGTAGGAATAAATCTGTCATGGAAATAGGCTGGAAAAAAAGAATCATTCATCTGCTTCACCCTCAAATCCTAGCCCCTTGGTATCTGAGTGACTTTGGGCAAGTCACTTAACATGACCCAGTTGTCTCATCTATAAATCAAAGTTGTTGGGCTAAATGATCTTTTTTTCTACCTCTTGAGTTCTTCATTGATCCACTGGGGGCATGAGGAATTAATCTAGAGGTACATTTTTTAAAACAATTTAATCTAGTGGTGAGAAATAGGAAATGAATGTAAAACAGCAAATGTAAAAGCCTCTATAAGTATTCAATAAATAAAATTATTTCATTTTAGATAGTAGTGGATTGAGGTTAAGTAATTCAAAGCGGAGAGAGAGCAGGGAAGAAAAATTAGGTATATACACATTGAACCATAAAGCACAATTTTTATTGGTCACAAATGACCCGTTATTGACCATTTACCTGGTCCAGCCTAATGCTATAGCTGTAATCTTTGAACAGCAAATTTGGACAAATCGATAGGGCTACCTGGATGACACCAGCTATAAAGAATATCTGTGTGAAAACAGAAATATGAGAGGACCCCCCGAAAAATCCATCATCTTAGAACCTGTAGCCCAACCTGGTAGGAGCAGGTATTCATCATCGTAGTCTCTGAAGCAAAACAAACGTATGACCTCTAAGATAGTTAAGATACTACCATAACAGCACTAACCGGTTTGGCTCAGTGGATAGTGTCAGACCTCGGATTGAAGGGTCCTGGATTCGATCCTGGTCAAGGGCATGTACCTTGGTTGCGGGCTCGATCCCTAGTGGGGGTTGTGTGGGAGGCAGCTGATCAATGTTTCTCTCTCATCAATGTTTCTGACTCTATACCTCTCCCTTCCTCTCTGGAAAAAATCAATAAAATATTTTTAAAAAGATACTACCATAACATAACTGCTTAAAACAGGTGCAGATATAGTTCTTCTGAAAATATCAAATGGTAGAGCCTCATGTGGGTTGATTCTGAAAGTATTCATTTCCAGCACTTGAACACTTTTCAAATGCTCTGTTGTTTTGTGAGTTATCTAATTATCGGCCAAGGTGGAACTTCTCACCTGTTATTGTTTGTGGTAGTTATCCCTGAAAAGTCTGTGAAGGAAGTCCTCAGAGCACCTGGTACCATCAAAGACAGAATCAAGAAGTTGCTTGCTCACAAAAACAGCATGAAAAAGACGGTAAAAATAAAAAACACCATCGTAGAACCTGCGGGGACTCCTGCCCCGAAGGGTAACTTGCGGCCCCTTGACTCTGAAGAGAGTGTTTCCAGAGATGGGAACCCAGATGGAGGGAAAAGGGAGAATGAGGAAAGAAAGAAAGAGGGGCTGGAGGAAGAGAAAAGAGAGGAGACAGCCCTGAAGAACCATGTGGAGCAGGAACGAAGTCTTCGAGGAGATGTGTTTTGTGAGTATCACTTCTGTTATTTTACACATTTTGTGAAAAATGAGTTGTGGTCTCTCTGGGACATGAAAGAAGAAAAGACAGTTTCACTCATTAAGTGAAATGGGTTTGGCTCTAAGTCCTAAAAAGCAGGGTTCTCTATAAGTCTGGAATGTAACATCTTCTGCAGATGCGCAATCAAATTTGCTCCTGTGGGCAACCAGAAGTCTGGGTCCTTTTCCCTTACCTTGGGGGGCGGGGGTCCTGTTTGACACAGACCCTCTCATTCCACTCCCTGCAAAGACAGCCTGCTTGTCCAGCAAGCACAGTTGTCTGTCTGGCTGCCCAGACCTCCATTCAGTTCAACCCCAAACCAGGGAGACCCTTACCAGCTGGATCTGCCAAACCCTACATTTTTCCTTCTTGAAGGTTCCTTTTACAGGCCCGCTCAATGAAAAGAGAATTTCACAGTTGTGTGGTTATTGTTTTAAAAGCCTAAGGAGACCATTGTAGGGAAGAAAATGTTACAAGTAGAGCAGGGGTCCTCAAACTACGGCCCGCGGGCCACATGCGGCCCGCCGAGGACATTTATCCGGCCCGCCGGGTGTTTTTGCCGCCGCTGCCTGTCCTGCTTAGCAGCCGACTTAGCAGTGTGCATAGGAATTTGTTCATAGATTTTTTAAACTATAGTCCGGCCCTCCAACGGTCTGAGGGACAGTGAACTGGCCCCCTGTTTTAAAAGTTTGAGGACCCCTGAAGTAGAGCATAAGCTTTAGTTTTCTCCACGAACTGAATGACGACAGAACCCCCCCCTAAGTCCCAGCCCATACAGGACAGTTTTCCTATTAACCTGCCCTGAACCCCCACACTGAGACTTTCCATCTCATTCTCACTGGGCATCTGTTGCTCCCTCTATATTTTGCCTTGTTTCTTCTTGGCCCCATGACCGTTGGATTTAACCATGTGAGGAGTAGACCCAGGACCACCCATCCAAGAACTAGTGTGCCAATGACAACATCTCCCCTAATAGCGAGTGAGAATCTCACGAAAATATATTTCCAAAACCTGGTGAGAAGGGACATGTTACCGCCCCCTACCTTGCTGCTTCTCTGTAGATTATTAAAAAAGATCTTAGATTAAAGTGATTATAACTTATTATTAAACATTTGTCAACACATGAAAACAATGACATGCCAGATAGTTTCTGAATATGTGAATCAATATGTTAAGGAAAATAACTGTACTACTACAAACTACCAAAATCTGAATATATCAAAACTACCAAAATCTGAATATTTCAACTATATAGTTTTCTATTAAATGTTCACAGGGAATATTAAATTTCTTCCAGCCAGTTTTTTTATAAAATAATTTTTATTGATTTCAGAGAAGAAGGGAGAGGGAGAAAGAGATAGAAACATCAATGATAAGAGAGAATCATGGATCGGCTGCCTCCTGCACGCCCCACACTGGGGATCAAGCCCACAACCCAGGCATGTGCCCTGACCGATAATCGAACCGTGACCTCCTGGTTCATATGTCAGCACTCAACCACTTAGCCACGCTGGCTGGGCAAGCAATTTTTTAAAGAAACTCATATTCTTTTATTTTTGCTTTTTATTTCTTTAAATGGGAATTCAAGAATTTCTTCTTAAACCTTGCCCTTCTCAGCTTCACAGGGCTCTTCAGGTTCATTTAGGTGTTATAGTGACCCTGTTTCCTCTGAACATAGCTCACTCAGCGTGGATAACTGGCATCTGGAAAATAAAATCTATTCCTACTACTCAATGTCAAAGCCAGTTCCTGTGCAACAGAGACACATGAGTTAGTCCTCTTTAATAGCTGTTCAGTGGTTTGATTATCTCATTGTTTTGAACATTTTGAAGTAATTTTTTATTCCCTCTCCGTTATTAGATCACTTTTGAAGCAGAACATGACAAAGGCATAACCGGAGAAATTGCTGTAGACGGTGTCATGCTGGTGTCAGGCTAATGTCCTGGTGGCCTTTTTATCAGTGGATGCTGGAATGTTACTGTTGTCTTTTATATCCTTATATTTGACTTTTAATGTCAGTTCTCTGCTTTTTTGATATTATGTCATAGATGCCCCTCCATTTAAAAAATACAAACTGAAAAATTGTAATGTACCAATAGAAACATTATTGTAAGCTGCCTTTCTTGTATAGATGCATCATTATGTGCTTTAAATTCATTTCTGAATTGATAAAATGTGGAAATGTCAGTTCAGCTTTTCCCCCCAATATATTTTTTTTGTCTATATGAGTTTATGAACCTCTCTATACAACATTTATAGAATTACCAAGAAAAAAAAAGTACAGAAAAATGTTTAATTGTGTGACTCTTAGGGCACTTCTTGGAAACCATGACATCACAGATAGACTTACCTAAGTTGCTTAGCCTGATCTTTTATAGCCAAACTTGTATGTTTAAATTCTTTGTACTAATATCCAAATAATTGCCTTGTGTCATGGTTTGTTTTTCTAAGTAAGAAAATATGCTAATTTGATTTTATGTTTAGTTATGTGTATGATTATTTGCTTTGTGGAAATGTGGTTTTTATTCTTTTCTCTATGGAAATACTTTATTTTCTTAAAAGTACTTTCTATTATAGGAACACATGGCTGCTTTATTAGGCTTCATAATTGCAATGCAAATTAGCATAAGTTGTTGAATTCAAGGCTTCAGAGAACCTACAACTAAGTTAAGCAAGTAGCAGGACTAAAAAAAAGATGGATACACTCTTTTCTATTTCTCTTTTCTTCCAAATCCAGTAACAGCTTTGTATGGTAATGAAACCTGAGTGAATTCTCTGAGGATGAAAGGATACTCTGCTTTAAGATTCTCAGTCACAAATAGCTCCAAGGTAGCTCCCAAATAGAAGGTTCTCCATATATTTCCTTGACCTCTCCTAAAAGCAATGAAGGCATTGGGCCATAAGAGTAAGGAAAGAGAGAAGGTGGCCCATTTAATAATCTTTAAAATTTGTAGTCTCTTCAGGTTTTTTATACTGAAACTCTTGTGGGAGGGTAGGGAAACAAATTGTTTTTCTTTAGAGTGCAGTAAATTTGGCACAAAAGGTCTACACGGGAATGTAGCTGTATCTGTTTGAGAACTGGTAGTTACAGAAACCCTCAAAAACAGTTTTTCTATTAAGACCAGTTGAAAACCTGCCCCAGCTACATCAAATCAGCCCACAGAATTGTAAGAAAGAATAAAATGGTTATTTTAAGACATTAAAATTTGGATTGGTTTGTTACACAGCAAAAGCTAACTGATACATATGGTTTCAAATACTGCACTAGAATCTGAAGAAGACTTTCTATCCATTCAGTGATCGAGGAAATTTGAGACCATAGTTGTGCCTTAGAATAAAAGATAGGGGGAGAATTTGTAATAAAAGACAGTGTCCCAGTGATCCAGATTAAAGGAAGAAACGTGCCCTAGCCAGTTTGACTCAGTGGATAGAGCGTTGGCCTGCGGACTGAAGGGTCCCGGGTTCAACTCTGGTTAAGGGCACAGACTCGATCCCCAGTAGGGGGTGTGCAAGAGGCAGTCAATCAGTGATTCTCATCATTGATGTTTCACTCTCTCCCTCTCCCTTCCTCTATGAAATCAATAAAAATATTTTTTTTTAAATGAAGGAAGAGATGTTGAGCCAAAAATGAAATAGGGAGGCCTGTGAATCATGTTATACATGGATAAAAACAATGCATAAAGCTAATATTTCATGTTTCTCTAATATGTGTAGCAGAGACTTCTAGTTACATATCCAGTATTCATTCTCACCCTTTCCCTTACTAATGTAACCATCCTATATAATAAAAGCCTAATATCCAAATTGTCCCCTCTGGTGGTTGTTGGACCAGGAGTTCCACTGCTCTCTATGACATGTGCTGACCACCAGGGGGAGGTGCAAAACATGGCAGGCAGTAGTGGAGGCACTGCCAGCCCCAATGGGCCCCGACAAGAGTGGTACTGTAATCAACAAGTGAATCTAAAAATCAAGTGAATTAAAAATCTGAGGAACAGAATAAACTGGTGAATATAATAGAATCAGGGGCATAGAAAGGAAGTGTACTGACAATTCTCAGGGGGAAAGGGGTGTGGGGGGTGCTGGAAGAGACTGGAAAAAAATCGTACACCTATGGATGAGGATAGTGCGGGGGGAGGTAAGGGCAGAGGGTGGGGTGGGAACCGGGTGGAGGGGAGCTATGGGGGGGGGAAAGGAGAGACAATTGTAATAATCTGAACAATAAAGATTTATTAAATTAAAAAAAAAGAGTAGGACTGTAGTGGGATGGTGGAGCAGGTGAGCGGGCAGCGCTGGGTCAAGGTGGGTGCAAGTGGGGCCCAATAGCCCCACCAATCGCCCCATAGATGGCGACCAGCCGCAGGGGTGGGGGGTGGGGATGGTGGAGCAGGTGAGGGGCAGCGCCAGGCCAAGGCGGGGTGCCAGGCGGGGCTGTGGGGCTGCAAGGCTGGAGGCGCAAGCTGGGGCCCTATCTCTGCAGGCCACCCCGAGGGACCCCACCCATGCATGAATTCGTGCACTGAGCCTTTAGTATATAAATATATTTGAGGGTTAGAGGGCAATGTACTCAACTAAAGGACTTCATTTCTCAAAATCTCTTTCAGTTGGAGGAGGCCACTGAAGCATTGGTAGGCTTCCAGAAGGGATCATTAAAGAAGGCTCTCAGCTGGCAGCACACTTTTGCCATTTCTCTTCTTCCTTCTTTCTGCCTTCAATGTGGTTGTGAAGGCAGCAACTCTGTGAGGTACTTGGTGATCAGGAGTGCATAGCTGGAGGAAGCCTGGGTCACTGACGACATTATGGCATCTCTACCGCTGCTCAGACGAGTCACTGCTCAATATTTTATTAAGTGAAAGAAAAAAACATCCTTTGTTGGCCTACCTAGGATTTCAAACAAAGCAGAATCCAGACTCAGGTGACCACTCTCCCTGCTCCCCGGGGGCTACTTCTGCCATTTTCAACACAAGACCATAGTCTCGGGGATTAACTTTTTAGACCATTAAATACCAACCTATTGGTGCTCTCCCTTCCAGGAGCATGCCCATGCCCATGCCTTTCCCTTTCCTTTCTCCGTCCTCCCCGCCGCCCATCCCTTCCTCACTCCCAAGCTCCAAGAGCCCTTCCTTCCTCTATAACTTGTTTTTTAAACCCATTTCTTCTAGGAATTATTTCTTTTTTAAAAAATATTTTTTATTCGTTTCAGAGAGGAAGGGAAGGGAGAGAGAGAGAGAGACATCAATGATGAGAGAGAATCATTGATCGGCTGCCTCCTGCACGCCCCCTACTGGGGATCGAGCCTGTAACCTGGGCATGTGCCCTGACCGGGAATCAAACTGTGACCTCCCGGTTCATAGGTCGATGCTCAACCACTGAGCCACACCCACAGGGATAGGAATTATTTCTACTTCTGTGATTTACCAAATAAATATTCTCATACAGTTAAATAAATAAATAAATAAAATACCAACATATTGTTTGTTTGTTTTTAAATATATTTTATTGATTTTTTCCAGAGAGGAAGGGAGAGGGATAGAGAGCTAGAAACATCGATGAGAGAGAAACATCCATCAGCTGCCTCTTGCACACTCCCCACTGGGGATGTGCCCGCAACCAAGGTACATGCCCTTGACTGGAACCAAACCTGGGACCCCCCCAGTCCACAGGCCGATGCTCCATCCACTGAGCCAAACTGGTCAGGGCTCCAACATATTGTTTTAAATTCCAACCAACAGCCTGTAGTGTCATGGAGCTCTAACCTGCACCAGCATGGAATCATACTTTGCTTCCTTTGGGGAAATCTAAGGTCAGCTAATTCAGCCATGACTCCCCTATCTGTTGACCCTGGCCATGATCCAATGTCCAAACCACCCCCCCCCCACATGTCATCCATGCTCTCGCACTCTCTCATCCCCACACTGTTATGAGCTTCCTCTTTTGGACACTAACTCTCACTGTTTCTGCCCCTCCCCCATCACACATACTCCACAGTCTGGTGAACAAACTCTGCTACATCTTAATTCATGCCAGTGATGTCTTCCTCCATCTCTCAGCCTTAGCTAAACATAGCCACTTCTACCCCTGTAGCTTGATCAAATGGCTGCCACTCATCCTCCCACAGCGCACACATATCAGGGTCTAGAGTTGAAGATGCTATTCTCCTCGTCCTACTCTTGTTTATAGTCTCTTATTTCTTGATTTCCATGTAAAAGCCACTGTTCATTGGAGGTGCCATTAAGGAGCTTTCCAGCCCTCTGTCCTTGCTAGCCATTGTCATCAATCAATCTGTGCAAATGACCCATCCAATATCCTGGCCTCACAGGCCTTTGACCGCCTCTATTCCAGTTCCCATCAACCTCCTTGCTGTCACTGTCCCTTTAAAAATCTTTTTCCTCGTGAGTCCAAGCTGCAGTCACACAGCTCTCCTGCTCAAAGTGAGACTTTCCACTTGCACCATTCATTTTTGAGACCCTTTCTCAGAGTTCCAGCAGTGCCCCCTTGTGGCAGCCTATGAGCATATGTATGTGGCTGCCACCAGGGAAACTTACAGCTAAAAGGACTTTTTTAAAAAATATATTTTATTGATTTTTCACAGAGAGGAAGGGAGAGGGATAGAGAGCTAGAAACATCGATGAGAGAGAGACATCAACCAGCTGCCTCCTGCACACTCCCCACCGGGGGATGTGCCCGCAACCAATGTACATGCCCCTGACCGGAATCAAACCTGGGACCTTCCAGTCCGTAGGCCGACGCTCTATCCACTGAGCTAAACCGGTTTCAGCCCCCCACCCTCCCACCCCGAATTGCTCCATTTCTCCCTTTTCCAGTGTCTGGTGGACTCATGCTTCTTTCTGGATACCCAAAACCTTACAATTCAGTCACCACTGAGATCTTGAAGAATCCAATCTTGCCCTAGCTGGTTTGGCTTAGTGGATAGAGCGTCGGCCTGTGGACTGAAGGGTCCCAGGTTCGATTCCTGTCAAGGGCATATGCCTGGGTTGCGGGCTCGATCCCCAGTGTGGGGGGGTGGGGGGGGGGGGGGGAGGGTGCAGGAGGCAGCCCATCAATGATTCTCATCATTGATGTTTCTATCTCTTCCTTCCTTCCTCTCTAAAATATATATGTGTGTGTGTGTGTGTGTGTGTGTGTGTGTGTGTGTGTGTGTGTATACATACATATGAATCCAATCTTGCAGAACTTTCATTCTCTTCTATCAACGCTTACTGGTCCTATGTCCTGTTCTGCTGGTCTCTGACAAATGAAGGGAGGCTACCCTTAAAAGATAACTCAAGTGTCAGGAATAAACAGGTGCAAGTGTAACTTTAACTTTAACATTTTCTGATGGCCCTCAAATCTTCTGCTCAAAATTCACATTCTGGGGAGGGGTGGGCAGGTGGGCCAGCCTGGGTCATGTGGCTGATCCCTGCTAGGGCAGATTGGGGTAACTAATTAGCTTTTCAGAAAGTGGGCTAAAAGCTGCTGACCCAAACCCACCGAAGTTCCCACATGGACCATATCACATAAAAGCTGGGATTAAGTACATGCCAACATACCAGTCTAAATGATGTACCCTTGTCATGACAAACGAGTTGATGCCTTTGTTTTCTTTAGCAACTAGAAACTTAGTTGATGTTTGGGTCAGTTTTGAAACTAAGAACAACTAATAAAAACTAGTATATGAGCTCGGCCAGTGTTGCTCAGTGGTTGAGCATCGACCCATGAACCAGGAGGACACAGTTCAATTCCCAGTCAGGACACATGCCTGGGTTTCAGGCTCCATCCCCAGTGGGGGGCTTGCAGGAAGCAGCGGATCCATGATTCTCTCTCATAATTGATGTTTCTGACTCTCTCCCTTTCTCTCTCTGAAAGCAATAAAAACATATTTAAAAAAAACAAAAAACTAGTCCTTAGGTCTTTTACACCCCTGGTTAAATTTATTCCCAGGTATTTTGTTGTTGTTAATCCTCATCCAAGGATATTTTCCCATTGGTTTTTAGAGAGAGTGGAAGCAAGGGGGAGATACAGAGAGAAACATCAATGTGAGAGAGACATATTAATTGGTTGCCTCCCACACGTGTCCTGACTGGGGCTGTGGATTGAGCCTGCAACCGAGGTACCTGCCCTTGACCAGAATCGAATCCTCAACCCTTCAGTCCATGGGCCAACACTCTAAACACTGAGAAAACTGGCTAGGGCAATTCCCAGGTATTTTTTGTTATAAATGGGATTGTTTTCTCAGTTTCCCTTTCTGATAGTTCATTATTGGTGTATAAAAATGCAAGTGATTTCTGGATATTTCTTTTGTATTCTGCTACTTGATTGAATTCATTTATCAGTTCCAGTAGGTTTTTGGTGGAGTCTTTAGGGTTCTCTGTGTACAGTATCATGTCATCTGTTATCTTGTCATTTTTGATTAATGGCCCCTATGGCAGCACTCCCAGGTTATACCATGAAAAGGGGCTGTGGGTGGTGAGTACAGTTAGTCCATGAGAATGAGCTTTGAAGCTACATGGTGCAAGAACAAAAAGACAAGGAAGCAGCACGGGCCAGTGATTTTTAGTTCAGTTTTTATGTCTTCCTATTCGGATGAACTGCTGAGAACCAAAATGAAGAGGCGTTTCATGGAACAGTCTGTCCAGGATCACTGGCAGACTGTACTCCTGGTAATAAGCCACTCTGACCAAATTAAATCCTAGTGGTAGGCTTCAGCTCAGATTTCCTAACCACAGTGCAAAAGGCAATCGAGTGGGCAGGTCTTTGAATAGAGTTGGCATCCTTTCATCCCATTTTTTTTGTACTTTTCCTATATTTTTCTGATTAAATGGAATTTTGAAGCATCCCAGTAACCAAGTAGTATAAATATTGTTTCTTTGCCTCTAGATTTCCATCCTATGAGCTACACCAAGAAGTTATTAAAACCAGACTTGCTAGCCCTTCATATGTGTTTCTCTTTGCTGTTCCAGAGTTACAAACCACACCTGAGCGAGGGAAGGTCGGAGCTTTGAATGGGATGAGTAATTGAATTCTTTCCATTAGGTTAGAATGGGTTTTAGTAGCCTAAAACTAAGATGATTTCTTTATACCTGAAAGTAATTGGAAAAGCCTCAAGATCCAGCCGTGGAGGAGCCCACACAGGGGAGAGAGCCCACAAAGCTTGTTTCAAGGCAGTGGTGAGAGAAAATTGTTTCTTCTTCCATTCACCCTACAGAGCCCAGCCTGTGCAATAAAATTGATTTACAGATGTCTCACTTTGTTCTTGTGATAGAAACAATCTTATAGCAATCAAATTTTGCAACTAAAGTCTCAGGTTACATCCAGAATGGACCTGCAGTATTTCAACGGTTTTTTTACACTGAGTTACTGCTGCTCTTCTTTATATATAAATTTTTTTCTAATTACAGCTTTAGTCTTCCCTTCTTCTAGGTAAGGTTTATTACATTGCTCCATCTTAGAATTGCCCTGCTTCCTGACAGCATCCAATCCAGAGCAGACCCCTGCTTCCTTGAACCCTCCCCCAAGTTGTCTTATAGGAGGGGGTCAGCAAAGAAGGGAGCCACATTCTCTAGGTCAGGGGTCCTCAAACGTTTTAAACGGGGCCAGTTCACTGTCCCTCAGACTGTTGGAGGGCCGGACTATAGTTTAAAAAAAAAAACTATGAACAAATTCCTATGCACACTGCTAAGTCAGCTGCTAAGCAGGACAGGCTGCGGCGGCAAAAACACCCAGCAGGCCGGATAAATGTCCTCGCGGGCCACATGTGGCCCGCGGGCCGTAGTTTGAGGACCCCTTCGAGTTGTACCATCACTTTGGTTTTATTGAACCTTTGCAGGGGGAAGATGTGCACAAGTGATTAGTGGCTACTTAATGAATGTCTACTCCTTTCGCATTAGCTGGTGCATGCTAGGGGTGCATTAAATACTAGTGGAATTAATCTCTGCATTATATAGGTAATTAGCAATTTGTCCAAAGTTTTGTCAACATTTAGCTGAGCACTGTCTTGACTGGAAGCAGAAATGGAACGTTGCAGAGTAGGTCCACAAATTGCTGCTGAAAGACAATACCCGCACTAGTTTTTTCAATCCGTGCCCGCAAGCTGCACTGTTGGCCCTGGGCCTACCGCCTCCAGCGAGCGGCCCAAACCCGCCTGGCCGCTGATCGCTGTGCGCAGGCGCTATTTCCCTAGCACGCAAGCGCTGAATCCGGGCTGTGTTTTCCAGTCTGCGGGCTTTGATTGGCTGAACCTTGGTGGTCCCGCCCTGGGAACCGGAAGTTCATTTTAGACTCGGAGGCCGCGGAGGGCTCCGCGCTCAGCCAGCTCTTCTGGGTGAGCTGCGCTCCGGGTTCGCCTGGGGCTCTGCCCAGGGGAGTCCTGGTGCGCGGGCGGGGCAGGCCCGAACATTGATTTGTCCCCTCCGCCCGAGGATCCCGGGGTGGGCAGATCCCTCGGGGCCGCCCCTGCTTGTGTTGGGTGCCAGGCTGTCACCCCAGAACGGTTTGCTGCAGGCTTTGCTTGTCGTTCCACCCCACCCACTGGAACCCGAACCCGGGCCAGGGCGGGCCCTTGGGGTGTCCCTTCCATTCACTGGCCCTGCACCTTTGCTAGGGATCGTCCCCTAGCGCAGTATTGACAGTTCAGAAACCGAGACGCCCCTACGGACATTTGGCATTTCGCTCCCCAGAGGAAGGGGCTCCCTGTGTAGCTGGATTAGATCTTAGATCTAAAGTTCTCAACAGATCTAAGTTACTGCTAATTTGTAAACTTCTGGAAATTTTTCTCTGGTCTTCCACTCTGGGGTTAAGGCCAAATGCGTGCACCTTGCACATACTGTAGTACTAGTTAATAATGACAAGCTTTTACATGCATACTCTTGCTGGCGCTGTATACACTCAATTTTTGGTATGTATTCAGAAGCTAGAGGTATAGGTGTGTATCTAAGCATTATCTGTATTAGCATATGTTCTAGAACTGTATCCAATATGGTAGCCACTAGCTACATAGGCAACTGAGTACTTGAAATGTGCCTGGTCCAAATTGAGTTGTGCAGTAAGTATAAAACAGCAAAATTTTTGAGAATTACTATGAAAAATATAAAGTAGCTCAATAGTTTTTTAATATAACATGTTGAAGTAGCAGTATTTTGGGTAAACTAGGTTAAGTAAAATGTATTATTAATTTCACCTGTCTGGTGTGTTTTTTTAATTATTATTATTGATTTTAGAGAAGAAGGGAGAGGGAGAGAGAGATAGAAACATCAATGATGAGAGATGATAATTGATCAGCTGCCTCCTGCAAGCCCCACACTGGGGACCCAACCTGTAACCAGGCATGTGTCTTGACCTCCAGGTTCATAGGTCGACGCTCAACCACTGAGCCACACCGGCTGGGCTCACCTGTCTGTTTTTTAACATGGCTGCTACACAATTTTAAATTCTATCTGTGGCTTGCATTATGTTTCTATTGAACAGCAATGTTCTAGAAAGGGATCAGCAAACTGGGACCTGCAGCTGAATCCAGCCTGCCTGCTTTAGGAAAAAAGATTGATTGAAGCAAAGCCATGCTCGTTCATTTCTGCATTGGCAATGTTGCTGTTCCTGCTGCAAGAGCAGCAGAGTTGAGTAGTGCATACTGAGATCGGATGGCCTGTGAGGCCTAAAATATTTGTTTGTTTGGCCTTTTAAAGAAAAAGTTTACCAACCCCCTGTTCTAGAACAATGCCTGGTATTATACTAGCTATATGTAAACCTTTTCATTGTAGTCCTGTGTAATTGTCAGTCAGGCTTACTGTGTGACAGGTGTAGTTCTAAGGACTTTATAAGGACTATGTCGTTTAATTCTCATATTAATCCTAGGATGTTGGATTTCCCCCCTTTTGTAGATGAGGAAAATGAGGCACAGAATGTTCATGAAGCCTACCCAGCATGCTCAACACACCTCACTTCTGGAACTGTACCTTCTTGAACCTCCTTATCCCCACATGGCTTGACTCCTGGACCCCACTTGATTAGCCCACAGTAGACACCATGTTTCTTTTTGTTTTTTAACAGAATTTCTGTTAATGATTTTATTTTATTTTATTTATTTATTTATTTATTTATTTATTTATTTATTTATTTATTTTAAATCCGTGTTGTTAATCCTCACCCGTGGATATTTTTCTATTGATTTTTTTAGAGAGAGTGGAAGGGAAGGGGAAGAGACAGAGAGAGGGGCTCGAGCCTTCAACCGAGGTATGTGCCCCTGACCAGAATCTAACCCAGGATCCATCAGTCCTCAGGCCAGTGTTCTACCCACTGAGCCAAAACAGCTAGGGCTGTTAATGGTTTTTTTTTTATACTAAAATTGAGATGAGATTAGTCTCTTGTAGAAGAAGCTGAGGGAGCCCTAAGCTCGGTGCAGTGGGTACAAGCAGGGTCATCTGTATGAAAAGAATGAACTTCACAAGCAGAGAGGAGAGAGCCTCCTGAATTTAACAAAAAGTATTTGTTGAGTAATTCTGAGCATTGGCCAGGGCTTTGCCCGGTGTGTGTCAGGGAATGAAACATGTCATTCCTAGGGTCTTGTGGGGGAGACAGACAATAAAGAAAATTTAATGTGATATGCAGCATGAAAAAAACTGGGCAAATACTTGATGTTTTTAACAGGTTTCCTCATCTGCAAGATGGAGAGAAGCCTGTCTCGGTTATTGTGCGGATCGAGATGACGTGAGTGTACGGCAGGTGGAGTTGCTCAATAAATACACATTGCCTTCTGCTGCTAGGAGGTAAGAGAGAAAATGAATATGGGGAATTGGGTGCATCCTAGCACCTAAAACAGGGCAGTCACCACGTGTAATTTATAGAGAAGGTTCTCAGCTTGGTTGTGCCCAGCAGGTGTTTTTAATATTTCCTGATTTAATGGGGCTCATCTAGCAAAAGCGCAGTCAGAGAGGTTCCGTGCGTTCAGTCTAGGAGCAGGACGGGGGGTTGATAGCAGCGACCCTGGGACGTTCCTGCTGCGGGCAGGGAGTTAGGCCTGTGCAGTGGTGGCAGCTCTGGTTTAAATCAGAATCGCCTGGAGAGCTGACAGAATGAATACCAGGCCTACCTTCGGAGATTCTAATTCATTATGATATCATTCTATCCCACAAGGGCCTGGCGTTGTTGTTTTTGCTGCTGACTTTCTCCAGATGGTTCGGATTTGCAGTGAGGATTGAGAACCACTCATGGTGAGTGATACAGGCCAGGCACAGGGAGCTACTGGAGCAAAGGCCCGGAGCTGGGAAGTTGGCCGTGCCTTCGGTGGTTCAGCCGGGCACAGGGGGGTGGGCTGCAAGGAGGGTTTTCATTACCTGGCCAAGGACCTTGGTTCCATCCTGAGAGCAGAAGGGAATCCCTGAAGGGCTCTAAGTGGAGAGAGGATGACCCCTCTAACCAAGTGCCGGGAAGGCAGTGAGGATGCAATTGGAGCTGGTCAGATGATGGCAAGCCCAGATTCGGTGTCCTCCTATGTGAGTTCCTAGTGGATCATGTCTATCTTTGTGGATCATAATTGGCTGAGTTTTTCTGTCTGTATTCCACTGAGCTGGCAGCTCCTTCGAGGCAGAGAATATTGAAGCTCAGCATCTATCATGTACTAGACACATACTAAATGTTTTATTAAATGAACTATGTAGAACTCGAAACTGGACACACAGCTCACTTTGTCTTTTTAGGACAGTTCTCAAAATTTGTATCCCAGTTGCTTCCACACTAGACCCCCCTAGGGCCGTGGTTGGCAAACTGCGGCTCGCGAGCCACATGGGGCTCTTTGGCCCCTTGAGTGTGGCTCTTCCACAAAATACCACGGCCTGGGCGAGTCTGTTTTGAAGACATGGCGTTAGAAGTTTAAGTTTAAAAAATTTGGCTCTCGAAATTTCAATCGTTGTACTGTTGATATTTGGCTCTGTTGACTAATGAGTTTGCCGACCACTGGCCTAGGGTAATAAGTGCTTTATAGTCACCAGATTGTCCCATGGGGGGGGGGGGTAGAAAGTTTGACAGGATTTAAATGCTGTTAAAAAGATGGAGAGCCCTAGCCGGTTTGGTTCAGTGGATAGAGCGTCAGCCTGCGGACTGAAGGGTCCCAGGGTCAATTCCGGTCAAGGGCACATGCCCAGGCTGTAGGCTCGATCCCCAGTAGGGGGCCTGCAGGAGGTAGCGGATCAATGATTCTCTCTCATCATTGATGTTTCTGTCTCTCTTTCCTTCTCCCTTCCTCTCTGAAATCAATAAAAATATATATTTTTAAAAGATGGAGAATGGAAAACAGTATGGCAGATCCTTGAAAAATTAAAAATAGAATTACCATATGGTCCAGCAATCCCACTTCTGAGTATACACCCAAAGAATTGAAAGCAGAGCCTCAAAGAGGTATTTGTACCCCCCTGTGCTCATAGTATCTTTATTCACAAAAGCCAAAAGGTGGAGGCAACCCAAGTATCCATCAATGGATGAATGGATAAGCAAAATGTGGCCTCTGTACTCAATGGAATATTTTTCAGCCTTATAAAGGAAGGAAATCCTGGCATGTGCTGCAACATGGATCAACCTTGATGATATTATGCTAAGTGAAATAAGCCAGTCATAAAAAGACAAATACTGTATGATTCGCCTTATATGAGGTATATAACGTAGTGAAATTCCTAGATATAGGAAGTAGAATGATGGTTTCCCAGGGCTGCAGGTAAGGGGGAGAGAACGGAATGGGGAGTTAGTGTTTAAGGGCACAAATTTTGTTTTGCAAGATGAAAAAAAGGTTCCGGAGGTTGGTTGCACAACACTGAATGCACTTAACACCTCTGAAGTGTAGACTCGAAAAGGGTTAAGATGGTAAATTCTGTGGTCTGTAATTTACCACAATTAAAAATGGAAAATGAATAAATATGGAGGAGAGCTGAATAGAGGGACATACGGAATGAAGAGCAAAGTGCTTACACATGAATGCATTCACTTCTGTAGATTGATGTGAGTAAGGGACAAGTTTTGCTGGGATGCCAGACTGCTGCTCTCATGGCACTGACGCCCTGAAGCTGCAGTTCAATTCCCCTTCAGAGTCTCCTTGAGACTCTGACCCTTCGTTGAGAAATTCTGACCTGAGTTAAATATTGCCTAATCGCCATGTGGGCATTGTAGACCTGTCTCTTATTAACCACCTTGCTAACCTCCAGCTAATTTCAATCCTGATTTCTTTGGTATGCATGCATATAGAGTGAATATAGAAGGCAGGCAGGATGAATATTTCTTCTTGGTTAGGATACTTTCCAGCAAGTGGGGGAGGGCTTGAGACCTCATCATCATGACATGGCTGCTTGACTTCCTCCAGATCCCAAGATGTCAGGTGGACAATTTTGAGACAAATATCCAGCAATTGAGGGTGTGCATTTTTTATTTTTCTGTGCTATATTGCATGTTCTTTGTTTACTGAGCCTTTGCTTTTAGGGGAAGTGGAATCTTCAAAAAGGAAAAGCAATGGCCATGAAGTACTGAATGGGTAATTAGAAAAATAGCCACTTAAGATCCTGAATTGATGGCCCATTGCGTGACTATTAAATGACTGAAAAAAAAACACACACAAAAAAAACCTGCCAAGGTGGTCTACATTCTGGTGGTAAAAATGCAAGACTCAGGAATCTTGAACAGGGAAACACCAGAAGGGACCTCATAGTTGTGGGCAAGAGTGCTTAATGTTTTAAAGGGTACTTAATTCTTATGTTTGGTGGTAAAGTTTGAGGGGAGAGTCAACTGTTTTAGAGTCAGGGTAGACTCCTGAGGAAACTATGAATGCTAATCTGAATGCAAACCCATGGTGATGGAGCACCTTCGCGGTATTCCAAGCCAACTCCAGAGGGAAGGTTTGTTGGCCCACTTACATGGCTATTTTTCAGTAGGCACATATATATTTTTAAAATCTTTTTCAAAATAGATATATATTCATTGATCTCAGAGAGGAAGGGAGAGGGAGAGAGAGAGAGAAACATCAATGATGAGAGAGAATCATTGATTGGTTGCCTCCTGCACACCCCTATTGGGGAATAGAGCCTGCAACCCGGGCATGTGCCCTGACCAGGAATCTAACCGTAACCTCCTGGTTCATAGGTCGACACTCAACCACTGAGCCACACCAACAGGGCTAGACACATATTTTAAATGTATATAGAGTTTATCATGAAATTATATTTGACTAATAACTTTTGTGATTATAAAAATAATACATAATCATCATAGAAAATCTGAAAAGAGGAAGAGAACAAACAAAATCACCTAAATCTTGCCATTCAGAAAATCCCAGTCTAAAATTTTGTGTATATATTTTCACATGTGATTTTTAAGTAAAATTTGGTTCAGACTCTATATGTTGTTTTTAAATAACAGCTTTATTCAGATATAATTTATATACCATACAATTCCCCTGTTTGGCATGTACACGTTGGTGTACAAGATGAAAAGCGTTCTGGAGGTTGGTTGCACAACACTGAATGTACTCAACATTACTGAACTGACCACTTGAAATGGGTTAAGATGGTTAATTTTAATGATATGTGTGGGTTTTAGTATATTGACAGTTGCACAACTTTGTCACCACAATCACCTTTAGAGAAGATTTTCCACCTACCCCAAGAAAAGCTGCACCCCTTAACAGCCACTCCCCTTCTCATTCCACCCACTGTTGCCCCCACCCTCCAGCCCTAGCCAACCACCAGTTTCCTTTGTGTCTCTATGAATTTGCCTATTCTGGACATTTCGTATAAATGGAATCACACAGTATGTGGTCCTCTGTGCCTTTAACTTAGCATAGTGTTTTCAAGGGTCATCCATATTGTAGTGTGTATCAGAATCTCATTTCTTTTCTTTTTAAAATTTTTTTATTGATTTCAGAGCGGAAGGGAGAGGGAGAGAGATAGAACCAGCAATGGTGACAGAAAATCATTGATTGGCTGCCTCCTGCACGCCCCACACTGGGGATCGAGCCCACAACCTGGGCATGTGCCCTGACCAGGATTCGAACTGTGACCTCCTGGTTCATAGGTGGACGCTCAACCACTGAGCCATACCGGCCAGGCAGAATCTCATTTCTTTGTATTGGCAAATATCATTCCGTTATATGGATGTACTACATTTTTGTGTATTCATCCATCAGTTGATGGACATTTGGATTGTTCCTACTCTTTGTTATGAATAACTAGAGGCCCAGTGCATGGAATTCGTGCATGGGTAGGGTCCCTAGCGGCTGCTGGCTGCTAGCTGGGGCCTTCCTTCCTGTGGTTGGCCGGTTGGCCCCGCTTGATTAGGGTGTCCAATCAGGGCAAGAACCAGCGCGGGGGGGAGGGGGGGGGAGCTGCAGGTGGTTGGTGGGCTGGCCCCACCCTCTGGTCGAACTCCTGGTCAAGGGGACAGTTTGCATATTAGGCTTTTATTATGTAGGATGCTGCTATGAACATTCATGTTTAACCATTTGGGACCTTCTCATTTCTTAGTTTGAAGAAAATTATTAGATTTCCAGCCTCCACATCTCTCATTTCCTTAAAGTAATTTATAGAAGTAGATTTGCTGTCTAAAAGGACATTACATGTTACAGCACTTGTCAGATGGTTTCTAGGAAGACTACATTCATTCTCTCTGTAATCGCTTCAGTGTTATTAGCCTATGTATGTTCAGTGATGGTTATTTAATACCAAGTGCTGTAAAATAGGAATCCATGAATTTTTTTATTGATTTTTTTTTTTATAGAGAGGAAGCGAGAGATAGTTAGAAACATCAATGAGAGAGAAACACCGATCAGCTGCCTCCTGCATGCCCCCTACTGGGGATCAAGCCTGCAACCAAGGTACATGCCCTTGACCAGAATTGAACCTGGGGCCCTTTAGTCTGTGGGCCGACATTCTATCCACTGAGCCAAACCAGTCAGGGAGGAGTCCATGAATCTTTTAAAAGACAGGGTTCCTGCCTTCAAGACGCTTATGTTCACATTTAGCCAGATGGGCAGATCTACGTAGATCCACAAGTGTCATGTAGGCATGATGGTGTACATTATGTGGAGACAAACATAGACTGGTGAGGTACAGTAAACATTTGCCTGCCTGGGATGAGATTCACTCAGATATAATCATCAAGCAACTTTTTACACCTAAAAGTAAAAAAAAAAGAAAAAAGTTAACAGAGCCAAACTCCAGCCTAGGGACCAGTTAGTCCAATGTCATAAATCCTATGGATCGCTTAGTCTAAACCAGTGGTCGGCAAACTCATTAGTCCACAGAGCCAAATATCAACAGTACAATGATTGAAATTTCTTTTGAGAGCCACATTTTTTAAACTTCAACTATATAGGTAGGTACATTGTTATTAACTTAATTAGGGTACTCCTAAGCTGGCCTTTGCTAAAAACTCAAGGGGCCAAAGAGCCGCATGTGGCTCGTGAGCCGCAGTTTGCCGACCACTGGTCTAAACCTTTACCCCGTTGTTCAGAAGACTCAGATGTCAGCACAGGGGGCCCATCAGACCTGGCTCCGGCTGCCTCCCAACCTGTGCTAGCTCATGACTTCTTTAGATTCTTTGGGACATCTAAAGAGCATCCCCTTTTGCCCTGTTTCTCATTCTTTTATATTCAGAAAAGTACCATGTAAAGATTATAAAATTAGCCTGGCCGCCATGGCTCAGTGGTTGAGCTTCGACCTATGAACCAGGAGGTCATGGTTCGATTCCCGGTCAGGGCACAAGCCCGGGTTGTGGGCTCGACCCCCAGTGTGGGGCATGCAGGAGGCAGCCAATCAGTGATTCTCATTATTGATGTTTCTATCTCTCTCCCTCTCCCTTCCTCTCTGAAATCAATAAAAATATTTTAATTTCTAAAAAAAAAAAAAGATTATAAAATGAGCAAGTAGCTCCCTTATATAGCTGAATATGGGAAGAAGTTTCCAGACTTGCTCAGTCGTACCCTGTTGATGTTGACACTGGCATGATTTCATCCCCAACATGACCACCAGATTCCATGCACAGGAAGTGACCAGTCTTGATTCGGGAAGCTCACTGATTTGTAAAATCTGAGGTGGCAAAAGTTATAGCAGATCTTTAAGCAGCCATTCATGCAGAAGCTGTTTACAGTGCTGCTTTAAAAAAAAAAAAAACTACTGAGAATCAAACTTTTTTTTAAAATATATTTTATTGATTTTTTACAGAGAGGAAGAGAGAGGGATAGAGAGTTAGAAACATCGATCAGCTGCCTCTTGCACACCCCCTACTGGGGATGTGCCTGCAACCAAGGTACATGCCCTTGACCGGAATTGAACCTGGGACCCTTGAGTCTGCAGGCCGACGCTCTATCCACTGAGCCAAACCGGTTTTGGCGAGAATCAAACTTTTTAAACTAAACCATGCCACACTGCAGATCCCGTTTTCTAACATGCCACACCCATTTTTGTTACCCAACTCCTTTAGCAAACACCATGTAGGTCACTGGCAGAAAGTGCCACGCTAATATCAGGAAGCTGTGATTGGCAAACACAAGCCTAAGAAAATGGAAAACTCTTTTTTTCTTTGCAGCTGTGAAAATGTCTGCCAAGCCCCAGCTAGCTGCCAGAGCTTCCCTTATTGAGCAGCTGATGTCTGAAGGGAACTTTGAGGATCTTGGCAACCACCTGATAGAGCTAGAGACTCTGCACGTGACCAAGGAGCATCTCCAGCAGACACATGTGGTCAGGGCTGTGTACCGTGTCCTCAAAAACTGCCCCACGGTGGCTTTGAAGAAGAAGGCCAAGTGTCTACTGTCAAAATGGAAAGCTGTTTATCAGGATCCTTATTTCAAACCAAGTGACAGCCCCACATTCTTCCCTGCGGGTGGAAAGGCCAAACATTCAGGACTGAATTATGACTCACGTCCAGATGAGACAGTGGGAGGCTCCAGTTCTGATTCTCTGCTGTCTTCCCAAGATGTTCTAGCAAAAGCCACTGAAATGATTGTGCCTGAAAATAGCCCTAGTGGAATGGAACGTCAGGAAGAGCATGTCAAGGGTGGCGACCCTCAATCCACTGACCAGAGATCAAGTGCATTGCTCCATCCGGCAGTGCCCGTGAGAATGAAATGCACAGAGCTTCTTTATGAAGCTTTAACTAGTTCTTCTGCAGATCAGCCCAAAGCCGAGTTGTGGCAGAACTTTGCAAGAGAAATCGAAGAGCACGTTTTTATCCTGTATCCAAAGAACCTCAAAAAATATAAAACTTGTATCAGAAGCAAAGTTGCCAATCTGAAGAACCCCAAAAATTCTCACCTACAACAAAACTTGCTCTCTGGGACCATGTCGCCAAGGGAATTTGCCGAAATGACGGTCATGGACATGGCAAGCAAGGAGTTGAAACAGTTGAGAGCTTCCTACACGGAATCTGGCATTCAGGAGCATTGCCTTCCCCAAGTGATGGAGGGCACCCCGACAGAGAAAATCAAATGCAGACGCTGTGAGAAGTTCAATTGCAAGGTCACTGTAATTGACAGAGGGACACTTTTCCTTCCAAGTTGGGTGCGGAATTCAAACCCAGATGAACAAATGATGACCTATGTAATCTGTAATGAATGTGGAGAACAGTGGTACCATAGCAACTGGGTGTGCTTGTAATTGTAAATAAATGCTCTGGGCCTGGCACATATCTTAAATGTATATAGATTTTGTCAGGAAATTATATTAGACTAACAACTTTACGATTATGAAAATCAGAAAAGAGTAAGAGAACGAACAAAAATCACCTAAATCTTGCCGTTCAGGAAATCCCAGTCTAAAATGTTGTGTATCTATTTTTGGCCTTTTCACATGTGATTTTTAAGTAAAGTATATGAATTTTTAAATAACAGCTTTATTCAGTTGGTTGGGCATCCTCTTGGATTCTCTGTCAGGGCACTTGCCCGGGTTGCGGGTTCTGTCCCTGGTAGGGGGCATGCATGCAGGAAGCAGCCAATTGATGTTTCACTCTCACATTGATGTTTCTCTTTCCCTCTCCCTCCCTTCCTCTCTCTAAAAATTAATAAAATTATTTTTTAAAGTAAAATAAATAAATGTTCTGAACAACAGATAACTGGAGTAAAACCTTTTATTTATATCACCCTTTTATACTTGTTTTTAAAATCCTATACAACCCTAAGAAGCCCAGTCGGTGTGGCTCAGTAGTTGAATGTTGACCTATGAACCAGGATGTCACAGTCAGGGCACATGCCCAGGTTTCGGGCTTGATCGTACAGGAGGCAGCTAAACAATGATTCTCTCTCATCATTGATGTTTCTATCTCTCCCTCTCCCTCTCTGAAATCAATATATAAATATATATATATTTTAAAAACCCTAAGAAAGTCGTTTGCTGAAGTCCACACCACTATCACTAAAAGTTGATCCTGTCCAAAATAGTTTGAGAAGCGCTACTTTAGCAATAGGCCAGTAGTTATCAACAGTGGCTGCGTATTGGAATCACTTGGGGAACTTTGAAACTCCACAGAGGCTGAGGGCCACCCCTAGAAAAATCACATCTGAATCTGTGGGCTACAACCCGGGCGTCAACATTTCCTTTTTCATTTTTTTTTCTCTAAATACGTTTTATTGATTTTTTAGAGAGAGAGGAAAGGAGAGGGATCGAGAGAGAGAAACATCGATCGGCTGCCTCCTGCATGCCCCCACTGTGCCCTGACCGGAAATGGCACCAGTGACCTCTTGGTTCCTGGGATGATGCTCAACCTCTGAGCCACACGGGCCGGGCTCCTTTTTAATTTCTCAAGTTATTTTGAGATGCTGTCAGAGTTGAGAACTGCTCATACCTAGGCTCTCACTTGATCATTTTCATGGCTTTAAGACTGTTGTTCTGTATACTTTACAGATGATGAAACAGGTCCACAGAGGCGCTGTGACTTGCCCAGGCTACACACCACAGATAGCCCAACTCGAGCTGCTTCCAGATTTTCTTCCTCCAAATTCATGTCAGCAACTGCCTCAATATTGACTTCTTTTTTAAAAAAATCCTCACCCAAGAACATGTTTCTCATTGATTTTCAGAGAGAGAGGAAGGGAGAGGGAGAGAGAGAAACATCAATCGGTTGCCTCCCATATGCACCACCACCAGGCATCGAACCCACAACCCGGGTATGTGCCCTGAATAGGAATCGAACCTGTGGCCCTTCTGTGCACTGGACAATGCTCCAACCAACTGAGCCGCACCGGCCAGGCTACTTTGACTTCTGAGAAATGTGTTCCGAGGTTTGCAGGACTAAGCGAGTAGTGCCTTTAGGCTCTAACATTGTGTAACTCGAGCTTTGTTATTTTTCCCTGCTTTTCTCAGTTTACAGTTCTCCCTTAAGCCATGAAAGTTACCCTATAACTAACCCTACAGTGTTTTATTTTGAGTCCTTGATTAGTTGAAGGAGTTATGGGGGGTTTTTCTTTGCAAAGTTCTCCAGGGTGTGTAAACTCTTCAACCATGACAGTTTCTGATGTTAGGGAGTCTTCGTGTTCTCAAGGGCATGTGTTTTAGGTCCGTAGGGGAGGACGAAGCACCTGGGAGGCTGCAAATTAGACTGAAAAAGACAGCTTAACCAGAGAAAACCAGTTTATTACCACTTGCTACATGATACCCACAGAAGAAACTCAGTGATGAGGAACTCAAAGGGGTGGTTAGAACTTGGGCTTCTATGGCATTTTAACAAAGAACAAGAAATTTGTAGAGAAGACAAAGGAAAGTAAATATATGGGGAACCTAATGGGAGGCAGTGGTTATTTAGTTGTTGGTTTGGGTAGTCTCAGTGCCATCTCGTCTCCAGTGATAAGGTTGTTACCCGCTTCCTGGTAAGGAATTCGTGAGGGGAATTTCTGTTCTGCTTTCATGAGGGCAGGAAGCTCATCCTGTGTCTGCTTTTTCTCATTCGCTTTCAGCTCAGAATGATCCCTCTATCAGGATGGCGTATCCCGGGGTGGCATACTCTGAACCCCTCTAGATCTGAAGTTCCACATCTACTTACGTAAAAACAGGAATTAGTCAGAGGAAGGCCATTGCTTCAGCCTTGGACTCTCCCAGCAGTTCTCTAATAAATGAATTGAAAAGGAAAGGACTTCTTTGAGGCCTGGCAAACAGTGTTTAAGCAAGTGGTATAATTGTTTAAACACAACCAGCCTTCTGTGTGGTGGCAGCTGATTTTTTTTTTTCTCTTTTAAACATTCATAGAAGCCATGCCGGTGTGGCTCAATGGTTTAGCGCTGACCCCATGAACCAGGAGGTCATGGTTGGATTCCCGGTCAGGGCATGTGCCCAGGTTGCAGGCTCGACCCCCAGTGTGGGGCGTGCAGGAGGCAGCCGATTGATAATTCTCTCTCATCATTAATGTTTCTCTCTTTCCCTCTCCCTTCCTCTCTCTGAAATCAATAAAATATACTTTAAAATAAATATTCATAGAATGTTCATTGTAATAGCTTCAACAAGTTTACTTCTGAAAAATAAAAAAATAAGAGTACAAGTTTATTTCTGAGTTATCTGCCAACCAGATGACCTACACATTTTCATAAGTTCTTTTCTCCTAACTTGTTAACTTGCTCTGCCAGACCCTGAAGGCCTAAGCCCACTACAGTTTACCTGCCTCACCACAGAATCCCCCCAAAGGTGCTCAAAACTAAAAGACCTTTGTGTTTCAAATGGTTTTGAAGAAATCTCTTGAGGCCATCGAGTGTGAATTCTATTTTGGTCCCTTTTCTCCCTGTGACTTCCCAGAGCTGCTTATTGTGATGTGGCATATTAGTCTTTTAAAGAGAAACTTGCAAAGTCACCTAAAACTTCAAGTTTCACAAAGTGTGGTTTCATGTGACTTGGAATGATCTTAAAGACTATTCAGTGGGTATGAAAGAGCACAGTACGTGAAACCCAAGTGTGATTAGTTCATGTCACTCTTTGCTTTTTGGTTAGGGTTTTTTTTTGTTTTTTTTTTAGTCTGTGTGTTTCGGGGTTTGGGGATTTTTTTTGTGGGTAGTTTTTATTTATACTGGAATTTTGCAACCTAAATGTGCAGACAAAAACACCTGAAATGGAAATTCCTTTACTCTCCAAGACATAAAAATCTGGCTAGTCTTCCTCATTTTGTATTAACTTTGTTAGTGACTTTTGCAACTAGAGTCGGGAAGATAGTAATCTGGGTTTTTGCTTTAGATAGCATTATGTTTTCTAAGCATAGGTAAGCATTCTTTCACATCCTAGATCTTATTCCCTAAAAATAAAGGTGTTGTTGTTTTTTTTAATTTGTTTGTTTTTGTTAATCCTCACCAGAGGATATTTTCCCATTGATTTTTAGGGAGATTGGAAGAGAGAGAGAGAGAGAAACATAGATGTAAGAGAAACACGTCAGTTGGTTGCCTCCCGCTAGAGTCCCGACCAGAGCCCGGACTGGGGAGGAGCCTACAACCAAGGTATGTGCCCTTAACTGGAACCGAACCTGGGACCCTTTGGTCTGCAGGCTGACACTCTATCCACTGAGCCAAACCGGCCAGGGAAAAGGTGTTTTTTTAAATTGCTTGTGGGGTAAAGGATCATTTATTTAAAGTCTTTTTATAGGAAAAGGACCTAAGACTGGAAGGTGCCTGTCAAAGATGAGGCACAGCAAGCGTCCACAGGCTGAGGTGTCGTCACCAGCGGGGCGGGGGTTGCGGGGGGGCGAGGGGGAAGAGGTGAAGTTAAGGGCCATCGAATTCATAATAAGGACTCGGTCATGATAAGGACTTTGGGGGTTTTTCCAAGCTTGAGGGGAAGCCATGGAAGCTAAGGAGTTGGTGGTGATAAGATTGGAATGACCTTTAGGAAGGATCCCTGTGGCTTCTATGTTAACTTAAATGAGGAAGAAAGCAAGGGTGGATCAGGCGACCCAGTTAAGTGGCCATACCAATGGTCCAAATTTCATATACCTGGTTTCAAACACAAGGACACAAAGACAGCTCTCCCTGTATCCTTATGGTTGACAAAGTCCTTGATAATGGGGTTCAGGACATGCTACCCCAAAATATTTTAAGCTGAAGGAATCTGAGAAATGGCAGGTGCAGGAAGGACTCTCTGGTCTCCCCATTCTCCCTGGAGGCAGGTCATAGGCTAAATAGATAGAAACATCCATGATGAGAGAGAATCATGGATCGGCTGCCTCCTGCAAGTCCCCCACTGGGGATCGAGCCCACAACCCGGGCATGAGCCCTTGACTGGATTCGAACCTGGGACCCTTCAGTTCGCAAGCCAACGCTCTATCCACTGAGCCAAACCGGCTAGGTGCCCACCCACACCCAAGGAAAAGACCATTCTTATGTCTATAGATGGAAACATGATGAGAGGAACCGGAAAGAACAGGCCTCACTAGGTTTCCCTCAGATTACTACTATGGGCTCATAACCTTTGTTCTATCACATTTCCTCATGACTTTCCACTCTTCATCAAACCAAGTAGAAAAACACTCAGGTTTAACCGTTTCTTTGAGTATTTATTTCCTTATAAAAGCTCCCGTGTCTCATAAAACTTATGCTCAATAAATGTGTATGCTTTCCTCTTGTTAATTTGTCTTTTGTAACAGAGTCCCAGCCGGGAACCTGGACGGGTAGAAGAAAAACGATGTTTTCCTCCCATACATTGGCAATATTGCAAATGGATGCTTCATAAAATACAACCAACCCCAAACTCCCTACTTGTGGCCCCTAATCAGAAATAACAAACAGCACAGAAACTCTGCCCCATGCAAGTATAGCCTGGATCCTGGTTGCCATGGTTATGAGGAGTAGCTCTGCACTCGGCACAAACATCAGTTGTTATACCTGAATGCAGAAAGGCTCTCTTCATGGATTTTCCCACATCACTCTCCTTTTGTCCATGTCACTTCTTTCAAATCAAAACTTGGTACAATTGCAGCTCTGTCTCTTCCCCAGCCCTTCCTGGGATCAGAGGCTCCTTTCATTCCCCATTTCCATTTCCAAGGACCAGTCAGGAAGCCCGCGGCTGGCAGCGCTCCACTGCCTTTGCAAGGGCCCGGCCCTTCATCTTTCAGGTCAGATTGCTTTGTTATTTATAACTTACCAGTAAATGCAAAATATTTGACTCAAATATTTTTCTGTCTCTCAGAGGTATTTACTGTAAGGGCCTCGATTATAGAAGGCACCTTCTTTCTTTCTTTCTTTAATTTTAGAAGGTACCTTCTTGCTTTCAGAAGAGCCCACAGCCTGAAGGGAGAACCCATGACAACTTCATATAATCTCATTTGCAATACTGTTTAAAATTAGGTTTCCAGAGATGTAACTGTGTGTTACCAGAAAGACTGTACTGTAACGATTGCACATTGCTTTACACTTTGCCAGGTGCTGGGTGCAAAGAGATGACAAGACACCGTCCCAGGCCTCAGGACCCACAGATGCAGGTGGAACGCCAATGCCATGTAGCCAGTAGTCATTTTCCATTTTAAGAGACCGAAGAGGCAGGGGTGCAGGCGTCTAGGGCAGTGGTCGGCAAACTCATTAGTCAACAGAGCCAAATATCAACAGTACAACGATTGAAATTCCTTTTGAGAGCTGAAAACCGACTTCTGTGCATGGGCCACGAAGTTTCAATCGCACTGTACGTGCGCACCCGCATGTGGTATTTTGTGGAAGTGCTACACGGCTCTTTGGCCCCTTGAGTGTGGCTCTTCCACAAAATACCACGGCCTGGGCGAGTCTATGTTGAAGAAGTGGCGTTAGAAGAAGTTGAAGTTTAAAAAATTTGGCTCTCAGAAGAAATTTCAATCGTTGTACTGTTGACTTTTGGCTCTGTTGACTAATGAGCTTGCTGACCACTGGTCTAGGGGAATCAGGGAGGGCTTCATAGAGGCTGTGACCCTTCAGGCAAATCTTGAGGTTAGCCATCCATTCAGAGGAAGGGTGAAGGATGTTCCATCACCATATTCACTAGATTCCTGGCACTTTACATATCGTACAGCATCTCATTTAATCTTCACTACCACCCTGCCAGCATTTTATTTTTATTTTTAAAATATATTTTTATTGATTTCAGAGAGGAAAGGAGAAAGAGAGAGATAGAAACATCAATGATGAGAGAGAATCATTGATCGGCTACCTCCTGCACACTTCCTACTGGGGATCGAGCCAGCAACCCCAGCCTGTGTGCTCACGGGGGAATTGAACTGTGACCTCCTGGTTCATAGGTCAACGCTCAACCACTGAGCAACACTGGCCGGGCATTTAAGTGCATTTTGATATTTAAAAATGAGACAGAAAACCGATCAGACAAATCAGGCTCAAGGGTGTGGGGTTTCTTTGGGGATATGAAAATGTTCAGAAATTGATTGTGATAATGGTTGTACAACTCTGTGAATAAACACCATTGAATTGATTGCTTTGAATGGGTGAATTGTATGGTCTGTAAAGCTATTATGAAAAAAATCAGCCCGGCCAGCGTGGCTCAGTGGTTGAGCATCAACCTATGAACCAGGAAGTCATGGTTCCATTCCCTGTCAGGGCACATGCCCAGGTTGCAGGCTCCATCCCCAGTGGGGCCGTGCACGAGGCAGCCGATCAATGATTCCCATCACTGATGTTTCTATCTCTCCCCTCTCAATAAAAATATATTAAAAAATCAGCCCTAGCCGGTTTGGCTCAGTGGATAGAGCGTCAGCCTGTGGACTGAAGGGTCCCAGGTTCGAATCCAGTCAAGGGCACATGCCCGGGTTGTGGGCTCGATCCCCAGTGGGGGACTTGCAGGAGGCAGCCGATCCATGATTCTCTCTCATCATGGATGTTTCTATCTCTTTCTCCTTCTTCCTTCCTCTCTGAAATCAATAAAAATATATTAAAAAAAATATATATATATATATATATTAAAAAACCAAATGAACTGAGAAAGAGAATTGGAGACAGAATCTCTATTGGATATTTATCTCAGTGAGTCATTCTGAACCTTTCTGTACAATTCAGTGTCCAGCTTCCCTCATACCTATAATGGAGCAATACAGCAGCCTTCCTCAGGGGGGCTTACAGGAGGTGCCCGCCAGAACCACTGACAGATGAAGAGGAGCCAGCTGGCGGCCAGGCAGCGTGTTGGGCTCTGGCCTTGGCGTTTCTGCATAGAAGGCCCTTCCTCTTTCAGTCACACATCCAACAGGGCCAAAGCTTCGATCCACAATCATTGCTCCCCATTTCTCTCTGTTTCTTCCCCATTTCTCAAGCCACAGATTTGAGCTGCGCTGACAATGATATCAAGCCCCTGGAATAAAAAGCTTCTAGAATCAACCCAGAGCAGTTGCCACCTACGCCCCTGGTTAGATCTGTGCTCAGGAAAGGAACTGCAGATCAAATCAGCCCAGTGCTCTCGCTATTCGCAGTGAGGCCCTGCCGGGGAACACACCTGCCACAGGACCTTTGCACTGGCTGTTGCTTCTGCCTCGAATGCTCTTATCCCAGATTCCCAATGACTTCATTTACCTCTTTCAAGCCCTAGCTCAGTTGTCACCTTGGGCAGTGATACCTTCACCAAGTACCCTTTCTGATTTTTTTTTATAGAGCTTATTCACTATTTGGATACAATGCTTTACTTATTTATTTTGTTAATTGTCCATTTCCCACCCCCCTCCCTTCACCAAATTGTAAATTCCATAGGGTTAGGGATTTGTGTCTTCTTAGTTCACAGCTTATCCCCAGCCCCAAGAACAGTTCCTGGCACATGGAAAGCCTTCAACAAATATTTGCTGAATTAATGCACTTAAGAAAACCAGAATAGCCAGAAAGATGACATATCAATACATATGCACATTTATGTAAAGAATTAAAAAGCAGTTTAGAGGGAGTGATTGTAGTTTACAACAGGCAAAACAATTTGAGAGTGGAGACTTGGAACAGAGAAAACATGTTTTTCCCAGAATATTTTCGAGCTTTTCTTTCCCATGTAGTCTCTTTGAGTGAGCATCAGATACAAAGTCTCAGGCCACATGTGCTCAAATGCTAGGGCAGTGGTTGGCAAACTGCGGCTCGCGAGCCACATGCGGCTCTTTGGCCCCTTGAGTGTGGCTCTTCCACAAAATACCACGGCCTGGGCGAGTCTATGTTGAAGAAGTGGCGTTAGAAGAAGTTTAAGTTTAAAAAATGTGGCTCTCAAAAGAAATTTCAATCGTTGTACTGTTGATATTTGGCTCTGTTGACTGATGAGTTTGCCGACCACTGGGCTAGGGTATAAACAACCGTCCTGTTGTCTTAGGACATTTCCCTTTCTTTGCATGGTTTTCCATTTCAGTATTCCACACCATTTTCACCAGAGACAAATAAGGAAAAGGAGGTCAGAATCAACTTCTATTTGCTCATTGTTTTATTTGCCAGAAGACCCTGCAAGTATTTAATAAGGAACATCGTTGGAAGAATTGCTTGGTGATTTCTTTGTTGTTGTTGACTTAATTACCTATGTATTACAGACTGTCCTTGAGTTTATGTTGGTGGTTCAAATGTGCCTCTCTGAAACTAATTATATATATATATAGTTTCAACACAGAGTGTTTTAAGCTCATGTGCATTTATTTAGTTTTGTTACAATTCAGCAGTTTTTTTTTAACTTAAATTCTACAATTCAGCAGTTTTTAGTGTATTCACACAGTTGTGTAACCGTCACCGTTATCTAATTTCAGAACACTTTCACCATCCCCAAAAGAAACCTAGTCCCCATTAGCATTCACTTCCCGTCCCTCGCTCCCCCCAGCCCCTGGCAGCTACTCATCTACTTTCTGTCTCTCTGGATTTGCCAGCTCCAGACATTTCATATACATGGAATCATACCATATGTGCTCTTTTGTGTCTGGCTTCTTTCACATGAGTTTTTTTTTTTAAAGCTCAAGAAATAAACCTTGTTTTACTAACCAAAGGAACTGTGCTGACCTTTATTGAAAGTGCAGCTTTAACTGAATTTACGCAAATAACTTAACATTTATACCTGTTACAATTACACTTCTTCAAACTTTTGTGTGAATGATTATTTTTGGTTAACCACATGCAAAACTTGACATATTGAATGCAGAAAAACTCGAATCTTATCTACAAGATAAAGGTCATGTGATTTTTTTGTCCTTAAGAAAAAGGAAATACGGATATTTCCCCTCGTTTCTTAATTTAGTTGGCAAAGATGATTTAATAGAATTTCATCACTAAGGACTTTGAGGAGCCCTCAAGTTCATAATTTTCAGCAACATGTGGGGTTCAGTTTTTCCTCCCCTGCCTGTCTCCTTCCACATATGCACCCTCTGGCATAAAATTATTGTGCTTTTGAATTGTTTAGCTTGTTGTAAAGTAGTCTCTTCCTTACATAATTCCATTACATCATTAGGCTGGGGGATTTTACACTTAGCTCATCCGACGAATTTTCTGTATTCTATCTCTCCCCTGTTGTATCACTGCTTTACATTGCTTGTGGACATGTTTGGTTTTTCTTCCCCTCAAAGCCCCAAGGTTAACTGCTTAATGCAGTTTTGTAAAGTTGATGTTTATTCAAGTGGGAGTGGGATTTCAATATGAGTTCATCCATGTTTCTGTTCTGCATATTTCACCCCACACTTTGGAAGCACTGCATCTAACTTTAACAAACTGGATCAAGTGTTACTATTATGAATGTTTCAAACACAAAATAATGCATTCCAAATAATTTTTTATGTTTTTATTGATTTCAGAGAGGAAGGGAGAGGGAGAGCTAGAAACATCAATGGTGAAAGAGAATCATGGATCGGCTGCCTTCTGCACGCCCCCTGCTCAGATCAAGCCCACAACCCGGGCATGTGCCCTTGACCGGAATCCACCTGGGACCCTTCAGTCCATAGGCCGATGCTCTATCCACTGTGCCAAACCAGCTAGGGCCATTCCAAATAAATTTAATTCACGTTATGGAATTTGAAACTTACCAAATTAATAAAACAAAGCCCTGAGTCATAAGAGCTGTGTTAGATGGTTTTATTAATCAAATAATTTATGACCCTTCCAGTAGGGCAATTGTAGACCACCACAGCATTCAGATCAGCTGGCCCCTCCCTTTAGAAGGCTTGTACATCAAAATGTAGAACTTGCTTTGGCCAATGACATATGGATGGACACTTTAAGAGCCAGCGGGGATATTATTTTGGTCTGTTTCTCTCAGTCCCTGAGACCTGCAATATATCAGACAGGGTTTGTTCCATTAGGTTAGGTTCATCAGTCTGGGTCCAGTGGGAAGATGACATGGAACCGGAACCACAGCTGACCCATATGGACATTAAGGTGAGAAATAAATCTTTGTTTTGTTTTAAGCCACTGAGATTTCAGGGGTAGGGGTTATTTTCTTTTTTTCCCACAGCATGGCTTAGCCTAAGCTGACTGATATGAAGAGAGATGTAATGCCATTTGCCTGCATTTACATTATGAATCACAGTAAGCTTGCACTAGATAATCTATGAGACATTTGAACTTCATACCATTCAGAGTCTGTAGTTGCAAATAAAGACAGCAACTCCTTGTGACTTAGAAAAGGGATTTCTTGGGGGGAGATTATGGGTAGTTCTTAGAGGCAAGGCTGGTGAATTGAGTTTGTTCAGTGGCGGGAACAACAGGAACCCAGAACATGACTGGCCTGATTAAAATGCTGTCACTGCTAGGTACTAAATATTGCCACTGGCATCATCACCACTGGCGCCATCCGTGGTCACCAGGTACCAGAGGCCACCACTACCCATGAACTCTAAGCTGTTCCAGCATCTCTGTGTTGCTTGCCCAAGACTTGGATCTTCAAAGAGAGTATCTGATTGGCCAACCGTGGGTTCCATGCCTGTATCCTTACTGCCAGGGTTATGGAAGAGCAAATATCAAAATAATCTGGACTTTGGGGCTTTGATAATGAAGACTCACAAAATAGTTGGTTCCCTAACTGTGAGAGGTGCCTTCAGATGCTAAGCAAGACCCCCACCCCCCTCCAATAGACAACCCCCAAAACTCTTAGAAGTTCAGAAAGCTTTATGCCCTAGCTGGTTTGGCTCAGTGGATAGAGCATCAGCCTGTGGACTGAGAGGTCCCAGGTTCGATTCCGGTCAAGGGCACATGCCCAGGTTGTGGGCTTGATCTCCAGTAGGGGGTGTGCAGGAGGCAGCTGATCAATGATTCTCTATCATCATTGATGTTTCTAGCTCTCCCTCTCCCTTCCTCTCTGAAATCAATAAAGAAATATTTAAAAAAGGAAAGAAAACTTTATAACTCCTAATCTGTATTTCTTACTAAGTCATGCTTCCCTTTATGGGGGTAGAACATAAGCCATGTTAAATGATCACATTCCAATTGAAAATTTATGAGATGGAGGGACATATTCTAGTCCAGTGCTGTCCAATAGGGTTTTCTGTGATGGTGGAAATAGTCTATATCTACACTGTCCAGTGGGGTAGCCACATGTGGCTAATGAGCACTGGAAATTGGGCTAATACGATTAAGGAACTGAATCCTGAATGCTGTTTAATTTTAATTGATTTATATTTCAATTGCAGTAAGCACATGTAGCTAGCAGCTACATTAGACAGCTCAGTCCTGGTCCTTTCAGGCACCACACCTCATTTTCCCCACAAAAGTCTTCACATTTTTTGTGTTAGGTTTGTTCCTAAATATTTTATAATTTTGTTATTGAAATTGGTATATTTTTATTTATATTCCCCGTGCTCATTGGTTGTAATTTATTTTTGTCAACCATTTTTTAATCTATCCACTGCTTAGTCTATTCGGGCTGCTATAACAAAATACCATATACTGGGTGGCTTATAAACAAACAAGCACAAAACTTATTTCTCACTGTTCTGGATGCTGGAAGTCCAAGATCAAGGCGTCAGCAGATTCAGTGTCTGGAGAGGGCACACTTCCAGGCTTTCCGCTGTGTCCTCAGGTGATGGAAGGCAGTGGGTGGAGGGGTGGGAGGGTGAGGGATCTCTGTGAGGTCTCTTTCATAAGGGCACTAACCCCATCATGAAGGCTCCACCCTCATGACTAATCAGCCCCAAAGGCTCCCACCTCCTGATACCATCACATTATGGGTTAGGATTTCAACATTATAATTTGGTGGGGGACACAATCAGTTTACACAGCAAGCCATCTTGTTAAACAAGAAATATGTTTTCTATAGAGTCCTTGGAATTTTCCAAGCATAGTGTCTGTGTTTAATAGTTTTATTTCTCCCTTTGCAATCCTCATACTTGTTTTTTCTTTTACTTCTGTGTGGTAGAACCTCCAATGTTGAAAAGAGTGATCACAGCAGACATTTATTTTCTTGTTTTAAAATGCATACTTACAGATTTTATTAACAATGATGTTTGGTATAGATTTGTAGTAGCTTTTTTAAAAAACAGTTCAATTTTAAAATATAGATATTTCTGTACTGATTTTAGAGAGAAAGGGAGAGAAAGAGAGATAGAAACATCAATAATGCGACAGAATCATTGATTGGCTGCCTCCTGCACGCCCCCTTCTGGGGATCGAGCCCATAACCCAGACATGTGCCCTGAGTGGAATCCAACCATGACCTCCTGGTTCATAGGTTGACGCTCAACCGCTCAGCCACATCGACAGGGCCAGCTTGGATTATTTATGCCTACGTGGGTGGTAGTGATGGGAGGAGAGGAGAGGACGAGAAATTGGTTATGTGGGCACCGTAGTGGTTCCAGCTTTTACACAAAAGGTCAAGCTAGCTGTTTATGGGCACTAAGTGTTCAGACACATAGCAACCAGGAGGCGAGATGAGCAGCACTTGAGCATTCCTGTCCTAAGTTCTAGGACAGTGCTCGGCAAACTCATTAGTCAACAGAGCCAAATATCAACAGTACAATGATTGAAATTTCTTTTGAGAGCCAAATTTTTTAAACTTAAACTTCTTCTAACGCCACTTCTTCAAAATAGACTCAACCAGGCTGTGGTATTTTGTGGAAGAGCTACACTCAAGGGGCCAAAGAGCTGCATGTGGCTCACGAGCCGCAGTTTGCCGACCACAGTTCTAGTGTTGTGGAGCAAACGCGAGTAAAGACCACTGGAGTCCAGACCAAATTAAAATTTAGGGAGCCTTTATTAGCCAGCCGGCCAGCTGGCCAGCCAACCAGCGACTGCTCTGCCTTTCTCCATGCAGGGAGTCCAGAGAGCAGCCCCGACCCTTTGTGCGGGACCACTTTTAAGCACATTAACCACATCCTGTTTTTGCAGAACAAGTAACCCAAGACAAAACAGTTTTTCCCAAGCTACGTCAGGATCATGCCATTGATGACCATGTTGTTCACAGGGTCATCCTGTTCCTCAGAAAGCTGACAGTGTTCTGTGAAAGAAGGCCTACGTGCTGGGAAGGGGCCATGAGACCGTATCTCAAGGCCTGGCCTGGTGTCAGCACTGACAGCTCTATCTGGGGCATAGTCCACGGCCTCTCTGGAAGCATGCTCAAAAATTCCCACTCTCCAACACTAGTAGCAGCAGGAAGTTTGGGATGAATCTGTGTGGGTTCGGGAGGGCTTTGTCTGCAGGAAAGAGTTGCCAAGATAAATGGCTTTTTGTCTTGCCCTAACCTTTGCAGCCTAAGGCAAGGATTACTACATTTAGATGTCATGTAAAGTATTTCTAAAGATTGCTTAAAACTGCTCCATTACTGAGCACTTGAGATCTTGCTTCCTGGCATATGTTGTCAGTTTGACCCAAATAAACTCATAAAAATTATCTAAAAAAGTTGCTTCATTAAAAAAGTTCCACTTGTTGCCAGATGGGTACCGGAAATAGTAATCTGGCTGGTAGAGGGTCTTGCCTTCAATTTGTAAAACACGTAACATTTGTGAAGTGCAATAATGTGAAGCTCAATAAAACGAGGTATGCCTGTAATCATTTCAATTATAAGTATTTATTATACCTGAATCTGGGGCCTGCTTATAGCTTTTCATCAGAGATACCAGAGGTGATTTCTTTCGGACTCCAGCTTGAAATGGGTATTAACTCCCAGCGCTCATATAGTAATGAGTAGGTGTCATTTAAGGAAGGGAATCATTAATGCCTAACAACCTTGATCTTTTTCCTCCTTGAGTGATGCATTAGATGTTTACAGGATATAAAGATGAAAAATACTACTTAGATGGAGTCAAACAAGGTCAGTTCTTAAATGCTTTCCTTCAGTAAACAAGTTCATGGAGTGGGAGAGATACAGACCATCTACTTACTTTTATTCTGCCAGCCAACCATACAAATTCCAGCACACAAATCCCCCAAACTTGTCCTCCAGGGAAAAATCTTTGACCCACCCTCTACTCTTGCACGGTTAGATCAATTAGCTCAAGAAGTGAGTGGGCCCTGGCTGGTTTGGCTCAGTGGATAGAGCGTCGGCCTGCAGACTGAAGGGTTCTGGGTTCGATTCCAGTCAAGAGCACATGCCCGGGTTGCAGGCTCAGTCCCCAGTAGGGGGCATACAGGAGGCAGCCCATCGATGATTCTCTCTCATCATTGATGTTTCTATCTCTCTATCCCTCTTCCTTCCTCTCTGAAATCAATAAAAATATATTTTAAAAAAGAAGTGAATTGTGGAAGATAATATATGAGAATTCTTTTTACCCACATAAACACCAGTTCTATTCTAAATAATCATATCATTTAAAAATTTTTTCTAAAGTAATTAAAAAAAATAACCCCAGTGTCATTAATTCTGGAAATTCTGTTTTGCACATTAGTACTACCTTAGTTGAACTGTAACATTCCAAGAACTCCAGAGCTTCTATAGATTTCATTTTTATTTATTTTATTATTTTATTTTATTTTATTTTATTTTTTTTATTTTATTTTTTTTTTGGCTAGTCAAGTGAAGCAGTGGGAGTGGAGAAGGAACAAAGAAATCTGTAACTGGCTGTGATTAATTAATTGTAGGCACCACTGCACTCGGACCAGCCTCATTTTTAAAGTTAAAAAAAATTCGCCCAGCCGGCGTGGCTCAGTGGTTGAGCATTGAAATATGAACCAGGAGATCACGGTTGGGCTCCAGGTAGGGGCACCTGCCCAGGTTGCAGGCTTGATCCCCAGTGGGGGGCGTGCAGGAGGCAGCCGGTCAATGATTCTCTCTCATCATTGATGTTTCTGTCTCTCCCTCTCCCTTTCTCCCTGAAATCAATTAAAAAAAAAAAAAGAACTAAAAAAAAGTTTAAAGAATTCTATTTTATTTTTCATGATAAATGATGCTACTGAAAACTTTACTTGGTAGACTTTTAGTTACTTTGATGATCTTTGCAATCTTACAAATAGGCAACACATGTGTAACATATAAAATAATAAGCCAGTCTCCAAAGCTTGCGTTGGACAAGGAGTTGCATTTCATTAAACCCAAGCTGAACAGAGTTGAATTTAGTTTAATACAGAGAAAGCAAGGCATGTGCTGGATGTGTCGTCCTTTGTATTTCCTGACTCATCAGCTGAGTTGTAAAAAACTCAAAGAGCTTCTTATTGCTCTTGATTTTAGAAAATTTCTGTAGAATAACACTGAGCTTTCCTAGTGTTCGAAGATCAAGCTTAGGGGTTCGAAGCAGCACAGAGCAAGTACGGAAAAAAGTGTTGCTCCAGGCTTCCAGGAAAGGCTGCGAGGATTTAGAGTCCACTGTCATCTGAAGCAGACTATCGATGACATTGGCTAAGAGTCCTTTCCTGGATGTTCTTAGATGATTTAATATAACTGCCCCGGGGGTGGGGGGCAGCGCAGGGCTCAGTGGAGGCCCCCTTGGAGTTGCTCTCCACCCGGGCTCCTGCCTTACACTCGGGCTCAGGGATCTCCAGGCTGCCCCACTCCAGCCTGAGGTCCGCAGTAGGCCTCCCCCTCACGCCCCCCCCCAGCAGAATTCAAATGATGGGGGGCACGGGGAATCCCCCACACCAGATTTCTGATTCCTGACCCACCAAGAGGGCCCTGGAAGCCCAGCCAGGTCAAGACGGTCAATCCAGCCTGGTCTGGCCCTCCTGGCCCACTGCCTCCACCGCCTGGTGTGGGCAAGAAGGCAAAGTCAGAAACCAGGTGTCCCCGCCATGGGAAGGATGGTGTCCCAAGCCAGGGGCCTAGTAAAAAACGAGTATTATTATTATTTTAAATATATTTTTATTGATTTCAGAGAGGAAGGGAGAGAGAGAGAGGGCGAGAGAGAGACATCAATGATGAGAGAGAATCATTGATCTGCTGCCTCCGGCACGCCCCACACTGGGGACTTAGCCCGCAACCCGGGCATGTGCCAAGGTATCGAACTATGACCTCCTGGTTCATAGATCAACACTCAACCACTGAGCCATGCCAGCGGGGCAAACAAACAAACATAAAACAAACCACCAAGTAATATTGTCAGTTGGCTAGTGTCCAAGTAATAGTTATTCCAGAAAAAGTAACTTTCCTTATTCTTTCTTCAGGTGTTGACTATAAATTACACTCAGATAATGTTGCATGCTCGACTTACATTTTGGAAAAGCCTAAGAATCCCTTGTAGGACCTACTTAGGACCATTTTTTGAAAACTCTTGGGTTTCTCAAGACTTACTTTAAGCCAAGATACAATAATTCCGGAAGAACACTTGTTAATAGCTGGTTGGTATTAGCGGCAGCAGAGATAAACTCCTATGCCATCTATGCCATCACTCCTTGGTTATGATTCTGACGTACGACTTTCAGGTACCATTTCCCTAGTGACCCTGTGCATTGCTTGTTGCAATTTAGTCCAAAGAACATGACATGTTTGTTTCTTTTGAAAAAATGAACTGCAATGTTCTTTTCTGTTTTATTGTGTAGTTTTCATTATTATGTGTTTTAAAATAAGGCAATATCTCACCTGGCTGGCGACCAACTGCACCCCAACGGGCCCCTACTGGGGACCAAACCGCAATCTAGGCATGTGCCCTGACCAGAAATGGAACCCGCAACCTTTTGGTGTACCGCCAACGCGCCAATCAACTGGGCGCAGCTGTTTTCATGTTTCATCTCCCCGTTTGTTCTGGGCCCATTCGCTTTCTCATCGAATTCACATCCCGTGACGGGGATCTGTTTATTCCCACATTACGTAAACTTTCAGAGGTAACTCCGAGGTCGTGCCCTGTCCCGCCGGGACACAGCGGGAGGACGAGAGGAGCAGCCCATCGGAAGAAGTAAAACCTTGATTTAGCTGGCAGTCCCGGAGTGGACGATGGGCACAGCGGACCGAAGCGCGACTCAGAGACCTTGGCTTCCAGGCCCCGCCCCTATTCCCCGAGGCGCGAATCAGAGGCCTTGGGTTTCAGGCCCCGCCCCTATTCCCCGAGGCGTAGCCCCGCCCTCCCCTGGCCCCGCCCCTGCCTGTCGCCATGTTGTTCCCTCCGCACTGGGCGGGAGCAGCCGGAGTCGGGCTCGGGCAGCGCCTTTGCAGCCGCGTTCCACTGTCTGGCTTTCGTAGGTGCCCTGGCCGGGCCAGGTCGGAGTTCCCCGGCGTCCTGGGTGTGGCGGCGAGGTGAGCGGTGCGCGGACTCCCTCGGGGCTGGCTGGGGTCGGGGGCCGGGGCCCGGGCGTGCGATCGGGGTGTGAGCCCGCGGGCCGCCGGCGCCGTCTGGGTCTCCAGCGGCTGGAGTGGGCGCTCCGGGCCTGTGCGGGGCACTGGCGCCTGGGGTGGGGGCCTGCGGGTTGCCCCTGCCTCCTCCCGACTGACACAGCAGGGAAGACGGGTTCCCATTCCCACACCCCCCGGGAGGGAGGCACACACACAACCCGAGGGACACACGCGTACCCCAGCCTTTCCCCCAACCCCTTGGGGGGCACACACCCTCCACCCCCCCCAGCCCACCCAATCCAGACGGGCCCCCGAATGGCTCGCGTGGAGAAAGCCAAGGCGCTCGCACGATCTGATGTTGGCGACTTGTGACGCGCTCCCTAGGCGAGAAATTGGGAATGTGAAGCCGGGGCTGGGGCTGGAGGCGGTTTGGGGTGTTATCTGATGCAGGCTGGCTAAGGTTTCTGAATGGGGTTCCTTATTTCTTCCAGCTTAGTAGGTAAAGAGGCAAGGTGAGAATTGTGAGTGCTGCCCAAATCGCGGTGGAGGGATTGGCTTTTGTCGTTTCTAGTGATGACACATCCCGTGACCTAGGTTCTTTTGAGGAATGACTTTTTTTGTTGTTGTTGTTGCTGGTTTCCAAATTGTCACGTGGCCAGGCTTTTTATAGGCTTTCCGAACCCTGATGAAACCAATAGGCCGAATTTGATTGCTTTTTGAAAATTAAACAAAGAATTTGTAACTTGTCCGTCCTTCAGTTTCTGCCACGGTGGTAATGGAAAATTCCTAAATTGCCTGTAATCTCAAAACACCGGTTCTTGGAGCTAAACTTGTAGACGTGAAGGAAACCCACAACTCCTCAGTCTGGGACTTTTAAGAAGACTGCTCTTAGGTTCTTGGCTTGATCTCTCAGTGTCTTATTTATATTTACAAATCCGAGACAGTGGTGTGGCGGTCTGGTGCTTGCAGTATTTCTGTGTAGAAATTTTAGTCAATTCCTCCTGCTTATGCTAGCATGTTTCTGGCTTAGTGATTTATTATTCTCCAGAGTTTTGTGGTGTGGGGATATTTTTGGTTTAGCATTTGTGAGGTTCAAGTGGACCAATGGAACGAAGTAGAATAGAACATTTTCTGGCCTTGATTCCAAGCCGGGTTCTTGGAGATTAGGAAAATACGTTAGTGCTGCTCTCTCTTTTCCAACCTCTTTTTTCTTTTTCCATTTCTTTCCATTTCAGCAGCTTCTTCCATCCAGAATCCACTACTCTGGAGGCCTGAAGATAAGTTCCTTTGGTTTTCGAAGTTACATTCTAACCTCCCCTCCTTTATTAGGTAGCGCTCTGGGTGTAAATCCTGTACCTACATCATTTAGTTTAATTGTCACAGCGTTTCTGTGTTATTAGCTCCATTTTACAGATGAGGAATTTGCTGGCATATTGGAGGGTTAGGTCTGTGTCCCGCCGTCGCACAGGGCGGAGGCAGGATTCAAAGCAGGCCTGTGTGAGTTGAGAGGGGTAGTTCTCAACTGGGGGCTTTGGTGATGTCTCCAGGCATTTTGGATTCACTCCTGAGAAGGAGTGCTGCTGGCTTCTGGCGGGTAGAGGCCGGGGATGCTGCTCAGTTCCCTCCAGTGCGCAGGGCAGGCCCCGCAGCGGAGTTGTCTGGCCCCAAAATGTCACTCGTGCAGGGCCCAGAAAGCCTGCTTTACAGCAGTCTGTGTAACCTCAGAGCTCAGGTTTCAGCACGTCTGTAGTTTTTCAAATGCAACGGCCTTTTCCTATTTAGGAGAGCTCCTCATTTTAATAAAGAGCAGCAGGGAAATTTGAGAACTTGAAGAGATTTCCCTTGACTAAGAGGCATATACACTGAGTGGCCAGATTATTATGATCTCTGAACGCATAATAATCTGGCATCTGGCCACTCAGTGTGTGTGTGTGTGTGTGTGTGTGTGTGTGTGTGTGTGTGTTTAGAGGCCCAGTGCATGAATTCGTGCATGGGTGGGGTCCGGCCAGCCTGGCCAGGGGGAGGGGACATGGGCGGTTGGCCGGCCTGCCTGCTGGTCGAACTCCTGGTCGAGGGGACAATTTACGTATTAGCCTTTTATTATATAGGATAGACACTGAGTGGCCAGATTATTATGCGTTCAGAGATCATAATAATCTGGCCACTCAGTGTACATTCATTTGAAAGATGGAGTGAACAAATAATTTCTGATAACAGAATCCAATTTTTAAGGCAGAAGTGACAAAAGGAACTCGAGGAGCCATTCAGATCCATGGAAGTAGACTTAGGGAGTTTGGTTGCTGTATTATTCCAGTTGTCAACAAGCATTTTCTGAGTCGCCTGTCATGCACTGATAGGTGCTGCTGATATGAAGGGGAGCATACAGTCTAATCATAGTCATAAGATCAAGTTCTGACTTGTCCTAGAACCAAATTTATTGTGTGGGCTGCTCAAGGTCGGGGGCCAGGTGTCATTTAAACACACACACACACACACACACACACACACACACACCCCTACCCCTCCCCTAGCCCAGCTGGGAGTGGCTCAGTGATTGAGCGTGGTCCCGTGCACCAGGGAGTCGCAGGTTCAATTCCCGGTCAGCACATGCCTCACATGCCTGGGTTTCTGTGCCCAGGTTTCAGGCTCAATCCCCAGGAGGGGGTGTGCAGAAGGCAGCCCACTGATGTTTCTATGAACCAGGAGGTCATCTTTTGATTCCTAGTCAGGGCACATGCCAGGGTTGTGGGCTGGATCCCCGGTGTGGGGCGTGCAGGAGGCAGCCGATCAATGATTCTGTCTTATCGTGGATGTGTCTATCTCTCTCCCTCTCTCTCTCCCTTTCCCTTTCTCTCTGAAATCAATAAAAACATATTAAAAAAACACACACTCTAGCTGGGTGGCTCAATTGGTTGGAGAGTCATCCTGTACAACCAAAAAAGTTGCTGGTTTGGTTCCTGGTCAGGGCACATACCTAGGTTGCAGGTTCGATCCCCTGTTGGGGCATGTACTGGAGGCAACCAATTGATGTTTCTCTCTCTCTCAAAAAAAAAAAAAAAAAAAAAAAAAAAAAAAGAAAGAAAGAAATCTGTGAAAACATATCCTCTGGTGAGGATTTATTTATTTATTTATTTTAAATATATTTTATTGATTTTTTACAGAGAGGAAGAGAGAGGGATAGAGAGTTAGAAACTTCGATCAGCTGCCTCTTGCACACCCCCTACTGGGGATGTGCCCACAACCAAGGTACATGCCCTTGACCGGAATCGAACCTGGGTCCCTTCAGTCCGCAGGCAGACACGCTCTATCCACTGAGCCAAACCGGTTTCGGCTCTGGTGAGGATTTAAAAAAAAAATCAATGGGTGCATACCTACACACAGGTACCTGTATCATAGTATTTACTGTGCGAAGACTTAGGTGAAATTAGGAAAAGTAGATACACTTTTGGTAGCTTTGTAGGTTGACCACACGTGAATATTTACAAGAAACAAATTGAGTGGCCATTATAGTTGAGCATAAAATTTCTTAACTTTAGCCTCAGTAGACAATAGTCATGCATGCATTTTATCATGGAAATCAAGAAGTAAATGATGAAAATATTTTTAAATGACCTTGGCATCATTTTCTTTTGCATCTTCCAGCCGGTTTTCATCATGCCTGTCTAAGACTAGGCCCTTCAATGTATGTACTGCTTCATTCTGGCGGCAGGTGTAACTTTTAGGTGAACTCTGGGAGTGAGTGAGTGAGGAATCAAGAAGGGCTGGCTCTTATTTTAGGCTTCTGTGAAAATGTTCTTCATGCAGTGAACATGGCATCTTTTGTGGGTAGCTTTGTTTTTTGACTCATGCTCATGGACATCGTGTTCTTTGTTAATGAGTAGATTTCTCATCAGGAATTGCGTGCTGTGGGGACACTAAATTATACACCTAACGTGGATTGCTTTCATGGATCTAACAGAGGAATGTGCATTCTGTTCTTTCTGGAGGGGTTTTATTCTGGGAAGGGGAATTGGTGCAGGAAGAACATCCTTTGGCCCCTGAGGAGTCTTGCTTGATCTGTAGTTGGCTTGCTGCTCTGGCCAAATTAGGTCACCGCATTTCTTTAAAAAAAAAAGTTTTCATTGATTTTGTGAGAGGAAGGGAGAGGGAGAGAGAGAGAAACATCCACGTGAGAGAGAAACATCAGTGGGCTGCCTTCTGCACACCCCCTCCTGAGGATTGAGCCTGAAACCTGGGCACAGAAACCCAGGCATGTGAGGCATGTGCTGACCGGGAATTGAACCTGCGACTCCCTGGTGCACGGGACCACGCTCAATCAACTGAGCCACACTGGCGGGCCACATATCTTTTTATGAGGTTACATGACTAAGTAGAGACATCAGATTATTGGTTTCCAAGTAGTTCTTCCCCAGGCAATTTGTTGGTTAAATCGGCAGGAGGAAATAAGCCAAGTGGAATTGTGTGTGTGTGTGTGTGTGTGTGTGTGTGTGTGTGTGAGAGAGAGAGAGAGAGAGAGAGAGAGAGAGAGAGAGAGAGAGATTGAAATCCGTCTCACTTGAAAGCTAGCTAGGTAATAAATTTGTTAGTCAAAACCAAGGACAAGAAAATCGGGCTTGTGATTAAGCAGGTCATCAACAGAGACTATTTATGAAGGATTTTGAGTGGTGAGGGGTGTACTCACCAAATGCCTCCTGGAGCTTGGAAAGCTGTGATGCAAAGGAAAGGCCAGAATACCCGAGGGAGGAGTCATGGGAGACAGGTGTGTGGGTGGAGGAAGCCTGGCTGCCTTGCGCTGGGGAGGCGGGGCTGGAGGCAGTCCCAGGCGGTGTTGACCAGGGAGCCCGGGCCTGCCTGGGCCCCTTCCACAACCCGGAGGAGAAATCTGTTTTCCAAAGTGCATCTTGATATTGTACATGTTGTCAAGTTGAGCTCCGTGTATTTCCACATTCTGGATTATTCCATTACTTTTTTTTGTTTCTTTCTGACCGTGATGGGTCCAGGGTTTGAATGCTGCTGTTTATCATGAACGCGGAGAGGCTGATTAGTTGTAAATGAATGTAAGGAAGGTAACAGATCAGCGTGGGCTGGAGAGAGACAGCTGTATGGTTTGGAAGCAGTGTGTAAGTGGAGCAAACAGTGGAGGCTTCTCTGACCCCGGCTCATTCCATCGTGAGGAGTCTGGACACAGACTTCACTTTTGTCCCAGGCGTGATGCCTTATAAATGTAAGTTATTGTTTGACAAGGGATGGAGGAACAGTAGGGCACAACCTGAGTCATTCATCCCAGGGCCACATTCATTATCCAGGTGTGAAGGGTAGCAGAGCAGTGTAAACTGAGAAACTGAGCTGTTCAGTGTAAATTGAACTAACCGCTTAAGTTCCAAATTCTTATGCATTGTATTAGGCTTTCGGGTCCAGAGGCTAAGGTAGTTTTTAGAAGGTTAGTTTTCATAAGAGTGGTTGTGTTACCCGTGTGAGAGAAGCCTGGAAAAAACCTTAGAGAGTTCTGTTTTTAGAACTTTCTATGTAAAACTCTAATAGAAGAATGTTTAAATCAGTGGTCGGCAAACTCATCAGTCAACAGAGCCAAATAGCAACAGTACAACGATTGAAATTTCTTTGGAGAGCCAAATTTTTTAAACTTCACCTTCTTCTAACGCCACTTCTTCAAAATAGACTCGCCCAGGCCGTGGTATTTTGTGGAAGAGCCACATTCCAGGGGCCAAAGAGCTTGCATGTGGCTCGCGAGCCGCAGCTTGCCGACCATGGGTTTAAATGCTATAACAGGCTCAAAAAAGGTCGAACCTACTGGGCTATGCATGCTATGAGGTGACTGCGCTAGTCTTTGCAGCTTCGGGCTTGTGTCGTCAGAGCAGTGATTAGATGAAAATGCCTAAAAATACATACATTGTTTAGTTACAAGTCAGAACAGAAGAACTGCTTGAGATCCATGCGTTAGTAAATGCAGAGCATTCTCGAATGAGTTCCAGTCTTCTTAAATAAAACTTCATAAATAGTTGTTTTGGAGCAAACAGCTGCCACTCTCATATCCTGTTCCACAGTCATGTGAGCAGTACTTGAGTTTTTATCACACCACCCCTGGCCGACCCGATTTGCCCAGATATGATGTCATCAAAAGGAATGTGCTATGATGTAATGCTGAAACTGGGAACTCCCGTGGGTGCCGGTTTGCATGGTGTCCTGCACATGTCCACTACCCCTCTGGTTCCCTCAAGAATGTACAGCGGCCCGCCCTGCCCATTTCCCATGAAGCCTGTCCCTTGATCTCCTCTCCCTCATTGTCCATAGTGTTCCATTCCCATTTGCTGCTGCTCACACTTCCTTAGGAAATAGATCTTCTGGTGGAGAAAGGGGACTCTGGGTGCAGAGGGTGGTCATGGGGTCTCCTGCCTTTCAGAGAATTCCTGGTGCTTCCGCTGGCCTGTCTGAGTAAGTGTCAACAGTGAGTTAGGTTTCCTCATCTCTCTCTCTCTCTCTCTCGCTCTCACTCTCGCTCTCGCTCTTAAAATATATTTTTATTGATTTCAGAGAGGAAGGCCGAAGGAGAGAAAGAAACATCAATGATAAGAGATAATCATTGATCAGCTGCCTCCTGTACACTACCCACTGGGGATCGAGCCTGCAACCTGGGCATGTGCCCTGACTGGAATTGGACCCAGGACCCTTCAGTCCCCAGGCCGACGCTCTGTCTACTGAGCCAAACCAGCCAGGGCTCCTCTCTCTCTCTCTTTTTAATATATTATTGATTTCAGAGAGGCAGGGAGAGGGACAGAGAGATAGAAACATCAATGATGAGAGAGAATCATCATCAGCTGCCTCCGCACGCCCCACACTGGGGATGGAGCCTGCAACCCAGGCATGTGCCCCGATCCAGAGTCGAACCATGTCCTCCTGGTTCATAGGTCGACGCTCAATCACTGAGCCACGCCAGCCGCGCTCCTCATCTCTTTAGTTTGTCACTGGTGGACCATTTGTTTTCCATCTTCTCAATTTTGTTGCTGTCTCTCATCTCTAGTTCCCTCTTGTTGTCCTTTTAGGGTTTGTACATTTTTAGTCCTTTCTGCCATTTGATGGGAGTGAAGGTAACACATGCTTGACTTGCCCTGTTTGGTTAGACTGGGGGAAGTTGTTTACTCTCTGTGAACTTGCATTTATTGAACTATAAAACACGGGAGATAGTGTCCAACTTGCAGGTGATTTGAAGGTGCTATATGCCTACCAGATATAGTGCAACGTCAGTTCTTGAACTAAATTTGTTCCGGAAGGCTGTTCAAGAAGCAATTTGTTTGAAAACCAAATCATTTTTTTTCCCATTAGAAAGAATGCAAATGGAATTAATTCGTTCCAGATCCCCAAATAACTCCCTGTTTTAACCTTTCTTATATACAGTACATGTCTAATGTACTGTTTAATCTATAAACACACATTCTTTTCTTAAACTTATTGAACCACCCCCTCCTGGCCTTAACCAAATCACTTTTAGCACCAGCTCCAGAGGTATCTTTCAGGAGGTCAGTACACAGCATCTTCGCTTTTTCACATATTGCTGCCTCCAAAATGCTGTCCCCAGCTAACTGCTTTTCATTTATCTAAATCAACAACCGTTTTCCTACCTCTTCAGTTGCCTGTGATCATTGTTTCTTTTACACCCTTAGCGACATTAGCACCCTTTACAATTATTTATTTATTTATTAAATTTATTGGGGTGACATTGGTGAACATGAACATATAGGTTTCAGGTGTCAGTTTCTATGTTACAAGATCTGCATGTTGCACCGTGTGCCCACCACCCAAAGTCAAATCTTCTCCTGTTGCCTTATATTGGGACCCTCATGTTTCCCCACCCCCTTCCCTCTGGCAACCGCCACACTGCTGTTTGTGTTCAGTTTTATGTCCCACATACGAGTGAAATCATATGGTTCTTAGCTGTTTCTGACTGACTTATTTCACTTAGCACAGTGGTCGGCAAACTGCGGCTCTTTGGCCCCTTGAGTGTGGCTCTTCCACAAAATACCACGGCCTGGGCGAGTCTATTTGGAAGAAGTGGCGTTAGAAGTTTAAGTTTAAAAAATGTGGCTCTCAAAAGAAATTTCAATCGTTGTACTGTTGATATTTGGCTCTGTGTTTCTAATGAGTTTGCCGACCGCTGGCTTAGCATAATGTTCTCAAGGTCCATCCATGTTGCTGCAAATGGCAGTGTTTCATCCCTTCTTATACTCCATTGTGTATATGTGCCACATCTTCTCTATTCAGGCCTCTATCGCAGGGCACTTGGGTTGCTTCCATGTCTTGGTCACTGTGAATAATGGGACATTAGCACTCTTGATGGCCTCTTTATGTTTTAAAATTGTGCTAATCATCCATTTTGCCAACAAAAGCAAACACACACACACACACACACACACACACACACACACACACACACGAAAATAGTCACAGCTCGATTTCCTGAGATGTTAACAAGGTGAGGTTTAACTGTAAACTAACTCATACTGGGGCATTCTCTCCTTTGCTTGTGGCCTTTGTTTTGTCATGCTGGCGTATCAGCATGAAAGAGTTGTCAGGTCCACAACCCAGACATTTTTTTTCCATGAAAAACTGAGTAGAGAACCAAAATGTTGGAGATGGGGGACATTGGAGATTGAGGTTTGACTGTATTTGGTACACAGTGGCGGCTAATATTATTCCAGTCATAGCATTTGTTATTTGAGCAAACGACAATAGCAATAGGTAGAGAAGTGGACATGTTTCTTGTGTTGGTGAATGAAGGGGGTAAGACAGAGATTTTGGAAATGGGGGAAATAATGAGCTTGATTTTAGTTATGTTGAATTTGAACTGCCAGCAGGGTACCAGATGAATCTTCTTACTTAATAATAGACAAACATGCTAATTGGCCATACCTCCAAGACGCCCACAGCCAATCAGGAGTGAGTATGCAAATTAATCCAACAAAGATGGTGGTTAATTTGCATACGTGACCACCAAGCAGTAGGGAGGGGGGTCAGGGGGCAGGACGCTTGCGTTGTCGCCATGGCGACGATGCAGGCGTCTGCCCCACCATGGGCAGCTCTGGGCCTCTGAGCAGCGTAGGAAGGTGGAAAGGCAGTTCTGGCCAGAGCGAAAGCGGTGCCCACAGCCAGGGAAAGGAAGGCCCATTCTGGCACGACTCTTCATGCATTGGGCTTCTAGTATATTATAAAAGGGGTTGGAATTCTTGTCTGGCCCCCAAGGGGTGGGAGGTTGGAGGTGAACTTTAGTTTAGAAATCACTGGGTTTTATGTCCCAGGAAGATATGGTTTGGGAAGAGGTAAGGGCTTCAACCTTGCCATACACCAATGTTAAGAGCTTGTTAGAAAAGGGAGCCGTCTAGGTTGCTAAAAGCGAAGGGGGTGGTGAAAGCCAGAGAAGGTGGAAACTTGTCAAGGATAGTTTTATGGACCATTAAGTAGGAAGCATTTTCAAAGTCATTGCCAGGCTGTGGCTGAGTCCTGGCTAAGACTGGAAGGCCTTCTGTCTCCAGCTAGAGGTATGCTACTTTGCAAGATTCTTTCCCAGTTGAGCTTCCATTGCCTTATTTGTTTAAAAAAAAATGCTTACTTAGGGGCTTAGGATGTGGTTGTTGGCAATGCATTTTATGGTGGGGTCTTGAATTCAATGATAAAAGTTAAATTAAAACAAGCCAAAAATGATAGATTTCTTTATTTTTTTTTATTTTTTTATTAAACAGGCAAATTGAAATACATGGTACAAAAAAAGGTAAGATTATTGTAAAATGAAATGGACAGAATAAATATTCGATTTAATTTTCCATCTATGATAATTCACAATAAAAATCATAGTTTACTTTGTAAAAATCTAACAAAAAATGCCTGCATACCCTTTCAAGATTTTATGTCATGTACATCCAGACACATGGCTACATCTGAGAGAATTCACTACCAGGTGGGCCTCAGGGTCTTTTCTAGAATCATACACTTTGAAGCCCTAAGAGAAGCACTTTTCTTTTTATTTGCTTTAGGAGTGCGTATGCCGTGGGCTGTTTAGATAAAGACTAAGGAAAAGCCTTTGGACTGGCCACTGGGAGTCGTCTGGGGACTTCTGCATATATAGGAGTCGGGGGATGAAGTTGGGAGCCTATGTGTAGTGAGCAGAGTGGAGGGTTGATCAGGCACAGTCGTGAAATGGGTAGTGATTGCACAGTAAGGTTAGGCGTGGAAAGGTTTTTGTAAGTAAAGTCAGCTTCATTACCTTGGTGGGGACAAGCAGGCATCGTTGATGGAGAAGTAGGATGAAGTGAACTTTCTGGAAAGCTACCTGCAGCACTCTTACATTCTTCTCATTTTCTTTTTTAAAAATATATATTTTTATTGATTTTAGAGAGTAAGGGAGAGGGAAAGAGAGAAACATCAATGATGAGAGAGAATCACTGATCGACTGCCTCCTGCACGCCCCGCACTGGGGATCAGGCCCACAATCTGGGCATGTGCTCCAACCGGGAATGGAATGGTGACCTCCTGGTTCATAGGTCAACGCTCAACCACTCATCCAGCCTTCTCATTTTGACCTGGTGACAACTTCACTGCAGACTGGGGGCCTTTAATCTAGCAAAGTCCTATGTGCCAGACATAAAACTGTCCTCCTGAAATATATCTGCTTGGGAAATTTCCACTTCCCTTACTTAATTTCTCTAACAGCCAAGAAGTTCCACTTTGCTGTGGCTTCATCCCTCGTGGACAGTGTTTGTGTATGAACTCTTCCCTTAGTACAGTGGTCGGCAAACTCATTAGTCAAAAGAGCCAAATATCAACAGTACAACAATTGAAATTTCTTTTGAGAGCCACATTTTTTAAACTTCTTCTAATGCCACTTCTTCAAAATAGACTCGCCCAGGCCGTGGTATTTTGTGGAAGAGCCACACTCAAGGGGCCAAAGAGCCGCAGTTTGCCGACCACGGCCTTGGTAGATTTGGAAGTCCTCCAGCTCTGACACTTTTCTGCTTTAAATTAAAGACATCTGGTTTCTTATCTAATTTGAGAGGAGTCAGAACCAACATTTCCTTAAGCTATTGCAGATCATGCTTAATTTGTGTTTAGCTGCTCTAATGTATTGTTCTAACATGCATATTCAAATTTATTTCTTTTATAATGCATTCTTCCTGAAATAGCCAGTCTAATTCCCAGTACTGTATCTCTGCCTTTTGATCTGTATCTGTTCCTTTGCATTTTAATTCTGTCTCCCCAAATGAAACCTTAAACTGCTCCACTCTTTTCCTTATTGTCAAGCACTGTAAGTGCCTTTTCCTGTAAGTGTCTTAATGCAGGGAGATACATTTATGCTTGTTTCTCTTAAGGACTCATTAAGCACAACAAACATTATCGTCACTTCCAGGATTAGCAGTTTCCTGTAAGTCTGTTCACTGAACCATCACAGTTCATGGTCATAATATTAATAACATCTCATTAGTGAGGGAGAGAAGAATAGGAAACAGTGATGCCAAGTAAAGACGAAAGTGAGAGTGTCATGAGCTACACAAATGGGTCACACATAATATATGAATGATGCAGACACATATGGATCATTTCTTGAGGTCCAGAATCTTTTAAGAATCTGATGAGCCCTAGCTGGTTTGGCTCAGTGGATAGAGCGTTGGCCTGTGGACTGAAGGGTCTCAGGTTCGATTCTGGTCAAGGGCACATGCCAGGGTTGTGGGCTCGATCTCCAGTAGGGGGCATGCAAGAGGTAGCCGATCAATGACTCACTCTCATCATTGATGTTTCTCTCCCTCTCCCTTCTGAAATCAATAAAAATATATTTGAAAATAAAGAATCTGATGAAACCTTTTTTGACTCTCTCCAGAGAAAAGCTCCAGCTCACATGCTTCCATCCCTGCACTCATCCTTATTTCACATGTGATTCTAGGTGCATATCCCCCTGCAGCTCCGTCATGGACTCCCAGGTAAGCGCACTCCCTATGCACACTGTCCAATGCAGTACTCATGTAGCAATTTAAATGTAAACTAACCGAAATGAAATAAAATTAAAAATTTAAGCCCGGCTGCTATGAGGCAGTGGTTGAGCATCGACCCATGAACCAGGAGGTCAAGGTTTGATTCCCGGTCAGGGCAAATGCCTGGATTTTGGGCTTGATCCCCAGTGTGGGGTATGCAGTAGGCAGCCATTTGATGATTCTCTCTCATCATTGATGTTTCTCTCTCTCCCTCCCCCTTCCTCTCTGAAATCAGTAAAAACATTTAAAAATTCAGTTCCTCAGTTGGATCAGCCACATTTCAAGTGCTCAGTAGCCATGCATGGTTAGTAACTACCGTATCCGACAGCGCAGATATAGAATGTTCCCATCATTGCAGAAAAAGATCTGTCAGATATTGCTGCTCTACATTTTCAGGATGGTTTAAGAAGATTTAGTTCCTTAACCAAATCTCTTCTCTCCTCTTCCCCTTTGCCACTCTCTCCACGATTGTTAATGATTAGTATACCTACAGCCCTGCCTTGTTTTAAGCAAAATTATAAGTATGTATTTCCTAAAAGTTTAATGAGATGACTCATCTTCAGAAAAGAGACTTATTGAAATGAGTTCTTTAGACAGGTTGAGCTGCTCGGATGTGATAGTGTGGTTTGACTTCAGTGTTTTTCCTCTCTAGCTGTCTCTGTGAGGTGATGCTCAGTGATCGACTAGGATCATTTATTTCATCTGGCACGTTGTGCCTCCATGTTGATCTATTCCTATGGTACTTTTGCCTAATTCCTTTTCCCTGGCCCACCTCTTGCGGTAGAGATCGACTTAATTACTTCGTTGACTTGCTTCTTGCTTATACATTTCAGCAAGGCAACCAGGAAGACCAGAAACAAAAGAGTGGAATGGCTGCCACACACCTACATTAAGATGCTATAAGGAAACAAAGATGGCTCCAGTAAAAATGGAAATAATTTAGAGATTATCCATGCCTTTATTTCCTTGGTTAGTTTCTTTGAGCCTCAGTTTCTCAAGCTATGAAATGAAATAAATGATATGCCTTTAACTAGGACATTTAGGGTGAATGCAAAAGGTATGTGTATTTTTTTGGGAAAAAATTGTTTCTAAATTTAAACCAAGAGTGATAAATTCAACTTAAGTGTTTGGAAATGAGAACTGGTCAAGGGGTCACAGAGTATGTGCTTCAAACTCTGAAATTTTGAGAAAAGCAGTGTACAGACCCAGCCTACTCTCCCTTTGGCTGCTTGTTAGAGGAATGTTGTTTTGTTGCAACCTTGTACTTTTTGCAGTCAGTAATACTAATTTTAAAGTGGTTTTCTCATTAGACTTGCAAGTAAGAATCAATTTTTTTTGTCCTTTCCCATGCATTTTAATGGACCTCAAAAGTAAAATGGGGGAAGAACTGATTGACTGGAGAAACAACTGTAAGTACAGAAAGTACAAATAGAAAAAGAAGACTAGCCCTAGCCAGTTTGGGTCAGTGGATAGAGCATCAGCCAGTGGACTGCAGGGTTCTGGGTTCGATTCCGGTCAAAGGCGCATACTTTGGTTGCAGGCTCTGGCCCTGGTTGGGGCTTGTGTGGGAGGCAACCAATTGATGTGTCTCTCACATTGATGTTTCTCTCTCTGTCTCCTCCCTTCCACACTCTCTCTCAAAATCAATGGAAAAATATCCTCTGGTGAGGATTAATAAAACAAAACAAAAGAAAAATAAGGATAGAATAATAACAAGAATAAAGGAGGAAGTAATTACTTTGGTCTCAGTTTTAACACTTCTTTGGTACCTCACCATATGTAAAGTTTTGTATATGATGTTGCAGAAAAAAAAAGGGCAAATGAATGGTGGCATTAGGTGTTGTGTGTCTCTCCCAGGGAGTTGGACAGACTCAGACACAACAGACTGTTTAGAGCCTAAGTGAGTGAGAGCTTCGATAGAGGTGGAAAGGATTAGAGGGAAGAGAAAGATTAGGCAGGGGAGGCATAGAAGGTTTCTTGGATGAAGGATCTGAACTAGGCCTTTGGATGACTGGAATATTCATAGCCGTCCAGGTATAGGGAGGGGCCTCCCAGGCCAAGATAAGGGCCTGAGCAAAGGCTGGACAGTAAATACCTGTGATAGGTTTGGGGATGGTGACTTGTAGGGTTATAATCAGGACAGGCTTGTAAGCGAGTTTGGATAGCTCTTTGAATGCCATGTTCAAAATCCTGTATAATAAAAATAATAAAGAAATAAGTGGGTTTAGTTTGGAGACAGTTAGATCCATGACCAATAAAAATGTCCACCTTTAATTAAACATTCCTGTTAAGAGATTTATATTCTCCATGCCTCGGTCTGAATCCCTCTTGGTCTGTTGTGGTCTCTGGTTTTGGGAACCAGCAACGGGTTGGAGAAGGCCAGAGAAAAGGGTGCTACTGATGAACTACCCATAAGCAAGTGATAGTGCAAGATAAAAGTCCACAGTGGAAGAGTTGGAAAATCCTATCTAATAATAGACAAATATGCAAATTGACCATACCTCTGATACACCCACAAGCCACGCCCACCATCCAATCAGAGCGAGTATGCAAATTAACCCAAACGAAGATGGCTACAGCCACAGAGAGCAAGGTTTCCCAGGTAACAGAGGAAGCCAAGCTTTCTGCCAGCCGTTGCAGGCCTAAGCCTCCACTCAAGCTACAAAGTTTCAATTATAGAAGGTAAACAAATTCAAACAAATGGCGGCAGAATGGAGCTTGAGAGAGCAGGCCAGGGTTGCCGCTGACAACAGGGGAAGCAAAGCTTTCAGCACACCCTGGCCGGGCCTACCCGCTTAAGGCAACAAAGTTTCAATTATAACCCCAACACAAATGGCTGCTGGCCTCGGAGGGAGCCTCAGGCTTGGCTCTGCTCCAGGCTACAAAGTTTCAGTTGTAGAAGGAAAATAAATTCCAGATACCAGGGCCTCCACTTGGGTTGCCAGGGGGCGTGGCCCGCCTGCAAACCACCACAGGCCCCTCGCTCAGGCTGCCCCACGCCCCAAGGGAACCCCACCCTGATCTGGGACACCCTTCAGGGCAAACCAGCTGGCCCCCACCCATGTACCAGGCCTCTATCCTATCTAATAAAGAGTACTATGCAGATTGATCATCACTTCAACACACAATATAGCTGCCCCCATGTGGTCAAAGATCCTACCCCCATGTGGACACAAGATGGCCAGCAGGAGAGGGCAGTTGGGAGGTACCTGGCCTGCAAGGGAGGGCAGTTGGAGGTGATCAACCCTGCAGGAGAGGGCAGTTAGGGGTAACCAGACTGGCAGAGGAGGGAAGTTGGGGGCAAACAGGCTGGCAGCAGAGTGGTTAGGGGGTGATCAGGCTTGCAGGCAGAAGTGGTTAGGGGCAATCAGGAAGGCAGGCAGGCAAGCAGTTGGGAGCCAGCAGTCCTGGATTGTGAGATGGATGTCCGACTGCCCAAGGATCGGGCCTAAACGGGCAGTCGGACATCCCTTGAGGGGTCCCATATTGGAGAGGGTACAGGCTGGGCTGAGGGACAACGCCCCTCCGTGCATGAATTTCGTGCACCGGGCCTCTAGTAGTGGTATAAAAAGGAAAGTGTTGACATACAGTGCTGTCTTTTTATCTTTAGTTTTGAGGTATCTGCTTCCCTTTGAGATTAGTGTGTGCCGTATACGTGTGTTGGCGCTAGCACATGGTATTGTAATCCTAAAATAGTATCGGTTGTGCTTATAACTGGTTTATTTAAAAGGACACTGCTGCAGGGACAAGGAGATTGTTTGTGGCTCTGTAAATCTAATTTTAGGGTCTTGTTGCTTGTGGGGCGCGGCTACAGTGTTTGGACAGGTTCAAGCCTTGGACTGACGAGAGGGCACAGTCCTCTCATGGGCACGTGCAAGTCCCAGCTTGGAGGGCAGAGCCCTCCCAGCACAGTGATAGCCAACAGCTGTAGTTGTAAGCTTGAACCTATGGTCCGAACACATGGCCCCATGTGCCTAAGTGATACAGGCTGCAAGGAAACAGAGCTTGATCAGGTGCATGTAATTGAGTAGGATCAAAACCCACGAGAATGTTGTAAACATCTTGACCACGCCCTTACTTTGCCTCCTGGTATCTGGCTACAAAATAAAGACTCGGCTCTCAGGAAGCAGTGTCCCACTGAGACCCAGCTTTCCTTCTCTTGTCTGTCTTTTCTAAGCCTTTCAGCCGCCCCCACTCAGGGTCACTGAACCTGGCTGAGCTGGCGTGGCACATAAGGCGCCCTGGGGCTGCCTATGCCATGGCCGTGCCGGCTCCCCACAGTTGCTAATAAGACCTTAGGCTGTATGTGTATATCTCTATCTATCTATCTATCTATCTATCTATCTATCTATCTATCATCTTCTTTATATAATTCACCATAAAATTCATCCTTCTAATATGTACAGTACAGTGGTTTTTAGTATAATCACAAAGTTGAGCAACTATCACCACTCTCTAATTCCAGAATATCTTCACCCTCCCACAAAAGATACCCTGTAGTCCATTAGCAGTCACTGCTCAGTTACCTCTCCCCTCATTCCCTGAAACCACAGATCTATTTTCTATCTATGGATTTGCCTGTTCTGAACATTTCATATCAATGGAATCATACCATATGTGGCCTTTTGTGTCTGGCTTCTTTCACTGAGCATAATGTATTTGGGGTTTATCCATTCATCAGTTGATGGACATTTGGGTTGTTTCTGCTTTATGGCTGTTAGGAATAATGCTGCTATAAATGTACACGTACAAGTATTTATGTGGATGCATGTCTTAATTTCTCTTAGGTATATGCCTAAGAGAGGAATTGCTGGGTCGTATGGTAACTGTGTTTAACTTTTTTGTTTGTTTGTTTTTGTTAATCCTCACCCAAGGATATTTGTCCATTAATTTTTAGGGAGACGGAAAGAGAGAGGGAAAGAGAGAGAAACATCCATGTGAGAGAAACACATTGATTGGTTGCCTCCTGCACGAGCCCTGACCAGGCCAGGGAGGAGCCTGCAACTAAGGTATGTGTCCTTGACCGGAATCAAACCCGGGACCCTTTGGTCTGCAGGCCAACGCTCTATCCACTGAGCCAAACTGGCTAGGGCTGTGTTTAACTTTTTGAGGAACCACTAGGCTGTTATTCATTATCATTGCACCAGTTTACATTCCCATCAGCAGTGTATGAGGGTTACAGTTTCTCCACAGCCTCTTCAACACTTGTTAAGGTCTGTCTGTTTTACTCTAGCTGTCCTAGTGGGTATGAAGTTTTCATTTGCATTTCTCCACTGGCTATTGATGTTGACCATTTTCACTTATTTTTAAGTTGGGCTATTTTTTTAAATTGGCGACTTGTAAGAGTTCTTTATATATTCTGGGTACAAGTCCCTTATCACATATTTGGTTTCCAAATATTTTCTCCCATTCTGTTTGTTGTCTTTTCACTTTCTTGATAGTGTCCTTTTAAGCACAAAAGTTTTAATTTTGATGAAGTTTAGTTTACTTTTTGTTTTGTTGCTTGTAATCTTGGTGTCATATTGAGTTATTTTCAAAGCAGAGTTATAGAAAAATTTTGGGAGCAATTGTCCTTGAGGTATGGTGGATAGCAGTATTTAAGGAAAATTTCAAAGATTATTTCCATTTCACTTAATTGCAGCATTCAGTCAAGCTAGACTGTAAGTGAAAATGAAGCTTTTGATTCATTTTTATATACTTTTGATATTTAAAAAAAGTATGACTTTGCAACCAAATCACTATTTTCAAGATTGAACTCAGTATTGATTATTCTATGTTTTCTTGCAGACTTTAATATAAATCTGTAAGCCTTTTTAGAGTGTGATCACCGTGTGCCTAGTATTTGGGTGTATCGCTTGGCAATATACTTCTACAGTTCTGTGTCTGCAGTTAGGCATTTAGGTCATTTCCAGAAATCCTTCCTTGGCAGCTAAGGCCCTGCCTGCTCCAGGCCTCTCCCCCCAGTCCCATCCGCAGAGAACTCTCCTCTCTCTGGACTCCAGGTGCTCAGGCCTACCTTGGACTCGCCCAGTACATGCCAGCCTGCGTTGGCAGGGCCTTGGCCTGGGCTGGTCCCTCTCCCTGGTTCCTGGCTCCCTCCTCTCTCCTCAGTTTTCTCCTGCTGAGCTTAGCTTGTGGTCAAACCCACTTGCCCTGGGTCAAGTCCACCTGTAGTGGAAGCTGACCTTGGTGAGGCTGTGTTCTCAGAGCAGCGTGCGGCTGAAGTGATCACTGAGACATTGCTTTGGAACAGCCCACGCTGGACACCGGTGTATAGTCTGTCACTGGCACTGTTGGCACAGCCAGTTTTCCTCTGGCGCTGGGAGTTGCCACTTTTTCTTTAACCGAGTGGCAGGTGAAACAGCTGGCCGTGTTACAGAGTCACGGTGTATGAAATGGACGGCCCCCTGATGGCTGGAATCACACACAGCTCCAAGCTACTCCTGAGATGCTCACACAGGGGGCCTGGGTCTGCCTGAGGGAGCCGAAGGTTTACACGTCGCATCTCTCACCAGGGCAGACGCTGCACTGTTTGAGTGGTTCCTTGGTTTTTGGTTGAGTGCAAATAGTTGTATTCTATACCAAGTCCAGATTCTCGTTTGCAGGACTTTCCACAGTTGGATTTGTGTGGTTTGTCATCTTCCCCAACCTCCAGCTCCTTGAGACTGGGTGTCGCTTACATCCTCAGCATCAGGCACACAGTAGGCAGTCCCTATGTGCTTGTTGAAAAACTACTTTCCCACCCACTCCGCCAAATGCTAGGCTTCTGGGGCGGTGCTTTCGAGCTCTGCAAACACTTGCTTGACATTTCGTGTAAGACACGTTTAAGCTACTGAAACTAATAAAACTCCGGCACACTCAGATGTGCTTTATACTACATGGCAATGGTTTGCGACTGCTAGTTCTGTCGAGTGAACTTGGTTTTGAGCAGATCTTGAAATAAAGTGAGCAGTTGAAAGACTCTTACCATTGCAACTGCGATTTTTCATTATACCCACGGCAGCAACAGGAAAACCCTCAGACTTAAGTGCAAGGCAGCTGAGCCTCCTGGGTTAAGTGCTGGGGTGTAGAGCAGCCTGCCACATTCTTACCTCATTTCTACACCTTTTGCTAGCTGTGTGACCTTGACCAAGGTCTGTAAGCTCTCTGAGTCAGTGTCCTCATTGCAGTCTAGGGATAGAGACTTGTGAGGAGTGAATGCAGTGAAGCAGAATAAGGGCTAACAGAGTTGGCGTTGTTGCTATTAGTCATACCTCACTCTGTTGCACTTTGAAGATGTTGCAGTTTTTTTTTTTGCAAATTGAAGGTTTGTGGCAACCACTAGCAAAAAGATGATGACTCACGGAAGGCTCAGAAAATAGTTAGCAATAAAGTATTTTTAACTTAAGGTATATACATTGATTTTTTATTTTTTTAAGAAAAATATTTTTATTGACTTCAGAGAGGAAGGGAGAGGGAAAGAGATAGAAACATCAGTGATGAGAGGGAATCATTGATTGGCTGCCTCCTGCACGCCCCCTATGGGGGATCAAGCCTGCAACCCGGGCATGTGCCCTTAACTGGAATCGGACCCGGGACCCTTCAGTCCTCAGGCTGATGCTCTATCCACTGAGCCAAACCAGCTAGGGCTGTACATTGTTGTTTGTTTTTTTTTAGATATATGCTATTGCATACTTAATAGACTATAGTATAGTGTAAACCTAACTTATATGCACTGGGAAAACAAAAAAATTCATGTGGCGTGATCTGTTGTGATATTTGCTTTATTGCTGTGGTCTGGAACCGAACCCCCAATATCTCTGAGGTATGCCTGTATTATACTATTGTATCCTTAACTCTGAAATGTCAAGGTTTTGAAGAGTCACTTTTTTCATCGATTGAATTTATAAGTTAAGGACTACTATATGTAAGTCCCACACAAATCCCTTCGCTTTAAGGGGGGTAGGGGGTTTGAAACCATTGGTTTATACAGAGAATGGCTTGAAACCATTGGTTTAGACAGAGTACCTTAGCACAGCTCCGCATTCGTCACTGGGAAACCTTCACGTTGAATTTGATCTTTAAGGCTAGGATCCTTTGGCTTCCTATTGTCTGCCTGTATAATTCTCTCACTCTTCTGCCCATAACTTACTGAAAGTGCACTGGAGAAATGGCCGTCACAGAAGCCTTTCTGTGATACTGCCAGTAAAGACTTCTTATGTTCCTTCCGCAGAAACTTCCTGCATTCCTGTGAGGAGCCTGGTGCAGTGGTGAATCGCTTTCCCCCTGTTGTCCACGTCTAAGTGAATTTTCCCAAGAGTCTGAGAGGTAGGTACTGATGTCACATTGTCCGGTGAGCTTCAGGGTGTCTAGCTTGCCAGTTGGTCTGCGTTGGCCTTTGACACCAGGAACCAGTTCTCCTCCCAGGTTTTCACCTTGGCCTTGGCTGCCCAGAAAGAAGCTTCACAGCACTCCTTGCTGCCTTAGACTGACCTTTCCTGTGTCCCATTGGGGCTCCTTCCTCGCGTGGCCCTTTTTTCCTGGTTTATATTACTTTTATGTTATTCTCTGGAATATGGTTATTCTAAGCTACTCAAAATTTGGGCAACTGTTGAAAAATGAATGGTATATTTTACATTTATTTCATTTTAACAACGTTTTATAGCTGCCCGAGTGTGAAACTTAAAGAAGCAGTGTTAGCAGGTGAAAGACTTCTACAATGGTTAAGGTGTAGTATTTAATTCTAGGACAGTGGTCGGCAGACTCCTTAGTCAACAGAGCCAAATATCAGCAGTACAACGATTGAAATTTCTTTTGAGAGCCAAATTTTTTAAACTTCAACTTCTTCTAACGCCACTTCTTCAAAATAGACTCGCCCAGGCCGTGGTATTTTGTTGAAGAGCCACACTCAAGGGGCCAAAGAGCCCCATGTGGCTCGCGAGCCGCCGTTTGCCGACCACGGTTCTAGGACTTTTTTTTTGCTGAGAAAGGTCCTGGGCAGCTTTCAGGTGTGATTTTCCTTTTCAATTAAGAATTTAGCTGCTACTAGAAGTCAAGTATTTCTTTTCACATTTTAATTCTTGTGTTTACTCGTACAATTATGAAAAAAACTGTACATTGCTAAGCTGAGCTTTCTAATGTTTTTTTTTGCAGATAATGATGATGCTTGAACTGAACAACTAAGGTGAGATTTATGACCTAGGTAGTATGCTTTTCTTATGCAGATTTCCTTACAGACTTTAGCTGAATGGCTAAAGTTTTATTTTAACTTTGGTGAAGATTGTTGTCTTTGGGCAATCATTCCAAACTGTGGATTATGAAAGACTTGACATTACATTTTAAGGTAAGTTCTGACAATAACATGGCAGGATACAGTATTCATTCAGCTTAAACTAAAGAAGTTTCAAAGGATTTTACTGTTTATTTAGAAAAGGAAACATTTTTAATATCTGTAAGTTGATTATGGTTATGTTAATGTATAGATTCCTTGAATCTACTTTTTGTTAGATATCATTGGGAAATGAGATGGTTTATACAATTACCTATATCACCATGTATGTTTATATACAACGCTACAGTTAGAATTAGAGAGATGTGTGTGTTATTAGTTGCTTTAGCAAACGCCAACATACTCCCAAATAGTATATCTGGGAGGCCCCAAAAATTACGGATGGGTAATGTAAACATTGTACCCTATTGCCTGGTGTGTGGGTCTAGCATTCCCCACATTTGTTTCATCAGAATAATGGCACAAACTAGGAAATCCCACGTTATTACGAAAAAAGAACTGTCGGCATGTCCTGATAAAATTATAAATGACAAGTCCCAAGGAACTTCTAAGACTTTAATTTTGTACATGTATACAGCCAGTCATCTGAGTGAGGTTGTTAGGTTGCATAATCTGGGTTATAATTTGATGTAGAGATTCTAACAATCAGTGCTGAGCAAGAAAACTTTGTGTCGGGTAAGGCAGTTAGAGACCTATTCAAATACTGGGGTAAATGATAGACTACAATTACGCCCATCTGTTCCACCCTCCTAACACAACTGGGGACTTTTGTGTTCACATAGCTTAAACGTGTGAAAGGAACAACCTTGGGACGGGAGCTGCTGGGGAAGGTATTCAGTGTTGATGACCATGCCAAGTGGTTCTGAGGGCCCAGCGGTTGGTTAGCAGTGTGGTAGGTGAAGCGGGGTGGGATCACCATCAGAAGGAACAGTGTGTGCCAAGCTGGGCAAGTGGAATTGAATTTCAGTTCCATCTGACTGCTTTTCCAAAGGACTGAAGCCGAGAATGGGGAGCAGGGCCAAGTGTCTTGCCTTAGAAGTTGGACTCAGACTTGAATCTGTGGAGAACTGCTGAAGAATGTTAAGGAGGGGTATTCGACAGATACTTTCCCGAAATCAGAATATTTGGTGTGCTTTTGCGGTTTTGTTTCTTTTTTTTTTTCTGGAAGTTGAAGTTGTTTAAGCAAGACTGCAAAGATTTAAACAAAGGAACCGATTTAGCACATCTTTACATATGCCAGGGAAGTAAGGCTTGAGAATGTTTGAATTTCCTCTTTAACATTCATTTAGTCTGGGCGTTGGGCAGAGTGATCCATTGGCAGTCAAAAGTCTCCAAGAGGGCCCGGCTGGCGTGGTTCAGTGGTTGAATGCTGACCTATGAACCAGGAGGTCACAGTTCAATTCCTGGTTGGGGCACATGCCCGGGTTGCAGGCTCAATCCCAAATGTGGGGCATGCAGGAGGCAGCTGATCCATGATTCACTCTCATCATTGATGTTTCTGTCTCTCCCTCCCTCCCTCTCTGAAATCAATAAAAAATAAAAAAAGTCTCCAAGAGGTCTGTACCTTGATTGCCTCAGACTTTTGTTGGCCAATTTAAATTGTATTAATTATAGCAGTAATTACTATAGGAGTAATTTAAAAGAGCCAGTTGGAGTTAGGGACAAGTTGCTACAGCTTTTACCAGAATAGTATGTAGCTGGAAATACAGAATTCTTGCACGTTATAGGAAGTGTTCAGTTACATTACCCTGGGTCACATTTGCATATAAATAGGAGTTAGCCAGATAACGTTTACTGCAGTGATTTTGCAAATTCATCCTAGTAATTTCACAATTATTGTTCATGTGTTAATTATCTTCCCATTGAGGGATTCCCAATATCTCCTCTCATGTTACATTTCCATTTTTATTCTAGAGCTGTGCTGTCCATTATAGCTGTTGGCTCTCTAAATATGGTTATTCAAATTAGTTCAAAATAAATACAGTTTAAAATTCATTTCCTCACTCCCCCCAACCATATGCCAAGTGCTCAGTAGCTTACCTGTGGCGAGTGGCTGCCATATGGGACGCCGCAGATGGAGACATCTCCACCGCTGCAGAAGGTTCTTAGTGCTACTCTAAAGGTTGTCTTCTTTTACACATTTTAATATACTAACAGCCACTTAATAAAATACTTCCAGATGAAGTGATAGAGTGTGATTCAAAATAACTGGGGAGAAGGGAGAATGGGGACTTACGGAGGAAGTAGGATTTGCCATAAGTTGATAATTGGTGAAGTTAGGTTTAGGGTCCATTGGGTATCATTATATTATTCTCCTTTAGAAATTTTGTGTATGTTTGAAATTTTCCATAATAAAGAATTAGAAGTTTAAACAGGAACAGCACTTAGAGGCAGCCATCTATAAATGAGCATCTGAAATCCCACCCTGACTGGCTGGTGCCTGTGGTGTAGGAGGGTTTTTAATCCTGCCCCAGGGCTTCCCCTAAGGGGGTACACAGAGCGCCTTGTTTTTATTTAAGGGTTACTTCACTCCCCCTCGAAACACACAAGTAGCAGCACTGGCTCGCGCTACTTGTGGGCAGAATGAGTCTTGTGGGTAGAATGTGCTAGATTACATTATGTTTAAAATTCCATTGCTGCTGACGTTAATTTTGGCAGACTCAAAAGTAGTGTTCCCGATGAAGAGAATAGAGTTCATTTACTCAGCGGTTGGCTTATTTTTGTTCCCTGCCAAATCAGTCAGCTTCTGTGTCTGGTTTCCTGGTTACCAGCTCCTGTGGTGATAGCACTGGAAGAAGCAGGTTGTCATGGAGAAAACCACAGGCAGGAGAGCAAAGCCGTTGGTGAGCAGTGTTTGTCACGGTGTCACCAAAGGGCTGTTTGAGGTTGTCACCCAGACTTGCCTACTTCAGTCTCCTACTACATCTCTAACAAATGGTGGCCGGGCTTATTGAGAGTAGAGAGAAATGGTTGAGAGCAAGGTGTTTGGGGTCACACTTGGCCTTGAGTGCCAGCTTCAGTCAGCTGAGACCCAAGGAAGGGCAAGACTGGGCCCTCGCCAGCTGTCCCAGGGAGTAATGGCAGGGTAGTGCCTGGCGCATGGGTGAGTGCTTTGCAAATGGCAGCTCTTCCTGTTAGGTATTCTCTGTGCAGAAAGGAATTGGGCCTCTGCGTTTATTTCCCTTAAACGCTGATATTTCTAGAATCGTGTAGAGCAGTGTACAGGTCTGAAGGGATGTAATGGTACCTTCTTATTTTACAGGGTTCTGAAGTCAGAGATCTTGAGACTAATAATGGCAGGAAAATCATCACTTTTTAAAGTAATTCTCCTTGGAGATGGTGGAGTTGGGAAGAGTTCTCTCATGAACAGATATGTGACTAATAAGTTTGATACCCAGCTCTTCCATACCATAGGTGTGGAATTTTTAAATAAAGAGCTGGAGGTAGATGGACACTTTGTGACCATGCAGATCTGGGACACGGCCGGTCAGGAGAGATTCCGAAGCCTGAGGACGCCCTTTTACAGAGGTTCTGACTGTTGCCTGCTCACTTTCAGTGTCGATGATTCTCAAAGCTTCCAGAACTTGAGTAACTGGAAGAAAGAATTCATATATTACGCTGATGTTAAAGAGCCCGAAAGCTTTCCTTTTGTCATTTTGGGGAACAAGATCGACATAAACGAACGGCAGGTGTCTGCAGAAGAAGCCCAAGCCTGGTGCAGGGACAACGGCGACTACCCTTACTTCGAAACAAGTGCAAAAGATGCCACCAACGTGGCAGCGGCCTTTGAGGAAGCAGTTCGAAGAGTGCTTGCCACCGAGGATAGGTCGGATCACTTGATTCAGACAGACACCGTCAGTCTGCACCGGAAGCCCAAGCCCAGCTCCTCTTGCTGTTGATCCTGATGAGAGAGGTTTAACCAACTCACACACACACACACACGAATAAACATGGGGAGAGGAGAACTAGCATTTGCAGCAATAGATCATATACTCATAAAATTAAACTAACCATATTGCTGCTCCATACGTGGGTGGGAGAAGGGACACATTCACTCAGAAGAATCTTATTTACTCAGTAATGGCATCTTACATTTATAAGTTGTAACGGTTGTCTAATAACATTTAATTTAAATATGTAAGTTACAGAGCTAATAAATGAGATGACCAAGACTTTGACTTTGTGATTAAAACAAAACACTTGAATATTCTAGAAATTGTTCTTTTCCTGGGAAAATGGAGAACGACTTTTTATATATGTATATTTTTATGTAATTAGCATCTATTCCTGGTTCAGGGGGAAATTTCCTACGGCAATAATGTTAGTTATTAAAGATTAAAATTGAGTGCATCTGTGCTGCAGTGATTTATTTCTATATTCTCTTTAAAATTATTGAAGTGTTCACATTTTCATTCTACATAATGGAATTGATCTCTTGATCTCCCCAGTAATCGCTCGTCATTTGTGCGCCACACGTTCGCTACCCCCTCAACCCCAGAAGCCAACTTGATCATTATTCTTAGAAGAAATGTGAAGGATTATACTTTGTATGAGGGTAAGAGAAGACATCTTTATTTGGTCGTGTATTTATTTAGTGCCTTCTCCTTCACTGAACATTGTCTAGTGATTTGCTCTCGAAGATTTCTCTTCTTGCTGCAATGACCAGACTTACTGATAAAACAAATTGTGATCTTTCGTGGATAAAGCTCATATGCTGCACCTTCATGCCGATTCCATCCTCCAGAGACAAACCAATGCCTAGACCCTGTGTCAGAGAAGACGGGACCCTGGCTGTGGAGCAGTGAGTTATCAAAGGACATGCTTGGGGCAGGGGTACATTTTGAGAAATTAAATAGATATATTTCTTTCCCTGGCTCCACTCATTGGAAACCACTGAAAAAGAGTATCATTACAGTAAGCTAAGCTTTTGAAAGTCTTATTTCCTAACATAACAATTTGGATGTAAGGAAAATGTTTCACATTTTTAATTTGGGGAAATTAAATCTCTTCATATTCTCAGGTTGGAGAAAGCTCTAGATTTTATTATTTGTAATCACTCCCCCCAGAAAAAACACACAAATCCTCCACCCAAAAAACAAATTTTTTATTGATTTCAGAGAAGAAAAGAGAGATAGAAACATCAATGATGAGAGAGAATCATGGATCAGCTGCCTCCTGCATACCCCACACTCGGGATCGACCTTGCAACCCGGGCATGTGCTCTGACCAGGAATCAAACCATGACCTTCTGGTTCATAGGTTGATGCTCAACCACTGAGCCACACCAGCTGGGCTTGTTTTTTGTTTTTTAAATCAAGTGTACCCATTGTTTTGTGAGTTGCCCTTTTTCTCTTAATATGTCTGGACATATTTACATTATAGTAGACCCCTCTCATTTATTTGCTGTATGGATATCTAACAACTATTCAAACCCTTCTCTTATGAAAGATATGGAGCATGAAAGTGCTAGTTTCCCTCACCTTGGTCAATTTCTCTGCTTACATGAAAAGTAGGGGCAACAGTGAAGCATTCTAGGAATCACATGGTTCAAATCCTAGGGACAAGGGACATATCTTTACCTTTGCCACCTAGTTCCTGTGCCTGGTGGAAGCCACATGTGTTTTTGGGTGTCCATCTAGATCAGGGATGGGGAACCTTTTTTTCTGTCAAGGGCCATTTAAGTATAACATCATTCGTGGGCCATACACAATTATCAACTTAAAAATTAGCTTGCTATATTTGGTCAAACATTTCATTAACTCATCCCTAATGCCTTGGTAGGGCCAGACCAAATGGTTTCGCTATGGCCCATGGGCCAGAGTACCCTACTCCTGATCTAGATATTTAGTACATAAGGAAAGTATATTGTACTAGAGGCCCAGTGCATGAATTCATGCACAGGTAGGGTCTCTAGGCCCAGCCAGTGATGGGGGCCGATCAGGGATGCCTGGCTGGCCACAGGTTGGCTGTTGGAGCACACTTACCACCAGGGGGCAGCTCCTGTGTTGAGTGTCTGTCCCCTGGTGGTCAGTGCGTGTCATAGTGACTGGTTGTAATGGTCGCTTAGGCCTTTATATATATATTAGTTTGCTAGGCTGTCATAATAAAATGCAGATTGTGTGGCTTGGGCAATGGGAATTTCTTTTCTCACAATGCTGGAGCTAGAAGTCCCAGGTCAGGGTGTGGGTAGGTTTAGTTTCTCCTGAGGACTCTCCCCATGGCTTGCCGATGACCTTTCCCTGTGTTGTTACCACCCCCCCTCCCATCTATATCCAAATTTCCTCTTATAAGGATACCAGATTGGATTAGGCCCACCCAAACAGGCTCATTTTAACTTAAATCACTTCTTTGAGGGCCCCATCTCCAAATACAGCCACATTCTGAGTGTGTGCATGGGGCCTAGGACTTCAACATGAATTTGGGGGGTAGGGGAACAGTTTGGCCCATAACGTGTATAGATATTTACAAAACGTTTAATTTAGGTACTTGTATAGATTTAACTAATACCTTAGTGTATTTTTAAGCTTTTAAGCATCTTTTCAAATACTGTATTTTCAGATAAATATTTAAGGATTAGATTAGTTGGCATTCTAGAGGTCTAGTGTTGAGCAGCTAAAATGATCAAAGGAACAGGTCTTCATATGTGTAGACAGGCTGACAGGAGAGTAATCCTACACACCACAATTTAAAGGGAATCTGGGGAACAAGGGCTAATATATCAAACATGGTACTGAGATGTAATTAAGAACAAAACCTGACTACATAGCTTTGTCCTTCAATGTAACTACAACTAACTGATGGAAAAGCTCTTGAACCAGCAGCAAAAGGTAGCTGAAAATCTGATTCTTTTGAAGAAAAAAAGATGCTTTAATGGGCTGGTCTTACCTATACAAAGATGAAAAGTATGGGAAAAACAAGAGTTGGGGATCAAAGCAGGTGGTGCAGAAATGATGGCAACAGCTTTGGAGCCCCCAAAGAAAGCAGAACTGTGGTTTGGGGATGAGGGGCCTGTTACAGCGCTGTGTTTGCCACTCAGCGTTTGGGCCATCTGAGAGAGTGTGAATGTATAGACCCAAGTTCAGTGTTAAAGACCAACTGCTGACCTCAGAGAATGGACAAATGTACTTTTGGCCAACGAGAACAATTTCAGGAAGCTGTGTGGAAAATGGAAAGGTACTTCATCAATGGGCTACTTCCAGTTTTGTCACCTCCTTCACTCTGGTGAAAAATTCCCTAGTTGAAGTTAAAACATGTCTTACAGAAAACCTTGCTTTACGTTTCTATAAAATCTTGTGTAAGCTTTCACTGTCCTATGACACTGATGCCAGTTCTCACACAATACCAGTGGCTTGTGGGGCAGTGCCGTGTTAAGTAGAAAAATGGACCTGTGGGTTCTGAGAAGTCACCACTGTGGCCTGTCAACAGTGAGGTATTGTGAGTGAAGAAAAAGAACATGGGTCTATCGGGCAGAGCATAGATCGGTGGTCTCTGCATTCGTGGACAGTGGGGCAACAGTGCAGCCTTCTAGGAAACAAAGGACAAAATCAGATTGGTGCATTTAATTTGGATCTCTTTGGAAGTGCTAATGATTACAAATTTAATACCTGTGCTCAGTGGAGCCTGAAGCCTGTGGGAAAGCATGAGCCCCGGCAAATGCCCAGGGTGCTACTGATGTCCCTCCACAGCTCTTGTATTCCAGAACCTTCAGTAACATCACCTACTACCAGATCTATGCTTTATCAACTCGCCAGTCCCGGTTCTGTCCCATCAGCTGTCCAATCCCCATGCCTAGTCCTGCTTTTACCCACACCTTCGTGCCCAGCATGCTTTCCCTGTGCAGCCCACCCACCAGCTCCTCTGCTCATCATTGGACTTGCCTTGGAGCTCCTTCAAAGATGCAGGCATACATGAAATTTGGTAATTACAGTAATGTATTTTCCGGCGTATAAGACGACTGGGCATATAGAAGATTTTCCTGGGTTAAAAAGTCATCTTATATGCTGGAAAATACGGTACTCACGCAGGGCTCTTGTTACTTGTTCCCATCTCTCCCTCACGAGCCCAGAGAAAAGGGTCGCTGTTTGCAGGGCACTGCTGTGTGGCCCAGCCAGGACCCATCCATCTCTACCCTAGAACTCCCTGCTGCTGCTCCTGGCCGCTTGCGTCGCAGCCCTCTGTGCTACATGGTCATTGAGGGCAGGGCAAACTACATAAGACGTGTTTGGGTCTCTCCAATGAGCATGGCTGAAATGACTCCTAGATTTCTAGCTGAATATCTTTTTCTGCTCCCAAAGCTCTGGCACCTAACTTGAGACGATCCAGGTTCTGTAAAATGGGTTAATATATATATATTAGTTTGCAGACTTTCGAAATAAAACTAAAATGGTATTGGTGGCAGGGTGAGCAGCACTTAAAAAATTCGGTATTAAATTCCCACAATCTTGGACAAACATCTTTATTTAGTAAATAAAATAAATAGGGTAAAAAAAATCATAGTAGTAACTTCACACAAAGATACAAGATCACACTTAGAATTACTTGCTCAAGTTATTCAGAATGGAACAAAAGTCTTCAAGTGCTCACAAGTAGCATGGAAAGTATGTCTTTATATTACTTGCTTTTCGATTGACATCTACTCGTTTACAGTAAGGTCCCACACGCCTTACAGTAAAAAAGCCCCCTCCTGCCCCCTCCAATGCACAGCTTAAAAGACTAGGAGTGCACATGCTAATGTAATACAAGCTTTTCTGTGTTTACAACTCTAAAATCGTCTTCCAGCTTTTTACTAACAGGTATCAACAGGTTCGTTAAATCTTTAGCATACTGTCTAAGGGAAAGGCAATAAAAGAACACAACCTGGCCCTTTGGGCCCAGTCTCCCATTTTACAGACATGGATCCCGGATTTCAGAATGACAGCAGGATCACTGTCCCGTCTCGGACAGGGGCAGGTACGTGGCACTGGGCACTGTATACATTTTTATATCATCTCTAGATGTATGGGTAAGCCCATGTATGTCCTACCAACTTTATTCCTCACTGCAGATGCTTTAGTTTTAAATCTGACTACCAAATCTTGACAATGACATTTGGTTCTGGATTGTTACATCAAGATCAAGCTATATGAATGAGGAAAGTCAAAAGCCTATTCTCAAATTTTCAAAGATATTTCAAGGATATTGATAAAGAAATCCTTATAAATAACTGTTCAGAAGCAAATATTAATCTATTGGTAATTCTAAGAAACTAAATGTACTATTTTTAACTATAAGGAATTTTACTAGGTTTAGATAGATTGATACAACAAGTAAAACTTTCCCAGGCTATTTAATCAAGTAACTTACAATGTACACATTCCTGAGTATATTCCATTGTGGCGACACTGTTTATTTCCAAATTTTTTTGTTTAGCTTAAGAGGTGTTTCTTCCCAAGAAACTGAACTTTCCTGTCAAATGCACTGGATCGAATAGGAGAATTTGGTTCATAAAATGGATTCATTGCAAACTAGGAAAGAAGAAAGTATTAGTGAGTTTGTCAGAGTAAAAAGGCATGGGTCTCTACATTATTTTGAGTTTTAAATTAAAAGAAATCATTAAAGACATTCAAAACGAAAGTCAGAAGATCACGTTTTTAAGTTTCCATAAAAATGTTCTATGGTTAAATAGTAACTTCCCCTTAAGGAAATTTCTTGGTGTTTTAGTTTTGAGCAGTACTTGTGGTGAAACGATAAGTGTTGCCTATGTAAGCAACATTAACTCAGGAGTCACCGTGTGTGTGAATTACTAACCTCCTTACATTCATTGTAAGCATATGAATTAAACTGTAAGACTTACATAAAATACAAATGAAAAATGTGCCATATCATGGGTCTCTAAGTTAAGAAAAAGTTATACCACACTGACTAAAAATTATTCTTGTGTGGTAATTTTTTAATAATCAGATTTTAATACTCTCCTTTAACACAAGGCTAAGTGACCAGTCTCTCAGATAATGCAACGAATGTATCATAACATGTCAGAGAAAATTATTAATGACAAATGGAATCACTAATGAGCAAAGGAGTGAGCAATTTTTACACCTTAATCACTTTGTCTACCTTTATAAAAGGACTAGATAGTCTTACTTGCTAGTGCTGACTAGGAATATTGTTAGCTGTGGCAATATGCAAAAATCTTGTTCAAATACAGAACATTTAAATTATTAAGAAATACTGTTGTCAGTACTGCAGTTTACTGATGTCCTATTATTTTATTTTTTTCCAATTAAGTATCAGGAAATGCGGGTGGCACCAATCTCCCTGGGTGACTATTTGATAATATATGAATCACTTCCTGCTGGCTTATGATCGGTATTCATTGCACTGTAACTTATTTCTAAAGTAGATGGAAAGCATTTTAGATTGAAATTATAAAGCAATTTCTCTTATGGAGAATACTTCCTTCCCTCTCTTTAGGGTTCCCTAATAAAATCAACCATATGCACCAAAAGGGGGAGAATGAAGTAGATTTTAAAATAACCACAAGCCCTGGCCGGTGTTTCTCATTGGTTAGAGCATCAGCCTATGGACTGAAGGAGCATGGGTTCGATTCCGGTCACGGGCATGTGACTGGATTGCAGGCTCCATTCCCAGCCCCGGTTGGGGCGTGTGTGGGAGGCAACCAATTGATGTGTCTCTGTCTCTCCCTCCCTTCCACTCTCTCTAAAAAAGAAAATCAATGGGAAAAATATCTTTGCGTTAGGATTAACAACAACAAAATAACCATGAGTTCTTTTCCTAAATAGTTGTTAACCTGGTGAAGACTGGCCTGATGAGGGAGCTGCGAGGGAGGGTCTGACTGAGGGAGAGCTGCTCTTAGATGAAAACTATTACCAGGCCAGTTCCCTGCCAGGGTTTGAATCCCGTTTATCAGATTCAAGGAGTTATAGAACATACATACCTTTATGTATAGTTCATAGACATCAGTAAAGAAGTTCTTTATTCCATCTTCTTGTCTTACGTCATGAAGCATAATAAATCTCATATGTGCAATAATTAAGGTGTAATCTTTCTTAGAAATGTAAAATGTAAAGCAATCAGTTAAAAGTTAGGTTAGTTTTTACCTTAAAGAGAACATAATCTTTTAAAGTTAAAAAATAAAGTAAAACCACCCTTGATAGGGTTCAGATAAACCTTAGTTTTATATACAAGACTTGGTTTTAAATGCTGTTAAATAAAATGTATTTTTTCCCTGAAAAAAAGAAAAGCAGCTACGTAAATGGCAATTTTCACCTGACACTTTCAAGTCCATCCACTTATCCTGGCGTCTGTGTGTCCCATGTTCTAGTTTGTCACCCCAACCTTTAGTCAGGTATCTTTATTAAGAAGGTAAGGATATGGCCTGCAGTAACAAACGCTGAAACAAACCACTCATTGAACTTGTCCACAGTTTTCAAGTACATGTTGTTTGACAGCCACATATTCTCATCCACCAGGTCAAGGGCAGCGTGAGCTATGAACTGGTTCAGATGACGATGGTCGTCCTAGATGACAGTGTGAGCAGCACCAGGTTAACATTTCCATACAGCATCAAGAAAGCCAACATTGCTCTCTGTAAATCCTATACATAGTTCTTCTTGAGGGGGGACTCTTTCTTTTTCTAAAAAAATATATTTTTATTGATTTCAGAGAGGAAGGGAGAGAAAGAGAGAAACATCAATGATGAGAGAGAATCACTGATTGGCTGCAACCAGGCATGTGCCCTGACCGGGAATCAAACCGTGACTTTCTGGTTCATAGGTTGACGCTCAACCACTGAGCCATGCCAACTGGGCTACTTTTAAATTTGGTATCTAAAACTCAATAAATAGAAATAGCCAATTGTAATACATTAATTATAATATAATATTAATAAAATGTGTTCAAGAAACTAAAAAGATTTTGATTTTGCAAGAAGTAAGTTACCAGTTTCTGTAACCTTTTAAGCATGTGGGGAAACTACTCTGTTGGAAAACGAACAGATCCTCCTTTCAAGAAGCATGTATCCTTTTAGAGGAAGCCAGGAAAAAATACCTAAGAGGTTGTGGATAAAGGACAGCAGCATAGGTAAGCTGGGGCTAAGGTGGTGGGGAGGGAGAGCTACAGAGAGGTGACACTGGCACAGGCCTCAAGGTGGGGTGAGGGGGACTTGTGCAGTGACACCTGGTGAGCAGTGAAGACAGGCGAGGGGGTGGCACTCCTAAAATGTTGGCATGACTCTTTCAGGTGTAAGGAGTTTACATGGCAGGGGGCCCCGGGAGTGGCAGGAGGCCATGCTTAACCCTTGTGAGCAGTCGGTCCCCTGTGTGATAGCAGGAGTCCCTGTCAGAGCTGGGAGCGTCCTTTTCATGGGCTGAAAGAGCTTCACTGGAGAAGGTGGTATGTCCCACCATAATGTGGAGGGGGAGTTCACTATCTGAAATGGTCTTACGCCTGTGGCATTCTTACTTTCAAAATGCATTCTCAAAGAACACCTCTGTTATGGGTTGAATTGTACCCCCCCCACTCATTCCTGTGTTGCAATCCCCAACCCCGGTACCTTAGAATGCAGCCTTATTTGGAAAGAGGGTTGTTGCAGATGTAACTAGTTAACATGAGTTCATGCTAGAGCAGAGTGGGCTCCAATGTGACTGACGTATTTATAAAAAAGGGGACCCCTGGACACAGACACACCCAGGGAGAACGCCAGGTGGAGACTGGAGTTGTGCTGCCACCAGGCAAGGAACTACCAGGAACTAGGAGAGAGGCCGGGACAGATCCTTCCCCAGCACCTTCCCTGCCGAGGGGGCACGGCCCTCCCCACCCTTGAGCTCGGACTTCTGACCTCCAGAACCGAGACCGAACATTCCCATTGTGCTGAGCCACCCAGGTTTGGTGCTCTGTAACGGCGGCCCTGGGAAACTGATACAGACCCTTTGCTGAGGAGGCTGCTCCTGTGACTGGGCTGGAGGAAGGCTGACAGTAACCCTGGGATCGCTCGCACAGCTAAAGCATGTTTACTTCACTCCCGTTGCCATGACGAAGCTACTAGTAATTTAATCCTTAGAGAAAGGGATGTATTTCGTGTCTGGCTTAGAGCAGCATTTTCCATTACTTTACAGGGATGATCAATCTTGAGAGATTAGGAGAAAACTATAGAAATGCTTTCAGAAGGTAAGTGGTAGCATCTTGCGACAAAGTACTGTTATATGCACTGCTTTATGTACCACCAGGCCCCCGAGTGCACAGGAACTAGATTTGAGTAGCGGTATAACACAAAGCAACCCCTGCTACAGAGATGCCTGAAACCAAAGTTTTAATGAGCAGCGTGCTCATAGGGATGTGGGAAAATAATGTAGCAACAACACCTGGTAGGATAATTACTTACATCTCTATCATATTTTAGTGGCAAGATCTGAATAGTTGACAAGCATCCTACACTAGACTGGGCATTATGCATTACAATTAATTTGAAAAATCAACTCCTGTCTTAAAGAACATTAAAGCTTATTTCTGGAGGTTGGGAGACACAGCACAACTTGTAGGCAATTAGGAACGTGGACTGGCACAGAAAGATGGAAGGGACCCAGCTATTCTCATCTCAAGACTCTATGGCTCTGTTCACTCGGAATGGAGACGTTCGCCAACCCAGTGTGTTTTTCGACAACCATTCTTGATAAGAGAGCTGGGTGTGTCACTGGGGAGGAGAGCATGTGGGCACCAGCCAGTAGATAAGGTAGAAGGTCACTGGAAACCGCCATCGTCTTGGGCAGCAGGAAGACATGCAAGTAAGGGTCCCTTTTAACCCTCCCAGGTGTGAATGGATCTACTATGTACGTCCTGATGAAAAATGGGACTTGCTTGGGGCAGAATGGGCTTTCATGGCATTTCAAGGCAGCAACAACTGTTCTTTCAGACCCACTATGGGTGGGCCATGTTTCTATGCGCTTAAGGAGTAGCTTTTCCTAGTTGGGTGGCACAGTGGACTGAAGACCAGGAAAAGAGGCCCAGAGCATCCTCCCAGTACACGCTAAGTGTGTGCCGATAAAGGATGAAGCAATTCATCGGACCTTCCCGGACTGGCTTCTACCAGCCCATGGGACTCCAGAGTAAGCCTCGTTTAATTGTTATCTCATCTATCCATATCTCCGGCTCTAAAAAGCACATTACACCATTATCATTACAACAGCATGACAATTCTCATGGGGTCTGTTAAGGTTCCATACGCACTTTGGATTCTGCTTTTCCAGGTGGCAGAAACTCCATTTCAAAAACTGGATTATCATGGTGGCCAACAATCACGAAGTAGAAGCTTCCAGACATTGTCTCCAATAGATGGCTCCTAATGAAATGAAAAGAAGACCCATTTTTAGTACTCAATACTGACAACCAAAAATGGTTAACTGGGAGTGTACAGTCCTGGGGAAAGTACAACCGAGGTGTGCCAGAGCCCGGGATGCATCAAGCCTTACAGGGACTCCTGCTGATTGACTCAGAACATGCAACAAAAGACAAAAAAAATCCAAAATGCATTTCCTAACAAATGCAATGCTTTTTGTAAAGGAAATCGGGCTACAGCTGGCACATGTCACCCTGGAATTGGGAGGCCATGTCTGGAAAAAAAGGGCAGACAGGAGACTCTTGGCATGGTGAAGTAAGTAGGATTTAAAATATTATTTGGGGCAGGGGTTGTTACACTGCAGCCCGCAGGCCAAATCTGGCCTCACCTGTCTTACTATAGTCAACGGCTGCTTTTGCCCTACAATGGCAGAGTTGAGCAGTTGTGACAGAGATCACCTGTGCTTTACAGAAAGAAATGGTCCCTGTTTTAGGGGAAACGAGAAGGCGGCCCAAACAGTAAAACTGGATAACCAAGACAATCAGGAATGATACAAAAGCTGTGCAAAATAGAATTGGCCAGACTTCTCAAGAGAAAGTGAGGGGGAGAGGGATGGCAGCTTGCAAGTTTAACCAAGTCAGCAATGATATTCATTTTTGCTGGAGTAGGTTTCCTAGCTGGAGTTTGCCAAGGGCAGGGCTTACTTTCTTCAGCACAAACATTTGAGCAGCAGAGAGAGAAAAGAAGGCAGACACCTCCCCCAATGCACATTTAAGCGGCAGCAGACGACAATCCTATACAATAAAGAGGTAATATGCAAATGGTCGTTACACCGTGATGCATAATGACCAAACAGCAGGAGGTTGGGCACCAAGCTACGAGCCACGGAGAGCTACAAGAGGGTGGGGCGGGGCAGAGCGCTACCAGCCTACAGCTGTGGAGAGCTACAGGAGGGCGGGGCAGTGGGCGGAGAGCTACAGGAGGGCGGGGCAGTGAGCTAAGCGTGGCAGAGAGCTACGAGCTGCTGTGGGCCCCTCGGCCCAGAGGCAAGCGACAGCAAGCTACTCGAGCACGGATTGGTGCGCAGGGCTACGAGTATATGTATAAAGGAAGATAACCACCGCTAAATACTTCCCTCCCATATGGAAATCCATGACTGGGAGAGAAGCATAGTGCTAAGTACCAAGTGAGGATAAAAAGGAAACAGAAGGAAATACCGCATAAAGGTTGTATCAGAACTACACAGCTGGGTAGAACTTGGGCTGCCAAGAATTTGATCTCACAAACAGTTGGAGAAGGGAAGTAACTCTATTCAATCATGACAAGGAAAAACTGAATGGTGGGTGAAGTGGAAGGAAAAGAAACCATACAACCACAGTCTCGGGAAGGGAATATCTACAATCATTTAATATAGAGGCCTTGCTATGCCTAGGTAGTGGGCAAAGGGGAGACACTCTCTAGAACTCTGTGCTGTCCGATATATGGAACTTTCTGCGAGAATGGAAATGTTCTGTACCTGCGCTGTGCCATGTAGTAGCCACTGGAGACTAAGGAGCATTTGAAATGTGGTTCGTGTCTGCAGAACTGAATTTGAAATTTTATTTAATTTTAACTGATTAAATAGCGACACGTGGTTCATGGCTACTGTATTTGACCAGTGTAGCTCTAGAGTCTACAAACTCTAGCAGTGGTCGTCAAACTTCTTAGTCAACAGAGCCAAATATCAACAGTACAATGATGGAAATTTCTTTGGAGAGCCAAAATTTTTAAACTTCAACTTCTAACGCCACTTCTTCAAAATAGACTCGCCCAGGCCGTGGTATTTTGTGGACGAGCCACACTCAAGGGGCCAAAGAGCCGCATGTGGCTCGCGAGCCGCAGTTTGCCGACCACTGCTCTAGACTAATGATTGCAAACCTTTTTTTTTTTAAATTCCAGTATCTCTTCCACCTTCCCTCCACCCATGAAGTATTACTTAAACTCCAATATGTAACACAAACAACACAAATAAAGCAACAGGTGTGTTTGTGTAAGTTGTGTGTGCCTGCTCAACTTTCCCATCACCTGAAATAGGGGCCCTTCGAGCATCTGCCAGGGAGACTAGGCCTCGGGCAGTGGAGGAGGGAGCTACACAGAACTTGACAATCAATGGATTAAATGGGAGAACTGAGGCTGTGTCCAAATGTTTGGCCGAGGTGATCAAGCAGAATATCAGGATGCGATGCTATTCACCGAGAAAACAAATAAGGGAAGAAAGAGGGATGAAAACATGTCAGTTCTGAACATGGAGTGGTAGCCAGAATAGCCCTCCTGACCCCCCGCCCCCATATGTCCACATCCTAATTTTGGGAACCGGTGAATGAATATTTACCAGGTAAAGGGGAATTAAGGCTACAGATGGAACTGGGGTTGCTCATCAGCTGACTTTAAGATAGGACAGGATCCTGGACTGCCCAGGTGGGCCCAACGCAAGCACAAGGGGCTTTAAAAGGGGAGGGAGGCACGAGAGGAAGTCGGGGAAACGTGACTACAGGTCCTGGCTTTAACGATGGAGGGAGAGGTCACCAGTCACAGCATATGGGAGGCATCCAGAAGCTGGGAAGGACAAAGGGACAGTCTCCCCAAGAGCCTCCAGAAGGAAACGCGGCCTCCTGATACCTGGATTGCAGCCCAGCGAGACCCACGTCGGACTGCTATGCTAAGACCTGTAATGTAATGCATTTGTGTTGTTTCAAGCCACTGAATTTGTGGTGATTTGTTAGGGCAGCAGTAGGAAACTAACACATGTCAGAGCTGGAAAAAAACACCACTCCCTTGCAGGTATGGGAAAAAAGGAAATATTCAAGGAAGCGTCAGCAAAAAGGTAAAAGTGCATTCTGTAAAGAGAGCGGGGACAGGGGAGTTCATTTACCGTGGCACCTGGGGAGCAAAGCATTGTTGGAAAGGTTGGCCTGAGGCAGTGGTCGGCAAACTCATTAGTCAACAGAGCCGAACGATTGAAATTTCTTTTGAGAGCCAAATTTTTAAAACTTAAAACTATATAAGGTAGGTACATTGTTATTAACTTCATTAGGGTACTCCTAAGCTGGCCTTTGCTCAAAACTCAAGGGGCCAAAGAGCCGCATGTGGCTCGTGAGCCGCAGTTTGCCGACCACTGGTCTGGGACAATGGTGCGTCAAGATGGAGCTACTTAGGGCAATATGGGGAAAGAGCATGGAAAAGAACAGGGACTGTTTTTTTCCAGCCTGAATCCCAGAAACCGAGCCTAGTATATAATAAGTGCTCAATGTTTGCAGAAGGGAGCTGCAGGGGAGGGGCTATAGTTTACAGTGTGAGTGACCCTAAGAATAGGGGAGCGGGTCTGCTGGAGTGAGGGGCAGGGTGGGATTAACTAGCCCAGCTGAGGCCTGTGGGGTGGGGAGGAAGGGGAGTTCTCAGAGGCCTGATAGCTGGAGTCTGTGTTCAAGCTATTAACAGCACCTTTGTGAGAAGCTGCTGAAGATCCTTACAGAAAGCAATCCTCATTACAAGGGGCGGGGCTTGTTGCCTGAAGGTAGGGGAGGCAGGACTGCACCCAGGGTGAGGACAGCAGCAGTCTGTGGTTGCTGGGGTGACCTGAGCCGCTTTTGGGAGAGAGACCAAGAAATCAAGGTGGTGCTACAAGGAGCTCAGAGGAGTGCTTCTTCCCTTACGTACACTCAAAGAGGACGTGTACGTAATGTAAGAAGCAGGGCACTAGCTAGCAATGAACACAGAAATGGGACCTGGGACCAGAAACCTGTGAGGCTAGCATCAGAAAGGCAAAAGCCCACAGGAGCTGAAATGTGTGGACTGTGTTAAGAAAAACAAAGCCTTTTTAGGCTACAATCAGGAAAAAGCAGGGGAGAAAGGTCAACTGCTTCAAGCAACTGGCATACAAAGTACAGAGGATGCAGATCTGCTGAACTTCAATTTTCTCAAAAAGAATGGTTTTCAAACAGCAAATGTGGAAGAATAAGGTTAGGCGGGCTATGAACCTCAAGATGGGAATTAAAAAAAAAAATCTAGCCGAAACCGGTTTGGCTCAGTGGATAGAGCGTCGGTCTTCGGACTGCGAGGTCCCAGGTTCGATTCCGGTCAAGGGCATGTGCCTTGGTTGCGGGCACATCCCCAGTGGGAGGTGTGCAGGAGGCAGCTGGTCGATGTTTCTCTCTCATCGATGTTTCTGGCTCTCTATCCCTCTCCCTTCCTCTCTGTAAAAAATCAATAAAATATAAAACAAAAAAAATATATAAAAAATAAAAAAAATCTAGGCGGGGGGAGAGATCAACCAAAGGACTTGTGTGCATGCATATGAGCCTAACCAATGGTTAAGGACAACAGGGGGGTGGGGGCATCCGTGGGGAGGGGTGTGGGATGGGAATGGGGGGATGAGGACAAATATGTGACACCTTAATCAATAAAGAAATTAAAAAAAAAGAAATAAAATAAAATGGAAAAAAAATAAAAAAATCAAAAAATCTAGGCATTTCAATAAATACAAGTATTCAGTTCTCAGCAAACTACATATCTTGGATTAACGAATGTGATTATATATCTAGTGATCAGTGACATTGGAGAAATCATAGGAACAGGAAAGAGCCATACACCATCAGATATAGGTAAGTGATATTCCTATTTTCAAAAACAAAAAGGCTTATCTCCTAGTCCAGTGGTCGGCAAACTCATTAGTCAATAGAGCCGAATATCAACAGTACAATGATTGAAATTTCTTTTGAGAGCCAAATTTTTTAAACTTCAACTTCTTCTAATGCCACTTCTTCAAAATAGATTCGCCCGGGCCGTGGTATTTTGTGGAAGAGCCACCCTCAAAGGGCCAAAGAGCCGCAGTTTGCCGACCACGGTCCTAGTCTATAATTGGGTACTTTCAAAGAAATGAAAAGACCAGTGGAAATATGTATTAAATGGCTGCCTTTGGTTAGACACCATACTCGGAGTTTTTATTATACATTATTTAATGTGGATCCCTACACAAAAAGAGTAGGTTATTATTCATTCATGTACTCCTGGTTATACTGAGAACAAGTCATGCCAAACTTAAATGTTATGTTTTGGAAGGGAAATCAGGAGGCAGGAAGTCATTTTGGGAAATAGTTTGGTATACACCTAAAAACAACTCTTTTTAGCTCTATCCCCAGAGCTACCGGGGCCCAGAAAACACTCCTTATATGTTGAATAAGGGACACAACTCATAGCTGACTAGAATGTTAAAGTGCTCCCAGTCAGTACACAGCATGGGGTCTCCGGGGAACCTTTGAGGTTGGCCTTAACCTAGTCCAGCTCAACATTTGAACACTAATTGTGAGATGAAGCCAACTTATCACATTCAAAGATAACATGCTAAGGGCAACCGTCAAGATTCAAAAGTATCTCCACAGCTAAGAGGACTAGGTGTGAAATGAACAAAGCAGAATTGAATAGGATGCAAAATAAAGTCCTGTACTTGGGCGTGAAAAAATGAACTGCACAACAGGGTGAGGAAACCTAGTTCAAGAGCAGTGCATCTACAAGGACCCATTTTCATTTAGTGCAAACTCAGTAAGAGGCAGCAGTCTGAATCAGTGGTCACAAAAAGCTAATGCAATACCAAGCTGCATTAAGAGAAGACAATGTCCTCTTCACAAATAATATCATCTCTGGGGAAGTACTCAGTTCTGGGAATTGCATTTTAAATGAATCAATAACTGAACTGTGTGTGTGGAGGGGGGGGGGAGGGAGGATCTAGGCTAGGGGATGCTCTGGACAAAAGCTACTGAAGGAACTGAGGATGTTTAAACTGAGGAAGGGAAATTACTTTTTTGGGGGGTGGGGTGGGGGGGGGGGGGAAGCAGTGTCCAAGCACAAGCACAATCTCATCTGTAGAGAGGATATGCTGTCTAATGGAACAGGGAGCTGACTAGGATTGGCAACTGGTTTTCCTTTCCTGAGCCAGTTCTCATCACTGGTAGTGACTGCCAGGAACTGGTGCTGAGATTCTGAGACTTAAGTGTGGTCAGCGGGAAAGATTGCTGTGATTAATTATCCACTGTCACGGGTGGTGGTGGGGGAGGGCAGTTGTCTACGCGAGTGCCAAGTAGTTATTCTTTTTGCCACCATCCAAATCATACCCATTAAAGCCCAGATGAAGTCCCATTTTTTCCACAGAGATGTCTCTGCAGGCTTCTATCTTCCACTCTTTTTTCCCCCTAAACTCCACTTAAGTCTACAGTACATCTTAGTCCACCTTTCTTTCTCACAGCATGCAAAATAAAAACAGCTCACTGATTTTCAACCAGTGACTTTTGCCTCCCCGGGGACATCTGGCAATGTCTGAGACATTCACGAAGGTCAGAACTGGTGCGGAGGAGCTGCATTTAGTGGGCAGAGAGGCCAGGGATGCTGCTAACCACCCCGCGGTGCACAAGGCGGCACCCCCTACCAAGAGTTTTCGGGCCCCAAATGGCAATCGTGCCGCGGTTACGAAGCCCTGGGTTACTGAGTGACCCAGTAAAAGGCAAAAGAAGCAAAGCCCCGAGCTGGCGGAGCTCGCCGGGTGCCCTGCCTGGGCTGTGATGGGACCGGCCGGCCGGCCGGGGGCTAGCCGGGTTGGGTCCGGCGCCCCAGGCCGCAACTAGATGGAGAGACAGCGTTAACACCCAGACCACGCGGGCCCCGGATGTCCCCCGAAGCGCCCGCCTCCTCCCCCGATCCTCGCTTTATCCCCTACCTGCGCCTAGACGCAGACTTCGTAAGAAAGTATCCACTGAGCTCCCGCCGGCAACTCGCGCTCCGAAGCTTCAGTAAGGAAGCCTGGCAGTCCTCGCGAGACTCGGTGTCTAGGCTCTCGCGATAAGTGGGCGGAGCGTCCGGTGGTTGGCGCGCGGGCTCGGCTAGCGCAGACGCAGTAACGCTCCTGACGCTCCGCAGTTAGGTCGCTCGACCTGGCGGGTCTCCGGGAGAGGGCGGGACCGGCTGAGAGCGGCGCGGAGGGCCCACGTGGTGCCTCGGCTTCCAGGCCCGCGGGTTTCCCAGCCTCCGCGCCCGATGTCTCTACTCTTGGGCCACCGGTGAGAGTCGCGCTCGCGTCCCCCACCCACCATGGCAACCCGAGGGGAGGAAGTGCGTTTATCCGCCAGGGTTCTTAGTTCGGAGTGGGCGGGAGAGCTTTGAGAGATTCCGCCGAGCCGCGGCTGGGCTCTGAAGGTAGGGATTCCCCTCCTTGCTACCCTGAGGCGGGGCGGGGCGGGAGGGAGGGACTGGCTTGGTGGGAAGCGATGCCGGGGGCAGAACCGGGTGGGCCTGTGAGGAGATTAAGCATCTTTTTGGTTAAAGCGCCGACCGGGTGCGCGTGAGGGGACGGGGCTTCGTGTTTGTTTTCGTTAAAGCGCCGACTGGGTGCGCGTGAGGGGACGAAGCTTGGTGTTTGCGTTGACCACCGGGTGCGCGTGAGGGGAAAAGGCTTCGGTTTCCTTTAAGCACCTACGGTGCGCACTTGGGACGAAGCTTCGTGTTTGTTTTCGTTAAAGCGCTGAGCGGGTGCGCTGAGGGGACGAGGCTTCGGTTTGTTTCGTGAAAGAGCCCAGCGGGTGCGCGTGAGGGGTCGAGGCTTGGTGTTTGCGCCGATCGGGTGCGCGTGAGGGGAAAAGGCTTCGGTTTCCTTTAAGCACCTACTACGGTGCGCACGTGAGGGGACGAAGCTTCGTGTTTGTTTTCGATAAAGCGCTGACCCGGTGCGCGTGAGGGGACGAGGCTTCGGTTTGTTTCGTGAAAGCGCCAATCGGTGCGCACTCGAGGGGACAAAACTTGGTGTTTGTTTTCCTTAAAGCGCCGACCGGGTGCGCGTGAGGGGACGGAGCTTCGTGTTTGTTTTCGTTAAAGCGCCGACCGGGTGCGCTGAGGGGACGAGGCCTCGTGTTGGTTTCCTTAAAGCGCCGACCGGGTGCGCGTGAGGGGACGGAGCTTCGTGTTTGTTTCGTGAAAGCGCTAACCGCGTGCCAACCGGGTGCGCTGAGGGGACGAAGCTTTGTGTTTTGTTTCCTTTAAGCGCCAATCAGTGCGCACATGAGGGGACGAAACTTGGTGTTTGTTTTCCTTAAAGCGCTGACCGGGTGCGCCTGAGGAGTCGAAGCTTCGTGTTTGTTTCTTTAAAGCGCCAACCGGGTGCGCACGTGAAGGGACGACGCTGTTTTCGTTCTAGCGCCAACCTGGTGTGGTGAGGGGACGAGGCCTCGTGTTTGTTTCGTTTAAGCGCCAACCGGTGCACAGTTGAGGGGACAAAACTCGGTGTTTGCTTTCCTCAAAGCGCCGACCCGGTGCGAGGGGACGAAGCTTCGTGTTTGTTTCGTTCAAGCGCCCAGCTAGTGCCAACCGGGTGCGCTCAGGGGACAAGGCCTCATGTTTGTTTCCTTTAAGCGCCAATCGGTGCGCACTTGAGGGGACGAAACTTGGTGTTTTTCTTCAAGTGCTGACCCGTGCTCGTGAGGAGTCGAAGCTTCCTGTTTTCGTTCAAGCGCCAACCGGTGCAACTGGTGCGCGTGAGGGGACGAAGCTTCAAGCTTCGTGTTTGTTTCTTTAAAGTGCCAGCCGGGTGCGCACGTGAGGGGAGGAAGCTTCTTGTTAGTTTCTTTTAAAGCGCCAACCGGGTGTGCACGTGAGGGGAGGAAGCTTCCTGTTGTTTTCATTTAAGCGCCAACCGGGTGCGCACGTGAGGGGAGGAAGCTTCCTGTTGTTTTCATTTAAGCGCCAACCGGATGCGCACGTGAGGGGACGACGCTTCCTGTTTGTTGCGGTTTAAGCGCCAACCGGGTGCGCACGTGAAGGGACGACGCTTCCTGATTGTTTTCGTTCAAGCGCCATCCCCACCACCTGGCTTTCGTGCGTTCCCCAAGGTCAGCCACGGTTCTGTCCTCAGAAATCCCCGTCCCCTCCGCCTGCCCAGTAACCGTGGGCATCTTCTCTTCCAGCTCACCATGCCCCCCAAGTATGACGTGTTGAGTCAAGACGAACTGCGCAGAAAGCTGTACCAGACCTTCAAGGACCGAGGTATCCTGGACGCCCTCAAGGTATCCGCTTTAGGCATATCTGTTCCAGAACTTTCGCAAGTGTAAGCTGTAACAGGCAGCCCACATTTAACCCCCGGGTCTTGGTTTTAAAAAGAGGATGATATGCAGATGGTATTGGTGAGTGCGAACAGTCGTCTCAAGCGGTTTAGCGTTTGCCCGGTCTGAATGTTCAAATAGATTTATTGACCGACATTCATATTCAGATAGGAGCGAGTAGCTTTATAAAATGAACACATTTTAGTAAGGTTAGACTTGTTTTATGAAGCTGGTTTGTAGGTTCCTAAGTTAATAAATGGTTTTGTAATAGTCATGTTTGAATGAACAACATTGACACCATATAGAAAACGTTAAGTGTGCTGCTTACCATAGAATAGTTTGGAGAATGAGAACTTAAAAAATGCATTGAAAGGTCTGAATATTTAATTTGGGCAGCAAATACTTATTAGTATGAATTAACAGCAAGAAGAAGGATTAATAGCAATGGATAGGATTACCTCAAACATGTTTTCATTACTACATACATTCCTGAAGTATATTTTACACTGAAAATGTGATATTTGGGAAATGTGAGTTTGTTTTTCCTTTTCCCTCTCCTATTGTTTTTGTAACTTAAAAACACACATCACAACATCACTTCAGATTCACGTGAAAAATACAGAAAAACATAAAGGAGGAAAGTCATCTCTGATTCAGCCACTTATTGGCATAATGGTGTGTGTATGTGTGTATTCTTCAATATTATATGGTAAGCATTTTCCTGTGTCCTTAAACGTTCATTGAAATCCTCATTTTCATTGGCACCAGGCCCATGTTTGGATGTATGTTTAATCTATGTAGCAGTCCTCTGGTTAATAATTAGCTTGGGCAGCAAATATTTATTAATACACTTTATATATAAATTAACAGCAAGGAGTAGGAGTAGTTCAAATGTGTTTTCATTACTATACATATTTCAGAAGTATATTTTACACTTAAAATGTTGAATAGGTTTTACCTAGGTCTATACATCCTTCAATTGCATTTCTCATTTTTGCCTAATTAAGTGGCTTTACTAATGTTCTTGTATGACTCTTTATCCTGGAAAATCAAATCAAGGGCATGAGCATTTTTTAAGGCTCTTGGCTTCTTTTTCTAGAAGGATTGTATTAATGTCTGTGACACCAGCAGTTTGAGAATGCTTGTCTCACTCCAATATTATTATCATGACATTTTAAAAACTAATCTAAGATTGAAAAAGCAGCCTTCATTTTAGTATTTATCCCTTTGATTGTTAATGAGGTTGCACATAGTTTCTAGCCATTTCTCTGTTTTCCATGTATTGGTAGTTTGACTCTTGCTCATTTTTTTTAGGATGTGTTTTCTTATTGTGTAAGAATTCTTTTAATAGAAACTTAATCTTTTTTGTCATTTTTGTGGCAATTCTTTTAATTTGGCTCTAAAATATTGATGTTATATTTTCATATGGTCAAATCTATTGATTTTTTTTCTGATTCTCAGTAAATTTTTCTCTACTAATAGCATGAATATTCACTTTTTAAAGTTTTTTAAAAAGGTTCAGTTTTTATAGTTAGCACTTGAACCCACCTGGAATTAGTTGTAGTGTATAATAATGCATTACTATACCTTCTAATGTGGGATGGTTATTGCATTCCTGAATATGGATTTTTTTTTCTGGATTAGATTTGGTCCTGTTTGGCTTCCTATCTGTAGTTAAAATTGACTAATCCTTTCTTAGCTTTCCTTTGGCTTTGGTATCGGGATTATGCTAACCTTGTTCACTCCATAGCTGCCATATATCCTTGGGAGAAATGTTTCCTGTTTGCAGCTGGCTGCTGTTTCTGGAATTCCAGCTTGATCAATGAATGGCAGGGCAAAGTTTTACTCTCTCAGTCCGAGCTAATTTTTATTTTCTCAGTTCAAGGACTGTGGTTGGGGTGAGTTCACTTACTGAAATTTTTAGTGACCTAACTCATTCTATTTGGATGTTTGAAAATAATTTGTATTTATGATTAAGTACAAAGTCACAGATATCTAGTAAAGTTTATCAAGGCCCTTTCATATTTTGAGTCTACTCAGTCTGAATTTCTGAGAGAGATGTGCTGAGGATTCCCAAGTCTCTTCTCTCCCACTTCCCCTCCCCCCACAGTAATTGTATTTATTTTTACCTTAGGGACATTGCAAGGTTTAATTATGAATGGATATATCTCTGCATTGGCTGCTGGAAAGCCCCCAGCTAGTCTTGCCATTTCTTCTAGCAAGTGCTAGATGGCATGCTTTTTGTATTTGTCAATATGAGAATTCATCTATGATGTCATTTCATTTTATTCTCTTATTTTCCTCTTAACCTGCTTATGTCACTCATTTAAATTTTATCCTGTATCAGTACTTGTTTGTAGGACACCCTGAATCACTTTTATCAATTAAGCTGCATCTAAATATACTACTACTTTAGCATGTTACAAATCTCATTAAACCATCTCTAAATTTTACTGGTGGAGAATGCTGTAGTTTCTCTTGTTTTATTATTTCTGTTACTGAATGACATTAGATGAGGCAGAGCATGCATATTCTGCTCAAGGTAAATGTCTTTTGTACTATAGGATTTTTGATGTATGAGTCTTGTTCTATACTGGTAGTTATATACTTCTCTCTAGCTGAAGGATAGAAGATAGAGGTATAGCAACTCCATTAGTTTCTTGCTTGTATTCTATTAATATGAATACATTAGCTATTACTTAGTTTTGTACCCCATGGATATAGGCAGCATACTCTTAAGCTCAGCCCAATTATGTTTCCAGCTTATATGCACAATAGATTAGAAAAATATCCAGTAGTTAAGTTAATTTAGAGATTTTCTTAAAATCCAAAGGAATAATAACACTAGTTATAACCTTTAAAAAATTAACCCACCTTGAACCTACATTTCCTTATTTATAAAATGTGTTGAGATGTAAATACTATATATGAAACTGCATGTTAATAAGCCGTCTTTAGGTTTACTGATTTCTCTCTTGCATATGTTACTTCCTTTTGGGGAATTTTATTTTTATCAATATGCTCAATAAACTGGTTTCACCCAATATTGTTTTCATAACCTCCAACAATCCACAGAATTCTGTTGAGGAAGTAGCAGAATTTTCTCTGATGATTGCTGTCTTGACCAAAGGCTGCTGAAATGGGCTTATAGGGAAGAAAGAGTCTACATGTGTTCTGACCACCAGTTCACTTGGAAAGCTTTCACTGATGAAAGCAGACTTCTTTGGCCAGAACCCATGGCCTGCTTGTCTTACAGGGCAAGACAAAGTGTGCAACAAAGAAGTTCTAACTTCTGTCCATGGATCTAGAACCACTGTGGAAATAAAAGGTTTCTAAATCATGTGGCAAATCTGTGTATCTCCAGTGCAACAGTCCTGCTAAAAGTATTTTCCCTCTTGTCTCTCTTCTCTTTTTTTGTCGTTGGACTAGACACAACTGAGAAAGCAGCTCATTCAAGAATTGATGCACCCTGTATTGAGCGGAGAAATGCGGCCCTCATCCATTTCAGTGGAAGGGAGCGCCCTTTTAATAGGCGCTTCTAATTCCCTAGTGGCAGATCATTTACAAAGATGTGGCTATGAGTATTCACTTTCAGTTTTCTTCCCAGAAAGTGGCTTGGCAGAAGAAAAGGTAAAGTTTTCCTCACTGTTTCCGAATTTTCTATTAACAGCCTCTCCACCCCAGATGATAATAAAGTGCTGCACAGTAGCCTAGTGCTCCTTGGCTGGCTTGGTCCATTTCTCAGTCATCTTTTATATAATGCACCAAAGGAGTACTCAGTTTGATATATCAGTTCCTTGGAATCTTCATTAATCTTTTGTTAAATTGTGATGTATAGAATCACGAAATGTTTCGGAGTTAGAATTGATCTTATGTCCCATGTAGTTGACTCAGACTCATAACTGCCATTTATGTTGACTGTTGTGAGCTTGGCACTGGGCTAGTCACGCTGCAGGTGTACCTATGTCCCAGATGATGAGGAACCAGAGTCTGGAGAGGTGAGTGATTTGTTCAAGGTCACAGGATTTTGAGGTGGCAACATAAGGCAGTAAATCTAGATCTCTAAAATGTGTTCTTCATGATGCCACAGTCTCTGTTTCTAGATATTTCTCTTTATGATTATATAACAGAAGTGGAATAGATGAACTTTTTAAAAATCTGTAGTGTTCTCAAATATTAAAACACGTTTTATCACTTTTCTAATTATTTTAACTATTCCTCCACCATTACCATTGAACATACTAGTCATACTTTATTAGTATTTTAAAGGCAGATATAGCAAATTTTCCGTATAATTTTTAAGTAGACTTAACTTTTTAGAGCAGTTTAGGTTCACTGCAAAATTGAGCAGAAAGAGAGAGTTCCCTTATGCCCTCTCCACCCATACATGCACAGCATCCCTCATTATCAACATTTTTACAATGAGCCTACATTGTGGCATCATTATCACCTGAAATCCATAGTTGACATTAGGGTGCTCTCTGTGTTGTCCCTGTGTTTTATCTTTATCTTATCTGTAATTGACCAAAAGTTTTATATTCAGAAGTTTTAAGAAATCATGAACAGTTCTAATATTTGAAAAACTTAAAATTTACATATGCTGTATTTATTCATTAAGCAACCAAATTTTACTTATCAACATTAGGAATTCTTTTTCGGTCCATCAGTCTCTAAGTTTGTCATTACATTTCACAATTTTATTTTTGCATGAGCATTAGTCGATTATATAGTGATTAGAGCAGTAATTAATCTACCTCACATGCTTGAAGGTTTTTACTACTATAAAATGCCATGCAGAATATTTTCTTTAAAGGAAAACCAATAGAAAATAAGTCATGTCAATGTTCTCAGCATAGATGTAGTAAGTGATACTGTATTGGGAATATACACTGAGTGGCCAGATTATGATCTCTGAACGCATAATAATCTGGCCACTCAGTGTATATCCTATATAATAAAAGACTAATATGCAAATTGTCCCCTCGACCAGGAGTTCGACCAGCAGGCAGGTCTGCCAACTGCCCATGTCCCCTCCCCCTGGCCAGGTTGGCTGGACCCCACCCATGCACACGAATTCATGCACCGGGCCTCTCATTTTATATATATAATCTCAATCTCTCTCTCTCTCTCTCTCTCTCTCTCTCACTCACTCACTCACTCTCTCACTCTCTCACTGAGTGGCTTGATTATTATGTGTTCAGAGATCATAATAATCTGGCCACTCAGTGTATATTAAGAATAGCTACCCAGAATGTTTGTTTAAAACTATTTGCAGTATACTTTAGCCATTCATAGTTGTAAAGACAGTAAAAATTTGATTTATTTACATTTTGAAGCAATAATTTTTTAAAAAATTCATTGCAGTTGAAAGACCCTGGAATTCACTCATGACTCTCTTCATTGGTTCATCAAATGTTTGAGTGTTTATCATCTGTAAGGCACTAATCATTTCTGTCATTTGTTAGGCATATCTTCATTGTGAAATATTTGGAAATTAATTATATGATCAAGAAAAAGTATTTTATCCATATCTCAATATGTTATTGTAATTTATTTAGTAGTATAAGAAACAGCTTCAATTTTATATTAGCAGTTATCTTTTTTATTTAATCTGAAGATGATTTCTAGTCATATTCAGAAACATCTTAATTCATCATTTAAACATTAATGTAAAAATGTCTATTTAATTAATATTTTTTCCTTCAGGTATTTACTATGCAGGATCTATTACAACTCATTAAAATCAAGCCTGAATCCAGTCTCTACAAATCACTGGTAGGATTATTTAGTTTTTATAACCTGCTTTGGTTTGTTAATTATATCTGAATAGTTGAATAAAAGTGAAATGTTTTCTTTTAATAGGTCTCAGGATTTGATAAAGAAAACAAAAAAGGTAGGAGCTTTCATCTTTACAGAGATATAGTACCATCTTTGTCATGTACTTTTCCTATAAAAGTATGAAACAATTTTTAGAGGGAAGAATAGGGAATCAAATTTGAATTAAATTATGGATTTTTTTGCTGACAATAACTGACCTTTTTAATAAACAGTAGAGTCCATCTATTGTTTTGACAAATGTAGATCATTTCCTCTAAACTTCAACTTTTTAAATAGCTCCTAGATACTCAAATAAGATACACTTTGAATAATTATAGAGGTAGTGTTTGTACTTCAACTGGGTTTTCAAACTTCCAGTAGCATTTTAGGATGAATTTCCTTTGTTCAAAGCTTAGTCTGGCTGAAAGGAAACATCAGTTGAGCTTCCCAGCTTCATCTAGCATCCTAGTAAAATTTCTAAAACTCAAAAACTATGAATAGCAGACATGTCAGGAATCCTAGTGGCAAAGTTTATATAGAACTTTGGGCTAACTGTAAAATAGCCACTGTTAAAATGAAGTGATTTTAAAACTTGGTGACTTCCAATTAAGAAGGTAAGGCCATCAGAAAACATGTAGGAAGATATTTTGCACCTAACTGTTGTCTATCCCCTGACGGGGACCTGTGTGTCTTACGAAAACACACACTCACAAATGAGGTCATATTATAGATAACTGTTTTCTGATTTGCTTTCTTTGGCCACCAACATATCTTTCTATAGCCATATTTAGACTATTTTTAAAAAACGTTGTTAATTAACCACCTGCTGATGGAGGTTTCGTTGTTTTCTTATTTGGGTTTTTCCATTAGAAGCAGTGTGCAGTGTGTATACCCTTTGTGTACAGTTCACCCTTTGTGGAAGTGTAGCTGTGTGAATTCCTAGAGGTGGAAAGACTAGGTTAAAGGGCATGTTCATTTTGAATACACAGATATTGACAAATTTCCCTCCTGAGTGATTGAGCCTGCCAGTCTCCCGACTCTTGTCAGCATTTCACATATGATCAGAGTTTATCTTAGCAGTCTAATTGGGAAAATAGGATCTCTCTGTTGTAGTATTAACTTGCATTTGTTTATGATTTTATTTATTTGACATTAAAAATTTTCCCTCTGAACTTTGTCCATGCTCTTTTAAGAATTTTCTTACTGATTTGTAAGATCTCTTTTATATATGAAAATTAGTGCTTTGTCTCCAAAATATAGTAACTATTTTTTCCAGCTATCATTTGTCTTTTGACTGTATTTCATGCCACATATAAGTTCTTAATTTTTATGTTGTTAAATATTTCTCTTTATCACTTCTAGATTTTTGTGTCATGCTTGGGAAGGACTTCCCTCAAACTATTCTTTAAAAATACATAATGTAAAACAGGATAATGTGATAAACCCAAAATTTGTAAACCATGACTGAGCAATGGTTGAATGAAAGTTGTAAGACCAAACTTACGTACATTGTGTTTTTTTAGGTTTTCTCTTGGAGTTTCTAAAAGAAATGGCACAATATCTTCAGGCTAAAGAGACTTGTGACATGGATACTCAGACAAGTCCGATGTTGCCTAGCAAAGACTCTCTTGGTAATTGCAGGCTTCTTTTATAATTTCAGGTTTTCTGTTTAATTTTTTTGAATGAAGGAAATGACCTCCTTTTCCATGTTGTCTGTGTTCCTAGACTGGGAGGGATGTAAACTGCAGGGGGGATGCTCATTTCCTCTTGTGTCATTGCTGGAAGGGACCAGTTCTTCCTTCAGTGCTGCCCCTCCCTCCATGATCACCAGGGGGATGCAGAGGCCCACATTCTTGTTTGTTGGGTTGAACATTCAACTGGGAGGCTTTTCCCTGTTTTATCTAACTTTATCTTCTAGCCACTAATGTGAGAAGAGCTAGACTGTTTATATTGCGGAGAACTAGAGAAGTCAGTGGCCCATCACTTCATTTTATAGTTGAGGAAACCAAGGTCGCCAGACAAAGGAAAAGCAACTTGGAAACACCCAGTTTGGGTCAGAACTGAAACTGGAGTCCAAGTTTTCTGGTCCATGATCCAGATCCTTTTCCATGGTACAGCCTTTCTACATACAGTACCATCATGTCTTTAGTTGTATGCTCAGAAGAGAAACAGCTGGCTAAAATGCTGTGATTAATCCTGGCTCCTCCTCACTCATAAGGAGCAATAACTTGTTAGACAATAAGATCAAATATCTTAATCTGCTTCTGCCAGCCTTTTTTTTTTCCTGTGCATACTTTTTGGTGGGCACTGGTATTCACATGGTTGAGATTGCACTCTTGGTGTGGGTTTGCACTCTAGTTAACGTTTGATTCCGATCCACATTTGGTGTGAGTGCTGTGGGTATGCTGGAGAGAGCACTGGAATAAGAGAATCAGCAGACCTGGCTTTCATCCCAGTTATGCCATTGTATAGTTGCTTAGCCCTCTGGGAGTCACCTACACTGTGTGGGCACCTGTGTCGTCTGTAAAATGGAAGACTTGAAATTCATGATCTTTGATTCATTTTAAGGTCAGTGTTTTGAACATGTGACTCTACTTTTCACCAAAGACCAATAAAAGAACTCTGCTTTGGCACTTAGAGACTGGAAAGAGATGCCAGTGTTTTCTGACTTAAACTTTGCTTTCTTCTTCACTGACATTGTATGATGAAAATTTTCAAACATTCAAAAAGTTAAAAGTTTTACAGTTCACCATTAAATTTGTGTTATACTTGCTTGATCACTTTCTGTCCATTCAGTAATCTATCTTAATTTTTTGAATTATTTCAAAGTAAACTGCAGACCTCCCTGCTCTCATCCCTGTACTCTGCTTTTGAACAGACCTCTTGCTCACCTGACCTCATTCCTCTATTCTAACTGCCTGTGTTTTTTTAATAGCTGAGAAGCTTCAGCATATTGACGATCAGTTTGCAGGTGCTTACCCTCAGCATCCAAAATTAGACTCTTTAGAAAAGAAGTTAAATGAATATAAGAGAGAAATAGAACAACAGCTTCAGGCAGAAATGCATGAAAAGGTAAGTTTATTTTGTTGCTATTAACAAAATGATATTTTTGTTTGTTTTCTTAATCTTAGGTATGTAGGAAAATATCTAGAATCTTTATTAATGAATGTGATACTATACTGTTGTGCATGATAGTTTTCTTTCCACTTGATGCCATTTCTTTTTGCCTTTTGTTTTCTTTTTTTATATATATATTTTGTTGATTTATTACAGAGAGGAAGGGAGAGGGATAGAAAGCTAGAAACATCGATGAGAGAGAAACATCGACCAGCTGCCTCCTGCACACCCACTACCGGGGATGTGCCCGCAACCAATGTACATGCCCTTGACCGGAATCGAACCCGGGACCCCCCAGTCCGCAGGCCGACGCTCTATCCACTGAGCCAAACCGGTTTCGGCTCTTTTTGCCTTTTGAATGAATCCTGATAGGTACAGTGAATGAGATGGAAGTAAAGGTGAATTAAACTAAATATATTTAGAGTGTGAATGTTAAACCTAACCATGGAGAATTTGTTACTATTTTTATAGTACTGTTACTGGTACTTACAATTATTTGTGATCAATTGGCAGTTGAAGCATTTCAAAAATACTGAAATAATAAAAATTAAAATGGAAGAGAAAAGAAAGTCTGAAAAGGAAATAGCCAAGTTCTGGAGTGAGGTTGAGAGAACTTGTCAAGCAAAATCCGAAGCCCTCCTTAATCGGGAAAAGATATCCCTGGAGAGAATTCAGAAACACCAGGAGGTAATATTTTAAAATTGTTCAATGGGTGGCTCTTTCTGCAGCTGTTAGATTGGCTCAAGGTCCAGGAGTGAGATGGGACATTTGATGGAACAATTGATAGCCCAGGCCCTAGAGGACCAGTAAGGACTGTGGTCAAGAGTGCACGTGGAAGAATCAGCCTTGAAAAGGATATGTAGACTTCTTTTTCCGAGACTGCTGGAAGGAAAAGTGGAAGTGAATGTTCGTGTCAGAAGTGTGAGACACTCACAGTAAATTAGCGGCAGATGTGAGGATTAGGTAGTGACCTTGAGGAGAGGATCAGAGGTGTGGAATGGCTACTGGAGTGGGGGAGGGGAAGGAGCAGAGCAGCTCTCTGAAGCAGATGGGACTGCTTGAGCTGTTTGGGGGTTCCTGCTGAAGTGGGCAACCTGGAATTGAAGTAGAACTAACCAGGTAATTGTAGGTCATTGTTCTTTTGTAGCTCTTGGGAGGATTTGGAAGCTCAGTGAGAGCAGAAAGATGGTGGTGGTTGGGGAGTGGGGCTTTATAGAGCTGAATTTGATTTGAGACTGTTTAATTGAAGACATTGGGGTTCAGCATGATGGTGAATAGAACCAGAGCAGAGGGTGGATGGCTACTAACCCAGGGGAGAAGGGAGAGTTACATGGCCATCTCATAGACATCAGAGAGTAGGTCTGGGGATACTGGCAGATGGGAGAATAAGGGGTGGACCAAGAGAACAGAGTTGCAATTGAGCTTCTAGGTGAAGTTGGAAACCATATGCACTATGCTTCCATCCAAGCAAAGGCGAAGGTTCCTGGAGTTAGAGGGGCCTGGGGCTGTAAGCATCATCCATGTGGCCATTTGATCTTGGCACCCAGGAAAGTGACTGGACAGGATGTGGAGAGATTGAGGAGTGGCGGGAAGTGTGTGTCAGCAGCAGGGATTGGATCCACTGCTTTAGGGAAAACAGTTCCTTTCCCAAGGGGTGTCAAACCAAGGGATTGGGGTCATGGTTTCCTATGTGCAGCCAGAATTACTGATACCAGGAGATGGTCGAGTAAAAGGCTTCCTCCCAGTGTCAGCCTTCCTTGGAGCTTCTCAGTAAGACCCAGTTATTAATGGTGATTGCATCTCCTCTGATTTTGTGTAGCATTTCTGGGAATTGCACTCATTTTAGCTATAAAAATAAATGGAAGCACTGGTTTTCGAGATGATGGGTTATGTTCAGACTAACACTTTCATCTTCAAGGTAGTTGACTGACTAGATTAGATCAACCAGTTAGTTGACAGCCGCTGTCTCCATTTAGTCACAGATTCCCTGAAGGCTCTGGAGAAGGTTGTCATCCTCAAAAAGGCACCTTGCCTTTACTCTGCCACCCGAAAGTCTGTCCCCTTCTCTCCCTGGTAAAACTGTCCTGTCCTTCAAACTCCAGCTTAAATGTTGCCTCCTGGTACACCTTCCTTGATTCCCATTGATGGACTCATTTAGGTGTCATTCCTGCCATGGAGACTGGACTCTGGTTGTGAAATCATCACATTGTAGTATGATGGTTTCTCCCTTAGTAAATCGTGAATTTTTTCAGTTCGCAGGCCGACACTGTCCACTGAGCCAAACCGGTTTTGGCTAATCGTGAATTTTTTAAAAGATGGGGACTATATTCATCTTTTCATATCCAGCTCCCAGTGTGCTTTCTGACATGATATTCAGTAAATCTTTGCTCGGTGAACACGCAAATGGAAGTGTGGCCTGTTTTTCGGGGCTTCATACCAGCTTGCTCATGCTGACTGAGGCAGAACACCCTATGAATTGAAACTTTCAGGCAACAATTGCTGAACCATAGGGATTCTGCTTTGTTAAGTTTTATTGTTGAATGTATGTTTCATTTCTTTTTTTAATTGAATTGATCAAAATTTTAAGTAACAGATGTTAAGTAGAATAATTACACAGGGATGTTAGGAATATAGGGTAATGTAGCTTAACAGTAATGGGGGGAGTAGTAAGTTCTTGTGTAACTAGAACAAGCAAAATGCATACCTTGAGGTGGAACCTCTTGAAAGTGAAATTGTTCCTCTAAATGTCTGTACTTTGTTCTCTGGAATGTAAGAAGCAGTCCATTAGTCCAAATCTGTTTTATTTTCTTTAGCTTGCTTGCTAAAAATTAATGCTTTCCTGTACAGATGGAGACAAAAGAAATTTATGCTCAAAGGCAGCTTCTACTAAAAGATATTGATTTGGTAAGAGGCAGAGAAGCAGAGCTGACACAAAGAGTTGAAGCTTTTGATTTGTAAGTAATGTTTTCATTTTTAATATTCAGAGTCTGTGAGTTTAAGAAGAACTAAATACATATGATTATTCTAATGCTAATTGCCAAGTAGAGTTCTTGGTTGTAAAGGTGCCATCACCTGGTTTTAAAAGGCACAAGTTGAGAGAAACAAAGACTAGGATTTTGCTTTTGAAATATTAGACATTGGGATGAATAGCAGAGTGAGACACCATCATCAGGCTACAGTAAAACCAGACCAGTACTTGGAAGAAGCTAACAACTCTTAAGAAATCATGTTGCACACTTACATTCAGTCATTCAGACCTAACGGTTGCATATGCATGAAGTAACTGAATTACAAACTGCTTTGCTGTCAGAGGAAATGCGGTGGCTCTGACTTGACTTGTACTGGGCAAAACTGATGTGTGTGTACTTTTTTAAAGTGCTCACCAATGTTTAATTCACATCTTACCTGACATTAATGGCAAGCTCATCAGTCTCATTTATGCAATAAGCTTTCTTTCCCATTAGGTTCTGCTATTAGTTGATACTCACAGATACTCTTATTTCATTAAAGGATTTGTCCCTATTCTTCATTAATGTTCTCTCATTTAATTATTTTTATTGATTTCAGAGAGGAAGGGAGAGGGAGAGAGAGATAGAAACATCAATGATGAGAGAGAATCATTGATTGGTTGCCTCCTGCACGCCCTACACTGGGGATCGAGCCTGCAACCCAGGCCTGTGTCCCTGACCGGAATCGAACCTAGGACCATTCAGTCTGCAGGCCGACGCTCTATCCACTGAGCCAGACCAGCTAGGGGATGTTCTCTCATTTATATAGGCTCAATTCATTTGATTTTTCCTCTCTGCCTAACTTACTCTGTTTTATGCAATAGTGAAGTGATAAATTGATCATGAGAGCAAAGAAAAGGTGACAAAATTTGGATGGAGATGGCTCATGATTATATCATCACTTTATCTTCACTTCCCCTAGCCCCGTGGTCAGCAAACTGCTGCTCTCGAGCCACATGCGGCTCTTTGGCCCCTTGAGTGTGGCTCTTCCACAAAATACCACGGCCTGGGCGAGTCTATGTTGAAGAAGTGGCGTTAGAAGAAGTTTAAGTTTAAAGATTTGGCTCTCAAAAGAAATTTCATTGTACTGTTGATATTTGGCTCTGTTGACGAATGAGTTTGCTGACCACTGCCCTAACCCTTCCTCGCTTCAAAGGATGCTGTATAAGCCAGTAAATGTTTACTGCTCCATTGCTTTACAGATTAGCCAGCAGAGGGAGCTAACACAAAGAGCTTTTATTTCTTGGAATGGTCAGCTTTCCCTAGCATTTCCCATGGCTTGATCCTAAGTACCTATGAACCTGATTCCCTGGATCTGGGTTTGGTTTGTGGTTGATTTAAGGTCTCACTTGAAGATCATTCCATTCTTCAGTATTTGGAAGTTCTCATTGATCCATCTACCTTCTCTCTCTCGTTTGGCACTCTTTTTTTCAATATTCAATCACTAGATTATTAAATTCCAAAAACAAATCTGTCTTTAATATCTATGGGCTAATCCGTTAAATCTCACAGAAACAATCTTACAGAAGAACAAGTACTAAAGTACACTAAAGTTTGGTATGTAGCTTTAATGTAATAGCATTATTCTTTCACCTCTGGATTGATTACAGCCATTTATCATCTGTAACTTTTTTAAATGTGGGTTGTCTTTTGTGAAAAAGCACTTTGGTCTGGACACTTTCCCACTCCTTGCAGCCTGGTGCCACCATGCTGCTCCATCTGCTATTTCAGATCTGACGTAACTCGGTCAGTTCATAAAATAGATGGAGGACTCCGGCTATTTCCATTTATTTCCCAGAGGTGACAGTCACATAACAGTTTTAGTCCATGGAGCTAAAAATCACATATTTTTTCTCTTAAAGTCTTTATTTCAGATATTACAGCTTTTTATCTGATTTTTATGTTTTCGCTAATTTCAGGGCCCAGAAGCTACAACAAGAAAAACATAAAAGTGTGGCTGATGCACTTAAGAGACGGGAACTGAATATAAAGAGTATGGAAGAGACCTTTGACCAGAAGCTCAAGAATGAAATTCTAAAGTAATTGTTTGGCATTCTTAAATAAGTAATATGTTTGAATTAAGTTGATGGCAACACTAGTGAAGTAGATAAGACTAACATTTTCTGGTGAAAGTTCATGTTTTCATTGATAGTCAAGCCTTTCCCATGAGTATTTAAGATAGTTTTACAGAGTTACAGTACAGAGAATAGCATCTCTGCTCTTTCTTACTCGTAGCTTCTCTAACATGTATTGAGGGCCTGTAATTTACTTTTATTTTTACGGTACCTTGTGACTTTCTCAGCTCACACTGCTGATGAGCTATAAAAGTGGAATTATAATCACCTTTAGATCTCTTTTTCCATACCCCACTCATACTGCCACTAAGATGGCGGTATCTAACAATTTATATATTCTACCTAGTGGTTATAGTGTTTGTCAGGGGACATGTACCTTTTTTCCTTCAAGATTCTGCAAAGCCAGAATCAAAAGAAACAAACTGAAATTAACTATATGAAGAAGAAAAAAATGATACAGGGAAAGGAAAATACAGATAACTGGTTACTATGGCTTTCCTATCGTCTGAGTTTTATTATATTACAGTGACTAATATCTTAATGCAAAGATGTTAAGCCCATATGGTAACTTTTCTCACCAGTGCTCAGTATAGTATCTAGCACATAATAAGTGTTTGTTCACTTAATATTCGTTGAGTAAATTCTTGTTGAAGAGATATCTCAACTGAGCTGCTCTGGTATTTCTTAATCATCGGCCCCTTTTTACTGCCTTGCCCATAATTTGTCATTAATATTCCATTACATAGTACTTGCAAATATTTCTTGAGCTTATTCTTTTTGTAATCTTTATTGTTGAAAGTATTGCATATGTCCCTTTTTTCCCCTATTGATCCCTTCTAGCCCGCTACTGCCCCTCCCCCCAAGGCCTTCACCATCTTGAGGCTTATTCTTTAAAAGAATTCTGATAAAAATATAGTACCTTTCCATATATTGAGTTTGAAATGATGGATGTTATCGCTCCATACTTTTATGTGAGCTCCTCGAGTATAGTAGCAAACACTGACATATCTGTAGTTGTTAAACTTTTAGGATTAAATGAGTAAGTGTGTATATTAACTTACACTGCCACATAGATCATGAGCTGTTTGGTGTTATTTGTCTGCTTTGGGTATCCTCTATGACTTTAACAAGAGTTGGAGTTCACAGGATACTCAGCACAGGAGTGCTTCCCCTGCCTCGCCCCCCTCCATCTCTGAACCAAAAAGTCTGCTAGGAGCAGTTGGTGGAGATAAGTAAAACTGCTTGAAAGTGTGCCTTTTAGTATTGCTAACCCAGACCTGAAGGTGGTGGTAGTTGGCTCAGAACACTGTGCCCAGCTCCTGAGGCAAAAGTTCTTCTGGTGGGAGGCGGGGCAAGGCAGATGGATTGGATGTGACTGATCTCTTATCTTTTGGGATATAGAGTCAGTTGTATCAGTGTAAATTTAACTTCATTTACTTTTTTGTGTCAATCCAGACCACTGGAATAATTGTTCTCAGTAACCTCACAATAACATGAGTTTTCGGGACCCATAAGTTTACAGGATTGCAGCAGGCTCTGACTGGACCTTGTATATTCAGAATTTAGATCTCTGGCCTTAGTACTGAGAGACCTTGAAGTTCTATATGGCCATGTTCATGCCCTTAGGCACCCGGGTGCCACAGAAGCTCACACATTGATAGGAATCTGTCCACGAAAGTGACAAGAAACTCATTTTAGTCATTCTGATTCTCAGGTATCAACTTGAGCTAAAGGACGACTACATTGCCAAAACTAACAAACTGGTTGAAGAAGACAGAAAGAATAAAGGTGATGTTACTACAAAATTACACATTTTTTGCCCTTTCAATTTTACAAAATTTAAAAAATAATCATTGTCTTTCACTATGTTTTTGCAAACCTTCCTGTTTAACCTTTTGTTTATTCACAAAGATCAGTTATTTACTGGCAGGATTTTACCCAACTTTATATACATTTTTTATTTTTTAAAATATGTTTTTATTGATTTTAGAGAGGAAGGGAGGGGGTTAGAAACATCGATCCACTGCCAACCAACTGAGCAACACAGTCCAGGACAAAATATAAAATATATTTTTTTAAATAAGAAAAGTAGTATATCAAAAATGACAACCTGAGAGAGAGTAGGGTTTTCAGGATTTTTTTTTCTCCCATCTCCCTCCCTCCCTCCCTTTTGGCAATCATCAGCTTGTTAATTATATTTATGGGTCTGTTTTTGTTTTGTTAATTTTTTTTAGATTCCACATATAAGTTAAATCATAAGGTATTTGTTTTTCTCTGTGACTTATTTCACTTACCATAATACCCTCTAGGTCCATCTATTTTGTTGCAAATGGCAAGATTACATTATTTTCTGTGGCTGAGTAACACTCCATTGTGTATATAAACCACATATTCTTTATCCATTCATCTATCAGTGGTCGTTAGGTTGCTTCCATATCTTGGCTGTTAGTAGTAATGATGCAGTAAACACAGGGGTGTATACATATATCATTTCAAATTAGTGTTTTTGGGGCTATATGCCAAGAAGGGGAATTGCTGGATCATATGACAGCTCTATTTTAATTTTTTCTTTAACTTATATTTTTATGCCTCATGATATTTCCACTTGACTCTAACCCCCTGAACTGTTATATAATTAGCCCAGGACTATGAAGGAAAGTGGAATAATTTTTCAATCTCTAGGTATTTTACCTTTCAGTATATTTCTAGGAACTTGCCTGTGACAAGAAGTTGAACTTCAGTGGAAATTTCAAAGGACTTGGAGTAAACCAGGGCTGGGTACTTGATGGAGACCTGCAAGGACACCCAGCGTGTGGCTGCTCCTCTGTGACTAACTTGTGGAGACTAATACTTCTTTAGCAATTAGTACCATTATGTAGTCAGATCATTATTTTTTGATGATAATATCTGTATAGACTTGTATTAGATGAAGTGAAAATGACAAAATAGTGACTATAAAATCGTAAGACAAATCTTTGTGTTTAAGGAAATTCAGATCTTTGGGCATGAAGGCTCTAAGCACCTGGTGTAACTCTGGTTGGTGTGTGTAATAGGAAGCTCACCACATAGTGACCGTTAGGACTAACTTCCCATCACCTGTTGGGTAAAAGGGCTTATTTCTCACTTGCCCTACTGATTTTGGACTCAGACACCTGCTATTTTAGATGATGAAATAATGGTCATTAGTTCTGACATTGGCCACAAATTCTTAAAATGAGTTCTGTATCCACTAGAAAAACATGTTGTTTAATTGGTTGGCTCTCTCTTTCAGAAAAAGCTATACTTTTGCAAGAGCAGCTATTGGCTCTTAATTCAAAAAAGGAAGAACTCTATCATTGTGCAACTCGTGTGAAAGAACTTGAGGTAATTGCTAAGCCTATTGTTTTTTGAAATTGATGTTAGGCAGTATATGGAATTTTAGTGTCAGTCATACATAATATAGCTTGTTACTGTCTTAATGAATTTGGACTATTATATGACTAAGAAGGTGATGGCCCAACTTAAATTAATGCAGTAGTTCTTCCTTTCAGTCTTAGTCTCCTAGGGAAGCATGGGAAGTACATCCTTGGGGACCTGGAGTTCTGATTAAATCCTGTGTCTCTCCCTTCCTGCTTGTGTGCTCAGACAAGTTCCTTAAACATTGGGGTGCTGCCCACATTCCTTGGTGCTTGAGGTTCCTTGGTGAGCTGACTTACGTGCCTAACCCATAGCAGGTGGCCAGTGCATTTTAGTTTCTGCCTCAGCCTCTTCCCTTCCCATCACCAGAAGGTGAACATTCCTGTCATTACATCGGGATCTTACAGGTTAAAACAGAATGAAATGTGTTTTTCACATGCCACTTTATTTTCCTTCCATTCATCACATGTGCTATCTGAAGGAAAGAGCTAGAACTTGACGTAACCTGAATATATCCTGCATATAAAATGTATTTTTATAGCTGTAATGACTTATTTATTTGAGAACTTTGTAGGCGTTTGTATACAAACATGAGACGTACAAAGAAAAGGAAAGCACCCACAGCATGTTTGTGATAGTTCACTTTTTCATATTTAAAAACATTGCTACAGTCTGATTGCTATTGGGACCTTAGTTGCATCTGGAAAACAGGTCATAAACTTAATCAGAAGCACTTGCTTTGTAGGCCAGGATTCTGCATAAGTATAAGGTTGGATGAACTTCCCCCGAAGTCAGGCTCTTCTTACTGCAGGGAATAAGACTTCTGTCCAATGACCTTAATTGTATTGTGATGCCCAGCTTAAAGCAGCCTGCCAGCTTTTGAGTAAGCAGTACTGCAGTCACTGTTCATTGAAAAATGCAAGTTTTTTTAAATTCCAGCTTGAGCTCGAGTCTCTCAAGTCCCAGTCCTTGGCAATAACCAAGCAAAACCACCTGCTGAATGAAAAGATGAAAGAGATGAGTGACTATTCACGTCTAAAAGAAGAGAAACTAGAGTGTCAGGCTCAAAATAAATTACTTATGCAACAACTAGAAGAGAGCAGAAATGAAAAAGTGCATCTCTTAAACTGTATGTCTTTTTCCTGATTTGCATGTCTTTATAATTCATATTAGCTTAGTATTACAAAACTGCTTTGTACTACCTGTAAAGGGAGGCTTCAATCAGAAAAATTTTATGCACTTAAGACTCTCGATTTGAAGTTACTGCCTTTTTGCTTGCTGTTGTATTAGTAGTGTCACTAAGAAGAAATCTTTTTAAACTGTACAAATCTGCCTCTCTGGATTGTACCAACTTCCCTTCGCCCTCTGCTGTTCAGGTTTGGCCAGTGGGGTCACCCTCACTGCTGGGAAAGAGGGATGAGAATGAGGTGAGGTGGTTGTTACCCCTCCTTGCCATTCTCCCCCCCCCCCCCCGCCCGACATCTGTGTACATTGGCTGTGGGCTGGCCCTGTGCCTCTCAGCCAGGCAAGATCCCATTGCTTGCAGGATGGCCTCTCACCAGTGCCTGTGCCTATGCCAGCTCATTTTCTTCACTTCTGGGAATTCTTCCCTCCCTGACCTGTTAGGCCCAAGGAGTGTTAACAGCATGGCCCCATTGCTAGCCCAGGGAACCACACCGTCTTTTGTGGCTACCCTACATGAGTTCCCCTTTATCAGAGGGTTCTTCAGTGACTGAAATGGGGGAACTCCGTCTGCTGTCAGCCTGGACCCCAAGTGCTGCTGATAGATGCACAGATCAGATTGGACCCAGGGGTAGTCATCAACAGGTTCTGATGGAGGGCTCCTCCTATGCCTTCTGTGCGTGATAGAGGAAAAAGGTGGGCTTTCAAGTTAACTTGAGGGTTTGAAAGAATTTTTTTAATTTGAAATGGGAGTAGGAAGAGTAGTGAAGTTTGCATTTATTTGCATGTATTAAATTCTGAAATTTGAGAGTCAGGATTGCTCTTAGTCCATTCCAAAGAATTAATATACTGCTAACTACATGTGTGCAAAAAAAAAAAAAAAGAAACAATTTAAAATCTCCTTAGCTGCTTTTGCTAAGTGAAATGAGAAAACTTGCTGTTGATAATCACTAGGCTTTTTTACCTTCTTAGGCATAGCTCAGCCATCTCCTGAGCTGGTAAATTTGCAGAAACAGTTAAAGAAAGCAGAAGCTACTATCCTGTTAGGGCATAAGGAGTTTGAAAACCACAAGGAAGTTATGCACAGACAGCTGCAAAGTGAAGTGAGTACTGTTCTTTGGTTGGCCAGGTGTTAGGCCAGTCCACTGTGCACACATGTAAACTTGGCATATGGCAGGCCATTGTAAATCAGATTGGTTTTAACATCAAAAATTACTCCCCCACTATGCTAAGGTATCCTTTTCATCTGAGAAAATGCTCGAGTGATGATATGACAATATTCATAACAGTAATAAAATCCCGAGGAAAGCAAATTCATATAAATACAAAATTGTCCAAGTCCCAGTGGTGCCCACTGGTGTGTCTCTTGGTTCTTGCTCTGTGACTTAGAACTGTTGACACTCTGGTGTCTGCCTCATGCCCTGTAGAGCTGTTCTTTGAGATGAGTGAAAATGGAGGCGGGAAACTTGTGTGCTCTGTTGTTGTTTTCTAGGGCCCTGTGGGATACAGGCATAAAGCTGCTCAGAATGGGCAAAACAGAAAAGAGAATAAGCCGGATAAAAGACTTACTCCTTTTGAAGTGAACTGGAATTTTTTACATTGATTTCTTTCCGTTCTCTAAATCTTTTCAGATTGAGCATTCTGCAAAGCTGAAGGCCCAGATATTAGAGTATGATGCCTCTGTAAAGAGTTTAAATATGCAAGTGGCTGACTTAAAATTGCAACTGAAACAAACTCAGACAGGTTAGAGACATTTTTAACCTATAAATGTGTACATGTATGTGTAAAACTTCTGATGTATGTGGAAATATGATTATTACTGAAATTTTAGTAATTCTCAGTAGGGGAAAAGCCATAAAAATATGCTATCTTAGAAGTAAAACTCCCTGTCCATTTCAGGAATACCAACCGGTCATCAGCTAATGTGACTTGGTTTTATTAGATGCCCTGTGCCTTGGGAGAGCCTCATATCCCAAACAAGAAAGGTGTGATGATGATGTACCTCAAATTTATCGTGGACCTAGGCTTTTCTTTTATATTTGTTACCCTGATAATAAGATGAATCTGACTCTAGTGGTTTCACATGTTTCTTGAGAGATGCGTAAGCATATGGGAGAAGCGGGTGGCTTTTGTCACATTGACATACATAAACATTATATTGTTTTTACACCCCGATTTTGAGGTTAGTTGATTGACCTTGGGCACATTTAACTGGGACACAGACACTTGGAAGGGTTACTGCTATCATGTTACTATTGTATGTTTTCTGTGAGGATGCATGCTGTCTGCCCCTTCCTACTTCATAACTGAAGCTGAGATACCTCTTTTGCTGCTTTGAAGCTCAAAGGAAGTTTCTCTGTGTTTAGCAGTTGAACTAGTTTCCACACTTCCTGGTCCTGAGCCTTCCTCAGTTCCTGTTTGCACTTTTTCCTCCTCAGTTCTTATTCTCTTCTCCCGCACTAGTTTTGTTTTTATCTCTACTCATTTCTACTCCTTCCTGTTCCTTATTTTCTCTCAATTTGCCAAACTGCCCACAGCTGAACTCACAGTGATCTCGAAGGATGAAAAATAGTTTGAGGATGGAACATTTTCAAACACATGCATTACTCTGGAAGCATTGGTTGAGAGTAGCGGCCACAAGACTGGCTGTGCATGTACTGGCTTTGCTTAGGGAGTCCCAGCATCTGTACACCTCACTACCTGTGTGACCCAGCCTCAGCCCCCCACCTGTAATGTGGGAGGAGGAGAGTTGTTAGACTTGTGGCTGCAGGTCCTCACACCCTTATCTGAAACTTGGGCCTTACAGTGGTTTTGCCACAGCCCTGGGAGTTCCTGTAGTAAACCATGCTTACAGTCAAATGTGTGACTGTCCATGCTGGGTAGAATAAATAAAGATTATGAATGGTTTTCATCAGTTCAGGTCAAGTTTATCAACCAAGTGAGTTCAGGTCCGCTTAGGCTTTGCAACCAGATAAATTATGAATAAGTTTTCAGTTCTCAGAGCTTTTTGGATATTAAGATTGTGTATTATGGATCATGAAATAATAATTATGTATTAAGAAAGAAGGTCTATGAAGCTGAAGCTGGTACATAAAAAAGCTCCTAATAAATGCTAATAATTAGTATTACCATGGCTTCAGAAATTGTTTAGTGTGCATGTTCTTAATACTACCTCCTTTCATTTTTCAAAAAAATAATTAAATATGTTTGAATTATCTGTGCTCATTGGTCACATTATCTCTGTGTAACCTGCAGCCCTAGAGAATGAAGTGTACCGCAATCCAAAGACATCTCTGTTTCCTCGTCCTGTCAGCGGATTCATGGGGCCTCCTAAGGATGAAAGAAACAGGAATATCTTGAAAAATCTTCTCAAACAGGAAAAGCTGAAAGCAGACACAATTGCATCAAGGGTCTTAAGTTATACAAATGCAAGCACGGATGGCAGCTCCCCAGATTCTGACATTGAGTTTGTAGCAAGCACCAAGGCAAGAATGAAAGAGCTAGAGCGTGAGGCTGAAAGCTTAGAAAAAGCTTTCCTAAATTACCGTGGTAGAGTTGGTAGTGGTCAGTCCTCTGCTGCTAGAAGCCCAGTACCATCCAGGAGTCTGCCACCTGCACACTTGCAAGAAACTCTCGAGAACGTCATTTCAGGTTCCTCAGAAAGATGTATTTTTGCCGAGGAAGCAGCTGTGCCCAAGGTGCCTGCAGGCAACATGGCACAAGCGCTGGGCAATGCAGTCTCATGGCTCTGCAGAGGCTCCAACAGACGCCTTTCCTCCACTCCTCTTGCTAAACGAAGCCTTGATGGTGAAATGTATCTGGAAGGTAAGCTTTTGCAGAAAGGGTTGCAGGACCTGGATGGTCCTCAGTGGACCTTTTATCTGAGTAAATGGTAGCCCTAGACAGCAGGAAGGAGCAGAAAGCTCATGCTTAGTTGGGCCTGGGAAAGCCCTGGACCTTAGAAATCTCTAGCTGTGTCCTTACTGCACCCGTGGTTGCCTACTTACCAGTGGCTTCTTGCCTATGGCGCAACATTGGTGTGGGAAGCAATGGGATAGAGTGGCAAGTTCCAGCATTTTGCTTGGCATGCAGGTGTGTTCAGAGAATGACAATGGCTTTTCCCCTACTACTGATTAGCTTTATATAGTTTACTAGAGGCCTGGTGCACGAAATTCGTTCATGGGAGGGGGGATGTCCCTCAGCCCAGCCTGCACCCTCTCCAATCTGGGACATCCCTCTCACAGTCCTCACAATCCAGGACTGCTCACCTGCCTACCTTCCTGATTGCCCCTAACTGCTTCTGCCTGCCAGCCTGATCACCCCCTAACCACTCCCCTGCCAGCCTGATTGATGCCTAACTGCTCCCCAGCCAGCGTGTTTGCCCCTAACTGCCCTCCCCTGCAGGCCTGGTCACCCCTAACTGCCCTCCCCTGCAGGCCTGGTCACCCCTAACTGCTCTCCCCTGCAGGCCTGGGTCCCTCCCAACTGCCCTTGCCTGCAGGCCCGGTCGCCCCCAACTTCCCTCATCTGCCGGCCTGGTCCCTCCCAACTGCCCTCTCCTGCTGGCCATCTTGTGGTGGCCATCTTGTGTCCACATGGGGGCAAGATCTTTGACCACATGGGGGCAGCCATCTTGTGTGTTGGAGTGATGGTCAATCTGCATAATACTCTTTTATTAGATAGGATAGAGGCCTGGTGCATGGGTGGGGGCCAGCTGGTTTGCCCTGAAGGGTGTCCCGGATCAGGATGGGGGTTCCCTTGGAGTGTGGGGCAACCTGGGCGAGGGGCCTGTGGTGGTTTGCAGGCCAGCCACGCCCCCCCCCCCCCCCCCAGCAACCCAAGCGGAGGCCCTGGTATCTGGGATTTACTTACCTTCTACAATTGAAACTTTGTAGCCTGGAGTGGAGCCAAGCCTTCTGCTCACTCAGTGATGGCAGCCATTTCTGTTGGGATTTATTTATCATCTATAATTGAAACTTTGTAGGAGGCCTGGGCTGGCAAGGGCAGGCAGAAAGCTTGGCTTCCTCCACTGCTGGGGAAACCCAAGCCTCCTTCCTGCTCTTTGTGGCTGCAGCCATCTTAGTTGGGTTTATTTGCATATTTGCTCCTGATTGGCTGGTGGGCATGGCTGGAGGGCGTGTCTTGGTGTAGCGGAGGTGTGGTCAATTTGCATATTACTCTTATTAGATTTATTAGATAGGATAGGATAGGATTGTAATCACTGCATTTTCATTTAGGTGCTTGAATTATTAATGCTGTGGATCATTTATACATCATACTCAACTGTTTGCAAGAATAACAGAATTTCATTTCAAACTAATAGAACTTAGAAACCACATTGCTTTTTCCTCCATGTAATTTATTCTTTCCCTGATATCTTCTGCCCCTTAGGTCTGTGCCAGTCCCAAGTTGCTTTTCCCAGTTCTTGTTCAGAAAGAATGCTCCAGCCTTCATCAACTGAGTCTAGGCACAGCCATTCCTTCCATTCGCTCTCCAGCCCTCTGGAGCAGAAAGCTGAGTAAGTCCCATGTTATGATTGGCCCAGCCAAGTCTGGTTAGCTGCATGGGGCTCAGCCCAGACCTGTGTGGTGTTTTTATTTATTTTAAAAATACTGTATTTTTATTGATTTCAGAGAGGAAGGGAGGAGAGAGAGAGATAGAAACATCAATGATGAGAGAGAATCATTGATCAGCTGCCTCCTGCATGCCCTCTAATGGGGATCGAGCCTGTAACCTGGGCATGTGCCCTTGACCAGAACCAAACCCGGGACCCTTCAGTCAGCAGGCCAACACTCTATCCACTGAGCAAAACCAGCTAGGGCTTGTGTGGTGTGTTTTAAAGTGATGCTCAGGACCACATGGAGTGTAGAATTTGCAGTTAGATTGCAAGATGATGTGTGATCTTTGAGAATCATCTGAATTACCTGGGGAAAATTCCTTTTAGTAAATAAGTAATTTTTCTTTATTTGCTAAACCTGATGTGTGCACTATGCACTATGGTAGCAATAAGCATCTTCATAGTTCCATGAATAGACTGTGTGTATAGAGATAAATAAGCAACATACAAAATCTGCAAAAGCAAATAAATTCAGTTTATTTTTAAACTTGAAATAGTTTCACACATCATTAAAAAGTCATTAAAAAAATATTTTGGGCCTGGCTGATGTGGCTTGAGCATTAACCCATGAACCAGGAGGTCACGGTTCTATTCCTAGTCAGAGCACATGCCTGGGTTGCCGGCTCGATCCGCAGTAGGGGGCGTGCAGGAAGCGCTGATCAATGATTCTCATCATTGATGTTTCTGTCCTCTCCCTCTCCCTTACTCTCTGAAATCAATAAAAACATTTTTTAAGTCCAAAAAAACAAAATTCTAATTTGTCTATTGAGATAAATTCTGAATTGGTAGTGGGTTGTAGGGTCTGATTGTTGAAGCAGAATGGAATAGATGTATGTAGAAACTAGGCTGGGGGTGTTGAGTCATATGTGGGACTCCTGTCTGTGCATGATCCTTATGGAGGGAGACTCTGGCTCCTTAGTTCTGGTCTCCAGGCTGGACATCTGTCTGCTATCGATTCAGTCTCAGTGTACAGAGTTGAAAACTGGCGCATGTACCCATCATGGTCCTAATGCATGTAATGTATATCTATTTATATTGCTCTCTCGTAAATCCAAGAGGAGAGACAGGACACACCCATGTGGGAGTTAGGGCACTTGGATGCACATGAGGCTTGCAGTATTGCATATTCAGCTGACTCATGCTGATTCTGTATAGAATTTGTTCTTTTCAAAAAATGTTTTGTGGTTCTTGGAGAAATAAACAGCATTGAGAGTGCAGCATTATTCCTCGTTAACAATAGTGCCTGCCTCACAGTGTAAGGTGGTTCTGCGGAGTGCCTGAGCTAATGTCTTGATTACTTGGAATGATGCCTGGTGCATGGAGTGCGCCCAGTGCAGGGCAGCTCTCATTCTCACTGAGCACAGTTCATTCTCTAGAGCCTTTTCTTGAGTCACAAAGACTTTTCATAGTCCTGTGCTCTTGGTTTTACCCTATTATAGCTTCACACTCATTATGAGTTTTATTTTTCCAACCTAGTCTTTATCAAAGACAAACTGAAGTTCAAGACAGAAATGAATCTTCAAAGGTGGATGAACTATCTTTTAAGGATAATGAGGAACTTGAATCATCTTTTGAATGTAAGTTCAAATATAAGTTTAAAATGTAGAAAGCTAAGTCTTGGTGAAACATAGCCATTGTTATAAAAATCAAAGTAGTTACAAATTACATTTGTATTTTGTGATAAAAACCTAAAGATATATTGCTTCGTTTTTATATCACAAAGATTTTCAGGGGTACATTTGAGTTCCATTTTTCAAAAATTTCAGGATAACCAGTAATATCAAAGTTGGAGCTAAGCCCACAAGTGAACCCTTCACTTAATTTGTCAAGTTTGGGATTACCTCAGATTTAAAATAAGTGATTTTAAAATTTCTTTTATTCCTTTTTATGGAATATAAAGATGCCAAGTTATTTCCTTTAAGTTATATAGATTCTGTCGACTGCCTCAGATGTAGAAAACTCATTCTTAGTGAAAGAATGGAGGTGAAAATATATTAGCTTCCTTGTCTGGAAACTGGAGTCCTGGCTCTGCCCCTGCCTTAAAGTGTTCTCTAGGAGCCTACTGCTTAAGTACAAAATTGAGATGTAGAGTCAGTCAGCTCTGACGTTTTCTCCAGCTTGGGAAATCTTTATATTTGTATGTAACCTATCATTTCGCCATTGAGCTTCATCACCAAGTTTGAAAGTATATTTTGAACAATGAAAGGCCTTAGTAAAACTTGCAAATTCTTTGCAGCTAACTTTAGCAATTGTGTTAATGCCTTGCTATTTAAATGGAGTTCAAGTAATTGTCAGCAAGCCAGGTGAATTCTTCTGTCACTTTCCTGTTGGGTTATGAATCTAGTTTTGAAAAAAATCTAATTAAGTGTAAGAACACTTTGAGAAGCGATTACGTTGGCAGGTGGTTATGCTGAAACGTCTTAAGATTAATTCTGTAGGGAAAGTTCTGGCCTGGTCGCTTTGATTGAGACTTGAGCGTTCCGCAATAAGTTACCCCCATGCTGCACTGCTTTCTCTTGCTATTGTTAAGGACTCATGGGACATTCCTTTATACCTTTTGTAGATGCTGCGGACATGCCAATGCAGTTTGAAGTGAATGGCCTTCACCCAGCTGGCGACATGTCTCCCTTGGGCGCGGCTGCAGCCGCTCTTCCTGACAGATCTCTCTCCTCTCAGTATCCAAGTAAGTTTTCCTTGGTGGTGACTACAGGTAGTATGATGAGTACTGAATGCCAGTCTGTGCCCTGTAAGTTATTTCATGTATTGTGGGAGTGTACTTATTGTAAGCTTAAGTTATTCAAAGTTTTAGGGTTGGGGTGTTAGCAATGTTAATGACATTTCTGAAGTAGCTCCCAAACTGAACATGTAAAGAGGAGAAAACTGTGAAAGAAAGGTTTCTCATTTATTCTTCCCGGGCCAATGGCTTTTAATATGTTTTCCTTGTCCAAAGTCTGACAGAGCAGTTACCTTTCTGCTTAAGACACTTTTGCAAAAACCATTCCATCTTGAGAAATTATAGTGTAACAATGAAATGGTGGTTAATACCCATATACATCTTCAGTGTGATCGGTATGTTAATATTTGTTTCCTTCCTTCATTTCTTTAAAAATTAGGGCAGAAAAATCTTTATATTTTAGTTTTCAGAAGAACTGATGACACTGGAGAAAAACTGGTCATCAGACTTGTCTGGCCCACTTTCTCTTTCCTCTTAGCTTTTCCAGCTTACCCACTTCCCTCACCAGTGTGGATGCACAGGGAGGAAAGCGGTAGGGGGAGACTAGAGTTCATTCCAGCCAGGTCCTTTTCTCCTTGAACCAAATGGTTTAAGCCTTAAACTTGAGAGGAAGTTCTTAAGTAAAACCAGCTCTTGTCCTCCCAGTGTTTGGGCAGGACCTGTGTGTGCAAAGCCTCTTGTAAGTAGTTTCTTGGTTTAAGTCAGCATACTCAGGGATATGAGGAATTGCTGAAAGAAGCAAGAGACTCTGAAAAGGTTGTTGTTGCTGATTCCAGAGTAAATCGTTCTGGAAAGCACTCATTCAGCGAGACTTGATCAAGAACCTCCTGTGTGCTGGGCACTACGCATACTGCAGTGGGCCAACCCAAGCCCTTGCTTCATGGAACTTCTAGTGGGGAAGTTGGACAGTCAGCCATCACTGAGGATGTACAATGGGTACCCAGTAGGGGCAGTGGCCACCCAAGAGTGGATGTGGTAGGCATTTGGCAGAGACCTGGGTGAATAGGGAATAAAAATAATGTAATACAAGAAGGGAAACAACTGAGTTGATAGGTGTTCTGCCTCTGAGATGTAATGTAAATTATAATAATAGCTTTTAAAATTATTCTTAGTGTGTTTACATTGATGATTGAAAAATTCTCTTATGTCATCATTTCCCCTCTTCATCTGGGTACGAAGGGTAATGGAAAAGGCTGAAACTTGCTATCTTTGAGGTGCCCAGTGGAAATGCTGCTTTTCTTTGCTCTAACATCCAAAGAGATTTCTGTATCTACAAAGTACAATCATGTGCCACTCAACAGCAGGGAAATAATCAGAAATGTGTCCTTCAGGGGTTCATCGTAGTGCCAAAATCAGAGTGCGCGTATGTAAACCTAGGTGGTACAGCCTCCTGTATACCCAGGCTGTGTGGTCTAGCCCAGTGGTCGGCAAACTGCGGCTCTGTTGACTAATGAGTTTGCCGACCACTGGTCTAGCCTATTGTCCCTTGGCTACAAGCCTGTATAGCACACTCTGTACAAAATGCAAGATTAAATCAAGCACAAGAGAAAATGATGCCATCAGGTGACATGGTAATAAACATGAGCTATATGAGAATGCTGTCTGTACAACATGGGATGCCGTTTTATAGCAAACTTTTTTTTTTATCAGAAAGAGACCACTATAAAATAATGATAAAATGTATAGTGTAGTAAATACATAAACCATTGACATGGCCATTTATTATCATTATCAAGTATTAGCTTCTAGACGTAGTTGTATGTGCTGTACTTTTATACGACTGGTAGCACAGTTGATTAGTTTGTGTCAGCATCTCCACAGACACATGAGTAATATGTTGCGTTAAGTTACCATGGGGTGATGGCTGCACCACTAGGCAAGAGCGATTTTTCTGCTCCATTGTAATCTTATGGAACCACCATCATATATGTGGTCCATTGTTGACCGAAATTTTGTTATGCAGTGCATGACTGTATACTCCACAACAAAGTTGTAGTCCTTTTTTTTCTTTATCTTTTAAAGTCAGCAACCAAACAGCATTCCTATTTTGAGGTTGCTGTTCCATGTGATAAAGTGATGCCATTCAGGAGTAACCATTCTTCCAACAGCAAGGAGGAGATTGCATTTCTGTCTGTGGAAATGATCAGCTGATTCCCCTGATATTTGAATTTCATGACCAGGAGTATGAGACTGAAAAGACTGTTCCTTCTGTCCTGTTAGTAAAATGAAATAAGTTCCTGCCAGGGACTTGGAACAGGGCAGAGCAAAAACCTTTGAATTTTTGTTCACCAGAGAACATAAAAGGCCTATGTTCTCTGGTGAACCTGTGAGTTTTTGTCTCTTAGCATTGCTGGGGGGAAAGTTTAGCCAGAAGAGAAAGGCAAGCATAATGCTCTGTGGGGTTGACATTGAGTTAAACCTGTGACACGTGGGGACTTGTGCTTTGAGCTACAGGGAATAGACAAATAATTAAAGCCCAGAACAATAGATGTAGGACAAACACACATGGTTGTGACAAGGCAGGTACAAAATACTGTGTGAATGTGATGGTGGAGAGGTAACTGTCACTAGGAATAAGGAGGACCTCACTGAGGAGGAGGCACTTAAGTGTGGGCTTCCTCAGGGATAGAGTTTTATGGGAGAGGTGGGAGGAAGGGAGTGTCAGGTTAGGGAGAGAGTGAAAGCAAAGCACAGAGCAAGGGTTCAGCCAGCAGTGAGTCCGCTGCTTAAGGTGCATTGTTCCCAGTGAAGAAGTAGGGTGCTATAGCAAGTCAGTCCAGAAAGAAAAAGGCAGATTGTCAGTGCCTAGAGTACAGTGGGTCTGGGCTCCACTGGAGCAGATATAGGAACAGAAATCTAGGTCTTCTCTTCAGGAAATGACGGGCGCTGATGAAGGTGGGTTTTTTGAAGGCAGAGACTGATGTCGGAGAGCACACTGACTAGGTTATTTTAGCCGCAGCTGTCTAGGTAAATGGTGAGAGGGACTCTTAATTGCAGCAAGGTGGGGAGTTAGAGCCTGTAAGCCCTGGTGGCTGAGTGAATGTAGTGTAGAAAGGCATGATTAAAAGAACAGGAATGGTAACTTCAGGTATGAAGCTGATGTCATGGGATTTTCGTGTGTTGATGGCGGGGAATTCGTCAGAAATGTTGTGAGGCTGGGGGGAGAGATCAGGACTAGAGAAATAGCCGTAGGAATGATCAGGGCAGAGCCGATAGCTGAAACCCTAGGAAAGGATCAGCCCAGGGGAAGTGGGGAATGATGGCGAGCTGATTAGGGGGGCGAAGAGGTAGGGTGCTGGTTTTGTACTGGGTGGGAGAGGCTTGAGTGCCCTTGTGGGAGTCGGGAAGAGTTATAAATCAGGGACTATTGGTTAATTCAGAATCCTAAGGAGCGTTACAGAGATTACAACCCATTGTGGAGGTAGAAATGCAGGGCGTGGGGAGGGCGGAGGAAGGAGAAGAGGTGAGGAGGATAAAGAAATGTGATATGGAGGGGAGGACAGTTGAAGTTGTTCGTGATAAGGGTGACTTGTGTTCATCTCAGTAAAGCAAAAGGCGGGTGCCATGCCAGGAGTGGGACTGGGGGCTGCCAGACCATGAAGTTGGATCAGCAGGCCAACACAGTCAACAGAATCGAGCAGGGCACCTGCATGCCATTCCTGCATTTGTTGGAAAAACTGATGCTGGAAGCTACTTGCCCTTTATTTTCTGTCCCTTTAGGCGCAGATGAGAAAGAAGTAGGAGAAGAGAGTGAAGAAGAAAGAATTTGGAACCTGCTGAAAGAAGAAAAGCAGAGAGAAGAAAAAAGGCAGAGTGAACAGAAAGCTTTGGAAAAGGAACGAAAAGAACTAGAAAAACTGGATCAAGAAAGGGTAATAACTAAAGCTAAGTTCTCCATGTTAGTTTCTGCATGGTACACCGTTAGTGTGAGTCCTTAGTGTCCCCTAAAGACATAGCGGTAGGTAACTTTCAAAAAGCCTGCTACAGGCATCCTGATCCTCTCCTGTGCTTATGCGCACTGAGAAGGGGAGCTTTGCAAGCCTGTGGGCATGCATTCTCAACTGGTCCTGAAAACACACCTGGAAAGGGGGTGGACTCTGCTTTGCTGTAGATCTTTCCTGTGTAAGTGGGGTTTCCAGGTCAGCTGGCTGGGACCAGAGGAAACTCGGGAGGTGGCTTCCTCAGGCTGCCCTGCCCTACTCCCTCCTGATTGTCTTTGCCCTTCTATGTCTGGATTCTGGTCCCTACTCAGCCACTTCCCATACCTGCTGGACCTTACATAGATTAATCTTCTTATCATGTTCCTTGAACTCCTGGTTCATTTGGTCGGCAAACTGCGGCTCTTTGGCCCCTTGAGTGTGGCTCTTCCACACTCTACCACAGCCTGGGCGAGTCTATTTTAAAGAATTGGCGTTAGAAGAAGTTTAAGTTTAAAAAAGTTGGCTCTCCAAAGAAATTTCAATCATTGTACTGTTGATATTTGGCTCTGTTGACTAATGAGTTTGCCGACCACTGGTCTAGAGCACAAGACCCTTTAGACAAAGTAATCCCATCCTTCATTACATGACTTCCTGTCCCCTTTTGATGGTAGCAATGACTTCAATGAAAAATTTTCAATGACTTCAATGCACATTTTACGTAAAAAAGATCAGAGTTATATATTAAGTGTTTTTAAAATGTATATGTGTATTTCCTATTTTGCTGGCCAAAATTTGACAGCGGATAATTGAAGAGTCTTTGAAGACTGAAATGGAGAAAGAAGTAGAAGAGAGTGTTGAAGAAGAAATGAAAGACAAATCTGCTTGTGGTGAAAACGCTTTGGAGAAATACATGAAAATTATCCAAGAGGACCAAGACTCGAAGAAGGTGGATAAGGTACTGATGCTGTAAACCGGAGGTCTGTAGGTGGGGGCGCAAGGGCTTCTGTGGTTTGTTAGAAAACTGGGATAGGAGTCTGCCTTCTCTATCCCATGGTACGCCCATAAGCGTCTGTAAGGACACCCCAAGCCCTAAGTGATAGCCCTGACCAACTTTAAAATAATTTTTTGTGAGAATTTTCAGCTTGAAATATTCAAGAACACCCAAATTGTAATATATTTATTTTTATAGTATTCATTGCAAATTGATTTTTTAAATTCAAAATGTCGTGGTATGTGGGGATGATTTCCATTTTGGACGTGTGGCAGTTAACTGGCTATTGGAGACAAAAAGGTAAAGGGAGAGAAAATCCAAAGTTCAAATGTAGCCTCAAGTCTCTTAAGTGTATTATATTCTTGACAAAATTTTATCACTTTTGCTTGGGTAAAAGACTGAACAGGTCTTGATTTGTCCAGCTTTGTAAAGGTTGAGATATCTCATTTTCAGAACAAGAATGAAATTAATTAAACTGCTATCAGTGAATAACGAATGCATTGGTACTAAGATAAGTCTGGAATACTATGGCTATTGAGAATGCACATGAGATAGTTTGAGCTTGCTGAATTTCATGTCTAAAAGTCACCTTTTTGGACCCTTAAATTATATTTCAAAAAGTTCTCACAGAGATATCAGAAGTGCTTAATACATTAATACATACTTAATTTCAAAATTATTCTTCCCTCTCTTGATCAGAGCTCAATCAAGAGTGTTGGCGAAGGCTCGCAAGTGGACACGCTGCCCTCTAGTGACAAAGATGAAAGGTATGCTTTCCTTACCATTGTGTTCTTACCCAAACCATTATCAGATTCTGGCTTTGTCAGCCAAGGGCACCACCATTCAGATGTAGTCTGCCTCTAATAAATTATTGGACTAATCAGATTACTAATTTCAAAACAAATCTGTTACATTTTGAAGTTGTGAGATTGCTACTGATACAAACTAAGTGAGGGCAGAAACCCCACGGGGAAGGAATAGGAACATTAGAAAGGTCCCCGAATGAACTGACAATTTAACAAATTTTTGTCTTTCCCTAATTTAGTTTCACAGGCCTGTCTCATGAAGAACCAGATGACTTTTGGTAAACACATGTGTTGCCCACCTTCTTTCTCATGTAACACAATAAAAGGCCTATGTTCTCTGTAATAAACAGAATTCTCAATAAAAATTGTTTCCATAATCCAACATGGTTTCTTTTTTATTTCATGTGGTACTCTAGTGTATAAACCAAAAATAATCTAGTCAGGAAATTCCTTTTCAAAATTTCTAATTCTTAGGCCTTTCATTAAACTAGAATGAGCTGCTAGGGTTTTTCCATGTTTTTGTGTTAGATTTTATTTCTTTGAAAACTTATTGGTCAGATTCTAATCCTGCATTTTGGAAGTTTCTTCTGTGTTTCCTGCTCTCCAGAGTTGGGCTACTGCCTGTCAAACTGGAGGCCCTCTTCCCCAGCACTATCCTTCTGATTTGTACCTGAAAATAAAGACACAGGTTTTCCATTCTAGCTCCAGAAATCGTATTGTACACTGGGCTTTGCTTCTGACATCTTTATCTTGAGAATGAACCCAAACCCTGAGATGGTAAGAAGAGAAGATATCATTTACTGGCACTTACTGTGTGCCAGGTACACTTTAAACCTGTACCTGTATTAACTCACTCAATGCTCATATCAGCCATATGAAGTGTAGATACCACGAGTCCACATTTTACAGATTAGGGAACGTGGGGCACTGAGGTTAGAGACTTTGACCAAGGTCTTGTAACTCAGCCAGGACCCAGGTGTTGAGACCAGCACTGCCTCTATCCTGGCCTGTGCTGGAACTGCTCCCATGGAAGACATCCCAGGACCTGAGATGGCTCAGCCACTAGATGCTCCTCTCCAGGACAACCTTGAGAAACTTCACTTCACCCAAATCACGGTAAGTGCACTCAAACGCAGCACCAGCATAACTTCCACACAGGTAAGAGGAGACCCGTTTGCTGCTGCCCCTGTTTCTTCATCTTTGTACTCCAGCAGCTCTCAGTCCAGCAACTTGCTGTGGGAGCACCTTGGGAAAGTTCTTTAATGACACTGCCATTACGGTCACCAAAAGCGCATTCAGGAGTGCTCTGGGGATGAAAAACCATCCCAGTTTGCCTGGACTAGGGCATTGTGGGGAAGAACAGGACCTGGTTAAAAATTCTGTAAGGAGGATTCTCTGAAAGGTTGGAGGCCTCTAGGGGATTCTTGCCAAAGGCATCAGACCCTGCCTTGACTTCCCAAACAAGTCTAAGCCCCCCGGGTGTTTTACTGAAATCTTTATATTTAGATTTCAAAACATCCTTGTTTTAAAGACAACTACAAATACATATGTTTTCTCAAAAATACCCTACTAGTAACATCTAAAAGTTAATATTAATTTTAATTTAAACTATTGCTACAATAAAAGCCTAAGGAGACAGGCAAACGAGGCTGTCTGGTTCCTTTAGCCACATAGTCCCTTAGCCCTCTCTTTCACAAAAACGTGTCAAAATAATCATTTCTCTCAGGATCTGCTGGTAAGTCCTGGCAGGGCATTTCCTAGGACATGAGGCTTTCAGGGCTAACTGATGACCACCCAGCTCCTAATACAGAAAGGATTTGTCTGGTTAATTCTTCCAGGAAAATCCTAGAGCCGAACATTTTCCTTTACAAATACGAGCTGGGCGGAATTGTTTGTGCCAGTGATACTTGTCTGGCCCTTAAGTTCTATAATAAAGTGGTTGCCTTTCAAACCTTTGTGATTGACCATGCCTTTGTTCTTGGTGCTGCCCAGTAGTTGAGGTTGTGTCTAGACTGTCAGTGCTCCAATCGGGACGATCACAGCACCTATATACGGTCTGATTGGAAGCCAGACTCTGGTGACTGGGAAAGTGTACAGTAGTTCCCTTTATCCAGTGTTTCCCTTTTGGCAGATTGTTGCTCATGGTCTAAAAATATTAGATGGGAAATTCTAGAAATTGTAAGTTTTAAATTACATGTGATTCTGAGTAGCGTGTTGAAATCTCATACCATCCTGCCTGGGATGTGAATCCTCTCTTTGTCCAGCATCACCTTGCTGTGTGTGCTACCTGCCCATCAGTCACTTAGTAGCCATCTCAGTTATTAAATCAACTGCCGAGGTAGCACTGTGCATGTGTTTAAGTCACCCTTATTTTACTTATGTGTGTGTTTATTAACTTTTATTACAGTATCCTATCTAATAAAAGAGTAATATGCAGATTGACCATCACTCCAACACAAGATGGCTGCCCCCATGTGGTCAAAGATCCTGCCCCCATGTGGACACAAGATGGCACCAGGCCTGCAAGGGAGGGCAGTTGAGAGGGACCAGGCGATCAAGCCTGCAGGGGAGGGCAGTTAGGGGTGACCAGGCCACCAGAGGAGGGAAGTTGGGGGTGACCAGGCCTGCAGGGAAGGACAGTTGCGGGGGACCCAGGCCTGCAGTGGAGAGCAGTTGGGGGGGACTAGGCCTTCAGGGGAGGGCAGTTAGGGGTGACCAGGCCTGCAGTGGAGGAGAGTTAGGGGCAAACAGGCTGGCAGGGGAGCAGTTAGGGGGTGATAAGGCTGGCATGCAGAAGTGGTTAGGGGCAATTAGGAAGGCAGGAAGGCGAGCAGTTGGGAGCCAGCAGTCCTGGATTGTGAGAGGAATGTCCGACATCCCCCGAGGAGTCCCTGATTGGAGAGGGTGCAGGCTGGGCTGAGAGACACCCCCCCCCCTGCGTGAATTTCGTGCACCAGGCCTCTAGTACTGTTATAATTGTTCTACTTTATTATTAATCACTAGTGACCTGGTATACAAAATTTGTGCACATTAAAAGGGGATTAATTAGAGGAAATAATTTAATATTGCTATTTGCCCGTTTAATAGAAGTGTCAGAGATGAAAGAAAATTAGTAAAAATGTATATGAAAACCTTCCTCCTGTCAGAGTCTGGGGCATACCATGGGACCCAGAGTCAAGTCCCTGCCCACCCACATGCACCTCAAAATCACGTGAGACCCAGACCTGGCCGGCCCCCCTCCCCCATTGGGCTAGATCCAGACCCGGCCAGTCCCACTCTTGTCAAGCCCTGCCTGGCAGGGGGCATAGCCTCAGGTCCCCTGGCCCGATGCCAGGACAGGGGCATGGCCTGAGGTCCCCCAGCCCAGACCAGGGTGGGGGGCATGCCTTGAGGTCCTCCATCAAGCCCCGCCAGGCGGGGGGGCACAGCCTCAGATCCCCCGGCCTAGCACCGGGAAGGGGGTGCAGCCTCAGGTTCCCCGTCAAGCCCTGCTGGACAGGGGCATGGCCTGAGTTTCCCTGACCCAGCACTGGGGGTGCACCTTGAGGTCCCCCGTCAAACCCCACTGGGTGGGGGTGCGGCCTGGCCTGAAGTCCCCTGTCAAGCCCCACCTGGTGGGGGGCACGGCCTGAGGTCCCCAGGCCTGGTGCTGGGGCAGGGGGAGCAGCCGGAGTTCCCCTAGCCCAGCACCAGGACGGGAAGTGCACCTTGAAGTCCCCTGTCAAGCCCCGCTGGGTGGGGGGTGCAGCCTCAGGTCCCCTGGCCTGGCACTGGGGCCAGGGGTGCGGACTGAGGTCCCCTGTCAAGCCCTGTCGGGTGGGGGATGCGGCCTGAAGTCCCCTGTCGGGCCGCACGGGGGCGGGGGTAGCCTCAGGTACCTGCTGATTGCTTGTTAAGGCTCCTTATGGGAACTTGGCCTCAGCTGTGGGTGCAGCCATCTTTGTGATGGAGTGATGGTCAATTAGCATATTCCCTCTTTATTAGATAGGATTGTTAATCTATTGTGCCTAATTTGTAAATTAAGCTTTATCCTCAGTATGTATGTATAGAAAAAACATATAACGTTTGGTACTATCTGTGGTTTCAGGCATCCACTGAGGTTCTTGGAATGTATCACCTGCACAAAAGGTTGGACTTCTGTAGAACTGGAACAAACTGGGAGATGCATATTTTTTTTAAAAATATATTTTATTGATTTTTTACAGAGAGGAAGGGAGAGGGATAGAGAGCTAGAAACATTCGATGAGAGAGAATCATCGACCAGCTGCCTCCTGCACACCCCCTACCAGGGATGTGCCCGCAGCCAATGTACATGCCCTTGACCGGAATCGAACCTGGGACCCTTCAGTCCGCAGACCGACGCTCTATCCATTGAGCCAAACCGGTTTTGGCAGGAGATGCATATTTTTGCCTACTCCCTCTGCATTTGGCCTGGTTGTATAGCTATGGGTGTGTGGTTTTACGCCTGGTAGGAACTGCTTCTTTGTTTGCTACAGTCTTGTGGGACTTGTGAATGTAATCCCTCCTGGCTCTCAGAGGCAGGCAGTCTGGGGACCTGTCCCTTGAGTGGCAGCTGCTAACACTGGGCAGAGATGTGTATATAAGCTTCTTTCTGGAAGATCTGGTGATTTGGAGCTGGTGGGGAGGCATCCTTGGCTTCTGTAGTCTCTAGGGAGGATAGCACTTGGCCCCTAGACGTGTACTAAATTAGAAAGAAGCCGGACTCTCAGGCAGCAACTTTTAATATATTCAAATAGACCCGTTTCCAGGAAAGCACGACTTGGTGAGTCTAGAGCTGGTTTAGAACTGTTTTCTTTGTATGTTATATTCTTGTGGTGTTTATGGCCATAAGCCCAGTTGGCCTTAAGAGTGAGGTGTTTGGGAACCCATTTCAGGTGGGTCTTAAAAATTGGGGCACTAGATATGGGGTGCAAATCCTTTGCTCTTCAGGAGAACCACGGGGTCAGGGGTCCCGTCCTGATTGTATGGTGGTGTGCTGGGGATGGGGTTTATGGTGAGACCATGTCTCACACTGTCCTTCCTGTTTCGACGGGCCTATTTTCTTGTTCGCTGCATGTATAAGAGCTCAGCTTTTTTTTGGATTTCTTTGAGAAAAACGTATGTGTATAGTGGGTACATTCGGTGTATCCATGGGAGAGAGTAGTTCAGGAATGCTGTTTTCACCATATTGGACCAAAACCCCCAGGCAACTTCTTAATACTTTATGTCACTATCCAGTTTTCTCCCTGTCTTTTATTTTCAAAGCTCTTATTTAAATAACTCATCGTATACTTGGCTTTCTAGCTTGGGGTTTGATAGCTTCATTTTTTTTCCAGTCAACTTAAATTCTAAGCATTTTTAATACTCTATCTCAAGGCAGGTTTTATTTAAAGAAAAGTAAGTCATTTCTCATGTAGCATTTCAGATGGCACATTACCTAGAATGCCTAAGAATACAGATTTTGAGATGCAAGACCCCCTGCAGCTGCCCCTGCTGCCTCACCTGCTTCTGCCTCCTCAGGACCCCCTGAGTCTCTGTTTAAATCTTCCCCAGGTGGGTACAATAATGTTTACATATATATCCTACCTAATAAAAGAGTAATATGCAAACTGACCATACCTTTGCTACGCCCACAAGCCACGCCCACCAGGAAAACATCCGCAGGAGGCTTTTCCGGCCTTGGGCTTGACCACACCCTATCCTCCCTGCGACGGATCACAGGAGCGGACCCCCTTGGGCACCAGCGGGGAGCCTGCGATGGATCACAGGCAACTGGGGGTCGGCTCCTTCGATCCATCGCAGGGAGGCTGGGGTGGGGCCAAGCCCAAGGCCGGGAAAGCCTCCGCTGGAGGCTTTTCTGGCCTTGGGCACCAGTGGGGAGCTCCTGTGTGAGGGGGTCTGCTCCTGTGGTGGATTGCAGGGAGCTGGGGTCCCCTGCCCAATGGGCGGTGTCTGCGATCACAGGGAGCTGGAGGGGCCTGCCCAGGCCTAAAGCTTTGGACAGAGGCTTTAGGCCTGGGCAGGGCACAGCCTGTGATTGGTGTGAACTATAGAGGAAACACCTTTTCTGACTGCACATTGGCTAAGCTTCCTGTATGCCACTGGTAATATTCTTAGTAACTTGGGTAATAAGAATCCAAAAAGGTGATCTAGGGTTTTTTCACCACACTTCTGGAGAAAAAAACGAAGGTCCACTGCTAGAGGGCTAAGAAATGTCATATCCTGCCCTAGCTGGTTTGACTCAGTGGATAGATCCTCAGCCTGCCCACAGCAGGGTCTGGGTTGATTTTGATCAAGGGCATGTACCAAGTTGCAGGCTCTTCCCTGGCCAGGGCCCAGATGCAAGAGGCAACCAATCAAAGTGTTCCTCTCACTTGGATGTTTCTCTCTGTCTTTCCCTTTCTCTTCCACATTCTCTAAAAGTCAATGGAAACATATCCTTAGGCGAGGATTGAAGGAAGGAGGGAGGGAGGGGAGGGAGGAGAGGGAGGAGAGGGAGGGAAGGAAGGAATATCCTATGAAAGACACATCTTGAAAATGCCTAAAGAAAGTTGTCATTTTTTCTTGGTGAAGGGACTGGAGTCCGTGTTGATGAAAACACCTTGTGGCTGTGGTGACTGGCAGTGGTTGCAGCAGCAGGGTGATGGGGCTGGTGCCTTCCCCTGACCAGCCCGGTTGCCTCCCACAAAGGGAGGCCAGACTGTGGCTTAGGTACGCTTCCCGTGGGGATTGGGCCTAAGCCGTCAGTAAGACATCCCCTGAGGGCTCCCAGTATGTGAGAGGGGGCAGGTTGGGCTGAGGGACCCCCCCCCCCCCCCAGTGCATGAATTTTGTGCATCGGGCCCCTAGTGTGTGTGTGTGTGTGTGTGTGTGTGTGTGTGTGTGTATTACATATTTAACATCCATGTGAGAGTGAAACCAGTCAATTGCCTCCTGCATGAGTCCTTACCAGGGGATCGAACCTGAGATCTTTTGGTGTATGGGATGATGCTCCAATCAACAGCCTTATCAGTCAGGGCACAGTAGTTTAAATATCAAAACAGTGAGGAAGATTAGTGGGGCAGTTTAGAAAAAGAATGTTCTTTGTCAAACCTGACTTTTATTTGCATTTTTATTTCCTCAAAACTTTCTGTAGTTTTATTTATCCTAAATATTTATTTTGAAAAGTTACCTTAAGTAACATCTATAATTTTTTACAAACATCTGGGAACAAATTAGCCTTCCACTAGCTAGAGAAAGGTGCCATTGTTTAGGAAAAGATATAAATAGCCAAGTGGATTGTCTCTTAAATTTTCTAATATTGTGGCTAGCATAGCATTAAGTTCTAAAAGTTTTTTTTCCAAATTTTTATTATGGAATTTTGGTCCTCATTTTTTAGTAGACAAAGTATTTTTGCTTGCTGATTTTTCTTTTTCATGATTTTTTTTTTGTTAATCCACACCCAAAGATATTTTTTCCATTGCTTTTTTTTTTTAGAAGAGAGTGGAAGGGAGGGGTGAAGGGGGAGAAAGAAAAAAACATTGATGTGAGAGAGACAACATGGATTAGTTGCCTCCTGAACACACCCTGACCAGGGCTGGGGATTGAACCTGCAACCCAGGTACATACCCTTGACCGGAAATCAAACCTGCGACCCTCTGGTGCACAGGCCAACACACTAACCATTGAGCCCACCGGCCAGGCACTTATTGGGTTTTTAAATGAGTGGGCCCCTCCCCTAAAATTTTGACTTTCTTTTCACCTCTTAAAAGTTATTTCACAAGGTATAGCTAGAGAAATGGAAACATCTCAGCTCCATCCGCTAAAGGTTTTCACATTTGTGGCAGGATTACTGTTGATAATAGAGACTGCAAGTGATCTTATCTAGCCATGATTTACACATTTATTCAGGTGATTCATGTAACTTATGAAATAATTACACAAATGCTACATTAACAAGATATGAAGTATAGTGTGACAAACAGCAAACTAATTGGGCTCCTGATTTGGTCTCCTACTGATTGTGAATGAAGGGTAGTTATCTGGAGGCAAAAAGCTGATTCGTATTAAGAAAAGTCAGAGGGAGGAAATCCAAATGTATAATCATGCTGACAGAAGTCATTTGAAACATCATAAAATGAAATCTTAAGTAACAGTTTTAGCTCTGCTGCTTTATAAAATACTGTTAGCTCTAGCCCTGGCTGGTGATTCTCTGTGGTTAGAGCATTGCCCTCGGACTGAAGGTTCAGGGGTTCCATTCATGGTCAAGGGCACATACCTGGGTTGCATGCTCGATCCCTGGCCCCAATCCGGGCGTGTGTGGGAGGCAACCAATGTATCTGTTTCACATCAATGTTTCTCCTTCTCCCTCCCTTCCACTCTCTGTAAAAACCAAAGGAAAAAATATCCTCGGGTGAGGATTAACAAGGAAAGAAAAAACACTAGATATTTTTAAATATTCCCCAATAAATCTTCTTTCAGTAGACTTCTATACCCCAGGTTTGTAAACTAGCCAATGACATATGGACCCTTATGCAGGTTGTTCTTATACTTGCCTCTAAGTTAAGTTTTGTGTTCATCCCATAGGTATATTGCTTTCATTTATTGAAGCTAGTCAGAAAATGTCTATATTTTTCACAACGAACTGTAAAGTGTTAATGGTACTCTATGTAAATACACCCTAGTGGGTGAGGTCATTTTCTCAAATTGTTCCCCCTTAAAAGATTTGTCAGAAATGAAACATAGCACTCTCTTATAAGCTGGATTTCATATGAATGTAAAATCTTGATCATGCATACTATTTAAAAATGACACCATACTGAAGACGGACAAAGAGAATATTTATATATGTCAAAAGGCAACTGAATGAAGCTATAATTTTATTTCATTTCTCTTAGTACATCCACAACTATTTCCACCTAAATAGATCTTTAAAATAAGCATACACAAGTATTGACTATTATCTACAAATATTTATTATAACACTGGAATAGAACTACAGGAAGCCCTTGGCACTGATAGAAAATATTGATTCACTGTTAGGTTACAAAAATTTATACATAGCAAAATTTAATGCTCTTTACATAAAAAATATTAGACCACTTAAACAAAACTTTCAAACATTCTTGGTAGTAGCCACCAGAATTAGAAAAGTCAAATTAGGCTTTAGACACCGCTTCTACAGAACACTGGACTCTAATGGCACCTGCACCGCCGGAGGAAATATCGAAGTCTGCCATGCAACAGAAAGCACGTCACCAAGCTAGTCCGGAACAGCCGTTCTACACGGGGAGAGCTGCTCCCACTAAAAAAAATAGTCAAGGTCCGAATAGGCATGTTTAGGCATTAACAACCACAACTGAAAGAATCCAAATGAAATATACTTGATGTTCAATTTTAATAGCATATTGATAAAGTTATGCTTCCTTTCATTGCAATACAGTTCTGCACATGTATATGTTTTAAAATCCAGGAAAATAGCCAAACCACAAGTTAATTCTTAACATGAATATACATAGTTAACCCTATATTATGCAGTCCCCTTTAAAAAGCACGGATGCACCCAACAGTTATATGTATCATTTAATAAAGAACAACACAAAGTTTACCATCACTAATATCCAATACCTATAGTCACTTAATGTTCTGGTACACAATGATTTAGAAGGCAAGTTTCTTCTGAAAATGGCTTAAACTCAAGCAGTTGTTTTTTTTTGCTGAACATGGAACTTTGATTATTCCAGGAAACTAAGATTTAGATAAGAAAAAGTGAAATACCTACCCTAATTTAAATTACTTACGTATTCAAGTCTATAAAAGTAGGAGGTCTGTGGTCTATTTGTAATTAGGTTTTAGATAGTTGGTATGAAACTGTAAACTCACTTTTCAGACCACATAGAAATGGTTTAGAATGGTGGTCATTTTAATAAGGTAACACTTCTTAATTAAGAAAAACATTTGTGGAAAAAAATTCTATGAAGGATTTTGGATCTCCGTTGTGATGCAAGTTCTTAGAAATTTACAGCAAATACTCATTAAGGCTGAGATGACATTTATTTCCCAAGAAGAATGATGACAAATGGGTCATTTTATTAAAATGAAGTCTTTTATAAAATTGATTCTGGAAAGCTTGTCAAGGAGTCAGAATTCAGCTTCTTTAATGGTAGTTATAGCAGAATTATAGTAGCACATTTCAGCATTATTGAAAAAAGATTTCTGATTGGATCATAAAGTTAAGGTGTCCTAATCAATTGTAAGAATCATATTATCTTTGATGAAGCCACTGTTTAATAAATGTTGGCTGTCAGAAATGGAACTTCACACCAGTTCCATTTTATTCCCTATTAGGTACATCTATTTAGGGACAGATGACATACATGAATTTATGGTCCCATCCCTCGGTGCTGGCACATCATGGGCTCCTATCAAGGTGTATGCCATATTCTCAATTCCTATCTTGGTAGGATTGCTCTAGCAATAAATGTGAACATGCCACAAATTTCAAAAAGATGAACAATCATTTTGTCAAAAGTGTTGCCTTTTAAAATGGCTAACATGAAACCTCCTGTATCTGTTCTAAAGGAAAAGGTTTACCTACTGGAGGGTTTTCCTAGAAATACATCCCAGCAGCTTGAGATAGACAGTGAAGTGTTTGTAGTTCTACGTGAGTTTGTTTGGTGGGAAACACATCTGTACTGCGGAGCAGCTGTCTGATGATTTGTCACAGCTGTCAATGTGTCGACGGAAGCACTCTGGCAAACGTTTATGTATAAGAATTGAGTTGTTCTTTTGAGCGGGACTGGATATCTTGCAGTTCCTGTTCTTCCTTTGCTTTGATATCCTGGTAAGCCTGCATTTTGCTGGCATCCTTTAAGTAAGCCCAGTTAGAAGACAGTATCATGAGGAAGTGGATCTGGAAAAGAAGGGTGAGCATGATGGCTAGTGAGCATGTCAGAGGCAAAGCAAGCTGCTAGGTAGATTAGACGGACTTTACTGTAAGAAAGGGAGAGGGTTATTCCATATTAATACTCATTCTGCAATCAGAGGCATCAGATACTGAGAGCATGTTCTAGCAGAGTCAATATTAAAAGGCAGAAGAAAAGTTAGTATCCAGACATAATGCACTTGAAAAAAATAGTCAAAGTTATTAAGAAAAGGCAAAAATAAAACACATAGAGGGTGCTTTTACCATTTTGAGAGTAATTTTAAAAACCGATACAGAAGTTCAGAAATGTGGTTATTTTTAAGTAAGTGCGGTGCAAAGATCTTTGCTATCGGACAAAAATCAATTACCCAAAAGGCCTAAAAGTCTGAACAATGTTTATTTTTAGTAAGTAATAAAAAGCTACATATTTAACATAGAAAAATTAAGTGAATGTCAAAACCAAACTTAAGAACTATAAGCAAAGCATGCAGTCGCTGTTAACAAATTTTTAGTAGTAAAACTACATTTTCCATTTTATAACTGCCATTATTTCATTTCAAAAATGTAAAAATCCATATTGGCATTCTTGATAGTTGATGTGGTCAACACTTTTTTTCCCATTTATTTTCCTCATCTTTCCTGCAAAATCTACATCTCAAGTTCCTTATATTTCCTTCTCAACATACTTGAGACCTTCAGATCCAGGAACAATTTCTCTTCCCATTAAAATCTTACGTGTGCCCGGCTGGTGTGGCTCAGTGGTTAAGCACCGACCCATGAACCAGGAGGTCACATTCCCTGCTTGTGTGCTTGATCCCCAGTACAGGGGGTATGCAGGAGGCAGCCAATAGATGATTCTCTCTCATCATTGATGTTTCTATTTCTTCCTCCCTTCCTCTCTCTAAAATTAAAAAAAAAAAATCTCACGTGCAGTTTGAGAACTGGCTTTGAGGAATCAGTTACTACTTACCAAACAACAACTTAAGGTTATCAATTTTGTGGGCTCTGAAAAGGATTGTGTTATGTTAAAAAACAAAAAACTCACATAAATCCTTTTTTTCAGAGAAAACAAATGGGTGGCCTTTATTTTACTTCAAATTTTCACCTGACTTATTTGAGGGGACTTATTTGATAGTGAACCATAAACATTTTTAAATTTAAAATATATTTATAAAATATTTTTCAGAAGGCGTCTGACAAAACAAAATCCAGACTAAGCCAGTTTTCTTCCATTTCATCTTCGGCCCTGTGTTCATTTTCGCCATTGAACTTGGTTACCAAGCCAGTAAAAATAACGGAAAATGCAGGTATTTCAGAGTTTTAATACTTCACTTAGCGATATTGTTTAAAGTTTTAGTTCAAGAAAATTAATTTTTAATGGGTGCTGAGCAATGTCAGTAAATAACTGAATCCTTTTCAAAATGTGGAAATAGCCAGATCTCATAATTTTGTAATTCACGTACGGTAAGTCATCTTATTAACCTCCCATGTAGAATGGGTCGACTAAAGCTATTTACAAATTACTGGTGCGAAACTGCAGAAGCCTAGATTCTGCTTTAGTCTGGGTGTCAGTGATGTTCCTGCTACATCGTACAGCTCTCTAACGCTCCTTATGGGCCTCATGCAACTTAGAATTTAGTGCAGCAATCTTCCCGACTCTTAAACTTCAAAACCGCATAGTTATATGTAGTAGCCATCATGTAGATCAGCTGGTGGAAGAGAACAAAACAGGACAGTAAGATATAGGCAGTGAGGGCCAGTGCCACGACACTTCTAAACTTGGGTGGGGAGGGGTGCCAACTCAGCCTACGGTGTTTCTTTTCCCCATTTATAATCACCACAGGCGATTCTCACATCTAGCGCACACAAACCTTTTCTCATTGCACTTACACCACATCAGTCTTCAGCTTGGCCCTCGGTATGTTTATTAAAAAGACTAGGGCATGTTTAAAGAATGACAAGATACAGTTCTGGGTCAATAGCATTCGATGAAGCTAACTGCTCTGTTTCCCGTCATCTTTCCAAAACGGTCTACTCAGGAGCACTTGGTCCTTTCCTGCCTGTTGTTAAGCCGAGAGAGCTGGCAGCAGCCCAGAAAATGGGTCACACTGTGAGTTAACAGGCACTTTCTTTTCATGGGCTGTCATGGGAAGGGATGACTTCAGGGATGGAAAACTTGGGAATGACTCATTTCTGAGCTGATGAGATGTCCCCCTTGCTTCACCAATCTTAGATTTCTTGAAATCACAAACCAACCCCTCCCAAAGTACATATCAGTGTACACATACATACATACATACATACACACACACACCTGTTTGTGTTTATACAGTTAATCCTCATTATTCACAGATGCCATATTTTCGAATTTGCCTACATACTAAAATGTCTTTGTAACCCCCACATCAGCACTCATAACACCTCCACAGTATTCGTGGACATGTGTAGAGTGGTGAAAAAGTCTCGTCTCCCAGTGGAGATCAACCGAGGTAACACTGCCTTCTTGTTCCAGCTCTGTCTGAGCACAAGTGTCCTTTTTGCAATCTGTTTAGTGCCATGTTCTTTGCATTCTTATGATTTCACTCTTTAAATGTTCCCTGTTCCAGGTGCTGTATAGTGTTTTTAAGTGCAAGAAGGTTGTGAGGTGCCTTCTGAAGATGTATGTACTGAATGAGTTTCATTTGGGTATGAGGCATAGTGCTGTTGGCCAGGAGTTCAATGTTAATAAATCATGTCTTTGCCCTAACGGGTTTGGCTCAGTGGATAGAGCGTCGGCCTGCGGACTGAAGGATCCCAGGTTCAATTCCAGTCAAGGGCATGTACCTTGGCTGTGGGCACATCCCCAGTTGGGGGTGTGTAGGAGGCAGCTGAGCAATGTTTCTCTCTCATCGATGTTTCCAACTCTATCCCTCACCCTTCCTCTCTGTAAAAAAAAAAAAATCAATAAAATATATTAAAAAATAAATCATGTCTTTGAACAGGATCATACAAATCAGGCTTCTGTATTCGATTGGTCTGACAAAAACTGTTGTGACCAGAGGCTCGCAGAAACCTAATCCTGTATTTCCCCAAGGAGCAATGGCTCTGTGTTTGTTAATTCTGTGTTGAGAATACTTTATTAAGCATACCTTCTGTGCACAACAAGATCAATGGTGCAAGTGTGTATGTATAGATGCACATTTCCTCATGTGACCATTTATCCATGCTTGAAGTCATGAAAGTAAGGGCTGAATAAACCACATTGCAATGTTCCCGTCCTAGTTAACAGGTATTCCAGGTATTGGTACCCTCTCTTCTTCCCACAGAATACAATTTACATTACCTACAATTGGTGCCAGGACAGCCAATTAGTACACCCTGTGATCTAGACATGCGGTAGGTTTACACAGGTGAAGTTTAACCCACCTTGAGTCCTAGCAGTGTTTCCTGGAAGGGAAACCTGTCGTTACAGAGACTGCTGGGAGGGGGAGCTAGACCAGGCCAGTCCTCAGGCCCTTACTCACCAGGGCAATGACGGTGGCACCAGCTCCGGCACAGGCCACAATGAACAGGTGATAGGACATGTAGAACTAGGAAAGAAGAGGGCAGCAACATGAGCATTTTGTGTTTAATTAAGTGGCCTACTCCCGTTCCAACATGCTGCATCATCTTTCTGTTTTCACAAGGCTGGGTATAAGTGTGCACTCGCGTCCAGCCCAGTTGGAACCACCTGGCAGGTTTTTAAACTTTCTGATGCCCTAGACCAGAGGTTCTCAACCTTTCTAATGCCGCGACCCTTTAATACAGTTCCTCATGTTGTGGTGACCCACAACCATAAAATTATTTTCGTTGCTACTTCATAACTGTCATTTTGCTACTGTTATGAATCATAATGTAAATATCTGTGTTTTCCGATGGTCTTAAGCGACCCTGCTAGCGGTTCTCAACCTGTGGGTCAACCTGCCTCCTGCCCTTCCTTCCTTCCTTCCTTCCTTCCTTCCTTCCTTCCTTCCTTCCTTCCTTCCTTCCTTCCTTCCTTCCTTGCCATCTATCTACCCTTCCTTCTTTCCTTCCTTCCAGAAAGAAAGAAAGAAAAGAAGGATGGAAGGAAAGAAGGAAGGATAGATAGATGGCAGGGAGGGAGGGAGGGAGGGAGGGAGGGAGGGAGGGAGGGAGGGAGGGAGGGAGGGAGGGAGGGAGGATGGATGGATGGATGTGCGGGAGGCAGGTTGACCCACAGGTTGAGAACCGCTGCTGTAGAGCCTAAGACCATCGGAAAACACAGATATTTACATTACGATTCATAACAGTAGCAAAATGACAGTTATGAAGTAGCAACAAAAATAATTTTATGGTTGGGGGTCACCACAACATGAGGAACTGTATTAAAGGATCGAGGCATTAGAAAGGTTGAGAACCACTGCCCAAGACCAGTGGTCGGCAAACTCATTAGTCCACAGAGCCAAATATCAACAGTACAACAATTGAAATTTCTTTTGAGAGCCAAATTTTTTAAACTTCAACTTCTTCTAACACCACTTCTTCAACATAGACTCGCCCAGGCCGTGGTATTTTGTGGAAGAGCCACACTCAAGGGGCCAAAGAGCCGCATGTGGCTCGAGAGTCGCAGTTTGCCGACCACATCCCTAGACCAATTAAAGCTGAGTATCTGGAGGCTGGGGCTCAGCCATCAGTATATTATAATGCTGCTCAATGACTGCAACATGCAGCCAAGGTTGGGAGCCCCTGCCTTGAGCCATTCCACACTGGATATGCACACCGACCAGCCAGGTCGGCAGGGGCTCATTATTTTGGTAACTGATGGATTTCTAAAAGCACATTAGGGTTCTCTTATACATGCAAGCTTCTACTGGTGCATTTAAGAGTTTTAAAACCAATGCCTGAAGAATATTCTAGGGGCAGAGGTTTTAAAGCGAAGAGTGTTAGGATTTAGTGCCAATTAAGGGTGCCCTAGAATTAACAGCAATCACTCTGGAAATGTAAATGACTTAACTGTGACTTGATTTCTAAACTTTTGACTTAACATACAAATGCAGGGAAACTTTCCCCTGAAAATTAATTTACACTTGTTCTGTGACAAATGTTCTAATTTGAAAAACTATCTGAAGGTGAAAGAGAAGAGTCTATATTTTCAGATTTGCAAGATTGGGGTCACTTCCAAATTGTTACAGAAAGAGAAAGCTTTCTGATTGCTAAGATCCTCACTGAAAGGGTGGACCGAGTGAAAGAGCCATCTTTTAGGTCAAAAGTGGTTGAGTACTGATTACATACAGTTCACTCTTTAAAAGTCTGCAAAAAGGTCTTTCCTTGACAGCATTTGAGCCATCCCTCCTGCTTTTGCTCCCCAGGAGAATGGACTCTGTTTTGCTGTGATCATCTGTGAGCCTCTGACAGGAGAATGGTTTACCTCATTGGTGTTGCAGATGTTCTCTAGGGCGGAGCCGCATATTTTTCCTGGGAAAGCATTCCAAGGAATGATACCTGTGAAGTGAGTCCCAATAGAGAGTTAGGTGTTGGCGCAAACTACAATGCTTCCTGCTCTCCCGTCCTTACCACTTTGGAAGCCAATCACAGTACCGTTGTAGGTCATATTCTTCATCAATAATAAACACACCTACCCTCTGCAAAACAGGCTTTTGGAATAATTATTAAGTCCCAATTGTACATGAGTAAAGTCAACTAGTCTAAGAGACTTAACCTGATACTATTTTTCTACAAATTATGCTTTGTTTACTTGAGCTGATATCTGTAAAAATTTATTTTCAAAGTGAAGTTTTCCGTCCTATGTATCTATGAATTATAGTTGAGCAGCTCCAGCAGGACCCCCCCGCCCCATAAAGCATTTCATCATGCTGAGGTCAAGTCCATTTCCTCATGTTTCCTTGGTCTTTGACCTTGTTACTCAGGCTCTTTTTTAGTGGTTTGCCATGAGATACGTTCTGAAATTGAGAGTCTGTGCTCAGAAAGATTCATGGCAGTTTGCCAGAGTAATTTGTTTTTGTTAAATAATTCGGACTTGTATCTTGTATGTCTTTGCTTTTATATTCATTTTATTATGTTTTTTAAAAAATGTTTTTATTTCAGAGAGAGGAAGGAAGAGAGAGAGAGAAACATAAATGATAAGAGAGAATCATTGATTGGCTGCCTCCTGCACACCCCCTAGTGGGGATAGAGTCTGCAACCCCAGGCATGTGCCCTGACCTGAAATGGAACAGTGACTTCCTGGTTTCATAGGTTGATTCTCAAGCACTGAACCATACCGGCTGGGCCATTTTTATTGTGTTTTACAAATGTTTTGGAAATACTTTGGGATTGAAAACACTGACCTTTATCACAGAGAGTGTGGCTAGCACAGTCCGTGGTCTTTCTCACTAACCCGAACTCCTCCCTGCGGCGACATTGTGCATTGGGGGATGCTGCTCTTTTTTGCCAGTAATGAGCAGGTGCATGCTTAAATATTGAACTCAGCTCAATTTACACTTCCCCAGGAGGTAAGGAAGGAGGATTTTAAAACAATCCTTATTTCCTCCATCCTTGCTGTGGGCCAAGAATAAGTCTTCATGCTTCAGAAGAATGGGAAATGACAAGTCCCTAAATTGTCAGTGGAACCAGTGATTTCAAATATAGACCAAAGAGATGATTACCAATGACCAAAAATGTGTAGTGAAAATATTTAAGAATAAGGAAATGATATACATTAAGACATTCATTTACAAATACTTTAAAAATCAACTTTAGGCTCTTTTTTTTTTTAAAGCTCTGTTTTCAATCCATCAAAAAGAACAGTGTGGTTGAGCCTTGGTCTTTATGAGAAGAGATTATTAGGCTGATGGGCAATTTAAGACAAATTTCCTATTATATCGTAAGGTAAGAGGCTGAGGATAAGTCACACGGGAAAAACAAGCAACAAAAATGAAATGCTAGTCATCTCTCTCTCTCAAAGCTCTTGAAAGAACAGTTACTTCCTCTTCGGTGCTAATGAAAAGCTGTTTTCCCCTGGTTGTTTCTGCCAAGAACAGGATTTCTGCCATCCTGGCTAGAAACACTAATTAAACTCCATACATAGGGGATGTTGCCTTCTCACTCAGCAGGGAAATCAAGTCTCAAATTAATTGACAGGCACAGCAATGGCCCCTTCTGTGGTGTGTCAAAATGAACCAACCGTAGCTTCTTATTGGGATAATCCCATTCATTTGAAAACATGTTTGAACTTGCCGGCTGTTACAGAATATGTTCTCATGGCTTTAAAATACATTTGGATTTTATGTTGTGTTTTTCAGTATAGATGAAGTTTAAGCAATTGGTCATTTTAAAAAGACCTGCTTTGAAGAGTTGGACATACAGATTAGTTGGATTATACAGGGCATGCAATGTTTTGGATGGAAAGTAAGATGATAAAAAATTGAAAAAAAATATGTCAACTTTTCATAGTGGACATCGTCTTTTTTTTATTCAATTGCATTATGAAGTAGCTTATCATTAAAAAATCTTTGCTACTTTCTTGAAAACATAACAAAATTTTAAATGGCACCCTTTATCAACTAAGACACTAATGATTTTTCTATTCAGAAAACGGGGCATAATGAGGGAAAGAGTATATACACCATTCCAAAGAAAAGATATGAAAGAGATCATGATGATTAAAAAGATGCCCATGTAATAATTAAAAGGTGCAGACTTATGCACAAGATCATAAACATTAACGGGGGATTAAAAGGAAGTACCGTATTGTCGGATATCCACGCAGATCTGCTCCACACTGGCTGTCCCGTTGGTCTGAGGTGACTTGATGACTTCACAAGTTGACCATATGTTGTAGAACATAAACACGGGCACCGCAGAGAAACCAAACACACCAAGCCAGGCCACTCCCAGCACATAGGTGAGGAAGACAAACTAAGCCGAAAAAGGACAAAGAATCGTCACTGAACCTGCCAAGGCGCATCCCCTGGGAGGAATGATTGATACCGAACCTGTATCAATCATTTCTGACTTGATACCCAACCTGTGGGATGCATTCAATTCAGAGCACCGTCTGGCCACAGTAGCAACAAGGCAAAGTGACAAGGGCAGGGAGAACCAAGGGCTGGCTGCTGGGGCAGGGCGGTCACGCTCTCCGGAGATAGAGTATGGAAAGTGTTTACTACCGAAGCCCAGTTAGCTAAAAGTCCTTTTAACTCACAAGGACCAGAGATTATCTCCCTTGTCCAAGATCACAGAGCTAAATAGTGACAGGGCCTCCCATGTGGCATTCTTTCGAAACATCAGTTCTGTACTCACCACGGGACAGTGTCTGGGTGGTTTCACAGGCCACTTGAATTATAACTTCATATCAATTTACCCCAAATTAATGACTTTTACATGATGGATGGAATAATAGTCATATAAGACGTCCTTTCTCAAAAGGAACCTCACTAGTTTCATGATCCTGTGAAATTACTAAAAGCATTAGATCTTGAACCTGTATTAAAAGTTTAAAATAGCCTTGAACACAAGTTGAATGCACAGTGAATCTGATCAAATTCTCATTTCCCCTGAGTTGTTTTCATCTTTAAGATTCACGGCGCCTCTGCAAGCAAAGCCCTGGCTTAGGACAAAATTACCGTGTTCACCCCCACATTGCCACGCAGAATATAATCACATTGATGTAGTTTCTTCCTAACCTGCCTTGACTACCAATTTTCAGAGAACTTTGAAAGGCTGTTTCAAACACATTGGGTATTTATATTTTCAGAATGTGCACCCACGGAGTGTGTGGGTGAAGGTTCGGAATCCTAATTTGGCTTTTTAGTTTTTCAGGCTGCTGCTGAAGAGGTGAAGTTTCCATCTAACTTTCCACACTGCAGGAAATACCTGGGTCGTGCCAGGTTGGCCTGGGGTCGGCTCAGACAGGTCACCTCCTGTCGGTCATCCCAGGAAACTGCAGGAACAAGGCATTTTATCTCAAGGACATTTACACTTTGGGAAGCATTTGCATTTCTAAAAGTATTCAAAGCAGCAGAGTTCAGCAGTTTCACAGGCTCCCTCTCCAGTGCTTACGGGTGGGCCACTCCAGACTAGGCTTTCTTTTCTTGCCCCGAAGAAGAAAACTTTCTTTCTAATACACCACAAAGACTTGAAAAGGGCTGGTGATTCTTTGCTTGGTGAGCCTCGCTTTCCCACAGCGGTCAAGGCCCTCAGGATAACCGGTGCCCAGTGGAGAGGGCCTGTGGGGACATTCCTGTTCTGGTGGCCTCTAGCATTCAAAGTTCTGTCCTTAATGACAGATTGTGAGTTGCACACAGAGCCTGAAATGATTGCATTCTGGCCCTGGGCAGACATGGTTTGTTGACCTCTGATCTAGAGGAGAACAGAGCTTAGAAAGAGCTCATTAAAAGAGTGGGTTATAGGGCTGGTGTGGCTCAGTGGTTGAGCGTCGACCCATGAACCCGGGGGTCAGGGTTCTATTCCTGGTCAGGGCTTCTGCCCCGGTTGTAGGCTCGATCCCCAGTGGGAGGTGTACAGGAGGCAGCTGATAAGTGATTCATCACTGATGTTTCTACCTTTCCCTCTCTGAAATCAATAAAAATATATATTTTCAAAAAGACTAGGTTATAAAGAGCTGCATCCCAGAGGGAAACTCTAAGGGGGTTGAGTGGCTAGTACGTATAAGGCTTCAGGATCACAATCCACATTCAAGACATGAAGAGAGCATTGAGACAATGTGCAAGTCCTCTCCTTTCATTGTGGGAACTTTATATTTGAAAAATCTTCAATACCCTCATTACCTACACCTTGATAAGGGAAATGTTTGATGTAATACTACCCCCAAATGTTTTAATTTATTCTCAATAATATGTTGAAGGTATTTTCAAATTCTGAACTCTAAATTAAGAACACTACACGCATACCTCAGTTTTATTGCACTTCAGAGATGTGTGTTTTACAAACTGAAAGCAAAGACCCTCCAGCAGCAGAAAGATTATGACGCGCTTCATTGCGGTGGTCTGGAAGCGAGCCTACTGTATTTCCGAGGTGTGCCTGTATGTGTGTCATGGACTCTCCCTGCACCCTCAGCTCATAGCTTTTCTCAGCTACACAGTACAGAGAGGTGTGGCTCTGGCTGTGCATCAGACAATCTGAGATTCACACTCACCATTCCACTGATGCATCGGCCACAGGCGGTGGTTTTAAATTCCCCGTGAAGTTCTTTCACTGCACTCGTGGTGTAAAAGCCCTCTGCCAACAGGATGATCCCATACAAGAAGAAAAAGGATGCAATTCCATAGATGACATACTGCATCAGTTGGATTCTACAGAAAGGAAGAGGAAAGCCTGAGGATTTAAATCCACTGCCTGGGAAACAGCGTTTTCAACCTCTGGAGGGAGGCCATGAGGATGGTGTTCCTGTGGCATCTCCTGCCAGTCTCATGGTTGCAGTGGGCTTATGGGCATTCCCGACAGGCATCCCTCCCCACCCCACTGCATCCTGGGCCTTTTTTCCAAGATGGGACCACTGTTGAGGTGTACAGCCTTCCCAGATAAGGGAGACTTTTCCTTCGGTCAAGGGCAGAGGCCCAGGTGTAACTTGTAATACCCAAGTCCTGTGCCGTGGGGGTTAGAATCCTCACTTTGCAAATAGGTAAAGAAAGGCATTGAACATGTTCTTTCTGCCACATCAAATGCCTCCCAACCAGGCCTACTGGTTAATGTTATTCTGATAAGGCCCCTAAGTAAGCACTCAGGGCTTCCTTAAGAAATAACTTGGGCAGATTTTTTTTTTTTGCATTGAGATTCTCACTACATAAGTGATAATGTGTCAAGAGGTTTAAGATACAAAAAGTTAATTTACAACTAATTTTGTCCTGTGAAAGCTGACAGGGACCCAGATGACTGTTCCTCAACCTTTGGCTGCCCTTTGGAACTACTGGGGGAGCTTTAGGAAATACTGGTACCTGGGTACTCTCCCCAGAGATTATGACTTAATTGGTCTGGGGCAAATCATGGCCATGGGGAATTTTTAAGGATTCCTGGAAATTTGAGAGCCACTCATCAAGTGCACTAGCTAATTAAAGCAGCACACCTTTCCCAGGGTCGGTTGCAGTAAATATTCTTGGTCTTCTTTGCACACAGTTGTATTCATTAAGTCCCTTGTCCTGTTTGATCCTCCTTATAACCTCCCCTACCCCTGATCATTACTTTGGATGTCATTCATGAATAGATAAAAAATAACATTCCCTAAGGTCGTGGTCAGCAAACCGCGGCTCGCCTTGCGAGCCACATGCGGCTCTTTGGCCCTTTGAGTGTGGCTCTTCCACAAAATACCACGGCCTGGGCGAGTCTATTTTGAAGAAGTGGAGTTAGAAGAAGTTTAAGTTTAAAAAATTTGGCTCTCAAAAGAAATTTCAATCGTTGTACTGTTGATATTTGGCTCTGTTAACTAATGAGTTTGCTGACCACTGCCCTAAGGACTCTCCCAACATGACTTCATTATTGAACCATAAAAATCCATTCGTGCCTTTTTCAGTCTGGTGGAGAAGTTTTTATAATCACAAGACACCTAAATACTGTGAGACTTTGGAAGTCAAGGAAGGAAAAAGAAAATACTGGAGGCAACAGGGAAAGTATATGAAGTACATGAATGCACTGCTTGGGGCTTGCACAGTTAGGAGAATCTGTGAGGCAGTTGTTGAAACTCCACTGAAAATGGTTTCAGAATGGGGAGGCAGAGATTTTGGGCTCACCCCCCACCCAAACTTTCCCTTTTCTGCATTGGAAGGTGTTCTGGGATTTGTTCTGCCTGAAGAATTAATGTCCAAAGTCCTGCTCCTGTAGAATTAGAGGGTAGTCCTCAACAGGGTTCCTATTATTCCAGGGATGGTCGTTTCCTGTGAGACCACTGGAGGGCGCCTTTTACTAGGGAACCATGATAACTGGCGTGATGATCCACAGCATCACCCAGCCATAGTCCCCATGTCCAAGGCTACAGTGTGCGGAATGTCCTATGTGTGCAGCTTGCCATTCCCAGGTGAGATCCCAAACACCCACTGCCTCTTTGCTCGTTCTTTTTTCTTTCTCTCATGGACTTTTTTTCTATCTGCATACAGTGAGCTTTCATGAAAAGCATCAGCTTTCTGCCAGGAGAGCACACCGTAGTCTTTCTGAAAACATCATGGGGTAGTTGAGCTTTAAACACATTTTTAAAGGGAAGCAGGTACTTACACCTCACTCAGCACAGCATGGTCCCTGGTGTTGGTGGAGAAGTGTTGCTCAAGAATCGCCACAGTGCCTGCAAGAGCCACATGTCCACAGCCACAGAACAAAGCCACCCCGGAGAAGCAGAGGATGGTGGCCACCAGAGAGGCGTAGGGGACTCCTCCCAGACACTTGATGCAGCATTCGAAGCAACCTGGACCCAAAGGAGAGAAAATGCATCTGTTATGGGCAAGATGCTCTGGTCTTCATGAACACCACACATTAGCAAAGAAGGTTCTACTTTTCCATCTTCCTTCTCAGACTCTATGGTTAACAGTGCAACATCCCAAGGGCCAGTGGGGTAGTTGTCATGATCTCATATTCTGTGGGTGAAGACCCTAGGGCTCCAAGAGGGAATGTAGCTTAATTTGCTCAGGGTGAGTGGCAGAGCAGCTACTGATAAATAATTATGTAGTAAGTCACAATTCTAAGTTTCTCGACTGACTCGGGTTGGTGGGGGGACCTGCTTAAGTGATGATGTGGAGCAATCACTCCCCTAACAGTCAAAAGAGAGGACAGCAGGGAAGCCACAGTTCTACAAAGAAAAGCCACCATCAAGTTCCCCTCAACCTCAACCTTCTGGGGTTCCAAGTACCTCCTCTATTTCTGTAGCAGCCAATGGCTTTGCCGAGCCCTTATGTCCTGGGAACCAGAAAAATCAAATACAGTAATCATACTGTTGCTGCATTAAAAAATAAAAATGAACGTGATCATTTTGGAAAGGTGATGGGTATTTTGGTCCCTAGAAGTACAGAGTCACCAAGGCACACTTGAGTGGATCCCCTCAAGTTTCATTCATGTCAATATCAGAAATTACCTTAACTTTGTAATAAACATGTCCCCCAGCCCCGCAGCACAAGCAGTTTATTCATAGTCCTCCTCCTCCCCGGCTTCCATCTGTCCCCTTCCTCGACACACATGTTCAGAATAAGAACCCAGAACTGGTGGATGACATTTAAGTACTTCAAGAAGGAAAAGGAACAGAAGAAAAAAAAAAAGACAAAATGAGCAACCATGAAGTGAAATGAAGGAGAGAGAGCTACAATTCACTCTTCATCTTGAGAAGAATAAGTCTTCTATTCGTTTTTAAAATAAACCTTTACTTGAGATGGCCATGGAGACCTCCCCAAGGGGCAAAGCCAGTTGCCATTTTTAGTTTGGAGACATTTATGTTTCGGTAGAGCAGTGCTGGCCTCAGGATAATGTCACTACCTCCCTGACCTCCTGTCCCTGTTTATATTATCCAGACCCTTAAGTAAATGGCTTGTCAGGGAAATCGAACTCTGAGTGCATTATGAGGTCTAACAGCAGTCAAGAGCAGTTCATTACTCCAAGGCAGCACATGAAGCCAGCTACATTTCTTTTCCCCAAGTGGTCTTTACAGTAGACAGGAAGGGAATACCCAGCATAAAACACTGGAGACAGGCTTTTCCATTTTGATGAGCATCCCATTTTAAACTAGCATTTGCTTAACCCCACCACATTATCAGATTTCTCCAGCCTCGATGTGTTCTAGTACATAAAACAATAGACCTGTGTGTGTTGTATCATTCACAATCTCCCTACTCCTCATCTCTATTATACAGTATAAGTAACAACATGCATGCCTGCTTCCCTGGCTAACAATGTGATATCTGGTCCATATTGCATAGAGATGTGTGTCCTGGAGGCTGTGCTGTCCAACATGGTAGCCACTAGCTCATGTGGCTATTTAAAATAAAATAATAAATTCAGTTCCACGAGCCACATTTCACATGCTCAGTAGCCACACATGCTAGTAGCTGCCCTATTGGACAGAGCAGATAGAGAACATTCTATCATTGCAGAACACTGCTTTGGAAGATAGAGTTTCATCTGTCACATATTTGATTTTCTATAACATGACCTGGGTTCTAACTGAGTTTTACTTTGGGTTCCATTAATTCATTATTTTTTGAAGACCTACTGGGTGCTAAGCACTGTGCTTGGCACTGGGGAAACAACTATGAAATCAGATGTCTTTTTTTTGCCTTCAAGGAGATCAGTCTAATAATGCTGAAGGCAGACATATAATGTTATTATAGTACAGCATGATAAGATACAGACTGCTGGAAAGCCAGTGGATGGTGGGTGGGAAAGAGGAGAGAGAAGGACAGGAAAGAATATAATTCATACTGGAGAGGGATTAGGAAAGGCTTTCTACAGAAAGACCTCGTATGCAGAATACAGTTGACATGGTGGCATTGACATATAATCTGATAAAAGGCTTATTCATTCCTGAATATTTTTGTTTTATATATGTATACTATATATTTAAATAAACCATATCCTTTCTCATCATTTGGAGTTAGGTTAGGTGTTATGGCATAGCACACTTGCTCTTTAACAATATAACTCATCCTTCGCAATCCAGCTGCCACTTCAAAGGTCTTTCATCTAGAGGGTTATAGCATTCTGCTTCTTTCAAAGGAAATATCACAGCTGTTCCCTGACTCAGAAAGACAATCGGGGTTAGAAGAACGATGCTGTTCAGTCCCAAATTCAACACTACATCAAGGTTAAAGTTTCCCTCCAATTTAAATCTCTCAAGGACTCCATATACCCCATGCTGTGGGTCTGGTTTTATAACAGCGGGGAAAATCAGGGACTCAAGGATTTGGAGGATCACATAAATGAATCAGTCTCTCTGCAGATGGTTTTATTTGCTCTTGCTCCTATAGAACAGAAGTCACCATATTGGTTGTCATTCCACATTCACAGATAAAACTCTTACGGATCTTGCTGGCCAATGTGAGTAGAAGCTTGTGGAATGCAACATGGGAAGAATTTATAGGAAATAATACAGCTGGATGCATAGCAGGTTCATCTGAAGACACAGCTCAGCCCTCACTCAAGAGAAACTCTTCCCATAACCTTGCTGTTATCATCACTTTGGTTATTGCAGTGTCTCAAAGGTCTTGTTTAATTGAAGCTGTCAGTTAAGCAGAGTAACAGATATGGGTGCAGATGACAGCATTAAAAAGGAGGGAGCAGCTGTCTATTCACTTGTTCCATTTCATTCAATTAGTGACCATTCAATGCTCACCAAGTGTCTTCAATGTCCCAAGCATTTTGCTGGGCACTGGGGACTCAATGGTAAACTAAGATAGTGTGGTCTACACTCTAATGGAGTTTATAGTCTACGGGGAAATGGACATTAACCATATGGTTTTAAACTCAGAAGTCCTAGGAGAGCAAACTGTGGGGACTCACTTAGGTTTCAGAGGGATGGCCATGGATGGCTTCCAGAGTTTAAATATGAAGGATGAATTTTTGCTACTTAGGCAACAGGAGAGCAGAATGGGTTAGGGAGGTTGTTTCAGGAACAGAAGAAACAAAAACTCTATGGTGGAAAAGAACAGGGCGCTTTCCTGGGCATAAAAGAAGCCAGAACACAGAGTACACAGAGGGTGGGGTAAAGAAGATAGGAGGGATCTATTTCTGATAGATCACTTAGGGTCTTAGGCACCTTAAGGATTCTGGACTTATCCTCAGAATCATTTGAAGCCATTGAGCACTTGTAACCACAGGGAACAGACTGGGGTTGCAAAAGATCACTGAGGCTGATGTGATGGGAACAAAGTGGAAGTGGAGATGAGTTGGAACCCAGTATAAAGGTTCACACAAAAGATGACAGGAGCTTGGACCAGGGCAAATGTGGTGGCAGTGGAGGAAATTAATGGGTCTGAGAGATTATTAAGATGTCAAATGGGCACAACTTGGTGTGGATTTGACCATGGGGTTGGGAATGGGTTGGTGAGCACCAAAGATGACTCCTAAATGTCTGGCATGTATAACCGGATGGATACTGTATTGTACTCCTAGCTAGGTTGGCCAGAAGAGGGCTAGGCTTTGAGGACAAAGATGTTGAGTTTCCTTTTAGTCGTGTTGAGTTTGAGGTGACTGGAAGTCATCTTAAGGGAGGATTTCTCGTAGGCAATTGGATACGTAGGTCTATAGCTCAGAAGAACTAAGGATGGATGCCATCAGCTTCTACTGGACAGCAAAGAAAACTTTCAGACATCAACAAAACATATGAGTGGACCATTTATCAGTTGAAAGTGCTTTACTAGTAGACCCTTTGTTTTTTCAAAGTGTGGTCCTTGGACCAGCAGTATCAGCTTCAGCAGGGAGCTTGGGAGAAATGGAGAATCTCAGGCCTCACTCCAGACCAGCTGGATCAGAACCTTCATTTTAACAAGCCTCTGCCTCGGGAGACTTGTGTGCACAAGAAAGTTTGAGAAGCCCATTTATAGTCAACAGTCCCATTTTCCCAGTCTCAGGAGTGGTGTCCTGAGCACGTTTGAAGTGACTGTGTTGTGTTCAACCATGTTTGGTGTTTTCCCCTTAAGAGGTGGCCCACTAAACTTGGCCAAAACTCTAGCAAATCAAACAAGTTCCAAGGGCTTCAATGAAGAAAACAAAATGTTTCAAGTTGTTCAGCTGTCTTGAAAAGAGTGCAACTAGAGTGCTTTTTCTGAGCCAAGTAAGTCCTCTTAACCTCAGAATTTCTGACAAAGATGCTTTAGAGCCACACCATAGATGAGGTCTGAGAAAACAGATTTATTCCCTCACCCTATCCTGCCATGGGGCTGAGAGTGCCCACACAGACAAAGGAACTGGATCTGTGATTCAGGCTGTCCCCACTGTGAGAAGTCACAGGCAAGACTGGTGTTTTGAAATGTGGAGGTGGTGCCAAGCATCAGCAGAGCACCACACTGTTCAAGTTCATGCTAGCTAAGGAAGGTCAATGCTTTTCTTGGATACTCCATAAATCCACACTCAAGTTTTCCCAAGCTTCAAACCAGCAAGGACAACATTGGTTAACGTGAACCAGAAAAGGCAAGGAAAGCATTTTTTTCATGACTATGATCTACTCAAGTAAAAATATTATATCTACTCAAATAAAAATTAATACCAGGCCTTCAAGCACATTTTGCTACTAATTCTCAATGCCTCTCACCAAAGCCCCAGAATCTCTTAGGTTAATAATGCTGTAAGGCTTCACTTAGCTGGTTTTGGTGGCTAAAGAGAATTTTGAATTTTCGGTTTTGATTTACACAAAAAGTCCAGTGTGCGTTAGCCTAAGAGTTTAAATATAAACCACATAGTAGGGAGAAAGAAATCCACATCAATGCCTCTAACTCTCAGTGGCCAGTTTGTCTCCAGTATCTCTAGAACCTTTTGTGCAGAACAACAGAATAAAACACGTTTTGTCCTCGGGCTTGCGGATGGCCGTTGCCATGGCTGTGGGTTCATGACAGCCCAGTGATTTGCCCCGAGTTGCCTGCAATCCTGGCTGCAGATTTAGTGCTGGCTCAGAAGGAGGGCCAGCGGGAACAGGGCTCACATTCTTCCCCAGGGAATGAATGTCACACTCACACACACACCATGCTCTAAGCACGGCCTTCCTTGCTACTTTACTGATTCCTAATGAGCCACGACATTAAAAAGAAAAGTAGCAGTAGCCAAGGTTTGCAACTTTCAAACAAACAGCATCAGGAAAATGGAAGCGGTGAGAATCCTACTTAATAGAAGCAAAAGTGAATGTCAGCAGTGGTTCTCAACAGGGCGTGACCGTGCCCCCAGGGGACATTCTATAATGTCTGGAGATATTTTGGGTCCCCACAATTGGGGGAGAGGGGTTCCAGTGACTAAAGGCCTGGGATGCTGCCAAACTTACAATGCACAGGACAGCTCCCCAAGTATCTGATCCCAAATGTCACTCAACTAGTGCTGAGTTGGGGAAATCCCTGAGACGGCATGAACAAAAATCTATGAGTTTAGATCCGTGGTTTTCAACTGGGGACGATTTTGGCTCCCCAGGACATTGGGCAGTGTGTAAGAAGACATTTTCGGTCATCACAACTATGAGGGCACTGCTGGCATCTAGTGGGTAGAGGCCAGGGAAGCTGCTAAACATCCTACAGTGCATAGGACAATCCCTTTCCCCCAACAAAGAATGATGCAAAATGTTAGTAGTGCCACAGGTGAGAAACCCCGCTCTAGGGTTATAGTGCACAATCTTGGTCTGAGACACCTACAATTTTTTTAAGGAAGAGCTTAAGTCCTGGCTAGGGTGGCTCAGTTGGCTGGCACATCCTCTCATGCACCAAAAGGTTGCGGGTTTGATCCCAATTGGGACTCGTGTGGGAGGCAACTGATTGATGTTTTTCACTCACATCATTGTTTCTCTCCCCACTCCCTCCTTTCTTTCCGCCATAAAAAAATCAATGAATGTCTTCAGGTGAGGATAAAAAAATAATAATGACAAAAATTTTTAAAAAGAGCCTAATAAACTTTACTGGCTTAAAAAAATATCATAGAGCAGAGGCTTTCAAGTTTTGCTACATAGTACAATTATCTGGAGACCATTTGAAAGACCTGATGCCCACACTTCACCCCAGACCAAATAAATCAGAATTTCAGGGGGTGGGACTCAGCAATGAGATGTTTTGTGATTTTAAAAACAAAGCTTCCCATGTGATTTTTAATGAGCACCCAGGTTGGAGAACAAGTATTACAGAGCCATTCAATTTTGGAGAATTTGCATCTGCCATAGGGAAAGTACCAGATTCCCAATACTTACAAGGCTTCTTGATAAAACTGGTGGTAATATTAACAAATGTGACTTTTTTGATATAACGAAAGATCTACACAGCTCAGAGAACCAATGTTTTTCAAATGACCAATGTGTGATATGAAATCATTCTTGAAAACAGAGCTAAGGTAGTGCAACAGATTTTAACAGAACACAGTATAAAAAGTGGAGATTTGCAAAAATGTAAAACAGTACTTACTATTCTTCTCACTGAAGTTTTATTTAGTTTTAGAAAATAGTTACCTTTCCTAAATATTATTTAACATGTAATGGATTTATTATTGGTTTATTATTATAAGTTCATTATTTCACAGTTAATTTTTCATTTATAATTTCTAATACAGAAAATATTTATAGATATTACCCACATGAGCAAAAGTTTTTGGGGTCTTCAATTACTTTTAAGTGTGTAAAGGGACCTGTTTTTTAATAATATAAAGGGAATTGCTTTTCAGCAGATCCTTTTAAAAAGCTTGTCCTAAAAGCTATTAATTAAAATCTTAAAATAGATTTACTTCTAACATTTGCAATATGTCATGAGCAGTAGATGATAAGCAATTACATTAAAGTAAAGGTATATTCACATGGTGAGAATGAACAAATTCAAGAAACAGACACTTCCTGGCCTCTTCCTTTGCCTTTGTGGAAACTGGCTTTGGCTTTCCTAAACACTGTGTGTGTCTTAGCCTAGTGAAGTGGGGGAGCAAAGAATCAGGGAAACCAATGGTGAGGAGGAGAAGCTAGCTCTAAGTTCAGGTATCACAGATTTTAAGAAAGATCTGTAGAGTATTCAAGAAATATAAGAACTGTCTGCATCATGAAGCTTTGGTAGCACTCAACCTCCTTGACCAGCTGGGAGACAGCATCTATGTTTTTCTGGATTCCACTGAATTCAATGAGTGTCGAAGTGGTGCTATATGCCAGGCACTGTTTTGCTCGCCCAGCATCGACACTGGAGTGGGATGAGGGACAGAAACACAAAAGGAATCATTAAAGCAGAATAAAGAGAGAGATGACTCAGGGACATGGGGAGTGAGGTAGGGACAGATTTCCTGGGTCTAGTATGAGAGCTAAGGAAAGGGTGTATGGTGGCAGCAGTGTGGACAGGCCTTGAAGAACAGAAAGATCCCATGGTTAGGACAGATGGAAAAGTATATGTGAAGGAGAGCAGGGCCGACCTAGTGACGGATGCATGGGGGGGGGGGAGTTCAGGGTATGGCCAAGTTTATAAAGGATGCCAGGGGAGTGTCATGGTAGGAACCAGAAAGGCAGGTGGGGCTCTCCTGTGGCAGGGGCCTCCAAGCCAGCTTGCGCCCTTGCAGGCTTCATTTTGCCAGCAGTGAGGAGAGAGAGAAGGTTTGTGAGCAGGAGAGTTGACATGATCCAAGGTATGCTTTTAAGAGGTTAATCTGGGACTGGGGTGTAGGCTGGATTAGAGTGGGTGCAAACGAAACTCTACCACTGTAGGTGGTAGCAGAATGGGTCTTTCTGAGTTTTTTTTTTTCCAAAGCATACAGGGCGTGTTCAATGGAGGCAGGAAGGATGAAAATCAGACAAAGCTCGGAGCTACTAAGCACTCAACGTCGCACAACATTTTATGGGAATGGTTTGGCAAGAAGCAGTGAGAGAATTTATGTGAACAAGTCTTCATAAGGGTCATTCCAGAAAACATAAACTAATCCAGAGAGACTGAAAGCAAATCAGTGGTTGCTTGGGGAGGGTAGGTGAGAGGAGGGCTTACAGAGGGAATCAGGGAAACTCTGGGATTCATGAATACGTCACCATCTTGCTTGGGCACATACATATGTCAAAACTTATCAACTAGGCCATTTTAAATATATGCAGTGTCAATCATACTTCAAAAAAGTTAGAAAAAAAGCTACTTTTTAAGTTTGGCTTTTACAAAAGACACTAGTAATTTTAAAAAGCTGTGAATCCCTTTTGGAAACTAAGGATTGGCTGCAGAAGGTAGGATCCACATTAACCTGGGTGGGATGGGGTGACGTGGATATGGATTCTGCAGCACCCCACTCAGTGACAGGTAAGAGAAGGGGCTACTGTCACTGAGGAGAGAAGACAGTGCTCTATGGCACAAAGGATGCATTTCCAGGCACCCTTCTGAGACATCCCCAATGATCCCGCTTCCTGAGATTCACACCTTGATGTCATTCCTCGAGTGTGGGCTGGACCTAGTGATTTGATTCTAGCATTCTCTTTCTTGTTGGCATACTCTCTTACCCACTCACCTGATCTCTCTGATGAAGCCAGTTGCCATGTCATGAGGGAGCTGTGGGAAAGCTCACATGGCAAAGTATCAAGGGAGGTCTTGGGCCAGGAGCTAATGAGGAACTGAGACCTCAGTACAACAGACTGTGAGGAAATGAGCCCTGCCAACGACCGCAGGAGTGAGCTGGGAAGTGGATGAGTCCCTGGTTGGGCTTTCAGATGAGACCCAGAGACATATAATCTGAGCCCAGATTCCCACCTACAGAAACTGAGATAATATATGTTGTTGTGACTAGTCACCAAGTTTAAGATTAATTTGTTAAATGACAATGGATTACTAAGACACTGGTGTTTGCCTACAGCTCTACAATACAATAGTTTTGCATTCTTTTTAGACACACAAAGATGCAATGATCATATAAAAACATCAAGAGGAGTTTCCTTCAGATCCAATAGCACCAACCCCAGCTGGCATGGCTCAGTGGTTGAGCATCCACCTATGAACTAGGAGGTCATGGTTCAATTGTCAATCAGGGCACATGCCTGGGTTTCGGGCTTAATCCCCAGTAGGGGGCGTGCAGGAGGCAGCTGATCAATGATTCTCTCTCATCATTGATGTTTTTTCTCTCTCTCTCTCTTCCTCTCTGAAATAAATAAAAATCTATTTAAAAAAAACCAACAGCACCATCTGCTAAGGATGTGGTGATTTGGCTTTGGATATCTTGATAGTAACTATGTATACAAGTTGCCTGTGAATTTCAAGTTTCTGTTCTTCAGAAAAGTATTTTGAACTGAACCAAGGTTATGATCCTCTATGTGGTGGTCAGACTTTAGTGTGCATCTGAATCGCCCGGGGAACTTTTTAAAAAGCAATTCCTGGGGCCCACCTCAAAGATGGTGGGTGGGGCCTGGGAATCTGAATGTTTAACCAGCATCCTTGGGTATTCTGATTCAGAGCATTAGAAGCCCATATTTTGAAAAATCACTTAACGAAATGACCCCCAATATTAAAGTTAATAAAATAGAAATCACCTTTTACATATCACAGAAAATAAAACTTGATAAAGTACACTGAATTGAGCAATAGATGAAAACAGCTCCATTACATCCATTAAAGGCACATCATAGGATTATATTAAAGAACATGATGAGGGACATTTAAGAATTTCTCCCAAGCTCCCATGCACTACTTTCTCCTCACCCTCTCTTTGTCACAAGGAAACAAACCATTCCCACTTTCACTGCTCTTCCCCACTCTCCTTCACCAAGATTTTAAACAAAGGAATAAGACAGTGGTCGGCAAACCGCGGCTCGCGAGCCACATGTGGCTCTTTGGCCCCTTGAGTGGGGCTCTTCAACAAAATACCACGTGTGGGCGTGCACATACAGTGCGATTGAAACTTCGTGGCCCATGCGCAGAAGTCAGTTTTTGGCCTGGGCGAGTCTATTTTGAAGAAGTGGCGTTAGAACACTCAAGGGGCCAAAGAGCCTCATGTGGCTCACGAGCCGCAGTTTGCCGACCACTGGAATAAGAGGAGGCATGCTTTCAGACAAGTAGACAAGAGAATCAAAGGTCACTATCTTTCAAACTAACCAGGACTCAGTGCATTAATGACGGCGATTCTTATGCATGCCTCTCCACAAGCAGAGAGGGAAAGCAGAATGAATACCTTAAGCAATTCTGTCTTTTCCAACGCTAAAGAGAGGTCTAGATCTCGAGGGTAAATTCACTTCAGTTCCTTTCTGTCTTCTCTCTTCTTGCTCTGGACCTTCATCTAAATTAGTGCGTCTCAAACTGTAATGTTGATAGGAACCATCTGGAAATCCTGTTAAAATGCAGATTCTGATTCTGCAGGATTGGGGCAGGGCCTGAGAGTCTGCCTTTGTAATAAGATTCCAGGTGATGCAAATTCTGCTGGTCCAAAGACCACACTTGGAACAGAGGATCTAAATTCTCTGATGCTATACTCTGAAGCCTGTGTAACACAATCTACAGTAGCTTGAAGTATTCCCCACAGGTGTGCATTAACTATTCCTTTTTATTTTTATTTTTTATTTTACCAATGCTACCATCTCAGATGGCCATCTCAGGCCTGGGCCCCTAAGGCAGCATCGCACAGCATTGCCTATGTGGCCATCCAACCTTTGATTCCCCATAGGCCTAGAGAAGATGTATTACCTGGGTAAAGAAGTTAAAAAAATAAAAAAATAAGAAAAAAGCAACAGATGGTGAAGGATTAACTATCCAAATCCTAAAAATATAATTCTACTGGGAAGTTACACCAAAAAAAACAACACACACACATGAAAAGATCAAGGCAAAGGAAACCGGAGCTACTGGACTTTTCCAATGGGGAATAAGGAAGTTGGGGGGTTGGGGGTAGGTGGTCTTGACTATAATAACTGCACAGGTGGGAGAGGCATTTTCCTTTGGCAAAGATCTTCTGGTCAGCTTGTATCAAAACCTCTTCTTCCCCTCCCCCACTAGAAAGAAACAGAACTCTGAAAAAAAACAAAAAAGACACAAGAGCCATATGGAATTCTCTCTATTTTTTCTCTCAGACCATCTGGTTTGGAATCTAAGTACAGAATGGCAACTGCATTGATTTAGAAGCCAACAAAATCTCCAAGCAACTGGGAAGGCAAAGACATGGCTGGATTCAGTCCCCTCACTCCGGAGCCTGCACTGTATTCTTTTTTAATTCTTGTTGTTGTTGTTAATCCTCCTCACCCGAGGATATTTTCCCATTGATTTTAAGGGAGAGTGGAAGAGAGAGGGAAAGACAGAGAGAAACATGATGTGAGAGAGACACATTGATTGGTTGCCTCCTGTACCAGCCCCATCCAGGGCACAGGTCGGGGAGGAGCCTGCAACCAAGGTACATGCCCTGGACTGGAATCAAACTTGGGACCCTTTGGTCTGCAGGCCAACGCTCTATCCACTGAGCCAAACCGGCTAGGGCTGCACTGTATTCTTTATACTCTCTCTCCTACATGCAAGGCCTCTGAGGCTGGCTTCAGACACAAATGATCCTGATTTCAGTCACTGCACAGACAAAGTTAAAACTACATGTGGGTAGAGATCATTTCAGGATCTCAGAAGATGATTCTATAAATCAAATTCAGTGATTTTATTTCTCCCCTGCAGACAAGAACCTGCTTGCTCATGTAATTCTCACATGAAATATCACCACCAACCCGATACTGAGTTCTACAGTTTCTCAGCATACCATTCCAGAAGTCTAAAATCTCTAAAACCAAGGATTATTTATTTCTTTATTGGTATAGTTCATCTGGCAACAAAACCTATTCTGATCTAAACTTATTTGAAGGCAAAACCCAATGTGACTGGACCAGAGGCTGTTTACGGCTTCCTGTATGCGACGTAGGCTCTTTACAAAGATTAATGTGTTCGATTAGTGGGAGCACCCAGACCTCGCTGGTGATGTCATGCCGCATGAGGTGTATGTGCCGTGTTACTTTTCAAAAACCCAAACCCTTCTGAATTCTGGATTAAGTCTGGCCCCAAAGGTTTCAGAAAAGAAATCGGAGCCTTGTGTTTTTCTCCTCAGTGGCCACTGCTGCTTAGAATGTCCGTGTTCTGGTGTTTGGTTGTAGGATTGAAAGCATGTATTTTTCCAATGTTCTTACAGGAAACTGTTCAACCAGTGGACAAAACTTGTCAAGAGCAATTGCTAGAGGGCTTTCCTCTAATAAGATATTGATGTTTACTCTTTACCACACAATCCAAGGAAGATATTTTTTATTTTTCTTTTTCTTGATTTCCAACTAGCCTGGTGTCTTCCAACACATTCTTAAAATGAAGAACCTTCTGATAACTTAGAAACCTTCTTGTTATGTTAACTAATACCCTTCTCTCTCACTCTATGCTATTGAACTGTGCACATTTAATGGTGCTTTGGGGGAGTGGTGGTTAAAACAGCTTTAATGAAATATAGCTTACATATAAAATTCACCGGTTTTAAATGTACAATTCAATGGTTTTGAGTAAATTTACAGTTATTTAACCATCACCACAATCTAATTTTAAAGCATTTCCATCACTCTAAAAAGTATCCCTTGTACACCAACCCTTAGTAGTCACTCCCCATCACTCTTCCCTCAGCCTGTGGCAAACACTTTGTCTCTATGGATTTGTCAATTCTAGAAATGTCATATAAATGGAATCACACAATATTTTGTTTCTTGAGACTGACTTCTTTTACTCAGCAAAATGATTTTTGAGATTCATCCATGTTGCAGTATTTGTCAGTAATTCATTCCTTTTAATTGCTGAAGAGTATTCTTTAATTGCATGGACATATCATGTCTAATGGTAATTTTTTAAAAAATGAAGATCCCAGAACACTCCATTCTTTAAAGGATCTATGAGAACAAATGTGTGATATCCCTTCTTGCTCACCTTTTCTAACCAGCACTGCTCAGGTATACACAGAGCTGGCATCTAACAGCCCCATGTCAAATGAAGGAATCCATAATCCCAAATGTAGAGCTACTAGTAAATCCCAAGTCAGATTTCATGTTAATTAACCTGAAGCTACAATTTAGGTTTTAAAATAAAAATAAAAAGTTTTATTAAAATAATTGCAGGTGTTGTGACTTTGTAATTCAATAGGTGTGTTACATAGTATCTCAGGTATTTCTGAGGTATTCCTGATTTTGTGGGTTTATGCAAAATTATAGCAAAGCTTCAAACCTATTGTGTTTAGTTGACCCACCACCATCCCTTTCTAGTCACATTTTAAGTAACTTGAAATCACTGAATTTTAGCTAACTGAGCTGAGTATTAAGATGCGAGCAGACTTTGGGAATGTGGTGGGTGGATGTTCATATTACTCAGCATTCTCCCCCTTTTCAATCCCCTACACATTTCACATTTCATCCAGGCCTGGTGCCTAGCGGTTCTGAGGGACCAGTGTTCCTCATGAGCAAGGAAACCAGAAACTGGACCTACCTGATGGGATCTGGTACAGTTATCCCATCACCATTCCATGAGCTTTGACTTTCCCATCTCAAAGGCAATGGCTAACGTTAAATCAAAGTGGTACACAACAGTGGGGCCAGGAATAAATTTGTGGATACTCACAGTACTCTTGGAGTCAAGGCTCCTTGAGTGTCCTGGCCTAGTTTTTGGTCCTAAGGTGGACATGGGTGACACCCCCCCCGCCCCCAATTATCAGTTCAGACATTGGAAATTTTGTGGTTAGCCCTAAGGTGTAGCTCATTGTATACTACTCACTTTGAGAAGAAGAGGTGAGTGTGAGGAAAGGGGGAGGAGGGAGAAGAAAGAGGCGAAAGATGGAGTGGAATGGAGAGAAGAAGAGAAAAAGAAAGATGATCAAAAATTTTAAAGGGTCAATTCCACCCATGCCCCTGTGAACAAATGAATGCATCAAGCAAAACATAAAATATCACCAATTTGAAAGAACCATTACAAATAATATTAACGATAACAGTTGACTTGCTATTAGAATTCACCCCAAGGCTGTATTTACCTGGACTGCTCAAGGGGCTAGCCCTGTCCCCCAGGGTTGGCACGGGACGGTACTGGTGGTTCTTTGAGCCTGGGTACATCCAGTGGTACCTGCCAATTTCCATTTCAGCTCTGCTGTTCACTGCCAATTTCAGGTGGCAAAGAGTCAGTGTCTCTATCTCCAGCAAAGATTCTATATCAGCATTTTTAGTAATTCTTTTACCATATAGTTCAAGGAAAGGAGGAGTTTAAAAATATGCGATTGGAATGCAATCTTTCAATACCATCTTATCAACTCAGCATGATAAATTGTGAATGTTGGAATCGGCTCCTCTGTTTTTAAATTTAAGTTTACAAAAATCATCAAAATTGTCTTTTCTTTCCTTATTTAATCCATTTCCCCCACCGTACACCTTAGAATACTCATTTTGAGCAGACACTATTTATAGCAAAAATCTGGCTTCTCACAATAATATTTTTCTCTCTGTTTATTTCTCTTCCAGGCCTACAGACTATCATAATTATTGCAGCTGCACAAGCAGAGGTGACTACAGGCTCACTTTCCATAATGGTACCCAGTCCCAGCCTTGAAAATCTGGCAAAGAACCCCATGCTCTGCTGAATCTTGGATAAAACTCCAGTCCTCCTACTGACATCTGCAACATTCTCTGTCACCTCATCTTAAACTCAGTACTTCAGAGCCTAGAATGTTCTGGATTAAACCCTGATTCAATGATCTCCCAGTGTTTTATAGACCAAGGGCTGCTGAGTGTGGATTACTGTTTACTCACACACACGGTTACAATTGGTCTCCTGGAGACTCAGGTCCCTATTTGGTAATATAACTATAATTCCTACTTCTTAGGATTGGAGAGAAAAACATTTACTAATTTGCCTGACACAGAGTAGGCTGCTGGTAACTATTAGTTAAATTACAATCTTGAAATCCCTAAGAAAACATAAGGTCAGTATGCCAGTTTATGTTTGAGAATCCCATAAAACCCAATAAGGGGTTATGTCCTCTGGAGTGCCACAAATATTCCAGGATAAAAAAAAATAATTCTAGCATTGACACAGATAATTATTCCATCAGAAGATCAGGCTATAATGCCCCATTTGGCACCTAAGAACCAAGGAAACAACTACATTGCGAGGCAACACAGCAAATGCCCTGATCAGGTGCCCTTCAAACCTCACAAAGACTTTATAAAATCCCAACTCCACTCCCTATGATCTCTGAAAACTCTCAGGGATTTCCGATTGCGAGTGGACACATACTTTTCTAGGTGATGTTTTAGAGAAAGCCTTTTTTTTTTTTTTTTTTGCTTCAAGATAAAGCAAAATGTCTTCTAAAGACTTTTAAAGACATTGAAAAGAAAGATGCTAGGACAACCAGAACTGCACATTGAAAGTGTATGGCTGTTTTTGTTGTTTACGATGGTGCCAGCTGTGTAAGTTATGGGGTGCTTATGGTGCGCTGGTCACCATGCAAAGCATATTGCAGCCAGTACCTCATCTGTCACAAGCACCCAATGAAACAGGTACTGTTATTCTTCTATCTTTACAAATGAAGAAACCAAGGGTAATGAGAAGGCAAGTCACTTGCCCACAACCGCACAGCAAGGGTGGAGGAGCCCAGGTATCAACCTGGGCATTTTTACTCCATTTTCTACTCTTTTGCTGAAGCAGTGGTTAGCTTAACAAGAGTTTTTCTCAAGTCCCTCTGCAGGTGAGCTATGTTTCTGTGCCTCCTAAAGAAATGTTTCAGGTCTCAAGCTTCTGATGTTATGTCAGGGTTCTTAAATCTTCTTAACTCTCAGCCTTCCTGGATTTAGATTTTTGCTTTACTATTCACAAGATTCTCTCTTAGACATGGGTTGTGCTATATTTTCTGAAAGCAAAATGATTCAGTGGGGCCCTAGCTGGTTTGGCTCAGTGGATAGAGCGTCGGCCTGTGGACTGAAAGGTCCCAGGTTCGATTCCGGTCAAAGGCATGTGCCTTGGTTGCAGGCACATCCCCAGTAGGGGGTGTGCAGGAGGCAGCTGATCGATGTTTCTCTCTCATTGATGTTTCTAACTCTATCCCTCTCCCTTCCTCTCTGTGAAAAAATCAATAAAATATATTTTTAAAAAGTGATTCAGTGGGGCTGGTGGAAGAAACCAGAAGAAGGTCCAGTTGCCTCATGCTATGCCCTGATTTCCTCTTGGTAAAGTGGCTGTAAGCTGTCCATATTGACCTCAAGCAAGAGGATTCCATGTAGCTCTAACACATTTGATCTGAGAAATTTCATCCTCCTTTAAAAACATTTCTCTCTCTACGTCCAAATACACAGTAGGTGCCCCCAAAAGTGTGCTGAATAAATATTTGGTTGAATGTAAAGGAGCTACCTGAGACCCTGTGGACCAAGAAGTGACCTCACCCAGGCCAGACCATGCAATTCAGGGACTCTCTGCATGGGATACATCTATTCTCTGTCCTCCTCTCCTCACAGGGTGGGGAAGTCTCCAGACATTTGGGCAATCAGGCACAGTCTGCCAGGAAATGACAATGAACAACATGGACTGCCCTACACTAATGTGTTTTCTGGGAACAACATGGCAGCCATGCCTGAGATGCTTAATTTAGCATAAAAATACTACTACTCCAGCAGATATGGGGGTGTGAGCGGAAAGTGGATGGAGGTTTTCCATTATCTCTGGGAAGGCCTTTTTATGATAGTGAATCTTAAGATATGAAAGAAAAGAAAATCATGTCTATTTCATGTGTTTGAGCCAAACTTAAAGACATTAAATATAAAATTATTTATAAAATTTCAAAGAACCCCACATACATTTTGCTTAAAAGGATAGGGTTCCAACACTCAGAAGGGAGTCACATGATTGTAAAGGAAAAGCCCCAGCTTGAATGGTATATTAATATGTTAATTCTGGGCAACTGGCAAGAAATGAGAAAATATGTACACCCAGGATCCTGCCTTATAGAGAGAAGACTGCAAATGTTCCCCTAAGAGAGTAGAAGAGAGAGATGGGGAGGAGACGGATCTATATTCTTGAAGAAGCACAAAAGGCTGTGACATCTGAGATACTATTTATGGTTGGGGCTTAGGTGAGTGGTGGTGATTGATGGCCATAGACACTACTGTACTTGGTCATCACCAAAGGTGGTACGAAACAAACAATGGGAAATTGAGGGAAGTATAACAAAATGATGCCTTGTATACTTTTTAAAATTTACTTAATGTGACTTAGTGACAAGGCTGAATAACTGCTGCAGACTGCTAAACTTTCTAGCATCTAGGAAATTACCACAGCAAGCAACTGAGTGACAAAGACTGAGCTTCCTAAAAAGACTACATTCACTGAGCAAGGTCTTTGAAAGCTATATCTATCATACTTCATTTTTAGCTATTATTTAAAATATGAAAGGAAAGCCATAATCACACTACAGAATATAGCTGCGGTCATGAACAATGACCACCTGCTTTTGTAAATAAAGTCTTATTGGAACATGGCCACACCCATTTGTTTAGATACTATCTATGGCTACAATGGTAGACTTGAGTAGTTACAACAGAGACTTTGGGGCTCACAAAGCCTAAAATATTGACTCTCTGGTCCTTTATAGATGAGGTGTGCTGATCCTTGATTTGAATATAGCTAGTAAGGCTGGAATATATAAAAAAGTTAATGCAATTAATCAAATCAGCCTACAAAATAGGAAATTATTTTCTTTTGTTACATATTCTCTGAAGAGATATACCACTGGGATGGCTAAGGATCAAAATTATATCTGGCATTGTTGTCTGCTTTTTACTCTGCCACCGATCAGCAAAATTATGGTCAAACCCAAGATTAAACTACACATATTGGTCCCTAAAATGAGTTAGGGTCCTTCTACTCCTATGACATGAGCTAAGAGGTCAGAGGAAGGATAATGGTTCAAAGTAGAACATTATTAAATGAATAAATAATCAAATGAGTGAAGGAACAACCAGGTACATTTGTGAACTGGGACCGTAGCCTCCCTCTCTTCGAAGCCAGTGAGTGTCATCTTCTTCCTCTCTCCCATAGCCAAACTGTTCCTGGCCAACCATTTCATGTGGATGTACATTTGGTGCCAAGGAGAGAAAAGCAAGAGAGTGTCTTTAGAATAATCCAATTCATTACCAGTCCCAGAGAAGGGAAATTTATGTCATGAGGATAACTGGCTATTTCACATGCTCTTGGACCCATGAAGGCTAGTAAGTCATGTTGTTAAGATTATTTACTCTAAATTGACATCTACTTCCAAATAACAGAGAAATATAATTTTTAGGGTTACAGTTTGAATTCAAGATTTCCACTCAGTTTCAAGGTAGGCAAATCTAAATTTGCAGAATTGGGTCAGAATTCTTTGTCTAGTGAAATAGCAAGACCAAGCCTTGAAAAGTATGATAATGGCAACAATAATATAAAAGTGGGAGATGTACCAAATGGCTCATTGAGATCTCCACACTTAAGTTTTCTAAAAAAACAAGATGAAAGCAAGCTGTATCATACCTACCACATATGTCCAGCACCATCTGGCCGGCCACGCTTTTCTCTACAGCCTATCCCCCAGACACCCTCTCTTCAAATGTCCTCCTTGGAAGATTCTTATAAGGAAAAATTGCATCTAAAACATTCTCTATACAATATTCATAAAATCAAGTTAGAGAACATCAATAAAAATCTTAAAATGAAATAATTCATAGAATACCAGAAATAGTGTAACATGTTCAGTGTGTCACAATGGGTTTTAAACATGCAGGTCATATATTCTAGAGGAGGGATTTTCTTCCTAAACAAAAAAGAAGATAGGGTCCAAAAGTGTACACATTTTGCAAAATAAAAAAAAAATAAAAAAATAAAAAGGAAAGAAACAGAATTTAATTTTTTATCTATTTGATTAAAAGATTTAAATAGATGTGTTAAGTTTTTAATCAAGTCAATAATTTCAATTCATTTCTTATTGTGACTATGTCCTGTAATTTATTTTAAATTATACATTATTTCCAATTTACTACATTTTCTTTCTTATGTGGTTAGGAACTTAATTTGAAGCCTGGAATTCTGGAATTTATTTCAACAATGATTCATAGGAGCTTAACTAGCCTGACTATAATTGCTTTAGGAGCTCACAATTTCCTACATGTAATAAAAATAATTTTCATCACAGATACTTAAGATTTTTTTTTCACGCAATAGAGCAATTGATTCAATTGTTTTTCTACCCTGTGATTCAGTACTCCCAGCCATTCCAGATGCATTGGTTTCCACAAATGAATTGCCATCAAGTAATGCTCCACAGAAATAAATAGAAACCTAACTCTCCATTTTTTATTATTAAGTCTCATAATCTATTTCCTTTGATTCTCATTCATTTCCTTCACTTATTCCATTTCAGTGAATCTGCTTACTCAATGCTCACATTTGATTTAATTTGATGCTTCCGATTTGAAAACTGCCATTTGTAATAATTTGGCATGTCTTACATCTGAGAAAACCTGCTTGCTTTCCTTAAAGAATTCCTGAGTAACTACTAAATACTTATTGTGAATTTTGATGGTTCGGTAGTGTTCTCTGACAGAAGCTATGAGACTGCTCCCAAAACACATTTGCTTTCTCTTTTTAAAAGACTTGGTTTATTTTTGTTTAAAATAGGAACAACTTCATTTTGATGTAGTTTAAAGGAATAGCTCTCTTTGTCCTGCCAAAACTCCCAGGAAGTGACACCAACTAGAAAAACAGAGGTCTATTTATAAAGCTAAATTTAATTTATATTCTTAATAAACATCATAATAATTACCCAAAGCCATTAATTCAGAAGCTACTGGGTAATAGCCACTGGGCAATAAGACCCCAAATTAAGAGGCAGATATCGCCTCTAGTGCTATTAAAAAAAGAGGAAGGAACAGAGGGACAACATATATGTGCATAAAAACCTGTGGGAAGTGAGAAAATACACAGGATTAAATTTGGTAAATTAAATCCCTCGTTGAAAGTTTTGTGTGTTTTTTAAAGAACAGCTCCACCAGCTCAAGAATTATCTAATACATTCTCGAACCATGTCAAGTTTTTCAATGTTAATTTCAATGCAGCAAACATTTATTTGAGAAGTTGAAAATGAAATCTGAAGAAATGCTGGTGTGACAAACATGCACACGCGTGTGATGATCGTTTTGTGCCTGGAATGACAATGGCGAGCAAACGGGGGACACTACAAAGATGATACCTGTGTGAGTTTTGACTTGTGCAGTTATGAACTTGTCTAAATTAAGATTAGGAGAGAAGCCACCCTCCAGACCAACATTTGCTAGTATGGTAGGTGGGTCACGTAGTGAGCAATCGCAACTCCGGTGGCTGCAGTGAAAATACACTCCCTGGCCCATATTCTTACTGCAGCATGTCTATATATGTGATCCGAGCTTGTGTTAACATGGCATTTTTTAATTCCTTAACAAATAGCTAGCGTTTATCAATTTTGGTAAATTTTAAAGTTCCTCCAGGAATTCTCTTTGGCTTCTCATTTTATCTCTAAAAGCATAGCTAGTTGAGATTTCCTACACAGATAGTCAATGCATGTAGTGGCAGCCTGTGGATTTGGTATTAAATAATATTTAATTGACATAAAATAATAGTGGTCCACAAGCCTAAGTGGTGATGAGATACACAGTTGTGCGGTGAGGATTTCATATTGCTTCTATGCTCCTTGCCTGCTTTTGGAGAGAAAAACGAAAGGTATGTTTTTGCGGAGACCGAAATGGTTTTATCTGGCGGACACCCTATTAATAAGAAGTGTGTGCTAAACAGAGTCATCTGTTTTAGGAAAAACCTGCTATCAACTGGGATAGGCTTCCTCACAACAATGCTATATTACTTATTACATCCCCAAATTTCATCTCTGAACATCCTGGATATGAATCTTTCAACTGTCATCTCAGTTCCTCAGCTTCATAAATTCTCTTATTGCTATCTGCTCATTCATGTACATATAAAATCTGTACAAACAAGAAAGGGCAGGGTTGTTGGGGACTTCTGGCTGTTGTTTTTTTTTTTTTGGGGGGGGGGGGGTAGGTTTAATGCAAGTGTTGAAGTAAACTACCAATTTTAAAATTGAAGTGCTATTGCCACTGAATTATACTTAATGCCACTGAATTATACACTTAAAATGGCTCAAATGTCATTTTTATGTATGTATATTTTATCACACGTTGAAAAGAATTAATTTAAAACATGAAATTGCTCTATGGAGGATGCAATGTCATCCAAGTATTGCGCACAGAAGAAATCCCATGTAAGAACACGCAGCCTCAACCGTGGCGTGCTGTTAAGCCAAAGACATGGACCTGCCGTTCTTGTCATGTAAAATGGTTGACTATCAGCAATTTCACAGTTCGACCTACAGAGTCATAGTAAAGCCTCCATCCCGGAGCATTACTACTGCTCAGTGACTGTCAGCGGCCGGCAGGGCCGTGAGAAAGAACCTTCCTTTGCACGGTGGCTTTCCATGCTGGAGCCACTGCGGCTACAGAATCCGGTCCGGGCCAGAACTTTGGGGGAGGGAGACAAATCACCGCGCAGGGAGATGCTTGGACGAAGCAGCTGAGCTGATTCTATGGCTCTCCCAAACTTGCAATCAGTCATTATTTAGGGAAAGATTAATTTTAGCTTCTATTTTCTGCCACTTTCGTACCACAAAACACTTCTCTTCTCTCGCCCCCCGCCCTCCCCCCAGGAAACCCCACCATTCCATATGTCAAATTGTGATAAGATCTAAGATTCCCTTTCAGGAACAGGACCATTATCAATTTCCTCCCCAAAATCTCCAAGTCACAAATAACAGACCCCCCCCCACCCCCTGCCCCTTCCATCAGCACTAGGCAACAGAGCTGACATCCCCTCTCTCCAGCTTCAACTTAAACGGCTACTACATGTCAGAGCCAGGGCCCCATACATAGAAACAGCGATCATTATTCAATAAGAAAATGAGAGAATGTCCAAATCGTTACAGCACGAGTGGAACCAAAATGCATTGAAGATGCATGCCCCTCCAGCTCCTCTTCGGCATGAGCAGCAAACAATGCATCCCATGTCCCTGGGCCGTAACATGCAGAACACAGAACCTAAGTTAGGACATTCCGTTAATTAAAAAAGAGAGTTTCCCCCAATCCAGCTCAAGGTGCCCAGCGGCTGCCTCCCTTCTATGAAACACCACGTTCGCTGGGGGAGATCGGGAACGGGCGAATGGATTGCAGAAAAGGCTGCTCTATTCATTTAACATCCGGAAAAGAAAAACAAAACACCCGAAAGCAAGACCGTGCGGTAGGGATTGCTTCTGAGCTATTTTCCAAGAGACACAAACCGGGCTACCCGTTTTGAAGCACCCCCAGTGAGAAGCTCTAAACAGGCTATTGTCAACGCTGGGTACCTTTTCTCTCTTGGCTTTGTTCGGTAGTTTCCTCCGCTGCAGTTTCCATGGCTGGCTTCATACCATCCACCAAAAATGCTTTGCCCCCGCTCCCCCAACACACACTTTCCCCTCCTCTTCCTTTTCTCTGGACTCCCCTCCGTCTCTTATTTACACTCGCGTGATTGAGCGGCTCTGTTCTTCGCTACAGTGGATTACAGTCCCTTCCAAGATGCAGAAGTCTCCTCAGCGTCAGTTTCCCTCTGCCTACTGGTCCATAAAGACAGCTGCCAAGGAGCCGGCAGCCATACGTCACCGAGGATCCCAGTTATAAAACAGCTAGTCTGTGTCCGATTGTGCCTCCAATCTCAATGCGGCTCCGAGGAGGGGGAGGACCCGCTCCCCACAGGGCCCCTTCCTCCCTGCTCTCCTACCCGCCCGGAGCCCTTCTTTCTCCTTGCCAGCTGCGCCCAATGAATGCTAATTAATTCTCCCAGGAGAGAAGAGATTCGTGATTCCTGACATCAGAGGAGGGCATGTGGAGAAGAAAAGAACCCCCTCCTACCACGTGACTCAGCTGGCTGGCCATGAAGTATGTTCTCTCAGGGGGGTGCACGTCTTCCAGAAGCAAATTCCTTCTTTTCTGTGGGACCCCTATATGGGGCATCGCAATTGGTTTTATTTCATTTACCCCTGACCCTGGCAGAATATAGTCAAAGGTCTTGCCCAGGGTCTCTATTTTATTTGATTTCTTTCAAATTTGTCTTTCACACAATCTTCACGTAGATATATATAGCCACCAAAAGCACTTTTCCCCGCTCACCCATATATATGCATATATGAAAAGTACATAAGAGGGAAGATAACCCAAACATCATGGGCATAATAATAGCAGTGTGGCAATTTAGAATTACAAACTATTTCCTGGTCTGTAGCTAACATATATGATGGCAACAAAAACTGTAGCTCAGGCTCAATTAACATAGAGATACCTGTCCTTATTTTAAAATAATCATAATATGCTGTGAGTATATCTAGCTGACATTTTGGTGGCTTCTTGGAATGAAAATCAGAAGAGAGCGTTTCTCTTATTGCATGTGGTTATTTCTATATGGAGCTTTCTTCATTACAACCCCTGGCTCAAAGTGAAAAGGGTAGTTTCAAGAGCATTCTAAATGTTCAGCATAAAAGCTATTGTACCAATCATGATTTTGATTGCTGCTTTCACATGCCTCCTTGCATACCCATGTACCAGTGCACCAGCATTCTCCCATTCCCATCCGAGCATATAAGCCTTATTATCATGGTTGAGCCACGTTTCCAGGCATCACTGATTTTTGCAGTGTTTTAAGCATTTAGTTGACCCACTTAATTTAATGTTCCCTATCAAAAAAAGTTTATAGAAACTCAAGTCAAATACAGGGATGAATGCTGATAACCACATGACAAAGGGTTCTCTGACCAAGAACAGAGGCTGGTAGTTGGTTGGGGTGAGCACCCATCTTAAAAATAAACATAAAGACAAATTAGAGACCACTCTCTCCAAAAATATCTCTCCTAAATTGTAAGGGTTTCTTGACCAACACTTAAAAAATGTATAAGATCCTGAATCAAAATCCTTTAACAACCCGATCTTTTAATACATTAGATCTGGATAATCCCCAAAGCCTTCTGCATTCAATACCTAAGGACCCGTTAAACCCCAAAAGATTTTGAAAACCAGTGTAGCCTGTTCCAACATTTTCTTTTTATTTTACAACTCATTTTTCACTTTAACCATTGTTTTAGAAGACCACACCCACAAGCAGCTATTTCCCATACAATGTCTCATGGTGAGGGGATTGACAAGCATGGCAGTCTAAAATTTCAGACTTTCAAAAGAACATTCATTGTGTAAATGTACCACAGCTTTCTTATCCAGTGCTCTACTGATGGCCACCTGGGCTGCTTCCAAATTTTGGCTATTGTAAACAATGCTACATTGAACATAGGGGTGAACGCACAATAAAACACACAGATGATGTATTATAAAATTGTACACCTGAAACCTATGTAATTATGCTAGCCAATGCCACCCCAATAAATTCAATAAAAATTTTTAAGATGAAAAAATGAGAAGAGACAAATAAAAACAAACAAACAAATAAACCAGATTCATTTGTGATGAACTACCTCCATGGGAAAACCTGATGAGGATGATGTGTCCAAACAGGATGGTCTTAAACATTTTTGCAAAGACTACGTAGGTGCATTCAGACAGGGAGATGGTAATTGTTGCTCCGTGACAGGCTTATTCTCCCTCAGCAGTTCAAGCAAGAATTAAAACCAAAACAAAATGCAATTCAGCACAAAAGGGGACAATTGTGATTAGCTACATTATTGGTTTTTATCTTTAAAGTATCTAGCAAAATCATTCAATTATAGAACTGCAGAATAGAATAATTCTTTGGCTATGACTTAAGAATATTGTTTTAAAATGGTAAAAGCGGGAAGACAGATTATGGAAAACATTCCAAATTTAAGGGCAACTCTAGTTCTGTAGCACAGTTATGGAAATCAAACTCAGGGACAAAATGTTTACAAATTACCCAGTTGATACCTTTATCTACTTTCACCCTGAAAAACTCCATGTGTCATTTTTGTATCATTTAATGTACCAAGCACCTTTAAATGTATCAGTTTTACCTTATTCACAACTTCATAATTTTCTTTTCATTAGGCCAATAATGTATGACAATTCTAAAAGTTACCATTGTAACTTTATACACAGCCTCAAAAACCTCCCGGATATTTAAAGTAAATCATCTGAATCAGAAAAATAATAATAGCGACATTGTTATTAGCAATAAATAAGAGTAGATATTTATAACATTCCTTAGGTATGCACCCACTTGGGACCAGAGTAAATGGATACATAGAATGAGTAGGATGGGAAATGTCTCACAGAACTGAAAATAACTTATTGAGCCCCATACATTAAGGCAATCTGACTGAAGAATACTTCTAAAATCCAAAATAGGAATAACAAATATTAACATAAAATAGATGCATTACACTGAACCATACAAAACTGCTAATACTAAGAATAGTAGTTTCATACGGTTCAACTTATACACTGAGTGGCCAGGTTATTATGATCTCTGAATGCATAAATCATCTGGCCACTCAGTGTATATCCTATATAATAAAAGGCTAATATGCAAATTGTCCCCTCAACCAGGAGTTCGACCAGCAGGCAGGCCAGCCAACTGCCCATGTCCCCTCCCCCTGGCCAGGCTGGCCGGACCCCACCCATGCACAACTTCATGCACCGGGCCTCTAATATATATACACTGAGTGGCCAGATTATTATGCGTTCAGAGATCATAATAATCTGGCCACTCAGTGTATATTTGCACGTCTTCTGTAGAATACCAGCCAATAATTTAGTAAAGGTGCACAGAATAACCTTTCAAGTACTAATATCTACAATAATCACAGACATGCACAAGAGACAGAGCTTGTCTTCATGTAACACACAGACTAAAGAGACCCTCCTAAACCAGGGTGGTCCTACCTGGTACAAGCACTGTGGTATCACAACAAAGAAGATGAGAGAGTGAAGTTGGGAAAACCTTCTCAGAGTGGAATTAGCTGTTGCAGTTAGGTAGAAACCGAAGTAGGAAAAGGTAAAGAACAGTAGGAACGGGAAGAATAGGAAAAGGCATGGAAGGGCAAGGAAGAACAGGGTGGGTAAGAGTAGGGTAGAGTAAAGAAGGGATATGTAGGAAAGGGAAAAAAATGTTCCAGGAAAAACTGAAAAACCATACAAAAAGAAAAAAGTATTGTCAACATAACAAAAGACACCTTGTGCTCTCCATCACAGGAAATTACAAGGGTTTTAGTAGCTCTGTGCCAGAAATGTGATGAAGATTCTTAATATAAATCACATCATCACAATCTCTAAGTATTGTAAATTTGCTTTATGTATCTTATATGCCTGTGATCTAAATAATTTATGGAACTGTTAAACACAATAAGACCAAGGTCAGAGAATCCTGTGTATGCACTATGGACATCATCCTGGTTGGTTGACTAGTTCGTTCATTCATTCATCCATCCAACCATGATTCATTAAGCACTGAATGCATGTTGAAAATGAAGTCACTATTCTACATTATATGATTATGATTTTTCAGTCAACTAGGAAGTCATTGAATTGCACAATCATCTACTTACATTTCCTTATCATAGTCTCATAGCTATCAATATAGTTTGTCAAATGTCTACTCCTTCCAAATTTCTAGAATTTTAGGCTTCTTTTGGCTTCCAAATGATTCCTCAGTGGGGAGTCATTAATGATCAAGAAGGGATGTTTCCATATTCCTTCAAACTAATTCCTCTGAAATGTTCACATTTTACAGGACATTTTCCCTCAAAGTCCAGCCTCCTACTCAATACCCAGGGGCAGAGCCTCCTAGTGGTCCTACAGTTCCAGAGGACAGAGCCTCATTCATCTTTCCATTCACATCATTTATCATTCTTGGCATTGACTGCTTTCTTTCTGGATTTTTTCTTTCCTCCTGCTGATGGACATTCCCTCCTTTCCAATGAGCCAGCATGCCCTCCAGATTCCTTAAGCTCCTTCATCTCTCTCCTGAGTAAGGAGCTAAGCTTGCATTTGTGGAACACATCATGGTGACCACCTCCAACAAAGACAGGCAACTCAGAACCAGTGGGTTTCCCTGAGACCTATCCCTTCCACAGTGTTTCTGGGGCATAAAGGCATTCGAATGTCTTTGCATAATTCACATGCCTAGCATAACCCTTCCTCTTTGCCTCTCAAAGGAAATCAATACACAGAGTAACAACCCCAAAAGCAAAGACAATCTCACTTCACATTCTGATAGTGGGGAAGGGCATGTAGTAAGTAAGAATAGAGCCACAGTTGTCTAATAATCATTCACCTTACTAGCTATAGATGAGAAGTTTCCTTACAGACCCTGGGAAACTGGAAGATGAAACAAGGCTGTAAAAAGATACTAGTAAGATGCCTCGATGGGTCCATTACTCAGAAAATAAATATATTTTGAGAACAGACCGAGAAAAGAACACGCTTTGATTTCGTTGCTGTGTCCAGACCCTGACCCCCTTCGGGAGTTTTCTCAGGAAGGCTGACCATTCTCCGGAACCAGGAAGCTGTTTGTAACATCATAGAAGATTAGCCACCTTGTTATCGGACTTTGAGCTCCTGAAAGCCGGACTGCAGACCCTCCCTCCCCTTTCCATGTTACACTTGCAGCTCACAGCTGCACGTAGCTATCTTCTCCCTCGTGTGTACATAATCAGCCCATTGGTGAGCAGGGTCAGAGCAGAATTTCCAGGGTGACCAACTGCTCTCCCCATACTACCAGCATTATGAGAATAAATGCTCATATGTGATTCAACCTTGTCTCTGCTTAATTTGGCTCACGTAGTGACAGGCGGCCTCGGATCCATTGCGTTCAGTTTCAATTCTAGTGTGAAAATCCCTCACCAGCTTGAATGAACGAATTTTAAATAAATTGTGTTTTAAAAGAAATTATTAAGTGACTACATTCTCACATAATTCGAAATCAAAGATGTCTTCTAGCAGCAAATATCTGAAAATAACAATAATATTCAAAATATTAAGACCCATGCTATATTAAAAATGTTGCATAAATTAAGAAATACAGAAACTAGAGATATAGCATAGAGGCAGAAATTTAGAATGTGATTGTCTAGAATTGGGTCCTTTCCATAATTAGATTTTTCTGAAGTTTTATCAATTTGGCAAAGCTTTGTTTCCCATTACCAATATGAAATTTCTTTTTTTAATTGATGATGAGGAGGAGGACGAAGGAGGGAGGGAGAAAGAGAGATAGAGAGAGAGAGAGAGAGAGAGAGAGAGAGAGAGAGAGAGAGAGAGAGGGAAACATCAACTTGTTGTTCCACTTATTTTTGCATTCATTGGTTGATTCTTGTACATACCCCGACTGGGGATCAAATCTATAAACTTGGTGTTTTGGGATGATGCTCTACCAACTGAGCTACCTGGCCAGGGCTGAAATTTCTAATTTTACATCCAATTTGGGTTTTTAATGCTTTATTCTCTTTCCTGATGTATTTCCTCAATAATGCCTTTATATTTGTTATGCTTTCCTTTCCAGGAAATGACATCACATAAAGCTAAAAGCTAAAATGACAAACCAAATTGGATGATGTATATGAAAACTCTTAGAAATTGCAAAGCTCTGTAAGTATAAGCCATCATCATTAGTGTTTCTTTTTTTAAAAAATATATTTTTATTGATTTCAGAGAGGAAGGGAGAGGGAGAGAGAGAAACATCAATGACGAGAGAGAATCATTGATCAGTTGCCTCCTGCATGCCACCTACTGGGGGGATCAAGCCTGCAACCTGGGCATGTGCCCTTGACTGGAATTAAACCCGGGACCCTTCAGTCCACAGGCTGACACTCTATCTACTGAGCCAAACCAGCTAGGGTTAGTGTTTCTCTTTAATGGTAGAGGTGGTTCTCAGGCCACTGTCATGAAACTGGCCAATAACTGTAATGATGAGCACACAGAAACCCCTGTTAGCCAATCTCTTCCCAATCTAATCAGCCATTCACTTAACAACAGGCAGTGTCCTCATTAGAATCTGCATGAAGCACCAAAATAGTGATTGTTGATTTGGCAAAAGCTGCTTGAGGGGTTACTGGCCTTTTTCTTCTGGCAAAAATGCCTCTAAACCTCAATTTTAAAAGAGCAAAAGGATACTTTAGGCAGGAGCACGCTAAGGCTTCATATGATGAAAACAGGTGTGGCATGAAAAGTCTCAACATACCAGGCTGCCAAATGGACACACAGCCCAGGCAGAACTGTGGCATGAGGCAGAGTGTGCATTTTCCTCACTGGTGTGGACCTCATCTGTCAGTCCCAAAGTCAAGGGCAGCATTGCTGCTTCTCTCCCATCTCTTAAACTAGTGATGTTCAACCTCAGAACTACTTACATTTGGGGCTGGATAATTCTTAGGTATGGGGGCTGTCCTGGGCACTGTAGGATGTTTAGCAGCATCCCTGGTCTCTACTCACTGGATGCCAGTAACTCCACCCTAGTTCTGCCAACCAAAAATGTCTCCAGACATTGCCAAATGCCTCCTGGAGGGTGATATCACTTCCAGTTGAGAACTACTGTCTTAAATCTATATTTTTTCCCTAACTTTCCTCTGGCTATTGTAATATTCTATTGGCCAATGGTTCTCAAGCCTGGTTGCACACTGGAATCATTTGGGAAACTGAAAATACTGATGCCTGGGCCCTATCCCCAGAGATTTGGATCTGAGAGTCAGAGGTGTGTGGTGGTTACAAAAACTTTTAAAACCTCCCCAGGTAATTCCAATATGCAGACATAAGCAGAGCTATTTTATAAAAATTATAGAGAGCAGTTTGATGGATGGATAGGAGACCAAAGATGCCAGAGTCAAGGTAACCATACTCAACTGGGAAAGATGTGGAGCCACTACACCCAGTTGAGGCAGAAATGAAAAACTGGGCATCAAGGTGAGGGAGAGGAGCTTCAGAGTTTATTCCCACATGGGAGTTTATTCTAAGATGTCACCTTGGATCCCTATAAGGATGGTGAATGCCATAGGAAATACTTGGGAAGATGAGACAATGTGTTAGTTCCTAGGGCTCCCATAACAAAGTACTACAAACTGGGTGGCTTTAAACATCAATTATTCTTTCAGAGTTCTGGAGGATAGAAGCCCCAAATTAAAGTTTCAGCAGGGCCATACCGTCTGTGAGGGCTCTAGGGGAGCATCCTTCCTTTCCTCTTTCAGCTTCTTGTGGTTATTGCAATCCTTGGTTTGTAGATACATCATTCCAACCTCTGCTTCTGTCATCAGATATCATTCTCCTTGTGCGTCCATGACTCTTCTTCTGAGGACACTAGTCATACTAGACTAGGGCCACCTTAATTAAGTATGGCCTCATCTAAACTTGTTTATATCTACAAAGACTATTTACAATTAAAGGCACATTCATAGGTACCAGATGTTAGGGCTTCAACATATTTTTCTGGGAGACACAATTCAACTCACAACGGGTGAGGAGAGTTAGTGAGAAAGATGATCAAGTTTGGAGGCCATGTGGGCCATGTCTGTGCAGCTACTCAGCCTAGGCAGAGTTTGGAAATGAAGACTTGAGTGTTAGCAGCAGAGAGGAGCCAATTATAATCATGGGAGTGGGTGAGGTGCCAAGGGAGCTGATACAGAGGAGAAAGCTGTGCTGGTGCCACCCAATGGGTCTTTAGTGAAAGAATTATTCTCAAAGAATGCAGAAGATATTGGAAGAGATCTAGGACAGGGCCTTGGCAGAGGGGAGGAAGGAATTTTGAGAAGGACAAGGTGGTCCAAAGTCAAGGCAGCCAGAAAGCGAGGACTTGGCAAAGGCCACTGGAATGGAATATTCCGATTTCCTTACCAGTGTCAGTAGAAAGATTAGAATGGAACCCAGTTCATAGAGTAGCTACTGAAAGACTGGGAAGTGGAGAAGAGGAAGCAGGGGCAGCGAACTTTTCAAAGAAACTTGACAGTGGGGGGGAGGTAAGAGAATGATTCAGGCAGATTGGGGAAAGGGGGACCCAGTAAGGAAGAGAGTCCTAAAATGTTTTATGCTGAAAAGAAAGCAGCAGTTGAAAGAGAAATAGAGGAAATATAAGTGAAGGTGAATTGATGACAAATAGAGATCACAGGGGAGGTGGAGGGCCAGCTGTGGGTAGGAGGATGGAACACTTCTTCCTCTGAAGTGGGAACGCAGAAAGAGGAAATGAAAAGAAGTTGATCCAAGATTTAAGAAGTTCATCTTAGAAGAGGTGGTGGTGATAGGGAGCTTAAAGGGGCAACCTGTCTGATGTTGAGAGGGTACATCTGTTACCTCATTTAGTCCACATTACAGCCCTAAGAGGGAGGTATTATCAGCCCCACTTTCTGGGTGACATAACAGAAGACATGATGCTCTTGGTCTTAGTAAGGGAGGCAGCTTGCCTTGAGTCTAGATTGCTTGGGGACCTGAGTCTTCAGGGGATCAGAGAGCTGAGCAAAAACCCAGGGGATTAGAGACTAGAGGTGGAGTGAGAAAGACAAACAATACCTTCCTTACACTGTGTCTTCTCACCTTGGGGGGGAAGTGGTCCCCTAGATGGTCCCACACTTAAAGCCAAAACAAACAAGGTCCAGATGATGGTTTTTCTTTTGTAACTGGTTTTGATTTAAAAAGGAACGTTTGTTCTTTCTGTGTATACAAGACACGCTTCAGGAGCTAGATAGCCAATCTACTGACAATGTGCTTCCTGATTATCACATCCTTGTGTGGAGAGCAGATCCCTCATTATGAGTGGCACATCATCAGTGAGGGCTTCCAATGAACTTGTCCACTAAGCACACATCAGCCAATATGAACAAAGGCAGGTTTTCCAAACCTGTTAGCTATTGAAAAGACAGCTACTAGGATCTCAGTCATGTATTTGGAGCATCAAGAATCCCCAGTGGCTAGAGTATTCTCTTAGTCAGGAAGAGTTGGTGGCTCAACCTCACAGCTGGGTGAACCAGGGGTGCAGGGGATTTCCCTTATCTCATCTGCCAAAACTCGAACTCACACTGCCTCCCCAGCTCCCCTTTCCTTCTTGAAAGGCACAGCCCAAAGCCTGCCTCCTTTAGAAGACCTCCTTGGGTAACTGTACCCATTTTCTTCTTCGCATTCTAACCACTCCTCAGTCACTCAGTTATAAAGGCAAGCATCTCCAAATGGCAGCCATCTACACTGATGGTTGTTCTGTATTTTAGTTGTAATTTTGATGTGGTTATGGGGGGCAGTAGCTGGTGTTTTCCTATGCTGCCATCTTGTTCCTCCTCAAATGATATATTTTATCTGCTCTAACTGACGTATGAATACCCTGGGATGGATGCCACTGTGCTCCTGGCATTCTTTAGAGCAAGATGCCAGCACCTTTTTCTTTGGAACTATGTGGTGCAGTTGACTTTTTCTCAGCTTTGATCCTACTAATCTGTGTCCTTTAAGCTCTCAAAGCAGTTACACTAAACTTATTTTCATATTGCTAAGAGCACAAAGAAAATGGAAACCAGTAAAACCATTACTAAATATTTTATAATAAAATTTAGACTCCGTTACCCACTTTGAAATAAATTTTAGAAATTAAATGGATAAAACAGTGTTATTCAATAGAATATACAAAAATTGAGTTTCACACAGAAATCTGGCAGAAAGAGAGCTTTAGGATTGGTTAAGATCTCCTCATGGATTGGGGAGTATAATTTTTAGTACAACTCTAACAATATATTTATGTACCTTTTATGATAAAAATAGGCTATTGATAGGCTAGGATAGAAGGACTATGATATTTGTCAGTCCTCAAACTGCCAGGGTAGATTGAGGTAATTCAGGTGAGCACATGGCTGTTGCCTTCTTTTTCCTCTACTCTAGATGTTACCTTCCTAAAACTACCTACTCAGATGAAGGACACTGCTATCCCAGACAAGCAATCTCACACCAAATGATCTTGATAAACACACGAAAGTCTGAAAACCATCGATTTACAGAAGAGTATGATTATCCAACATTTAGCTTGACAGAATATCTGAGAGTTTCCAATACATAGCTTGACAGAGTATTTGAAATTTACTTTCTGACATTAGAACACCTGCTCTTGTTAGCTCAGGAAAACCCCCAGGATTTGTAGATACATAATTCAAAAGCCCTCAGATGAAAGTCTATAGAAAACCAGTGCCTCGTTGGGTCACCTGCTGGGTGAGCCAGGGTTGGTATAAAATATGAATTGCACAAAAATGTGAGCTATTTCATTTAATATACTGATGATAAGAATTTACACTAAAAAAGGACAAAAAAATCCACATACATTTAAATACATTCACATTTACTCAAATGGAATATTTTATTCAATTTCCTCTTCTGTTTATTTACTGGGATGGAAATTAGGAGAAGTGGGATGAAGTCATTTAGATCCTTTACTCCACTAAAACAGTCAGTGGGCTTTGAAAATTGAAACCATTAGGACAACTTGAAATAACCATCCCTGCCAAGTCAGACACAGAATATCTTAGTACATAGAAAAGGCAAACCAATGAAGAATAAATCTTGGCAGTCTCACTGAAATATACCAATAATATTTTACATCCCTAATTTGCATATGATATCTTCATATTGGGGAATCTACAGATTCAGAGCATCTCAAAGGAAAAGGTAAAACCTGAGGGACAACTTCTGTCCTCATCAATGGACACGGGAATGAAGCCAACCGCCTGTAGGTATACACAACCATATCTGTGACTTAATTTGTGTTTGTCACGACTAAATGGGAAAGTTGACACATTTGCTGGATGTAAGTTTGTCTCTAGACCCAAATAATGGATATCAGGATCCTGAGAGAACTTTTGGGGTGACTGCACACCTGCTACAGATAATCACTGTGAAGGTGGAGAGATGCTGAGAACTGAGACCAAACCTGTTCTGGCCCTAGCCTGTTTGGCTCAGTAGATAGAGTGTCAACCTGCAGACTGAAGGTTTCCTGGGTTTAATTCCAGTCAAGTGCACATACTCAGGTTGCAGGATCGATCCCCAGTTGGGAGTATGCAGGAGGCAGCTGATCAGTGATGTTTCTATCTCTCTCCCTCTCTTTTCCTCTCTGAAATCAATAAAAATATATTAAAAAAAAACAACACCTGTTCTAAATTTCTAGAAGAGAATTTTCAACAGATCACCCATGACTACCACTAACAGGAAAGTGATATCTAGAACCCAACCTAGGTTCTTGAGGAACAAGTAACACCAAACTAGATTTTTTCTATTTAAATATTTAATTTGTGAACTTATCATACTTAAATGACAGTAAATTAGAAAAAATAGCTTTGTACCCAAAGACATTTTATGAATCAATTTTATTAAAACTCTTCTCTTGCATCTTCAACATTGTTCATTCAACCAATCAGAATCTTTGTCATCACTAGAGCTCAAGTTGGAGTCTAGTTTCCCAGACCCTGTTATCTTTGCTTTCTTCTGAGCTGTCTGACACCCACCACTTCTGAAAAGTCTATGCTGAGGTCTGGCCAGCAGACAAGTACTCACTCACAAGACTCATAACTTTAGATGGGTCAGGTAATTTCAGTTTCTTCTAAATTGTATAGTATTCATAAATTTACATCAATGGCATACTGTATTGCCAAAATGAATATATATATATATATATATATATATATATATATATATATATATAATTTAAGATAGAATCACTAATCCAGGTGAATTTCATCTACACTGACCTTGCAAGCCTCTTAATAAAACCCTTCCCATATTTTTTCTTTTATAATGTAAAAAAGATTTATTTGTACACATACCAGTGAAGAAGAGCAGTCTTCTGTCATATGGAGAAGATTAAGATTCTCAAGTAGCTGATTTTTGGACCTACTATAATGGGAAGACTTGCTTTGTTACATTTAGATGTTAGGTCTATTTATCTAACACTTCACCAGGCTTTTTCTATCGGTCTTCCTCCTCCTAGGCCTGATTTTCTAATTCCTTATGATATCTTAGCTGGCATGGCAGGTAGTTTGTACTCTTCTGTTCCTCCAGGTACTTTCCCATGAAGCATAAGACATCATATTCATTGTTGGCAGAAGCTATGGTCTCCAGGTCTAGCAGGAGCTTACTTAAGTGGTTCTCCAATTCCAGGGCAGACTCTAGAGCTCGTCTGCCAGTTCCCCAGTTATCTATCTCAGGCCTCTTAATCACTGGAAGGCAGATTTTACTTTCACATCCTCTTAGATATTTTAGGAATTGCTTTCCAAGTTCCCTCTTCACCTCAGCTTGGTTTTCAAAGAATGTGGCAAAAAGAGGTTCTCCTGGGCCTTCAATGTAATAACAGGCCATCTCTCTATATAAAAGCCTAATATGCAAATTGTCCCCTCAGGAGTTCTACCAGGAGACTGGGAGTTCGATTGCTCACTATGACGTGCACTGACCACCAGGGGGTGGCACAGAACAAAGGAAGGCCCTGGCCGACAGCTGGAAGGCCCCAATCGGCCCTGATCACTGGCCAGGCCTAGGGACCCTACCCATGCACAAATTTCATGCACCAGGCCTCTAGTAGATAAATAAGCATCACTGATGTGCAGCTCATAAGAATGCATGTGATTAAGAGCAATGCTACACTCTTCAGAGAGGAGGTGCTTGGCTGCCATCTCAGCTTTAGAAAACACCAGGCATAAACAGTGCTCCCCATATTTTTTGGACTAAGATAATGTAAGGTTGGCAACGTGCTAGTACACTTTAAAACATTGCATTCATTCTGTGCTTTCAACCTACCAACAAGTTAAGGTCACTTACACACTCAAGTGGAATCAGAATGGCCTAATGTGCTTTCAAAGTGGTTATTAAATGGTGGATGTCAATGCAAAGAAGGTTTCTAGTGTTATGCCATTGGGCTTTGTACTTGGTCTGTGTCATGGAGATGGCAATGTCACACAGGGCTCTGAGAGGGCAGGCCACTTACGTTCATTTTACTACCTAGGCATTTAAGGTGAAATCCCTGGACTCAAGTCACCTAGAATTTTTTTCACAGAAATGGCAACGAGAAGAATTTTGTTCAATTCTTCCCTGATTTTCTGGTTCTCCTTAAGGTAAACGTTATGTGCACACAGCATTCTAAAAGCAGGAAGAAAAAATTTAAGCCAGCTAGCTCTTCTTTCCTTTTCCAGTCTGTAACCAGGAAAGACAGGACTAAAGATTTAGATTTCTTGACTCACAGCCAAATGTGCTCTTGTTTTCGCCTGATGTATAGTTATCAAAGTAAATATTCTGTTAGGATGTGGCCCAAATGCCAAATCTGCAATGCGCACACTAGACACAAAATATACATCATATCTTTGCAAAAACACATTAATGTATTTTACAAAATACCTTTTAAAAGTTCAATCGTATTGGGCCAAGACAGAGTATAATAGAGAAGACAACATAAATCTTTGGAAATCAATGCTTGTTAACGTCAATTTATCTTTTTAATGAAAAGCCTCTGATAAGCCATGCCATTGGATTAAGTGAGCTAATGCATGCCATGGGCTTTGCACAAGACCTAGGAACACTCAATAAAAAGTAGCTGTTATGATTAATAGGTGAGACTGGAGTGGGGTTGGAAAGGCTTTTTCACAAAGGCAATAAAGCTCCAGGATGGAGCTTGTCAACCAGCCCTGGCCAGAACATAATGGATGGATAATGGTCACCTGCTCCACCCACTCTCAGGGACAACCTAGGATTACTAGCAATCGGCTCTCAAGCTGAGTTTCCACTCATTCTTGCCCACTCAGGAAAGCAGATCAAACTGCAAGGGAGAGACATTTATAAAAGCAAAAAGGAAATTAGTACACATCTCCTTGCTTCCTTCTTAGTAAGAGATTCTAAGTTCGCACTAATAGTACCACATCCAGCTGGGAATGGATGCTTTGGGGGAATAGAAAATGCCTCTAGGCACTTAAAATGATAAAGCATTAAAAGAATCCAAGCTGTTGTTGTTATATTGCCAAAGAGGAAATGCAATAACAGAGAAAAACAAGGAAATTCCTGATTTGAGCTAATTCTTCAATTTCTGAAGCTAAATATGAGTTTGTAGCTTTTTAAAAAAGTGCCTGCCTGACCTTAGGGGTCACATATAAAGGATAAATTGAACAAGGCATGGTGATATAAAATGAAACTCAAATGTATTTAGAAAATCTAAATATGTTTATTTTTAATTGGCCATCCTGACAATTAGCTTGTTTAAAATGTCAAAAATCTTGTTTTGAGGGATTTGCTGTGTAACTGTTTCTTCTGCTCTGTCAGTTTCACGGGTGAAAGTGGCAGGTAATTTGTCATGTTCACACCAAATAGTTGATCAGTCAATATGTTAATTATCCAGTATATTTACTTCTTTTTAGAAAGTAATTTGATTATTTTCACTAATTACTGCCAACCTTAGTGGAAGATTGAAAAGAAATGAGATACAAATTTCAAGCATGTTAACCCCATACTTATTTTAATATATGCAATAGGGGAAAAGATAAATTATCACTTAGTTTAATCTGCCCATGATTACTTTTATCATTGTGAATAAAAAGCAATTAGTTTATTTGCTGTGATGCATCCCAGTTAGACTGCTCTAAGCATTCTCTAAAAGCTCTGCCTAAAAGTGTAACTGTTGAGCTTTCAGCCAGAACATTTCTATTCTATTCTTTTTTCTCTCTTCTTCCTCACTCATCAAAAATTCAGAACTCATTATTTCTAGATTCAAAACATATTAAGGCTAACAGTTGGAAACACACAGAAGGTGACAAAGACCAATTCTTGCCTTTTTAAATATCTGAAATTTACTGCTAGCAACACCTAAGACAAGTTATAAATCTTTCAAATCTTAATAATTTCATTATTTACTTGACACATGTTTATTTATCAAGCGCCAGCCATGTGGCAGGGGTGGTGCCAGGCACTAGGGATCTAAAAAAAGAGTGGAGTTGATTTCTTATTTGAGGAGCCAAGGTGCTCTTGGGAGCAGAGGGACACCAACATTCACTACTGATCCAGCAAATCTTTATCTGTCCCCTCGTGTGGGGGACACTGTCATGGCAGCTAAAACCACAGAGTATTGATCTCACCAGAATGGACAGTCCCTGAGTGTAAGCTCCACATCTGATTAATTCCTCGATGCTGGCCTAGCACCTGGTGCAGGGCAAGTATTATGGGTTTTGTTGACTGGCCACCAACAAGGATCTGGTCATCAGTCTCCCTGAACTCATACAACCCATGGAGGATGGGGGAGCCATGGGGGCAGGGATGGAGCAAAGCTGAAGTTGGGGGGAGAATGGTAGATAAGGGCTGGGGCTGCCGGTGGCAAGGAAGGCTTCTAGAAGAACCATTCTCTGAGCAGACTTGACTTCCTGTGATACTTTAAGAAATTTCATAGTTTCTTGGAGAGTATTAGACTACACTGCAAAAACTAGGAGTTTAAGATTTGACCCAGCTTTTCTAGGAAAGTGAGTCACTAAACTCCATGTCCGATCCTCACCTTTACTGCTGGATAGTATTTAGTCCATCCATTTTAAAGTGACAGGGAAGATTAATTGAGAATGTAGCAAAGTGGTGAGAATAGTTCCTGGCCACCATAGTAAGTGTTAAATATTATGGTAATGTAGATAAAAGCTAGCCATTTTTACACAAGACTGTTTCCAAGTTGTAGCACCATTATCAGCAGTCAGCCTGAACCATCAAGAACTCGAGAGAGTTTTGCACATCACTGAGTTTCAAATCAGGGGCAAGAAGTCTCGCTTTTGGGGTTTGCTTAACTCCTAGTTTCATTCAACTTTTACATATTGAGAGTGAAACGTGTAAGTGCATGATCACTGCTACATGTGAAAAATGCTCAACAAATGTGAAGCGCTAGCTTTCAGCTCCTGGAGATAAGAGCAGTGCAGCAGCTCACAGGTCTGACAAAGCTGACTCAGAAATACATGCAAGACCTAACTCAGAATGACATGGCTCTTAAATGTTGGCTTATGCCATCAGTTGAGGTTAAATAAGTGAACAAACAAAATGTGTTAAACAATTGCTTTGTGATCTCTGCAAGTCTGCCTGAGACAAGTCTTGGGCTTGCCACCGGTAGCAGTTGGCACTTTAAGTCACTAAAATAGATGGCTGATCGTTTCTTCACTACGAGACCCTTGACCTGCTATGATTTCAATTAGAAAAATAGATTAATGGTAGCTGTTTATAACCTGTGATTTTTTAATGCTAAAGCATGCTTACCATGTTAGTGAAAAGAACCCAGACCTTAATTTAAGGTAGAAACAAATACACAATCTCAGTCAGTACCTGCATGCATCCACCACGTGAGCTACTTCTTTGTCAAGGTGAAGGAACCAGCTATAGCCCTAGTTTCTATCCAATGAAGTTCTATGACTTCCATTTTTACTGTGTAAAGACTTACCATGTTTTAACTTTTGTAATTTTATCAAAAAGAGAAACAAGTATGCAATGTTTAAATTTGTTTTAAATAAGCACATTAGAGACTATTGCAATAAAGACATCCTATATTTTTGTTTCACACCTAAAGCATATTACAGGCTGCCCTCTGTATCTGTGGGTTTTGCATCTCTAGGGTTTGCATCCACAGATGCAACCAACTGCAGATAAAATATATTTGGGGGGGAAATATCAGAAAATTCCAAAAAGCAAAAACTTGAATTTGCCACACGCTAAGCACTACACTGAATCCATGGGAACGAAGTGATCTGTAGGCATATCCTGCTGTAGCCTACACCTAAATACAGTCTATCCTCAGTGCATTGGTTCCAGGACCCTCCCTGCCAAACAAAATTTGAGGATCTCAACAAGGTTATGCACTAGCTTTCAGTATAGTATTTTTATAGAACCTATGTCGCACATCCTCCTGTATACTTTAAATAATTTCTAGGTGACTTATAATGCCTAATAAAATGTAAATAGGTATTGTTTAGGGATCAATTTTCTGGAATTTTTTTTTTCTTGAATATGTTTGATCCATGGTTGGTTGAATCCCAAAATGCAGAACTCAGGAATACAGAGGGCCAACTGTATAGGTTCTATACAAATACTTGAGCATCATCAGATTTTGGCATCCCCAAAGAGGGTCCTGGAACCAATTCCCCAAGGACACTGAGGAACTGTTGTACCATTATTATTTACTAAATACTCAACACAAACCTAGAATTCAATTAACATTCATTTTATAGCTTCACACGGTGGTATACAATTCACTTTCATGAGCTATATAGAATACACTACAAGTATACATGACAAATACACAAATTGCCTCCAATGAGTCAGGTGAAATTTCAATTTGGAAGTACTTTTGCAGGTCTTAATGGCTCTTTGGTAATACACGCATTATTCTTCAGTTATAAAATTCACGCATTTAAAAGACTAACTGAGCTAAAATGTGCCCACAAGGAATTAAATCAATGCACTTCCCTGCATAAAAATCAGCCAGTCAGAGCAGGAAGGAAAATGTGTTTTTCCTATGGTTGACTGTAGGATTCCATGCCCAATACTGTCATCTGGTATAGAAATCCTGACTAAATTTGCCACATAAAAATTCAAGCTTAACGCATAAAAAATCTAGCTGCTACACATCTAGTTATCCAAGGACAGAGCCAACTGAATAAGCTGAAGATTTGAGAAAAATAAATACAACCCAAATTGTATTAAATTGTGATAAGACGGGGCTTTGAAAGCATAAGTACGTAGATAACTGTTCAATCGTGGCTTAGGCATAATCAAGATTTTGCTGCCATTTCAAAACACCGATTTCTTTTTTCTTGGCTATGCCTTGTCTAGGAGGAAGGCCCCAACCTCCACCCTCAGTCCCTGCATAATTTCCCTACCCTGACACATTTAATAATTTTAAGCACACAGCCTTCCTGTGATGGGGCAGCCCGAGTCCCCTGTAAGAACGGGCCTGTCTAGCACAGATGACAAGAGGAGGTGCCTGGAGGAAGGGCAGAGCAAACCCATGAGATGCCACTCAGCTCTAGGCAGCCCTCAGACTCAAGGGGCTTCACTGGGTGACTGCAGTTGTCACCCTATTCATCTCCTTTCTCCCTGCACAATAGGGAGCCCGGAGCCCCGCAAAAAGCCGTCTTCTCTCTTTATCATCATTCATATCTCAGCTATGACAGGCCGGAAAAAAAAAAAAGACTCCAGAGGGGAAATGTGCCTCAAATTAGCATATTTCTCCCCTCCACACAATGAAGGCTTTTGAGCTTCAGCTTTTTAAAAGCAGGGGAGAGAGAGGAGGAGGGAAAGGCAAGGCTGCTCTTAGCAACAGTGTCTGAATGTAATGATTTGCCTCCCTCAAAGCGGCTTGTGTTTTTCAATTTTCTTAAAGCAAGCCTCCTCTCAAATGGACTCAACATTTATTAGAAAATATTTATTGGGCCACTGTCTAATAAACATCCTCCCTTTTGTCATTAAATTGCAGTTAAACTCTTTGATTAAAAAAGTAATTACAAACCCTAAACTCTTCCTCCAATCTTGTGATGGAGCATGACAGCTGCCTTCCTCCTGGAGAAATTGACAAAATGAAGAAATCCAGTTATTGTAACTACTTATTCAGGAAAGTCCGCAGAGGGAACACATTTGCCATGTTTATTTATACATTTCCAATCTTCAGGGGAAAAAAAGGGGTGGGGGCTGAAAGGTAACACGTATGCTTCCATTACTCTGAGAACGACTGTGCGGTGCAAGCCATCACTTGACGTCGCCTTTCCTCAGAGGCTGTCCCTGTCACCATCGTCTTTGCTCAAGGAGAGTCCTAAAGCTGAAACAGGCACAAACTGACAAACCAGACTGGAACATTTGAAAGGTCATAAAAACATCCATCTAGTAAATACGTAAGGGGTCAGCAGAAGGAATGATTTGTGTTCCATGCCACTAAATATTAATTCTCCAAAAGATTGAGTCTCAATTTGAGGGGAAGAAATTAAGATTTCTGTCACTCAATTGAATTCTTTGAAAGGGTTCTGCCCTTGAACAGTAACTCAAGACCATCATGGGAGCCCAAAATGACAACCTTCTTTACACAGCTCTAGTGCCTTAATCATGGCCCAGGCACATTGGTTTTCAAGGCCTCCAGGAAAGACAGGCCCAGGAGATTCTGAATGTCAGAGCTCTCCCAAGGGCCATGATGGAGCCAAGGGCCAGCTCAGCTCAGCTTGGTTCTGGAAGGCGGCCCATGCTAGAAGGCACCTGAAAATGATGTTGGGGCCATCTGCTTTGCTTCCCAACTATGCCTCTGCAGAGCCAGCCTCCTGCCTTTATTAAATGCCTAGACACATTCCCCTCCCCCAGGCTTAGGTCCCCCTGACAGGGATCAAAGTTCATCATTATGTGTGTGATCTAACTTCTACCTCTCTGAACATCCATGTCTACATCTGTATAATGGTCATAATAGATTCCCACAATACCATATTGTTTGGAACAGTCATTCAAATTCTATAAAAACCCCTCTACTAGTATATACCATATACATTATCTCTCTCTAAAAAACATATTAGTTGGTTATGACTTCTCCACATTGGATTATTTGGATTACTTACCAGATGTGTGTGTGTGTGTGTGTGTGTGTGTGTGTGTGTGTGTGTGTGTGTGAGAGAGAGAGAGAGAGAGAGAGAGAGAGAGAGAGAGAGAACAAATTTATCCTTGGTCCTTTATCCAATCTCTCTTTACCTCAGACTTGGATGGTAGCATTAGCTGTCTAACTGGTTATTAATCTCCACAATCTTCCATCTCAAACTCCAGATCAAGGTGTATCTGTCCAAAATTAACACTTTCACTGAGTTGTTCCCGCAATCTACAATGCAATCCCTGCCTACTAGCTTAGGTTGACTCTCAGACTCATGTGGATCACCTTCCTCCAAACAGAGTCATCCATGCTCACCCACCATGCCCCTGTTGGTTACTCACAAGTACTGTACCTCTTGCCTCTGCCTCTTGGACCAGTTTCTTTCTCACTCTTCCCTCTCTCCTTCCACTTGTGCCATTTCTATTCATTTTCAAGGCATAATTCAAGGGCTACAGCGTATGGGAATCCCCCCCTACAATGATTCAGTTCTGACCATGTGTCAGATCTATGCCCCCAATTTATCACATTATGACATTCTATCTTTTTCTCCAAAGCATCCGTGTATTTATTTATGTCTTACATTCTAAAAACACTCTGACCTCTGATGGGACAGGGACTATATATGTTACTTCTCTGGTGCCATGCCAAAACACCTAGCCTAACTTTAGAAAAATGCTGTTACATTCAATAAGAACTCACTGATTTTTCAAATAATAATTATCAGATTATTTGCAATGCTTATGTCCTGTGGCTTTTAAAGTAAGAGTATACGTTTTCTAACTGAAACAAATAAAAAATGGACCACATAGTACCATCTTTTTCATGAAATAGGTAAGTAAATAGCACTTCATTGCTAGAGATGAAAAATTTGGCAAAGTATATTGTAAAGTGTAAATTTGCAAATTTAACATATTACATTGGTAGGGCTCAATATGTAGAAATACTGAGTGATTTTAATTTTCCACCTACAGTTTGTAAAGCCCAGGGGCTCAAAATGACCTCGATGTTGAACAGGAGGCACATCCATCTGCCAGCAGTAATTGTTTTATTGACCTGATTAAAGAACAACTATTTCCGTGGTCAAGAAGACCTAACCAAACCCATCAGCCTTAGGCACACAATAGCAGTAATTAGAGATGCATATTTATCTAATTAAAATATGAGTCAATAGGCATAACATAAAATAATGTACTATTAATTTTTATTCAACATATTTCTTTCACTGGTTATGATGTATGATTAAGCCATTAAAAAAAAGATACCCTATAATTCACTCACTTAATGTGTGTAATTCAATGGTTTTTAGATTATTCCTCCCTTTTCACTTGTTCAAATTCTATGGTTGCAACTGTCACCACAATCTAATTTGGAACATTTTGGTCATCCCTAAAAGAAATTCTGATCACATTAGCAGTCAATCCCCACTCCTCCCTATCCTACCCAACACCCAGCTCTGGTTCTAAGCAGCCACTAATCTACTTTCTCTATAAACTTGCCTGTTCTAGACATATGTTTTCAGGGGTCATCTATGTTGTAGCATGTGTCAGAATTTTAGTTTTTTTTTCTTTATTTTATTTTATTTTATTTTTCCCATTACCATTTCCCCCCGCTATATCCTCTTCCACCTCCTTCCACCCCTCCCCTTGGCAATCACCGCACCATTGTCCATGTCCATGAGTTCTTTCTTTCTTTTTTTTTCCCTCAATCCCTCCTCCACCATCACCCCCACAACATCCCTCAATTGATGAATAAGATTCTATGGAATGATATAGCACATTTCATTTATCCATTCATGAGCTTATGGACATTTGGGTTGTTTTTACTTTTTGGCTATTATGAATAATGCTGCTATGAACATTGGTGTACCAGTTTTTTGCATGGACAGACTACTTTCCAAAGCAGCTGCACCATTTTACATGGCAAACTGCAATGTGTGAGGGTTTCCTTCTTTCCTACATCCTCACCAACACTCGTTTTATATATCTTTTTTATTCTAGTAATTCTAGTGGTGTGAGTGGTATTTCACTGTGGTTTTGATTTGCATTTCCATAATAAGTAATAATGTCGAACATCTTTTCATGTGCTTATTGTTCATTTTTGCATCTTTTTTTGAGAAATGACTATGAAATCCTTTGTATATTTTTATTTAGATTATCTTTTTATCATTGAATTGTAAGATTTTATTAAAAATATACTCTGGTTACAAGTCCCTAAGATATATGATTTAAAAATATTGCCTTCCATTCTGTTAGTTGTTTTTCACTTCTTGATGGTATCCTTTGTGGTACAAAAATTTTTCATTTTGATAAAGTCCAATTTATCTACTTTTTCTTTTCTTTTGTTGTTTGTACTTTGGATGTTGCATCTAAGAAACCATTGTCTAACCAAAGTCATGGAGATTTACTCCCATATTTTCTTCTAACAGTTTTATAATATTAGCTTTTACATTTAGGTCTAGGATCCATTTTAAGTTAATTTTTTGTGAATGGTGTGAGGTAGGGGTCCAACTTCATTCCTTTGCATCTGGATTTTCAGTTGTCCCAGTACCATTTGTTGAAAAGAATATTTACCCCTATATAACTGTCTTGGTATCTATTTTAGTCCATTTCATCTGCTATAACAAACTACCATAGACTGGTTGGCTTAAACAACAAACATTTATTTCTCATAGTTCTGGAGCCTGGAAAGTTTAACATCAAGGCACCTGCAGATTTTGTTTCTTGTGAGGTTTCACTTCCTGGTTTATAGACAGCCAACTTCTCCCTGTGTTCTCATGTGGCAGAAGGAGTGAGGGAGCTCTCTGGAGCCTCTTTTATAAGGGCACTAATTCCATTCATGAGGGTTCCACCTTCATGACCTAATCACCTTCCAAAAGCCCCACCTCCAATTACCATCTTATTGGGGATTATGTTTCAGCATATGAATTGGAGGTGGGGCACACATATTCAGTCTACAGCAGTACCCTTGTTGAAAATCAGTTGACCACAAATATAAGGGTTATTTCTGGATTCTCATTTCTGTTCTATCAATCTATATGTCTATTTTTATGCCAGTATCACACTGCATTGATTACTGTAGCTTTGTAGTTTTGGCAATTTGGGGGTTCTCAAATTCCATTTGATAAAATTCTATTTTAACACAAATTTTGGTTATTTTAGAAGTGATTGAAAAATCTAATTTTATATCTGACTGATGATCATTACATGGCTAAAACTTTTAGTGCCTTAATTTTCTGATAGTTAAAAGGTGCTTTAACCTCATACACAGTCTATGAAAGTCAAAGATCCCATTTTATAAGTTTGTCATCTTAATATATTCAGAGTTATTTGAACAAATAGCATCATAATTATTGTTCCAGTTGGTTACAAGAAGATGATTACCAAACCTTGGAGACTTAGAGTCTAAGGAACTGGAGAATGTCATTCTCCCGGTCAATGCTGGGATCTAGAAGGATTTCCAAACTTAGGTAATGTAAAATATTTCCATGGTTTGGTCTACACAGCTATAGATGAGCCTACCAACATATTTTCTAGTGTCTGGCCCATCTAGAGTTCTTGAACCATTCTTTACCACTGACTATATACTGTGAACAGAATTAAGAAAACACGCCCAGCTGGCATGGCTCAGTCATTGAGCATCTACCTATGACCAGGAGATCGTGGTTTGATTCCAGGTCAGTGCACATGCCCAGGTTGCGGGCTCCCCAGTTGGGGGTGGGGGCAGTGGCATGCAGGAGGCAGCTGGTCAATGATTCTTTCTCATTGCTGATGTCTCTACCCGTCTCTCCCTTTCTCTCTGAAATCAATAAAAATATTTTTTAAAAATAAGAAAACAAAAGAGGCAACTCATTGTCGTTAATATGAAGTAAGGCCAAGAAAGCTGGGATATACCTTGCCTCACTTACTTAATTATCTTTTAACATTTTCCAGAATGTTTTCTTTTCTACAGTGGAAATTTAAGCACCGGAAAACCTTCTAGCTCTTTCAGTATTTATTTAGGATAGATTGCCATTTTCTATCTCACAGAATTTGTATTCATTTGTATGAAATGGCCTTCTATCCAACCTATTCCAACAGCCTATTCAAAAGGCTATTCCAACAGCCTATTCTAACAGCCTATTCAACAAAAGCCTTCTTATATACATAGAAGATAGATTTTATTTTTCCATACTAGAGTAAGTTAAGAGTAAAAATCCTCTCTCCTCTGATATATTTGTATTTTTATCCTATTAAAAGTTGTTTAGCTTTCAGCTTGACACTATATATCTATAAATTAATTTGTAGGGTTTTGTTTAAATCTTTAGCATTTTCCACTTCCGTGGATGTTTTAGCTTCTCAAGACCAAGGACAGCCAGCAACTTTGCAAGGAAACTTTTTATTAGCAGGTATTGAATTTTCATCTACATATTCTCTAAGGGTTGTATATCCACACATAATCTGGTGCAACCTCCAAATCAATGAATCTCATTATGCATTTTCTCTGAAACTTCACCTTTTCCATGAACAAAGTTGTGTCCTGAGGATTCTTCCCAAGCCACGAAGGGGCACTGTGCACAAAGTGGTGGGTTCTTTGTCTCAGAGAGAATGAATGGGGAGTCCTATTCCCAGAAAAGAGTGCCAAAAATCCTGATCTCCACCCTCCATGTCTTGCTCCCTTTCTCATTTTCCATCTTTCTCTTCCTCTGCCATTTGGCTGCCTCCTTGTAACATTTAAACCTCTGATTTTTACACCTGAACAATTTTTCTTTGCATACTTGCATTTTCTCTATGGAATTATGAGTTTCCACACATCTATCAATCGCATTTCTTAGTCATCCCCAGAATACCTAGAGTCATTTGATCTGTGTCCCTGGACACTACTATCCATGTTTCCAGGCCCTCTTTGAACCAAAACACAGGCTCTTACAAAATCTACTACTCATGAAAAGGCTGTCTTACACTCAATGTAGGCTCGTATTTCTGTTTTCTTGTTCCACGTAGTAAAGTGTAAAGAAACCTACTCTGACCTACCAGAGCAATATAGACCTCTTCTCTCTCCTACCCATCCTTTTTTTTTTTTAAAAAATATATTTTATTGATTTTTTTTTACAGAGAGGAAGGGAGAGGGATAGAGAGTTAGACACATCGATCAGCTGCCTCCTGCACACCCCCTACTGGGGATGTGCCCACAACCAAGGTACATGCCCTTGACCGGAATCGAACCTGGGACCTTTCAGTCCACAGGCCGACACTCTATCCACTGAGCCAAACCGGATAGGGCCATCCTTTTTTTTTTTTAACTAATTTTTCCTTCTTTGACTAATCATATTTCCTAGTACTGAGTTGCACTTTTTAGGTAATTGTTAGTACTGTGATGCACTACCAACAATTGCTCATTTCTTGCCCTCATCAGATGCATGTACGATAAGGGTCAGTGCTTTCTATGAACTACACCAATGAGACTACTACTAATGAACAGAGACAAGCAGATGGTTTGGTTGTCCTGTCAATATGTCTATTTGTATTGAGCTTTCCACCTAGTTTTTGTCATGTTTCCATATATTAAATACATACACATGGTACTATTTATAAATCCCCAATCCCCAAATCAGTAATGATATAAAGATGAGACTTTATGAAACTGTGTGAGATTAAGAAAAATACCATCTTATACATCTCTAAGTATCTTTACACATGAGTTGCTGCCACAGTTCTGTGTTGAATAGAAGAATTTGGTCGTAAATCAGGTAAGAGAACAACACAGCATTTTTAAAAATCCAAACTATTTTTAATATAATTAAATATTCACAGACTAACTTTTAATATTTACCAATGTGTTTCTCTCTCAAAGTCTACTTAAACAAATAAGGTTTCATGTTCTTTACGGATTTCAGTATATTATTTCTAAATACCGCATCTAAATTCTAATGCAATATTAACCCCACCTGTATTTTTGCATAGTTTGAATACATGAATTATGATTCCATTCAACCTCCTCAACATCACTCAAGCCCTCATAATATCCATTTCTTTATAGAAAATGGAAGTGTTTGCCAATCTGTTAGCCCCTCAGCTTTAAGTGGATTAATGCTGGTGCATTAGAAAATGGCTCCTACATATTACAGCTAATGAGTAATTCCAATATTGGACTTTATAATAAAGCCAAAAAGTCCCTTCAAATTACAGCTTTTACAAAAGCTGAATAGCAGGGTTCTTTTCCAAGCAACTTTACAAATGCTGTGATTTAAAAATTAATTTATTTTTAAATTATCTGTGATTTCTTTAATTCTATTTGTTTCAAGATAGAGAAGGTGAACTATAGAGTAAACACCTACATGTTCTTTTCACAGTCTAAGCCTGGAACTACATGAATTTTCAGTGGCCATTATAAATATATTAAGGGAGCTATCAAAAACATGAACTAAGGATTTCAAACACTTTTCCAGTTTACTCAGACAACTGACCCCATCATAAATATTCTTCACTGGCAAAACTGCATGTGAGAATGAGATGCCACTCACACAAACTGGAATGGCCATAATTCAATAGATAATAACAAACATTGATAAGGATATGAAAACACTGGAACACTCATACATTGCCTGCTGGCAAGAATGTAAAATGATGCAGCCACTTTGGGAAACAACCCGAAAGGTTCTCAAAGAGTTAAACACAGAGTTATCATATGACAATTCCACTCCTAGGTATATATCCAAAAGAAATGAAAACATATGTCCACATAAAAACTTATACATGAAAGTTCATAGCAGCTTAAGTCATAATGGCCAAAAAGGGCAAATACCTCAAGCATCTATCAACTGGTTAATGGATAAAAAAAATTTGGTTCATTCATATAGTGGAATATTATTTGGCAATATAAACAAAGTACAGATACATGCTACAACATGCGAGAACCTAAAAAATCTTATGCTGAGTGAAAAAACAGACATAAAAGAATATATATTAGTCCATTTATATCGAAAATATTCAGAAAAGGCAAGCAGAGACAAAGTCAATTAGTGGTTCCTAGTGAACCGGGGATTGAGAATGGGAATAGGCAATAGCTGTAAATAAGCTTAAGGGACCTTACTGGGCATAGCAACATTCTGAAATTGGATTGTGGTGATGGATATATAACTCAGTAAATTTACTAAAAATAATGTAATTGTCTTTAAAACTGGTGAACTTTATAGTGTGTAAATTATACCTTAACACAGTTGTTTTAAAAAATAGAGGTGGGAGAAATAGCCAGGAAGCAGGTACAGTCAGTCATTCAAGTCAGAGGTGATGGTGGCCTGGATCAGGTAGGAAAGAAATTAGAAAAAGGTGGACTGATTCAAAAGAAGCTGGGAAGACAGAACTATCAGGATTTCTGTTATGCGGTTACTTACTCACTTTAGCATTCTGTGAACTCTTACAGCACCAACGCTCTGTCCCATTCATTTGGACATAATCACACACTGCCTTACATTATCAGTTGATTGTGTTGTGGATACTGTCATTGCTTAGGGCTGGATTGTACATGAGTATACCATAAATACTCATGAACAAATGAATGGTGAGACAATTGGACATAATCAGCCCCATGCTGAATATCATTGATTATTCAGGATTATATTAGCAGTCATCATAATGTTCAGACAATAAAACTAGCAATTACCTTCACAAAGGAGTTGCTAAAGTCATCCACACAATAGTAGAGTAAAAAATCAATTTGTTAGAAAATAACCACCAAAATTGATATAAAAAGGTAACAGAAGACAGGATCAGAAAGTCAGCCAAAAGCAAAACTTGCAATACACACACACACACACACACACACACACACACACACACACACTAAAGACCCGTTGCACAAATATTTGTTCAATAGGCCTTCCTTCCCCTGGCTGCTGCCACCGGTTTTACTCTGGCACCCGGGACCCAGGCCTTCGCTCCGGCCGCAGCAGAGAAGCCAAGTCTCTTCAGTCTTCGCTCTGTGCCTGTGTATGCAAATTATCCCACCATCTTTTTTTGGGGGAAGTTAATTTGCATACTCACTCCTGATTGGCTGGCGGGTGTCACACAGGGGTATGGTCAATTTGCATATTTCTCTTTTATTAATGTGTATATATATATATATATATATATATATATATATTTGGGAGGGGGATAAAAATATAGGAATACTTTGAAGAACATGTTTGTTGGAGTCTGTCCATTTACTAATTCAAGTCTTAAGCCCATGTAGTGCAGTGGACAGAACTGGGTCCAGGATATAGGAGTCTGGACCTTGGTTGAACCACTCATGTGAGTTTGGGCAGTTTCCTTGGAAAAGAAAAGAGAACACTAAACATCTTTCACAAACTCTATGGAAGACGTCAATGAAATTATGTGTAGCTTTTAGGACATGCAATGAATTAAAGTATTACTGTTTTTATTGCAATCGCTTAAAATATTTGTAGTACTCTATTTTACAAATGAATTAAAGCTATATTAAACTCACTTCTTTTTTTAAAATTCTTACCTGAGAATATTATTCTCACTGATATTTTTTTAGAGAGTAAAGGGGAGGAAAGAGGAGGAGAGAAAGAGAAACATTGATATGAGAAAGACACATCAATTGGTTGCCTCCTGCACAGGCCCTGACCAGGTCTGGGGATCAAGCCTGCAACTGAGGTACCTGCCCTTGACCGTGAATCGAACCTGAAACTCTTTGGTCCACAGGCTGACACTCTAACCATTGAGCAAAATTGACCAGGGCTTAAACTCACTTCTTGGAAAAAACTTTGAAGCTCATTTGAAAAGAGTTCTACCTAATAACTAATTTCTGTTCCAAGTCATTGAAGTACAGGGAGCTAAATAGAGATTTTGAGTCAGAGCTGGGTTCTAATTTCAACTCTGCTACTTACAAGTTGGGTGACCTTGGGCAAAATTTAAACTCTCTTATGCCTTGGTTTTTGCACTTGAGGATGATAACCTCTTAAGACTGATGGGAGGGTTAATTAGATCTAATACACATGAAGCACCTTATATACTGCCGGGGACACAGTAGGTCCTTGATGAACAATAGCCACTGTCATTATTATTCATATAAAATCATGATTATTTAAAACATGACTTGCTTACGGTTCTACACAGTTTTTACTAATCACCAGATGTCTCAAAGAACAACACATTTTGTTCTGGAAGGATGGATGAAGTAATCTCAGACATGCAATGAAAAAAAAACCAGTTGAAATGGAGAGAAAATGACCCTATTCTAAACACAGGCCTCCATTTCCCCTAGAGAAGTCTAGTTTCCACAATTTTTAGCAACATGAACTTTTAAAGACATCTTTTTAGAGACTGCATAGAGCATGGGCTTCAGAGTCATCCCACCAAGGGGTGGGGGAGGGGGCCAGTGTATCATTGCCAGGAAGGTAGACTCTTCCTTGTATCTGACACACACACATTTTTAGAAAAGTGATCACTCATTACTTTGCTTCCTAATATTTTACCAATGAACTAATAATGCGCCTTTGTAGAAAAGAACTAGCCGCCGCCAACTGACCCTAAGCAATCACGCAGCCCACATAGCACATACCAAATTCCATCGAGATTTGTTCAAAGTTTATTAAAAAATGGTCTCTTTTGAAATGATTGCCACTTGCCTTGCCTATTACAAATGAATGACCAAATCAAATTAAAATGCATCCCAATATCCTTAGGTAAGGTATCAACTTTGATCAAGAAATAAAAACCACTTTTAAGTTATCATGGAAAATTCCCTTTTTACAGCCTAATATATTTTGGTCTATGGAATACTTAGTTTTTCTAGAAAAATAAAAAGTACATAGAAAATCCTCTGGTGTGTTCATTTATGAAATACAGAAAGAATAGGAACATTCTAAATACTTCATATGTGAGCCTAAAGATAACAAGGAAGATATTTCATGAGGATCCTATTTTAGTTTGAATCTTTCTAGGAGCTGAACCTGAAACAGGGCTTGGTTGCAAGTGGTTCATTTGGAAGTTGATCCCAGTAAATATGGGTAGGAGAATGGGAAGTTAGAAAAGGGAAGAGAAGGTAGCCAATAAAGATAGAGTAACAAGCAAGTTATTGCTATGGGTGACTGAGTCTTAGTCCCACTGGAGAATTCTAAGAGACTGCATAGAGCATGGGCTGCAGAGTCATCCCACCAAGGGGTGGGGGAGGGGGCAGGGATATTTATACACCAATTTCCATCAGCCATTGGTTGAGGGCTTCTCCTGGAGGGTGTTAATTCTCTGGAACTTCTGACCCGCCAACAGATGAGCAGGCCAGAAGCCCTCAGGTGATGAAATGCAAGTGCTGGCACTTGGAATTCCAACCAGGGTTCACTGAAGTGGTAAGGGGAGGTGCTGTGGGCATGGCCCCTCAGCATCTGCTACAGTTATATTTCTTAGACTATTAAAAGGAAGCCCCACAAAAACATACATCAAGATGAGGACTAGAACCATCAAAATTGCTAATTCTTGCTCAGGAGTAAGCCATACTACTGGAAAATGAATCTGATATGAATCCACAGAGTAGTGAAGAGATTTTTTTTAATCTTGTCATCATAGGCTTTTCATATAAATTCAGTATTTACTTGATAAAAAGCAAGTAAGTTTAAAAAATCAAATAAGTTAATTATGATATAAGCTATAACTAATCAATACAAGTTATGGTTTATATCATAATTAACATATTTGGGTACAGGGTTGTCGAACTTTTTCTGTAAAGGACCAGATAGTAAATATTTTAGGCTTTGTCCATCATATGGTCCCTGTCCCACCTACTCAACCCTGCAGTTGTAGCAGCCATAGAAAATACATAGGAGAATTGGTTTGGCTATGTTCTAAAATTTTTATTTCCAAAATCAAGTGGCTCATAATTGATATAGGCAAAGAGAAAAGTAAGTTCAAAGAATGTAAAATTTTTCTTACTTTCACTTATAATAGCATGATTTCAATACATCTCATCTATACTGGCTCCCCACAGCCCCTTTATTTTTTATTTTAAAATATTTAATATGTAGTAGAGTGACATGATAAAAAAAAAAGCAAAACATATAAGAAACTATACAATGAGAATTTTCACTTCTCTGGCCTCTAGTCACTGTCTTACCTCCCCCTCACAAAACACCACTTTTAGTAGTTAAAGTATAAACACACACTTTCCACCCTTCCTAAATAAAAATAGCATAGTATATCTATCATTCTGCAGCTTGTTTTTTATATAATGCACACAAAAAATCCTTCTATAGATCAATGTATACCTTCCTCATCCTTTATTCCAGCTGCATGGTATGACTGTACCCTGGGAGATACAGCTGGCTCCCTACAGGCAAACACTGGTTTCTGGTATCTTGCTATTATAAGTAAATGCAGAGGGTAGAGTACAATGAACAACTTTCACGTGCATCATTTTGTATAGGAATAGTACAGCTATAGGATACATTCCCAGAAGCGGTATTCCTGGATCAAAGGACTGATGAATTTAGGATTTTGATAGAGACTGACAACATGTCCTCAACAAGTTTCGCTCCACGTTTGCACTCCCTCCAGCAGCACATGGGAGTGTCTTCTAGACCCATTTTCATTGGGAATAAAGTAGAAAAATTACTTTAAATATTCACTTAGGTATCTGTGTCTCCAAGACCATCCTTGTGTTCAGAGATTCACTAGAAAGACTCATGGGACTCAGCATATAATTGTACTGACGGCTAAGATTTACTAGAGCAACACAGAATCTAAGGGGAAATAACACACATGGAGTCTGCAGAAATCCACACACAGGCTTTCTTTGCTCGCTCCTTCCCATTAAGAATCACGCGGGGCACACTCAGTCCTCTGCAATGAAAGCACAACAACACATTTGAGATGTTTCTGTCCAGGGAAGCAATTAGAAAGACTCATGCTGGTCATGTAGGCACCCTCTGCCCAGACATATCAAAATTCCAGACTTCAGGAAGGAAAGCAGGTTTTCAGCATAAAGCATATTGTTTGTACAGCTTAGGCATCCTGAACCAGCCTTATTGGTTAGGGAAAGTTTCATATCCGAGAAGGTACCTGTTTACCAGTCAATTTCCCAGCGGCCAGCCAAGGGCCAATCTTGCAAGCAGGCCTTATTAAGGAGAGCAGCCTCAGGCCTGCTGTGTCAACTCTTTTCTGCACAATCTCATATGATAAAATTATTTCAAGTTTGAAACTCGATGGCCAGTGGCAGGAAGTGGATGTCACTTTTGGTGAACTCTGGCTCAGAGGGATGAGCTCTGGTTGGTCGGCTACTTCACTTCACACCATTTGAATCCAACTGTAGCATCCAGGCGCTGCCGCAGGAAAGTGTGCTTGGCATAACAAAATTGTCTCCTAACAAAATTACTATTTATTTCAAGCTGCTTCTTTTAAAAACTGACCCCATTTTTCATTCTACAGAACTACCAAGAGCCAAAAAGGAACTGAGGGCTGGTGCTGCCTTCATAGATTTTCATGAAAGAGAGACTGTACTAGCTCAGTGAGAAAGCAGACTATAGAATAAGTATCTTTTGGTTTACAACTGAGATTTAAATATAGACATTTCCTTAAGAGGAGATTTTTCTCTGTAGCATGCATTTTCTAATGATTCTACGAAAGCACACATATTTTCTAATGTAATCAAACTGAACACCTTTTTAAAAAACTAAATTCTTCAGAGCTGAATAGTAGAAAGGCTTATGGGAGGTTCTTCTCTAAATCTTCTAATAGCGCCATTTTAATTTTAATTGAAATATCTATAATAATAAAAGTATAATATGCTAATTAGACCAGACAGCTGATTGACCTTCTGGGCGTCATTCTGGACATCCTTCTGAATAAAGCTGCGGTGGCGGGGGCCGAGGCAGAGGCAGTTAGGGGCAATCAGGCTGGCATGCAGAGTGGTTAGGGGCAAACAGGCAGATAGGCAGGCCAGTGGTTAGGAGCCAGCAGTCTCGGATTGTGAGAGGGATATTCAACTGCCGGTTTAAGCCTGATCCCGCAGGGATCCCTGTGGGATTGGGCCTAAACCAGCAATCGGACATCCCCTGAGGGGTCCCGTATTGCAAGAGGGTGCAGGCTGGGCTGAGCCCACCCCCGCCCCCCGTGCAAGGATTTCGTGCACTGGGCCTCTAGTATATACATAAAATGCACAAACAAGAAATGTATACCTCACTTCATTTTCAAAAAATGAATATACTCATGTAGGCAGATCTCAGATTTTAGAAAAGATCACTAGCACCCAAGAACCCCCTCCCCCCCTCTTGTGCCCCTACCACCTCCTCAAAGTTAGCCACTAGCCTGACTTTTAACACCACTGATATGTTTACTCAGTTTTGACTTTTATATAAATGGAATCATATGGAATATTCTCTTTCGTGTCTGGTTTCTTTCGTTCAACAACTTGCTGGTAAGATTCAGCTACATTGCTGTATGTTACAGTGGTTTATTTAGTCTTGCTGCTGTAGAGAAAGCCACTGTATGAACATGCCACAGTTTATTTGTCCAGTCTACTTGAAGGACATTTGGATTGTTTCCAGTGTGGGCTATTATGAAGAGCTCAGCATGTTCATTTTCAAAATGCTAGCAAATTTTTTAAATTGATGAATAGGCATATAGTCATGTACACAAACCCTAAGTATACAACTTGATGAATTACACACACACACACACACACACACACACACACACACACACAGACACACACACACACACACACACACACACAATGTCACCAAACCCAAGAACAAGATACAGAATACTTCTATTACCCCAGAAGACTCCCTGAAACTCCATATTCAATCACTTCAAAAAGATGAGCAACTGGCAATCTTTAAACCCGCTGTGCATTCTCCACTGAGGTCATCAAGTGAACATGGTCAAGCCACATGCTCTGTCATTTGCTTGTGACCTTACAAAGGTCACTCAGCATTTGTATCATCATCTGTAAATAAAGGGGTGGAGCTATATGGGTCCCAGGGGCCCCTCACAGCAGCACCACATGGTCAACTACCTATGCCAGTCACTCATGCCTAAACCCAAATTCTTTTTGCTGCTATTTTATCCTCAAGTCAGCTCAGTAAAGAGGAGGAGCAGTTAATCACCATTTCCCACTTATTAACTTTCCTGTTTCTTACATATCATTATTAAGTCAGCCCTTAGCCTTCTCTTCCTCAGGCTGAATAATTGCAGCTCTTCTTCCCAGGTTGGCTCTACTCCAAGTCTTTGTGGCTCACCTCGAAACATTTTCTAATTCTCTACATGCCTCTAGAAACTAAGGAGCCCCAACGGGATATAATATTTTAGTAATGTTGACCAAAGGAGATTAAGGAGAGAGAAGACCAGTCAACGAATACCGCCCTCCAGAGCCTTCCTATTCTGAGTGTGGGCGGAAATCAGCCCACAGCATCACCAGGGATCTCAGTACAAAGACAAATGTTCCCACTCCGCCCCAGGCTCCCTGAACCAGAATCTGCATTTTCACAAGGTACCCAGTGATCCAATGTTCATTGAAGTTTGGTAGGCAAAGGATGCTATATTCAAAGTAAATCTTGAGAAGGAAGGACTTACTAGTTTCTATTTCTGCTATAACCAGTGGCCACAGATTTAATGGCTTAAAACAGCAATTTTAAAACCCTTTTCATTGCATGGCACACATAAACTAATTATTAAAATTCTGCAGCACACTAAAAAATATATTTTTTGCTGATCTGACAAAAATAGGTATAATTTTGATTGAATTACAAAAAATTAGTAATTACCTACCCTTTTTGCTCCAAAGTGACTTTTTAAAAAAATCAGGTGCCTATACTTGTATATAGGATTTCTAGTACCAAGACTGAACCAATCAGACACAACCGTATTATGTGACGTGACCAGTAAGATACAACTTTATTAAATGACCTATATATTTAGGGCTCAAGACAGGGCATTCACACAGGATGACTATTGTTATGTTGGCGGTTCTCATTTTTTAAATTTGACAATCTAAGGGAAAAGAGGTCAGTGCCCCTGACTAAACAGTCAGGTATTGCATGTTTTAAAAATTCTTGTGGAAAAAAAAAATTCTTGCGGCACATCAGTTGAAAAATCACTGGTTTAAAACAATACAAAATTATTCTCCTACAGTTCTGGAGGCCCGAAGTCCAGAATCAGTTTTACTGGGCTGAAATCAAGGTGTAGGAAGAGCTGCTTCCTTCTGGAGGCTCTAGCAGAGAATTTCTTGGCCTTTCCAGTTTCTAGTGGCCACCTGCATTATGTGGGTTGTGGCCCCTTCTTTCATCTTTAAGGCCAATAACATAATATCTTCAAATCTCTGTTCCTCTCATCTCGGCTTCCATCCTCACACCTTATGACTCACCTGCCTTTTTCTTATAAGGACCATTGTGATTAAATTGGGCCCATCTGGATAATCTTCTCATCTCAAGATACTTATATCTAAGAAAATCTCTTTTGCCATATAAGGTAACTTATTCACAGGTTCCTGAGATTATGACTTGGACAGGGTGGTGAAGATGAACATTTTTCATCCTACCACAGGTGAGGAAGAAAAATAGGATAGAATGGGGCAATAATTATTAGCCAACATCACTTATCAATTAACACTTATATAGGTAGTAGAATCAAAGAAGTCAAACAAAACTATAGAAAATTTCTATGAGCCTTAACATGCAGCAATAGTTAAAGGATCCATGGCTTTAAGTTCACAAAGTCTGAGCTTTGCTCCCTCTTAGAATCATACCATCTTAGACTTGGAAGAAACCTTAATAGTACATTGCTTCAATTTCCATATTGTACAAAGACACTAACATGTTGACAAACTAGTTCCCCCTGATAATACAGACCAGGATTTGAGCCCATGTTTTACCCAACTCAATGCTACTTCTTTTTAATCTTTTAATAAAGGCTTGGGTTTGTTTTATTGGACAGAATGCTAATAGATCTTTTGATAACTACGTGTTATCTAAAATGGAAATTGCCTAAATTCATTCATTATTTCAATAAGCATTACTTGAGCACCTACTGTGTGATGGTAGGTGCTAGGATACACAGAGATACAAAATTACTGGTGGACACACAAGCAAACAAGATTTTGTGCTGTAAGCATACAATATAAGCAATAATGCTATAAGGATAAGTTCATGATTTCATTCATTCCACTGCTATGACTGCCTTCCATGTGACAGAAACCTAAAGAATGCCAGGAAGCACAGTGAAGAGAAGACCTGATTTGGCACTGCATGAAAATCCAAGTGCTGCATATATCTCAAAAAAGTTGAGGCAAGAGGGAGAGCCATTTATTAATGCCCTGAAAATACCCCGTTTTGCATAAGAGGTGCTAATTATATCTGTGCTTGAGATAAGGCATGCTACTGTATCAGTTATCTCAGAAACCACACAAAAAAGCATTCTATTTGTCTTTCAGCATTAAATATTTGCGCTTTTTTGTTACCCTTAAGAGTAGTATTCTTTCTCTCTCAACATCTCCTTAGCCATTTCTAGATCATCTGTTTGCTACCATCTCTCAAGTTCATAATTATTTAGGATTACAATCAATGGTATGCCGGTAAATGGTTAACAACTGGCTCTCTGATGGGGTGGGAATGGGGATGGGGGCATCCAGATCTGTAATGTTTGTCCTTTTCCATGGTGTAAACACTACCATCATGGCCAATCTTAAGTGGCCAATTTTATGTCACTGAACCTGGAGTTGGGAGGAAGCACTCATAATCAGGGCAAGAACCAGTATGTACCAGCTGCAGCACAGCACTATACAATCTGGAACCCTCTGCAGCTGTATCTGTGAAGTTGACAAACCTCATAGTACTACACAATCTCAGTCTTCCCAACATGCTCTGACCAGTTTCAAGTATAAATTGTGACCTCCACATGACTGCTCAAATTATTTCCAGGACAGCCTTTCCCATCCTTTCAAGTCTTATCTTTGCCAAGGGCCTTCCCTAGCTACACCTGCCCCCACTAAATTATCTCTCTTGCTGATCTATCCTAATACTTATCTGCACCACACACCTTGAATTCTATTTGCTCATGGGATTTCTTGGTGGTTTAGTGTACATGACCTGTTAGTAACCTCCCTACAATTTCTGTAAAAATAAAGACTAGCATAGATCTCCTTGGCATCATTCTTTGTATCTATCGCCACAGACAGTATGGCAAGAGCTCAGTAGCCCCTGCATTAATTCTCCTTTGAAATAATTTAAATAGTTCCAACAATAGGATCTGTGTAAAACCATTCACCCCTGTTCTAAAATACAAGAAAATCTAACATCATACAGCCTTAAAATTTGCAGCAAGTGTATTTTCTTTAGTTTTGAGGTAAAATTTACAGGCATTAAACTTCATCCATTTTTAAGCATACAGTCTTATGAAATTTAGTAATTATACACAGTTGTGCAATCACCATAATCAAGACAGAATAGTTCCCTCACTTTCTGTAGCTGATCTCCTTCTTTGATCCCTGGCAACCATTGATTTACTTTTTGTTGATATAGTTTGTTTTTTTGAGAATGTCATATAAATGAAATCATACAGTATGTTTGTATTTGTCTTTTTACACTTAGCATAATATTTGAAAGTCTTCCATATTGTTGTGGATGCATATATCTTTACTTTTAATTGTTGAGTAGTGTTTCATAGTATGAATATATCACAGGGTGTGTTTTTTTAAATCCATTTACCAGTTTAAGGATATTTGAGTTGTTTCTAGTTTGGGGTTATTCTGAATAATGCTACTGTGATTACTCACTTTAAGTCTTTGTGTAAACAGATTTTCTTTTTATTGCTAATTTTTATACCTCTTTGTTTTTTTAATATATCAGGCACAATTATAAATATATTATACTTATTATCTCATTTAATGCCAACTTCAACTCCAAGGGATGGGTACTTTTAGTTCATCTGGAAAAATGAAGTTGCACATATTTTCACAGCTAGGAACTTGAGAAGTCAGAATTTGAACCCTGCTATCCCATATGATTATCATAGGGATTAAATCAGCTAATAGTTATAAAGTGCTTAAAATAATAAGCGTTCAATACATGTTAGATATTATAACTTATGCTCTCTCTCCCACACACAATCTTACCACCCACAGAGTATTCAGTAATGTTTGAAAGTGAGGCTGTACAGGCACTGAAATAAAATAAATGAACAATGTGCCTCACCAATGTATGACTGTTCCTTTTTTCTTGGCTCACTTCTCTTTTCTTCCCCATCCTCAATTCCCATCCCAGATCAAAAAAGAAATCCATGTTTTATCACCTCAGCAACTGATACCACATCATAGCAACAAATGAAATACCACTCAGTGCTAACACATGCCCTAGGACAAATACTTCTCAGTGCATTGAAAGAAAAACTTCATTAGTTGGCCAGATGGTTTTTATACAGGAAGGAATTTTAGAAGACAAGAGAATCCTCACTAGAGATTTTTTCATTATCCACTTCTTTTTCCTCCCTTCAGTTATTTCATTTTTATGGATTTTAAGAAGAGAGCACAAAAATGTCACATGAACCTTGTTGAAAAGTAAAATATGACTCATTTAAAATATACAGGAATAAAAAATAAAATAAAATCAACACTCTGGTACAGTGAAATATTTAGTATAAAATATGGGTCCTTTGTGGAGCTCAACCAAGGCAAAGCACTCACTACAATTCCAAAAAATTATTTTTAAATATAAAAAACACTCACTTAAATCAACACTGGTGAGAACAATGTAGGGAGAGGTGTCCCAGTATCTCTGTTCCTGATATACTTGTTATCCATTCTTACCTTTGTGATGCTATTGGGTAGCCATTTTGTTAACTGTAAGATTTTCCCCATACGAATGAGATCATTAGCATACTTAAACCCTGAACATGTTTATATCTGCTTTTTTCACCCTAGCTGGGTTAGCTAAGTGGATAGAGCGTCGGCCTGCTGACCAAAGGGTCCCAGGTTCAATTCCAGTCAAGGGCATGTACCTCAGTTGCAGGCTTGATTCCTGGCCCTGGTCTGGGAGCGTACAGGAGGCAACCAATCGATATGTTTCTCTCTGTCTGTCCCTCTCTCTTCCATTCTCTCTAAAAACCAATGAAAAAATATCCTTGGGTGAGGAATTATATATATATGCTTTTTTCATATTCTTTGTTAAAAATAATTTAGTAGACTAGGCAAAAATGCCACAATGTTAAAAACACAAAGTCTACCAAGTAGATCCTGGACCTTGGAAGCTCAAAAGCCAACGAAGAAACTTTTGTTTGCTCTTAGCTGTGGCCTCACCTTCCTGGGGACAGAGTAATCAGGATCCAGGTGGAAAAGGGGTAAAGACAATGGGGAAAACACTGGTGGGTCTCTCTTTTGCTGAGACCACATGCCTGAGCTTGTGACTGGAGTTAGTGTTTCTTCTGAAGACAGAGACCTCAGCGGTCTTGGCTACGATGACTTTTTAAAAAATATGTTTTTATTTATTTTAGAGAGGAAGGGAAAGGTAGAGTTAGAAAAATCAATGAGAGAGAATCATTGATTGGCTGCCTCCTGCACGCCCCACCCTGGGGATCGAATCTGCAGCCCAGGCATGTGCCCTGACCAGGAATAGAACTGTGACTTCCTGGTTCATGGGTCGATGCTCAATCACTGACCCACACCAGCCAGGTGACTTCTGAGACTTCTTAGAAAGAATCCCATGGTTTCCGTTTTGAATCCCAAATACCAGTTTTATAACATAAATAAGTGTAACATGGCAGGTAGGTACAATATAAATAATATGAAGCAGCAGTAATAAATAAAAGTACATTTTAGAGCTTTTAGAAAATACCCAATAAGAAAAGTATGTGACTTCCCCACCCTCAAAGAACTGTCTCTTTCACTTCTGACTTTGTCTGTGGAAATATAGTTTAAAATTTGGTATAATATAACCACAGAAAGCCATAGAGCCTGAAAGTAATCTCTCCTCTTCCCCACCCTCAACTCCACCAATGGTTTGCATCTTGGATAGGCAGCAAGCAGAATCTTCAGGAACAATATCTTTCTCAGTTCTGCTCGGATGATAGGGGTCTTTTGCATTTTTATATATTATATAATTTCACCAAACCATCCTTTGGGAAATCTTTGAAAAATGAACAGCAAAAGATATAATTTCACACATCTTAGTACATCTCATTTCTGGATGAGAACAAATGTCATATGCACATGCAACATCCATTTGAAATAAAAATCTACCCCATTTTGTTCACTCATGCCATGGTAACTGTTTCCATCTCCCATGAAAATGGTAAATTATAATGCAACAATGCAGAGTGGTTTAAAAGAAGACTGTCAGACTCAGTGGAAACTTTGTTTGAAGACACCAGGGATTCTGCCCCAGAAAAAAACCACAAAAGCTATAACACTGCAAGCAAAAATAAGCTAGTAGTAGTTATTCAGACGCCAAACTGTCAATTGTGTGACCTTTCCACGCTGGCCGCTTCCCAGGGCTCATTATGAGAAAGGTTGTTCTTTCTCCCGAATGAATGCAGCTTTTGAACACACTTTTCTAGTTACATTTGGTCCCAGCGCCGATGGATTATTTTAACCATGATCTCCTAATGGGAAACTCACTCACTTTCTTTCTAGAGAAAGAGCTGCCTTGTGATAATTATAGTGGTTTTTAAACTCCAGGATGTGTGGTGTTTTGAAAGGAAAGAAATGAAGTCTTTGGCATAACAACAGAGAAATAATTTCCCTTTGGTCGGTCCATCCTGGTCCCTTTTCTTAAGTTTTCAGTGAAATGGTGAAAGAAACCAGAAAGAAATACTAATGTTGCAGTTTCATATTTGGTATCATATGTGATAACAAAATCAGTATTTTTCCTAAAGCAATTCTTTACAGTATCTTGTTTTATTGTATCCAAAATTGATAAGCAATGACTGTAGGATGTGGCCCATTTATTTCTGGAAAGCAGTGAAAGGTTAATGAAGGCCAGAAAAAATGTTGCCATAAATTGTATCAATAACAGTTATATTAAAAGGTCATCTGTTTGATTCCCCCCTTCCCCCGTGTAGTACAAAGAAACATGGAAAACCAGAAAGACACTTGACAAATCTGAAAGTAATTGATGCTAACCCTCAACCTTCTTCCCATCTCTCCAAGGACATGCATGGTAATGTAGCCAAATCACTGAAGCAGATCCATGGAGCATCTTATTCAGCAAAAAAGCAGAGCCCCTGATAAATTCTGGATAGCCTTGCCTGGTAGTGCTGCCAATCCCCTCCTATGGAAAGCAGACAGGGGGCTGCTATACTAGACCAAATGCCGACATCTCCCTTGGGGAAGAACTTGGTGATGTGAAGGGAATCTTGGGAGGAAGTGGCTATGTCTTCTCACATTGGGTGGTGGTGCAAGGTTCTTACACCAGGGCACAAGGCACATGAAGGGAGTAGTTCGGTTTTCAGGGCTTTTCAAAGGTTCACAGAATGGCAATTTTGAGTTCAGGGTCAACTTAAAGGAAGACAGCTTTAGAGGACTGGGATGATCTCAGAAATGATATTCTAGTGATATACTCTTTAACTAGCCCTTAAAAGAAGTGGAAAAACACACAACAGAGTGAGGTTGAATGGTTAATGGGAATTGCCCTTCCCATGCAGTGTAAATGAAAGAGAGACAAAGGGGATACATTAAAGGACAAACAAGAATTTCAGAGGGTAAAGTTAGAAAGGTGCTCTTCCAGAGTATTCAAGTGTGTGTGGTAAATGCAGCAAAAGGTTAAGGAGTTGCCCAGCTCTTCTAGAACCAGGCTTCGTGAAGACTTGGAAAAGTCACTCCACTCTGTATCACAAAATGTAAGTTCCATTCTGTTTCCTCATTTTTAAATGTAGGTGGTAAAGTCACTGACTTACAGGGCAGTTGCAAAGATCAAATGCACACGAGAGCACTTTGTAAACTGTAAGGCAGTTCATGACATCACGATCAAAAAGAGCATAGAGGTCATGGGCTCAGTCGTGTTTCGATTCCAACAGATAAAAGAAAACTCAATTATCTCCTCAACTTTGGTTTGTTTTTGACTTCTTGGATAAGAACTATGACCTTCAGCCAGGAAAGAGTAAAAGAAAATACTAGGAAGAGAGAACTGAGGCCCCGAATTGATAATATCTTCTGATATTTTAAAGAAATTTAAGCATTACAGTGATGACAAATTACACCCTAGGTACTTGCAGAATTGGAAGATAAAACAGCCAAATCTTCCCCTGAAATACAAAATGAGTAGGATAAATGCATTTGTAATTTTCAAAAAACAAAAAAGGAAGATATATGCCTCAAAAACTATGGATTGCTGAATTTGATAGACATCCTTTGTCAAGAGTCTAGAATAGATTATTAAAGAATGTTTTGTAAGTGTTTTAGAAGAGGATGCAGTGGTTATTAGATGTGAGAAGATTAGCCTCTCGTGTTTTTTGTTTTTTTGTTTTCTGAGAAGGTAATTAGATTGTTAGGCTGAGGGAATTTACTAGACATGAACTATCTGGATATGGCAAAGTACTTGTAAAGGCCTTTAAAACTGCTGTGTTCACAAGGGAATGTGGAAGAGATGACCTTTAGCGATGTGAGGCCCAACAGTGGTGAGAAGCTGCTGGGCAGTCTTCAGTCATTAGAGTGGTCTGGACTGACCCGTTCCCTTTCATGCTTATCAATGGCTCAGATCGAGAGTTACTGATACCTTCTTGATTAAATCTGTAGGTGATATCAAACCAGGAAGTGAGGCCAACCCACTTGATGTCCAAATAATCAGATTCCAAAAGGAACTTGACAAAATGAGGAGAATCTGAAAAGAATAAATGCAATGGGGACAAATGTCATATCCTAAATTTAGGTCTTAGGAACCAAATGCATGATTTTAAGATGGGGGCAACATATAGAAAAGGACTAGAGGGATTAGTTGATGCAAACATCAATGTGAGCCCAATGATATGTTCAGCCAAAAAGGCCAATTAGAGCTTACACTGAGTGACCAAAAACGTGAAACCAAGATGATCTCTGTTGTTTGGTGTTCAGTTCTGGATGACACACTTCTCAAATAATCATAGGAGTCAAGGGACGGAGTGGAAGGATTAAAACTTATACATGCAAGTACCTAGCATAGGGCCCCATTCTGAACTTAGATTCTGGGAAGTGTCTCCATTTTGCATTCAGGTACAGCATCAGAATACTGAGGAAGATTGGAGTTGGGTAAAGAATTTTCTAGAAAGTGAAAGGTTCTTCATAGACATTAAAATTGTGTGTGTGTGTGTGTGTGTGTGTGTAAGTGTATGTGAAGGTACTTCTAGAAAACTTATTTAAATGATGGGAGGAAATACTTTGTATTAAAAAAACTTTAGAGGGCAGTAACTGACAACTGATAGATTTCAAAAATAAAATGTCAATACTTCAGCAAAGAGTAGGTTGACAGTTTACTTAGTTTCTGAATTTTGAATATAACTACAGGATTTTAAAATCAGATCTAAACACAGCCTTGGGTTTTTCCTGCATTTCCTATTTCCCACAACTTTTGCTAATAGAACATGAATTAGATATGTAAATCATCTCTCACTAAAAGTGAAATACAGGATCTGAGTCATCTTTTCTGAGATAAAATTGTTGGTTATTAACCAGCCTACATATAAAAGAATAACTTTTAAACTGTGATGGTTGCATAAGAGTTTTCCTTTACCCCTTGGGTCAAATGAGGGGAAATTCCATGGCACAGAATAAAATGTCCGCTGTTTCCACAGAAAAGATTGTTTCCACAAAGTTTGGCAATAGCATTCTTGGACAACTAATATCTTTTCTTTCTCACACTTATTCAATAAAGTGATTCATTGCACAGCTCCCTGAAGTGGTGGTTATTGATTTGGACATAATATAACCCACATTTTTCCCCTTTCTGGGACCCTAGGATCATTTCTTGCCTTAATTCTAATGACATTCCAAAGTGGTTACTCGTGTACATAAGTAAACAATACTGCATGGGATGCTTGGAAGTAGCGTAGACACTTTATCTCAAGAGTTTATCTTCTAGGGCAACAGATGCATAGAACATGGGAGGTTGAGGGAGTATTCTATCCTAGAATTTAACCAAAAGCCATTAGAGTAACGCCCAAAGGTATTAGGTGCCCATCAACTGAAGAATGGATAAACTAAATGTGGTATATATCTATACAATGCAATATTATTGGGCCATGAAAAGGAATGGAGTATTGATACATGATGGCTGAATCTCAAAAACATTATGCTAAGCAAAAGAAGCCAGACCTAAAAGCTCACATATGATTCCATTAAAAATAAGATACCATAATAGGACTTGAAAAGAAAATAACCTATAGAGACTGAAAGTAGATTAGCAGTTGCTTAGAGCTGGGGCAACGAGTTAGGGGGAAATGTCAGTGATAGCTAATGAGTATAAATGGGTTTTTTTTTAAAGTGGGACAAAATGTTTTAAAATTAGATTGTGGTGATAGCTGCACAACCCTGTGAATGTTCTAAAACAGTGAATTGTATACTTTAAGTGGGTGAACTGTGTGTTATGTGATTTATCAATAAAGCTGTTTAAAAACATTAGGGAATCATGATGAAAACGTAGGCCATCAATTTGTAATCTGTGCTTATCCTCCTTAGAGTTTCATGTTGAAATTGTCTCCTCTTGGACTTCTTTTTTAAAAAAAAATATTTTTATTAACTTCAGAGAGGAAGGGAGAGGGAGAGAGAGATAGAAACATCAGTGACGAGAGAGAATCATTGATCGGCTGCCTCCTGCACACACCCCATGGGGATTGAGCCCACTACCCAGGCATGTGCCCTTGGCCAGAATCAAACTCGGGACCCTTCAGTCCACAGGCCTATGTGCTCTATCCACTGAGCCAAACTGGCTAGGGACCCTTGGACTTCTTTACTTTCCTGCAAGAATACACTATTCAGTCACATTTAAATTATTCTCCATTCCTTTATTTATAAGTTAGTAGTGGCCCGGTGCACAGATTTGTGCATATTGAATGGAAATTAATTAGAAGAAATATTTTAATATCACTATTCCCCCTTTCTATATAATAGAAGTATCAGAGATGAAAGAAAATTAGTAAAATGTATATGAAAATAATATATAAATTGATTAATAAACAATAACAACATGATATAACAAACTCAAAGACATGATATAAAAACAACATTGATAAAAACAATGACTGATAAATTGACTAAATTTATTCTAACACAGGCCAGTGTCAGACAGGGACAAATCAATTCTTGGAATCAGAACAACCTCTCCTCCGCAGATCCTGTTAATACTTGAGCTTTGATTATGTTAGGTCACAATCTTTTGATAATAAATCTAGCACCATTACAAAGACCCCATTTACTATTAAGATTTCTCAGTAGCATGATGATTGCACCTACTTTCAATCCTAATTTATGACACGGCATTCCTGAAGGAGTAATACTTTAAGAAATTCGATGGGAAAATTTTCCTTTTCAGCATCATCCGTTGAATCTAGTATTATTGTTGATTATACTGTCGTCTCTGAGTCTTAATGCAACATCCGTTCCCCAGTCTTTTTCCGCATGTGGGAAAGGAATAGGATACGTCAGTGCATGTAATGTAGGAAACAGGATACTGATTTCATTTTAGTGGCATTCAGATTATTGGGATCTGGTTTACAATGAATGAGCAAGTCCCTTTCAAAAGGAGGTCCTCCATCTTTGTTTCTGAATATGATGGCAACCTTGGTTACACGGGGATAATTATATCTACCCGGATCACTATTACGGTCATATTTAATCGCCATTGTTACTTCCGTGCGAGGCCATCACTTTCTTTCAGCTTCAGAATGTCAACAAAAACAACCCAAATTCACAATCCACAATGACAGATGGAAACACACACGTGCTATTGGCGCCAGCGAGAGCTTTATATGTATCGTGCATTCACAAGTCAACTTGGCCTTGTATAGATATAGAACAAACCTGCTTAATTAGACCTGCTTTCTGATTTAGCTAAACTTTTTCCAGCCCAGTGAAGCAACCCAACTTCTCTTTCAGGTAATTGTCAGCAACACAGCAGTAAATATCAACATGAAGCACATTATTATTATAGATCACGCAGGGAGAACAAAGGGTAAAATATTTAACTGCAGCAGTGCTTGACTATATTCTGCGCAGTGAGAAAACCTGAAGTAATTTTCAAGGTACACCATTTCTTACTTCTTTTCAGTTGGGTCAACTTTCTAAACTTTCTAAATCTCCGTTTTCCAGCTAATGAAAAGACAATAGGATTCCACCGAAAATTAATTAGAAGAAATATTTTAATATCACTATTCCTATCTACCTACTCTAGGACTTCTGTGAGGATTAAATGAGATGAGGCATGGGAAACGCTTCATAGACATTTGGTTACAGTGTAGTGTTTCCACCTGAGACTAGTCCTTGCTAGGGAGAGGAAGCCAGGTGTTGCTATTTGATGTCATTACCTGGACCGACTGTCAACACTTAGCATATTAGCCTTTTATATAGATAGATTTTTAAATACTTGAGATAATTTTAGACTTTCAGAAGTGTCACAAAAATATTGCAGGGTTTCCTATATACTTTACCAGCTTCTCCTTATGTTAACACCTTACATGACTACAGAAAATTTATCAAAACTAAAAAACTCATCTTGATATAATATTATTAACTAAAATACAAAACTTATTTTGGATTTTTTTTTTTATTTTGGATTTTTCGTTTTCCTACTAATGTTCTTTTTCTGGTCCCGGATCAAATTCAGGATCTCACAGTGAATTTAGTTGTCACATCTCCTTAGTCTCTTTCAATCTGTGACAATTCCCCAGTCACTGTTTTTCATGACCTTGACTCTTTTGAAAAGTCCTAGTCATGTGTTTTGTAGACTATCCCTAATTTTGAATTTATCTGATGTTTCCTCATGATTTGGTTGAGATTATGCATTACTGGGAAGGAAACCAGAGAAATGATGCTGTGTCCTTTGCAATGCATCATATCAGGGAGGGAACAGTGTTAATATATATTACTTGTGATATATATGTTAACCTTGATCCCTTGGCTAGGGCGGGGTCTTCCAAGATTCTCCACTGACATTTAACATTTATTTCCACACAGTCAAAATATTTATTCAATGTTTGTCATCTGTCAGAGAATACAGTAAGCTCTAGGGCTGTGGTGCTCATTGCTGTCTGCAAATCAAGATGGTCTGTGGAGACTTTTAAACACACATTCCTGGGGTCAGCCTCTCAGGATTCAGAATGAGTAGGTCTGAGAAAGGTTTCCCAGGAGATCTGGACAATGGCCTGGGTGGAGAGGCAGAGAGAAATAGGACAGTTGCCCTACTTTGGAGGAGCTCTCAGTCTAGAAGAAAGAACACAGAGACAGATAAATCAAAAGCGATGATAGCCATTCCAATGAGTTAAGAACTGAGGGCTGTGTGAGCACAGAAATAGAGCCCCTAACACTACTTCAAAGGGGAGTCTGACTCCCTGGACCCCAAGTCTTTGGAGGTACTTGGCTGTTAAACAGGTCTGTTCTCTGTATTTACTTTAAGTACTTCTTTGTACGATGAATGCATGTGTGCAAAGAAAAGTATAAAGTAATTCACGGGGTCTGCAAGCATTTTGTCAGGAAAGTCACATGGTCTAGAACAGTCCTTTGTAAGAAGGGAAATCCTTTACAACTGTGAGGCCAAGTCTGTCTGGCAGCTTCCAAATCTGATTAAAGAAGTTAGAGCTGTTCCAACCTCTGGCAGTGTCAGGAGAGGAGTAGGCATATAGGTAGAGTATCAAAACAGAGGGAATTCCCACCTGGTGTGTTTGCTCTGCAGAACTAGGGTTTGGAAGTTTGACAGAGAAAGAAAGGTTTGGCCTGATTCCTAAGGGGACCTGTGTAGGAAATTCTGAGTAGCCCTGAAATCTCAGCAACCTGCAAGCATCTCACACCTGCTTTTCATATGAAGATCATGAAGTTAAAGAGGTTAAGTGCTTTGCCCCACAGTGCCCAGGGAGGAAGGTGGAGCCCAGACTCAAGCACAGATTTTCCAGCAATGATACAGAGTAGCCTTGAAGCCCAGTGCTAGGTTCAAATATGGGTTCCATTACTTACAAGTCAGGTAACAGGAAAGGGGCTTATTGTCTCCATGTCTCTGTTTTCTGGCTCTTAAAAAACAGATGACAGGGTTTCCTTTTGGGATGATGAAAATGTTTTTGAACTAGATAGAGTTGGTGGTTGAACAACATTGTGAATGTACTAAATGTCATGGAATTGTTCAATTTAAAATGGTTAATTTTTCTATATGAATTTTGTCTCAATAAAAAAGAGAGATGACTGTATCTACTTCATAAAATGGTCATGGGATTAAATGGGTCAATCCACATTAAGCAATTAAAACAAAGTCTGACACACAGTAAGCCCTCTAATGATACTGATTATGATTATATCATAGTCCAGCTGCTTCATTCCATGTAAGTGCCATTAAAATGTGCTCAAGGGATCCAGGCCATACAAGTGTCTCAATTTTTGCCTAATGAATAATTAAAACCAAACATTTTTATTTTAAAATGTATTTCATTTTAGAATGTATCTGAAGTATCCCAGCCTGCACATTTTCCCTCATTAAAATATTAAGTTCCCATTTTTATTAAGCTGTACTTTACCTCCTAAAAATTAAATACAGCATTTAAAAAACGAGTGGGATTTTTTTAAATGACAAAAAACATTCTGTCATCTTTTCTTACCCCAAGCAACAACACAGGGGAATACTTAACAATACATATTGTGCAAAAAGACACATTTCAAATTGAGCTGCCAGCGATTTACAATGGATATATTAATACCATTTTATCCTAAAGAATGAGATTAAGAAAGACATTATGAGGCAGTCAAAAGCTTTGTTTCAATAGTTTGTAAACAGATGCTAATAAAGATTGAAGCTCCTTCCTAGGAATAAGTCAGAACAATTTCATAAAGGAAAGCCTACACTTTTCTGAGGCTTTAGGAGAAAAATGGACAAAAAAGAATGGATGTTAGGGAAAATGAACACAATCAATGGCATAGTCCTTGATAATTAGATTCAACAGATATTCATTGAGCAATGAGCATACCCCAAACATCTGTAAGGTGCTGGGGAATACAGAATTGGTGAGTCACTTATAAAGCTGGAGGCTCATTAGTAATACCTATAATGCTGGTACATGGAAGTGATGTCAGCAGTCCATCCTCAAAATGAAAAAAGTGTGGCAGCAGCCAAGACCTTGTGCACTGTTGAAAACTAATATATACTGTTGAGGGTTGAATTGTGTTCCAACAAAAAAATTTATGTTCAGTTTCTAACCTCAAGTACCTATGAATGTGACCTTATTTGGAAATAGGGTTTTTGCAGATGAAATCAAGTCAAATTAGGTCATACTAGGTTGCTAACCCAATGATTGGTGTCTTTATAAGGAGAGGGAAATTTGGACACAGAGGAGAGAATATGAAGGTAGAGGCAGAAATTGGAGTGATGCTTCTACACGTCAATGAATGCCAAGAATTGTGGGCAGGAAATGGATTTTCCTTTGGAGCTTTCAGAAGGAACAAACACCACTGGTACCATGGTTTTAGACTCTTAGTCTCTGGAACTGTAAGAAACTAAATTTCTGTTGTTTAAGCCAACCTGTTTATGATATCTTATTACGTATCTCTAGGAAATGAATATACCTGCCATCTTGGGCATACTCTCTTCAAGCCCATGAGAGGTTGAATAGAAGACAGGTAAAAGGTATGGGCTCTGCAGTCAGACATTTCAACTTTGCCATGTAAGAACCATGTGGCCATGAGTCAAGTACTAAAATTCTCTCTGTGCCTCAGTTTCTTGTGTGTGTTTTTAAAAATTCTTTATTGTTTAAAGTATTAGAAAACTGTGGTACATCTACACAATAGAATTCTACGCTGCTGTAAAAAGAAGGAATTCTTACCATTCACAACAGCATGGATGGACCTGGAGAGCATTATGTTAAGTGAAATAAGCCAGTCGGAGAAAGATAAATATCACAGGATCTCACTCATTTGTCGAATATAATGATCAACATAAACTGATGAACAAAAAAAAAAGTTTTCTTGTTTTTAAGTGAGGATAATGGTAGGATCTACCTCACACAGTTGTCATGAAGGTTAAATGAGATAAAATTCAGGAAGTCTGCATTAATGCTGTTATTGTTATACTGGAAATTTAAATATTTACCCTATATGCATAACAATCACCAATCACTCCCTTCAAACTCCCTTTTTCTCTTTGGCCTACTTTTTAATTCTCTGACATTCTAGTATTTTCAACATAGTAGAATCTACAATGCCCATATTTTGATGAAAACTTGAGTTTCATGAGCAATAGAATGAAACCTAATTTTGTAATCTCCAGTTGTTACTATAATAGTCTAACAATAGAAAGGCAAAACTAGTACCCGAGTGCCTTTGAGGATGAAGAATGTGTGTCCATCTCTGTCCTTGAGAGGCTGTAGTTGGTATAGTTAGAGACACAAACATCCTTGAAGCCAAAAGAAGTAGGGTAGACACAAAACATATGAAAAACTAAAAAACTAGGTAAAGTTTCTCTAGGTGGAGTTGAATGAGAGGCATTCATGGCACTCCCAAGGATGCACAAATCATTAGAAGCTGCAGGGACCCACCAGGAAAAAAATTATGGCGGAGGCAAGTCTTAACAGGGTTTTGAAAGAAAATGGACATACAGGGACGAAGAGGATTGGTGTGATAGTGGTGATGCTTGTTCAACATTGTGAGTATATTAAATGCCACAATTGCATGCTTTAAAATGGTTATATGGTAAATTTTCTTATGTGTATTTCACCATAAAATAAAAATAAATTAAATGAAAGGAATAAAAGCAAGGAAGAATTCCACAAGAACAATAGCAAAAAGCCATGGTGAGTGAGACAGGGCAAGGTGATATGTGGAAAGAGGCGAACTAAAGGTGATACATTTGTCACAGAGATGAGATTAACTTGGTATAGCACCTAAGGCAATCCTTTTTAATCAAAGATCAAGGGAACACGTGATACTTATCTTTCTCTGACTGGCTTATTTCGTTTAGCATAATACATGATCTCACTCATATGTGGGACCTAATAAACAAATTGATGAACAAAATAGATCCAGAGACAACCATGGAACAGATTGATGAATTTCAGAGGGAAGGTGGGGGTGGGGTTGGGGGAGAGATTAACCAGGGAACTTGTATGCATATATGCATAGCCCTTGGACACAGACAATAGTGTGGTGAAGGCTTGAGAGGGGCAGGTGCCAGGAGGAGGGGCTCAATGGGAAAACACACACAACAAAAACAAAGGGGAAATCTGTAATACTTTCAACAATAAAGATAAAAGAAAAAGACCAAGGGAAAGGCCAAAAGCAACAAATGATGGCCCTCATCAGGGCTCTACATGGCCTGACACTGCAGATTGGGTCCTACATGACTACTGGATTACTCATAAGTGTATTCAAATTTCTTTAGAAGGTCACTGATAAACTGCTGTTGATTGGCTATTCGTCAAGGGAAACACAGATTAACATACAAGATGTCTACATCTGTCTTCAAAATTTTAAGAGTTTTACTTGTTCAAAATTTCTGCATGCAAATGTTCTCTGATGAATGTCCATAGGTCCTGCATTCCCAGAATAACTGGACACCCAGGAGTGGTACCAAAAGCCCTGCCTAAATAGATTATGGCACATGGAACTTTAAGTTGTTCATCAGAAATGTCAGGGAATGAGATGCCAGAGTGCAAGGCAGATGGTGGGATGAATCCAGCCAGATGGTTAAGGGTGGTCTGGAACAATATATTGCTTGTGAAGATGGCCCGCTGATGACTCTGAAGGCAAAAGGAAGCTTTTGCAAGGCTGTGCAAGTTCGGGCACAGCACATCCACCTATAAACAGTGAGAACAGTGGACAAGAGAATGGTTGTTTCCAAGCGGAACCTAGCCTCCATTATAGAGTGCCATATGTCGGACTTGAGTAGGCCTGTTGTCTGGCAAAGTCTGAGGTGACATCATGCACATACCATGATGCTATGTCACGCCCTGTCCAGTTCCAGGAATAATGGACAAGCCACTGGGTTAATTTGGGAGCACTATCTCAACTCCCATGCTGGGTAGTAGGGCGGGAGAATCTGGGGTTCATATGAGAACACAGACAAGGACATTTTTTTGGGTCACACAATTTCCAGCTGTGTGTCTTGGTGTCATTGCAAGGTCTGGGTCATGGGGCAGGAGAGGATACTTCCCTGACCATAGCCTCCCACAAAACAGCCGCTTGCTATGTTCACACAGCTGAAGATCAAGAGGCAAATGCATACCAGCTAGATTGGTCAATGGTTATATGAGTTTTCTGTCCTAATAAGTAATGCTCTTCATCTAGAAGTGGGATGTGTCCTTTATTTTTATTTTACTGATTTTTTGTTAATCCTCATCCGAGGCTATGTTTTCCATTGATTTTCAGAGAGCGTGGAAGGGAAGGAAGAAGGGGTGGGGGAAGACAGGGAGGGAAGGAGGGAGTGAGGGAGAGAGAGAGGGAGAGAGAGAGAGAGAGAGAGAGAGAGAGAGAGAGAGACATGGAAGTGAGAGAGACACATTGATTGGCTGCCTCCCACATGCACATGAGCCCGACCAGGGTGGGGAACAAACCTGCAACTCAGGTATGTGCCCTTGACCAGGAATTGAACCCGAAACCCTTTGGTGCACGGCCCGACACTCTAACCACTGAGTACACTGGCCAGGGTGGGATATGTCCTTTAACAGTTGAAGAGAAAATTGTGATACGGGACCAAACAAATGTACCAAGATGTCAGCATTCTCTAAAATGTAAATTATGTTCCACCAAAGAGCACTGGAAGCATGTGAACTTGACAGGGATGCAGAGGTACAGAGTTTCCTTAGGGTGCCTGGTAAAGCATGAGTTATGCAAACAGAGAAGAGTTTAGGAGCCAGTAGACTGTAATCCGTAAAGCTCCTAGGATCCAACATACTTCTCCAGTGCAGTTCTAAGACAAAATTAATGGTTTCAGAAACTATTTCTGGCCATGTGGGTCCTTTGATTCACTTGGTTGTATATAATATTTTAAAAATAATTCCACTATATTTACTTCATCTCTTTTTTCTAAAGATATTTCACAACTAAGTATTTCAGTATGTATTTTAAAAAGCATATTTTCCTACATAGCCAAAATACTATTATCACCCTTACAAGAGTTAACAACTTCTTAAGGTCATCCGTCTATATTCAAATGTTGCTAATTTTCCCCCCAAATGTCATTGACAGTTGGTTTGATTGATGAGGACTTGATAAGGCCCTGGATATGAAACAATCAGAAGCAAATCTAGAAAGCAGAGAAATAAAAAAAGTATGCCATAGCAAAGCTGATTTTTTTAAAATAAAGTAAAGCATCCATACTTTTGTGGGGTTTTTCTTTACTAGTCAGGGTTTTAAAGTAGGGAGAAAATAGGAACAAGTAATTTGGGGCAAGAAGGGTCCCTACCCTTCCATTTACAAATGCTCTGATTACCCTTGAACATACCTATCAGCATGGGGCAGGGAAATCACCACCAGTGGGGGTATCAAAGAATAGAGCAGAGGAGTATGCGAGGGAGGACCCATTTAAGTAATTTTAAAAGGAGACTTTGGGAACACATAAAAAGTGTTGGAAGATTTCAGACTCTCACAAAAGGCCACCAGCATGTACCGAAGAACAGCTCTGTGCCAGATATTTTCACATATATCTCATTTAATCTCCAAGGAGAACCTTTAAGAACTTTTTACTATCCCCATTATACAGATAAAGAAACTGAGGCAGTAAGGAAGTTCAGTGGCCTGCTGTGTAGTGTAGGCGGAATCATGTCATACACCTATGTTGTTTAAAGACACTAAATTTGTGGTAATTTGTTACAGCAGCCCTGTGAAATTAACACACCAGTAATAAGCACAGCCTTTGCTTTTACAGTAGTATTTAGAACATTCATTTCCTCACTCCCCCTAGTCGGTGGGTATTGTTTTTATTATGTATTTAAGCTAAAAATCAGTCTGCTTTCCTTAAGCAGTGCTATGATCTGAATGTTTGTGCCCCCCCCCTAAATTCATATAGTGAAATCTAACCCCCAATATGATGGTATTAGAAGGTGGGCCTGTTGGAAGGTGCTTAAGTCTTGAGGGTGGAGCCCTTGTGAATGGGATTAGTGCCCTATAAAAGAGGCTGCAGAGAGATCCTGCACCCCTGCCACCATGTGAGGACACACAGAAAGGACAGCAGTCTATGAGCCAGGCACCCGGCCCTCACTACACACCGAATCTGCAGGCACTTGACTTTGGATTCCCAGCCTCCAGAAAAAAACTTCTGTTCGCCATAAGCCCTCCAGTGTGTAGCATTTTGTTATAGCAGCCTGACAGACTAAGAAAATCAGATGATTTATAACCAAGGAGAAGATCTACACACAAACAGGTTGGCTGGTGGTATGAGCCACCCAGGGATTAAAACCTCACTGAGGGAAGCTGCAGTGTAGACAGTCCACCTGTGGGCAACTGAGAATACGGTTTTTAAATTCAAATACAACACTGCTGGTTGCTCTCAGTAGGAACTTTTTATCAGGACTGCCAGAATCTTCTTCCAATGCAGACTGTTAAATTTGACTCAGGAAAGACCTAATTACATCAGTTCTACAACTCTGAGAATTCTGATAAAAAGGCAGCCCAGAAACCCTACAGTTGCATCCAATAGGAAGAACCTAAATAACACATGAATAGCTAGTGGCAATTTTCAGCTTTTGTGAGGGATTCTTTTCCGTGGCTTTGCAAAGAACACAAAAGACCTTTTACTTAAACACCCATGGATCCTCCAGAAATATGTGAGCACATACATGATTATGTCAGTCTGAAGTAGCAGACCACATTAGGGTAAGGGCCACACTAAACATCTGTACAGCAGAAAATGATGCTTTTTTGACACTGGGCTGACAGATGAGCTGATTGGCGGCGGGGGGCGGGGTTTGTCAGTGATGCTCAAGGCAAGGAATGGAGAGTGTGCCCAATCTCACATTCTCATGAAACACAGGTAGGGATGGCCCTCTCCCCCACGCCTATAAAATCCCCCAAAGCCAGTGTGCCATTGTCAAAGGCAATTCAGATCCTCCTTACCCTACAACTTTTATTGATCTTAGAATAACGTTCCAAGCTCTGCAAGGTCATCAAGGGTCCAGCCCCTGCCTGCTTCTTGACCTCATCTCCCTGCTGTCTATACCCCAAACACATGAGTCAGCTTTTGGTACTTCAAATACATCAGTTTCTCCATGGGGCCTTTACAACCTGTAGTTCCCCGGGCCTGATGCTATGCCCAGATATGCACCAGCTGGCAGTGTTTGCTCATGCAGGTCTTAGATCTACTGTCACCTCCACTGGGAGGTTCTCCTTGATTGCTTATCTAACCCTACTCCAGCTCCTCACGGTCATGCTAACCTGTTATAGACACATCTAAGCACTGCTCACACTCTTGTTCATTTATGTGCTTGCTTGTTTATTGCCCATGTTCTTTCACTAACATAAGATTAGCACTCTTGTTTGCCTCATCCACCACTATGGCCCCAGCAAACAAAATGCTAACTGGAATGCAGAAAACACTGGGTAAGTAGTTATCAAATGAATAAGCCAGTCGAAAGTGAGACAGAGAGAAAAAAAAACAACAACTTTTCAATGAGGATGATGCTCATTTAAGAGCTAATGCTATTATGCAGGATGGGGCAAAAGTAGGTTTACAGTTGTTCATATGGAAAATAATAATAAATAATACAGGAATAACTGTTTCGCGTACTCACAACTGTAAACCTATTTTTGCTCCACCCTGTACAGTAGCTCACTGCTTCTTATCTATTAGCTCATTTGATCCTCATAACCCTGGGAGATAGTTACTATTATTAGCCTGAGCTTTCAGCTAAAGAAACTTAGGCATGAAGAGGAATTTGCCCAAGATCACAAAGTCAGTGAGTAGTCAAGGTGGGACTCAAACCCAGGTGCTGTAGCTACAGAGATCTGCACTTAACCACTGGAGTACAGTGCAGTCACCTCCCAATGTCATCAGGATCTGGTCTTTGACAAATGCAAACATAAAAGGATGTCCTTCCAACTCACAAGGCAACATTTGTAGAGAATAGTCCTCAAACAAAAACAAAGATTTTATATGCAAATTAGTTTAATTCCTAATACCAACTGTTACAGATTTCTATCACATTGCTTTTCAAAGAGTTTCTTTTCTCAGTGTTCAAGTAATCTTTCTAAATCAGGGCATGAATCGTGATTAGTTATCAATCTCTCACTATGTGGATTTTAGGAATGAAGAACTCGAGTTGTGTTGTCCAACACAGTAGCCACCGGCCACACGTCACCATTGAGCACTTGTTTGGGGATAGTCCTGTTGAAAAGTGTTGGGATTATAAAGTTCACCCTGGACTTCAAAAAGACCTGGCATGAGAAATAAGGTAAATACCTCAATTTTTATATTGGTCACATTTGAAATAACATTTTGGATATATTGAATTAAAGAACATATTACTAAATTAATTTCACCTGGTTTTTAACCTTTTAAATAATTTGTAATAGCCATTTAATAATTATATAAGTGGCTTACATTATTGGACAGTGCTGATCTAGAGTACTCTACAATATTGTATTGGACAGTGCTGATCTAGAGTACTCTACAATAGTTCACAGCATATAAAATGTTTAGAATAGTTTTTCGTGTTCGAAATGCATATTTTCTTAATCAGGTTTTTATCTAGAAACAAATGATCAGTTCCCCATAGATTCTAAATGGCAAATGAATTCATCAGGTCTCTTCAAATGTACGAGACTTTTACATTAGTTAGTTCTTCACTTTATCTACTTCAAGAGCAGTGCATTTAGTAGCCATAAAGCAATTTTGCATTGTTCTGAAATAGAGGGAAAATGTTTTAAGGACTCATCAGTCAATAATGCAAACTCCCTAATCTAAAGATTCTGCAGATCTTACCTCATCTTTACTCCCTTTAAAAGGTTTTGGAACCATAGTGTAAGAAGAAATAACAAGCAGTCTCCATTTTCTCAGCACATTTTTCCCCTGAGAACTACAAAATAATGTAGCATGTCATTAAGTGGGCTGAGTTTTCCCATAGACTTTAGAAAATTGAGCCTGGGGTCCTGACCAAGGACTTCTGATCAAAGAGACAAAGATGTAAACAAATGTGACAGAAGGAAATATACAACCTCCAGCCTGCATAAGTATTCAAAATACTGACAGGAGGACCCAGTAGTGGATGGGCCCAGAGGAGGTGACCTCACGGGGCATTTGGCCAGCCTGGGAATTTATATAAGGGGAAACTGAAACGGGAGGAAGGAACAGAAAAATAACACTTGTTGATCATCTACATATATTTGCATATGTCACCTTAAAGAGAAATCCAGTAACTTGTTAGTGCAGGAGTCTTGTTCTCAATTCTGCATTCCCAGAACAGAGTGGGGTGTTTTTTTTTTAATCATTCTGTACCACTTTTCTTACAAAGTCTAAAAACTGTGCATAAACAAACTATAATTACACATGGAAGGCTGGTTTATTATAAAGTATATAGGCACTGTATAAAAGAAGAAATTTCTCTGTGACTTTATTTCATCCTAACATTCCATTAATTATCTTGCTTGTCACCTTAGAAAGAGGAATTCCTAGCTATTGAAATAGCAAGGAATGCCCAAGAAATGTAAGCTAAATACCATCCCCCAATAAATCCTCCCCAACTCGCTGGCAAATAGAGGCCATCTCCAAAAATATCCCCTACAGTTTCGCAATAGTGGAGCCACCATGATGGTTTGGTTGGGAAGTTAGCAGGCAAGGGCCTTTAGAGGTAGACTTGTCCCCCATACTGTCCTTCACTATTTCTATTCCTCCTGAGTATAGTCTTCAGAGGCAAATCAAGTGCATGAATGGGGCAGGACTTAGTCACTCCCCCCGCCCCCCCGCCGCTTAGAAGGACACAAAAGTGCTTATAACCCTGCGTCTGTGTGTAAAAAGACCTGAGTGTCAGGACTACCTCTTGAGGTCCTACCTCCCCGCACCTTTGGCCACTGCCACAGACAAGAGTGATGGATGGAGTGAGTGACATGCTGTCGAGGTAGAACATTTGACAGTAATGAAGGAACAGAGAAGGAAAGTGTGAATGGCAGAGAAAAGCCTGTCTTATACAGAAAAGCCATATACTATTTTATGTTTGGATTTTGAGAAGATTGTTTTAGTTTTTTACCCCCATAATGGCTCCAAGTGAAAAACTGACATATCTTTTGGAAAGTTAAAACATGCAGAACAAAAAGATCAAATAACTGACAAGCACGAAAACACTGTATGCTTTTGTGATACACTTGTAATTTGTTAAATCAGCAATAGAAATGCAATTCTGACCTTGCTATCTACACTCTTCTCCTGATTCTACAACTCATAAGCATAAAACGCTTATTGTTTTTTGGCTATGTGCTTCAAAAAGATTCCACCAAATTAGTATTCTACATATGCATATATGCAAATGTATTCAAATTTTAAGCAATGAATTAGAAAGCAAAATCTCATCCGGAAGTTTCACTTTTAATCAATGATTAATTTAACCCAATGCCTTTAGGAACTCGATAACTTGTAGGCTACTACAGTTTTCTCCAGTGATATCTTAAAACACTTCCCTTAAATGTCACATCTCTTCATGTTTATGTTCATAGTCCTGTATGTTTCAGGATACAGGTATTTCATTTAAGCATGTGAAAAATGCTTTCACATATACACAGTATTGATAAGCTCCCAGCGCTACTGACATTACAGGGCATAGAAGGGATAGAGTCCCTATATAATCCAGTCCTGTATACTCAAATTTCAAGACACATTCTCTCTCTTTGCCTATAGGAAGAGAAGCCATGAAACCCTAAGCAGTCATTGTCCTGCTCACATCATCATTTCCCCAGCTCTCAACATGACTGACCATCAACAATGAACCTCTTCTGGGTCTCACATTTCTCTACCTTAAGTCACTGCTGAATCAAAGAGAATAATAACAAAATATAGAAATCCTTATTCTCAATGGTTGATGCGTGAACTTGGATACTAAGCTACAAATGCCCCTTCTCATAGGCACCCTTGTCTTCCAATGACATTAACTGCAGGCCTGTCCATGCCTACTGTGTCCATGGACAAATTCTGTGTGTTTCCACTTCTAGTAACAAACAAGTAAGTCAAGCTCAAAAGATGATGATCCAAGTGGAAAGGGTTAATTAAGCTCATCACCTTGGGTTTCTCCTTCAGGAGGGTGTTGGGGCCATTTTGGGGGAAGACACTGATAAGGGTCCTGAAATGAATGACATGAACTTCCTCCTACAAGCCTGACTACACCAGAACTGCCAGTAGCAAGAGGATACCACCTCTCTCCACAGGAAAGCCTCAGAGGCCCACTGGTGGGTTTCAATCACAGACCTGCCATCTACACGATCCCCCAGCCTCACTTCCCTCCTTGTTGAAGCCTGGGGTGAAATCAATGATTCCCATTGTTGGGAGAGAAGGACAGTGGGCTAAGGCAGTGAGTTTCCACGTTGGCTGCACTGGGGAGATTTCCACAGTCCCCCACCAGGCTGCATCCCAGAACAATTAAATTCGAATCTGGGGAGGGGGAACCGGAGAGCAGTAGCTTGCAAAGCTGCCCAGCTGATTGTAACAGACAGCAAAGTTTAAGAACCAGTGGTAGATGGAGCATATCAGAACTGCTGAGCACTTTTTGGTTCCAAAATGACCTCCTTCCCCTCCAAATCCATGCATTACAAAGCCCATGCTTCTAATTGCTGGCTTTTATATTCTACAGGTGGGCAGGGACAGAAAAACAGATTGAGAACCACTGAATTAGATAGTGCCTAAGGCCCCTTTCAGTACCCAAGGTCTATTTTTCTGTAATCCTAGTAGGTTCACCCATCACGTATGGGACACGATAAACACTAATGGAAAATGTCAGCGTTTTGAAACATTTCTGCATGCAGCCATGGACTACTGTAAAGTTCACTTTCTTGTGGAAAGCCATTTAGTTACAAGCTTGCTCCTGAAAAAAAGCTGAGCTTTCCATCATAACGGATCTTCCAATGCACACACTGAACTCTGGAAGGCAAAATTAATTACCTTCAATTGTCTCTCATGCAAGGCCTCAAAGGAGAAAGAAAAACATACACATTTCTTTCTCTTCCGCCTTGGTAAATGAAAATCAGCAGTGGCATTTGTCACAGGGTTTCTAACCCAGCCAACACTTGGCAGCTCAAACTCTGTCCTTTCAGCCATTTATATATTCTTTGTTCAGCAGCCGCATACACACTGAAGCATTCTGCTTGGGCTCCCAGGGAGGGCAAACAGGAAACACATTCTTTTCTCTGGAAGAGAAAGATGTAGCTTTTTGCCTTTCATTTTTCTTCTACATGGGGCAATATTTTATTCCATCCATTTAGTTCCTGCAACTCCCACTTCCCCACCCTTTTTTTCTTGTTTTGCTTGGTGATGGTTTTAAAAATGGCGATGAGAAATGAAGTAGAAACAAAGTGAGTTTTGCCTTTTGTCTCCCAAGATAATTATCTAAAATAGAATGACACCTGATTCTGGTGGTAACAATACCTCTCTCTCTCCAGCCTGCAGAAATATATAGCACTTTCCTTCACGGTGGGGTCAACAGGTCTAGAGGCCAACTAGAATAATGGGACATTAACTAGAAAGGAACCTATAGTTTTCATAGACTTGGGTATGCAAATTACCTGGGGGCTTTGCTAAAAATGCAGATTGATCCCACAGGTCTGGGGTAGGAACTAAGATTCTGGGTCTCCAACAAGCTCTGGGGGATGCTGATGCTGCTGGTATTGGGACTGCATTTCATAAACAAGGACAGATATGGTGGCTCTCAACCTTGGTGCTCATAGAGAGCTTTAAATACTACTGATGCCCATCCTATAGCAGATCAACATAATCCATGGGGAGAGGCTGCGGCATTAATAAAATACTCCAGGCGATTCGGATCTAAGCCAATTCGCAGAGAGTAACATCAGAAAAATAGTGCTTAGCCACGAACACTCCACCTTACAACTCCTATGGTAGAAAACAGAAGATAGTAAATCTAAATGTGTGGATAAAGTCCAATGTCCATTCCCAGAGGTGAACATATATACATTATTAGTAGTAGATGCAACCATCCAACAGATATTTGTGGCATGCTGATTAGATCCCAGTAAAACTGGGTTGGACATTGGGGGTGGCATGGAGAACAAAATAGAGTGGTCTTTTACCCTCAGAAAGCTGATAGTTCAGGGCAGAAAGGCATTACCCAAACAATCACACAAATCCCTATGATTTCAAGCCACAGATAAGTGCTAGGAGGCATGAGTACTGAGTGTAATGAGAATGTGGAGCAGGGTGGTAGGTTGACATTAGAAACAAGCAAACATATGGTTTATTGTTCAATCAATGATCATAGAAGTTTTTTTATTGTGGTAAAATATGCATAACACAAACTAATTCAGTAGCATTAAATGCATCCACAATGTTGTATAACCATCACCACCATCCATTTCCAGAACTTTCCATCACCAGGAGCAGAAACTCTATAAGCACTGAACAGTAATTCCCTCTCCCTCTCCCAATCACAGAATATTTGAACAGAGAGAGACTGAGAGCTTGTACTTCTGTAGCCTGATTTTACAGAGAAGGAAACTGTAGCATATTGTCAAATAGAATTAGATACTAAAGAAAATCTATCAAGTACATGCTATTAGTGAATTACTCTCAGTAGTCACAGAAGAAAGAAAGAAAGAAAAAAGAAGCATTGAACTTCCCAGTTCATTGAGGACAGTAGTCAAATGTCATACCAGGTTACCCTATCTGGGCACCATCAACATTAGGGTTGGATTATTCTTTTATGTGGGGGGGCTATTCTGTGAATTGTAGGATATGTAGCAGCATTCCTGGCATCTAGCCATTAAATGCCAGAAGCACCCCACTCCAGCTGTGAAGCAAACATGTCTCTAGACATTCACTGATGTCCCCTTGGGGGCACAATGTCCCCGGTAGAGAACCAGTGAGTTAGAAGGATTATTTCTTCAAGTTACACTTCTTCAAAGGCTGAAGAACTTGGCTCAGTCTAATTTAGGACCCAAAAGAAAGATACATCCTCCATTACCTGCAGAAAAATCCACTTCTTCCAGATGCGAAGCTGTTATATCTCCACCATAGTGCATACTAAAACCACCTGGGGAGACTTTAACAATCTCTATGCCCAGGCCACACTCTGACCAGTTAAACCAGAATTTTGGGGGGTGGGGCTTGGGCATCAGTATTTAAAAAAAATTTTTCCCCTTCCCTTCCCCCTCTCCCCTTGGTCATCAGTATTTTTGAAAGCTCTCCATGTGAGCCCAAGGCACAGCCAACATTGAGATCCACTGATCTAACACTTGCTACTCAAGTGTGGTGGTCCATTGATCAGCATCCTCTCAAGGTCATTAGAAACAGAGTGAGTCTCAGGCTCCACCCTAAACCTACTGAATCAGATCCCCAGGAGATTCAAATGCACATTAAAGCTTGAGAAACTCTGCTCTGGAATTCATAATAAATAGTACCTTAACTTGTGAGTAGTCATGCTAATTTTTCCCCCCAGCTGCATGAAGCAATTCAGATAAAATCCAAAGTAAACTTGCAAATGGTAATTTTGAAAGAGCTGCTTCTCAATTTCCCTCCTCTAAGCCCAGGAGGCCACACTTTTGGGGGTGGAAACACCAAGGGAGAAATGTGGCCTCTTTGCCATTGTGGACATTTGTCTGAGCTTGCAGTCCCCAAAAGGGGGCCGGACGCACTGCTATGTGCTCTGTGGGTGCTTAATAAATATTTGTTGGCTGGATGACCAGCCCAGATGTGAGAACAATGTGTGTTTTTCTCCGAGTTGGGGGAAATTTATCCACCTAACCATTTCATATGATTTAAGGCGAGAAGTCACAAGTCTGCTTGTCTCGGTTTTGGAAAGCAGTGGGGCTGAAGGAACGGAAGGCGAGGGAAGAGTAGAACAGTCAGAGGCAAAGCAAGAGGCTGCAGGGAGCACAGAATGCATCACTGTACTGGAGTCATGAAATAAACAGAAGCAAAGTATGCCAATCACTGCATAATGAATTTGCTTCTGGCTGCCAAAGTAGGAGCCAAAGAACAATGAACAATGTGAGTGGCTTCTGTTTCCACAATGCAGCCTTGTGAATGTCCACAGGCAGAAAATTTTGCCTACCATGCACTGTGCATTTTCCTTTCTGGGCGGGGCTCCAGACCTGGGCAGCAAATTGTGTACCTAAGAACCATTTCATTTCAGGGCTAGGAAAATGAACATTTGAACCTCCTGTCCTGAATCATCCTGAGTATGACAGGGTTTCCTTTTCTGGAAACCATTTTATTAGTAAAAGCAAGTGTTCAAAAGAGCAGTGGTATTGGCATACCAAAAGAGTTTCTAGAAGCTCCTTGCCAACTAGACCATCTCATAGGCACAGCTTGGGAATAGTCATGCTGCTTTTGCATACTCGGTAATTATTTGTCAAGGAATTTGACCGGCCATGTATCCTCTATAATTCTTTTTTGTTGTTGTTGTTCATTCTCACCCAAGGATATTTTTCATTAGGTTTTTAGAGAGAGAGGAAGGAAGGGGGAGAGACACACAGAGAGAAACATTGATGTGAGACATATCGATTGGTTGCCTCCTGCATGCTCCCTGAAGGGGTTGGGGATCAAGCCTGCAACCAAGGTACATGCCCTTAACCGGAATCCAACCTGGAACCCTTCAGTCTGTGGGCTGAGGCTCTATCCACTGAGACAAACCAGATAGGGCTAAAAATAAGTTTTGACATGTACTAAAGCAGGCTATAATAATACAATCCACCCCATCAATTTATGTATATGATTATGTCCCAGGTGGCCTACCCAAATTGTCCACAAACTGGCATTTGAGAAGTCCATTTGTCATTTATTCAGACAAAAACTGGGGTGTTTATTCATGTTGACCTGGTAAACATAAGATAGATTTTCATTTTAGTTTTTCCTCCATAAAACTCCTTTCAAACAACAAAATCTCTACTTCATCAATCACCGGTTCATACATACCTGAGTCAAAGATTGGGTGCATTGCTTTTTCTCTCCATAACGCAGTTTCCTCGTGTCTACATGCTGGTGGCTATACTATGTGATTTCGGGGTAGACAACAAGCTCAAAAGATACCCGTGATGCTGCAACTATACTGAGAAACCTCCTCATGAAAACACACAAAGGCAACCATTCTATACCTTCCAATACCCTTTCTTTTCCAGTTCAGTAAAGAAGATCTTTGGTCCATTACATTTTTTGAAGCCAACAGACATCTGTGCTACCCTCTCTCCCTCCTGCTCTACCTCCCTCTTTTCTTTCTTCTCTCCTTCCCTCCCTCCATAGTTTTCAGATACCCTCAAGATTCCTGCATCTTGATTGGGTACCAATTGCTTTCACAAAGAACCTGAGGCCTCTTTCCTGAGGCTTCTATCTAAAATGAGTGGTCTTCTATGTAGCACACAAGGGTTAGGAGTATATACTTTGATCTGTTTTTCAACAGTCGCCAAAAATTTTTTATTGATATACCTCTATATAAAAATAAAAGCTCATATATTCCCAATCCATGTAAATTTAGGTACATATTATATCCTTAAAGTACTAGAAGTATGTGTATTAAATACAAAGTTAAATTTATTTATTTAAAAAATAGCTTTATTGAGGGTAATTGATATACAATAAATTGTAGAGACTTAAACTGTAAATTTGAAAAGTTTTACATGTATATAGGCATAAAAACATCATCACACTCAAGGTAATGAACAGGTCACTCCTAAAATTGCCTCTTGCTCCTTTGTCATCTTACCATCTTGTCACTCTGAGCCCCTTCCCCAGGCAAGCACTAATCTACTTTCTGTCACTAAAATTAGTTTGCATTTTCTAGAATTGTAAATAAATGAAATCCTATGGTATATACTTTTTTGTCTTAGCTTTTTTTCACTCAGCACAGGAGATTCATTAATGTTGCAAAATTGATAGCTGGTTCCTTTGTATTGCTGAGTAGGATTTTGTTGTATGGATGTACCATAGTTTATCTATTCACTTGTTTTTCTTGGGTTAATACCCAGAAATAGAATTGCTGGCTAGATGCATCACACTGTAGGTACATATTTAACTTTGAAAGAAACTGCCATTTTTTTTTTCCAAAGTGATAGTACCATTTTACATTCCTACCCAGGGCATGAGAGTTTCAATTTCTTCACATCCTTTCCAACATTTTTAATAGCTTTCAGTCATTCTAACAGGTATGTAATGTTCTCATGGTTTTAATTTGTTTTTCCACAATAACTAGTAATGTTGAGCATCTTTTCATGTACTTATTTTCCAAATGTATATCTTTTGTGAAATGTCTGTTCGAATCTTTTACTCATGTTTTTCAAAATTAGGCTGCTTGTTTTTGAGAGTCCTTTATTCTGAATGCAAGTCATTAATTGGATATGTGATTTGCATACTATTCCTTCCAGTTTGTGACTTATCCTTTCATTCTCTTAATGGTGTCTTCTGAAGGCAGAAGTTATTAATTTTATTGAAATCAAATTTATTTTTTATGGACTGTGCTTTTTTGATAGACATATATTTAATATTTTATTATTCATATTTTTGATCTTTTATTTTTTTGTCTTCTTAAAGAAGACCCTTTAACATTTTTTGTAACACTGGTTTGGAGGTGATGAACTCCTTTAGCTTTTTCTTGTCTGTGAAGCTCTTTATCTGACCTTCAATTCTAAATGAGAGCTTCCCCCCCGCTTTTATTGAGTTTCTTGGGGTGACACTGGTTAACAAAATTATACAAGTTTCAGGTGCACAATTCCACAACACACCATCTGAACACTATATTGTGTGTTAATCACTCTAAGTCAAGTCTCCATCCATCACCATCTATCCCCCTTAGACCCTCTTCCACCTGATGCACAATGAGCACTTTGGCATAACTTGAGGGTTTCACTTATAGGACAGAGGCTTTAAACAACTCAAGCAACAATCATGCCTTCATGTAGCCTTGTGCTGAGCAGGCACGTGAGCAAATTCTTAGGGGTTTACCAGTTCTCCACAAGCAATTTTAACTACTGGGATTTCATTTGGAATGTCATCTAACAAAACTTCAAACAAGCACAATAAGGATCATTTAATCCAGAGGCCAGTAAACTCTGGGAAAGAGCCAGATAGTAAATATTTTAGGCTTTGTGGGCCACATACAATCTGTTGCAATGACTCGACTTTCTCAGAGTAGTGCAAAAACAGCCTTAGATAATATGAAAACAAATGGGCATGGCTGTGTTGTAATACAATTTTATTTATGGACACTGAACTTTGAATTTCATTTAATTTGCGCCTATTGTAAGATATTCTTCTTTTGATTTTTCTTTTAACCATTTAAATATATAAAAACCACTTTTAACCTGTGAGCCATTCAAAAACAGGTGGCAGGCCAAATTTAGTCCATGGGTCATAGTTGACTAACTGCTCATCTAGGTGGTAATTTTATAACCAGGTTTAGTGCCCAAAGTACATACCTGAGTTAGCAGTTGTGTTTATTATAACGTCTATCAAGTTACAGATTTTCACCTTAAATGTAGTATTTCTTAAACATGGTCTCAGGAATCCTCAAGACCTCACATCTGAGAATTTTATCTTAAAGGAATATCATTACCTTAGTTTCTCAAATGACCATATTTCCCTCCGAACTTAGATTGAGTTACCTGCTAAAGACAGCATGGTGGCCACACTGAATGTACAACAAAACAACATTCTTTCTGTCATATATTGGCTTCCACCTTCTCTCTGATCACATTATTGGAGTTGAGGACAATTGGTGTAATGTAGTAGCCTAAATTTTACTTCTTTTCCCTTCTGTGTCTGAGGGCCAGTACTAATGAAGCAATGGTCATATTTGACTGATTGGACAAAGAGGCAGGCAGAGGGAGAAGAAAACCAGGACCACAAAGTGCTGTGTCCTGGGTTACTGAGCCCTGGAGAACCAACGGCTTTTAATACTCCACCAGCGAGGTCTCATACCCCAGAAGTCATCTACTAGCTCTTTACTTTCACTCATGAACTAGAGGTCCCCAAGTCAGTGAAGAGAAGCTTCCACAGAGCTGGTTTGTTTCATTCGCTGACGGTACTAGTAACTAAGTACAGTGCACATATGCTTTTGTCATTAGGGTGCTGTGCAAGGAGAAGAGTTTGCCTTCTGTGCAGGGACATTGAACCGCTGATGGAGGTCTCTCGCCTCTTCTCCCAGAGGGCCTTAAACATGCCTGGAGATTTAGTGTAACAGGTTGCAACTCTGCAGGGTGGTTCCGTCTCTCCACGGCCTCAGAGACCTCATGGGGAGAATTGCTGGCACTAGGCCTGAATGCTCCCCACGGTTAAGCAAAGCTGGTTCCAAGACTGAAGCTCCCTATTGCTTGGGGAAGGCTTCTCTCTCCAGGACATCTCAAGGAACACTCACTGTTTCCACAGGGCATAGAAGGGGAGACAAAGGAGCAAAGCCTGGCCACTCTGATCCCTTCCAGGTGACCCCAAAACATCTCAACCCACTAAGACATTAAGCAAGCCTACAGATTAAATGGATGTGCATCACAGCCACCGTATGAATGACACAGAACTTTTTCTCTCCCAACCACCCCCCCACCTCTTATATCAAAAGAGTTGCAAAAAAACTATGCTGTGTTATTGAGGTAAATCTAGACATAGTACTGTGAAATCTAGCTAATCACGCAAGCTAGGCAGTAAAAGTTAATCTTGCAATTGCCACCAAAATTTGATCTCCCTATGTGCATTTTTAAAAATATATATATTTTATTGATTTTTTTACAGAGAGGAAAGGAGAGGGATAAAGAGTTAGAAACATTGATGAGAGAGAAACATTGATCAGCTGCCTCCTGCACACCCCCCACTGGGGATGTGCCCGCAACCAAGGTACATGCCCTTGATCTGAATCGAACCTGGGACCTTTCAGTCCACAGGTTGACGCTCTATCCACTGAGCCAAACCAGTCAGGGCACCCTATGTGCATTTGTATAGGGCAGTTCTTTTCTTCATGGATCTTTGAGTATATTTCTTTCATCTTATGGTTAGAAAGGAATATTCCCGTTTAGCATAGTCATCCTAAATTAGCTAATCATATACTGAGGTTATTTTATTGTAAATTTTTGTTACAAACTAAATCATAGTCTTAGACATTCATCTGTCACCAATTATTTATGTTGAATGAAAATTTGTAAACCCCATGAGAAGAAATCATATAGCATATCAAAGTTGGTTAGAAACACATGTTGGGTTCTTTTCTGGACAGTGATTTGCCATGGAAACACTTTATATTTTATATGATGCATCTGTTACAAAAGGGACTGCTGATTTTAACCTACTTCAAGGAAGTATGTAAATTGACTAAAATGTGGAGATTTATATAAGCAGAGAAACAAAGCAGGCCTCCCATATACTCCCTCTCTTCTCTCCTCTCCGAGGATTACTCAGCCCTGGGAGATATAAATGACAATAATAAATGAGTTGTAGTCACTGTTTTCCCTGAAATGTTACAACATCATTTTGGTGAGAAAAGAGCTCTTCATTCCTTGCCATACAAATATTTTATTTGGGGGATTTTTCTTGTAATGGGAGAGATCTTAATTTGAGAGTGTCTATTGGGGCACCTTGGCTGATGCTTTGCTTTTATTACAGCTTCTAAATATACCCACATAATCACAACAGCCCAGAGGGGTCAATAAGCTCCTTAGCATCTCCCTGCTATGATCCTGCCCCACAGTAAGGCACTGACAATGGCCACAATTAAACCTGCAAATCTAATTTCCACAGAGCACAATAAGAATAATAATCTGGTACATTTTTTTCATTTTTAGTTGTTTTAAGATTTCTAAACTTGTGTTGAAACATGCTGCTTTCATTTCCCTAGAGAGGAATAATATTCCTTTAGCAAAATTCTTAGGTCAAGCCCATGTGTGTTTTGGAATGGACCAAAAGCTGGAAAAAAATAACAGATATCATCTGTGGAGGAGAAATCATAGCCAACTTGTAACAAACCCTTCTAGAAAAGGACTAGCATGGAAGAGAATTTTTCAGACTGTATATTGAGGATTGCTAGTTCCATGAGATTATTAATAAGTAGGTATTCCAGTTAAACATCTTTGGAAAATGATACAACTAATATCGTCATCATGGACTTTAGAAGATTAGCAAGCAAGCAGCTATTTTTTAAAATCTCAGGGTTCCACCTCGTGCACTGCTGGTGGGAATGCAGACTGGTGCAGCCACTGTGGAGAACAGTATGAAGTTTCCTCAAAAAACTGAACATGGAACTCCCATTTGACCCAGTAATCCCACTCCTAGGAATATATCCTAAGAAACTGGGAACACCGATCAGAAAGGATATATGCACCCCTATGTTCATAGCAGCACAATTTACCATAGCTAAGATCTGGAAACAGCCTAGGTGCCCATCAGCAGATGACTGGATCAGAAAACTATGGTACATCTACACAATGGAATACTATGCTGCCATAAAAAAGAAGGAATTCTTACCATTTGCAGCAACCTGGATGGAATTGGAGAACATTATGCTGAGTGAAATAAGCCAGTCAATGAAAGAAAAATACCACATGATCTCACTCATTTATGGATAATAAAGAACATTATAAACTTGAACAAAAAGATACAGAGGCAGTAAAGCATCAAACAGTCTGTCAAATTACAGCAGGAAGGTTAGGGAGAGGTGGGGAAGATAAGAGATCAACCGAAGGACTTGTATGCATGCATATAAGCATAACCAATGGACGCAAAACTCTGGGGGGTGAGGGCATATATGGGAGTGGGGGGGCAATGGTAATATATGTACACATATAATACCTTAATAAAAACAATAACAACAAAACAAAACAAAACAAAACTTCCAAAAAAATAAAGTAAAATAAAATAAAATCTCAGTGTTCCAGATACTTCTATTACCTCAAAATCCCTATTCTCCCCCAAAGGATGTCTGTCAATATCTTGTGATATTGGTGTCCAGTTGATAGGACAGAAATGCTGGAATGTAATTAGTTTTTTAAAATCTTAAATATGGTGCTTATTAACAAGAATTGAAAAACATTGATAGCTAGAAGATAGGCAGTTCATCATTTTAAAAAATTAAGAGAAATAAGACCTTTGTATGGCTGGGAAATAACAGAATGAACCACTGTGATTCACAATTGTGAAGTTTCAGGTACCATCCCCAGGTGCGAAACCATATCCTCTAGAGATGAAAAACCCGACAGAGCCAGTTACGCAGAAAACACATAGTATAATTAGCTATTACTCCTCAGTGCCTATAAAAGCTATTTTTAACAAAAGAATTAAAATGTATTAGGCTGAACCATATCAAATTGCTGATTTTACAGGAAAGAAATGGTCATATGTTGGTAATTTCACATGGTTCACTGCAGCAGAGGAATTATATAGAGCTAGGTAGAAGATAGGATAGTCAAACATTCCTTAAAAGTTAAATAAGAGACTTTGGGATGGTTCATCTAATTAACTTGATTTTATCAGTGGGAACAAAAAATAAGGAACATTTATTCCAGATGACAGGGTCAAGTTTTCAGCAGACATGTGTTTTATTTGTAGGTAAGTCTGGATATTCTTGTCTTAAGTATATGCAACCCACAGGCTCAACAATTGTTGCCCAACAGCTGAGCTTAGTCAATAAAATGCCACTGGCCGTAGGATGTTAGAATTGTGTATTTTAGATGCTTCTCTCCTTCAGGGTCAACAACTTTTAAAATCATCTTAAATGACCCAACAAATCTTTTTTTTTTTCCCTTGGATGAATGGATCAGCATTATTCGGTTGACATTAATTGACTATCATACTTTCTACAAGGAAGACTAATTAGTATAAACTTACAAATACCTCTCAGGAGTAAATTGCATATTAAAATTTTCTTTTAACACAAGTGGAAAATTACATTTGACAGAAAAGAACTTTAAAACAATCCATCCTCAGATGAGCTATTTTTATCTCTTGCTATTGTTGTTTAAAATGATTCAAATACAAACTGATTATATGACTACATTGAAAAATACAAATGCTGCCACTTGTCCAGCCCATGAAACAAGGCTGGTTTGTTAATTGAGACCTAGCTATCAATCTGTATCCCTACGGTTAAAAAGAATGCTCAATCTGTGGGTCATAATATTGCACCACTTTCCTACCCAGCTGCAAGTCATATTCAAGAATCCAAAGGAATGTTCCAAGTTTGTTCCAAAACTGTCCAGATGGGCTCACTCGCATACCACTCCAATAAACAGTGCCGGCCAAGCGTGCACAAACTGGTCAGCCCACCACATTCACACTCCACGAGGTGCAGGCATTCCCATCCTTCTATTAGCATTGTCTCCTGCTACAGGCACATATACCTCTCCCTGTAGGTTTCATGATTACCCTAGTGTTTTCCTTTTAATCTACTTATATTAGCATTACTTCATGTTCCCATTTAAATTGTTTAGAGATATTTATTAATGTAAATTGCAAAGCTTGGCCACTGAAAACTGTTTGGTGCTACCATACTGGATTAATATCACTGTCAAGGAGGAGAATGGGTATTTGTATTAGTCTGTGCTGCCTTACTGGGAGCGAATGCCTCATTTCCTTTAGGTGAGGTTTCCAATTTCAGCATTAGCTACATTGTGGACCAGATCATTCTTTGTGGAGGTGCTGTCCCGCGCATTGTAGGGTATTCAGCTGCATCCCTGGTCTCAACCCACTAGATGCCAGTAGCATCCCCAGATGTGACAACTAAAAATGTCTGCACACATTGTCAAGTGGCCCCTGGGTAACGAATTGCCCCTGGTTCAGAACCACTGCTTTAGACTTTCTGAAATTATGAAACTAGTTTGAGGACCTCTTACAACTGCCTTCATGCTCTCTCAGGATATTGCTGCTCAGAGGGGGTCCCGGACCAGCAGCATCTGCAGCATCTGGGAACTTGTCAGAAATGCAGACTCTCAGGCCCTACCTCACACCAGCTGCATCAATATCTGCATTTTAACAAGACCCACGGGTGATTCTGCTGCACATTAAAGTTTGAGAAGCACTAATCTATAATGCCCTAGAGGTTGGAATCTATCATTTAGTATCTTATAAAAATGATGATTCATAACAAAAGGTGTTAAATATAGGCTGACAAGCCAGAATCATTTATTATTCAACAGCTGGTTTCTTTCCATTTGTTTTGGTCTAGATGTGTGCTTGTTCATTGGTTTTCTTTCTTTTCTTTTTCGTTCTCTCTCTCTCTCTCTCTCTCTCTCTCTCTCTCTCTCTCTCTCTCTCTCAGCTAGATGTGTTCCCTCCCTCCCTTCCTTCCTTTATTTCTTTCCTATAGAGAGAAACTGAGGGGAGCAGGAATCACAGCTTGCTTATGCTCCACTTTCTCATAGGGACTGACTCAATGACAGCCAACTAGCTGTACTTCTCTGCCAGGTTTACCCAGAATATGATAGGAAATCACCCAACAATAGTTCTTATGCCCCCAAACTCGTCTATCATTCTAAGGTAGTCCAACATTAATTTAAAAAGCAGATATATTTATTTAAAATAATCAAAGATATAGAATATGCATTTCAACAGGGGCAAATCACCATCAGTTGGATAAAAATGGGTTCTTGAGGGAAAATATAAAACCTTACTCTTATGTATAAAGCACAAATATACACACAGTACATAAACATATGTACAGTGTATCTGTTGTATTAAGATTTCATAGGGAGGCTGTTAGGGAAAAATGTTTAAAAAGTCTCCTTGTGGGGGAGATGAATAATAAATAAAAAAGTTGAAAATCACTGATTTAAAAAGTGATCTCTTAAAAGACAAAGTCTTCTAAAACTTCAATGTAGTCTTGGGTAACAACCCACAGGCACTCGCTACTACAGTCTTTGCTTCAGAAGACAGAAACACACAAGTTGGAAGGGGAAAGACGATGAAGAACAGGGACAGAGAGCCGTCTGGGGACCATGCTGCCGTGGAGAGAGGCTGCTCCTCAGATGTGAATTCTGGCCCCTCATTTCCCAGCTGTAGGGACCTTGGCCAATTTCCTTCCTCCCTCCAAGCCGCAATTTCCTACCGCCTAAGCAGGTTGACATGAGGATGAAATGCAGTTATTATTAGAAGGCGTCCAACATGACCTGGCATAAAGTAAGTTTGCATGAAATATTAGCTTTCTCTTTTCCTGTTAATCATCCTCTCCAGTTGTAATATTTTAAAATGACATTAATTTGGGGGTTTTGGATAAATGAATCTATTCCTTCTTGTTTGGATTCTGAATGAATCATAAACAGAACTTTAATATACTAAAAAAAAATCTGTAAACAGATGAGTCTCCTTATCTCATCCCCATAAAAACTTATTCATTAGGGTGAAGTCAGGTGGAAGGTTTAGTGCAAAAGCTGTACAGTCACTTATGCTATAATGCCACATAGGTGATCCTAAAAATCATCATTCTTTGCAAAAATACCATAAAAAACACAGGGCTTATAAAAAAAAAAGGATTCGGGACACAACACTCAAAAACTTCATCAGTGACATATTTAAAAAGAAAGAAACCCAATAAAATGGTTTTCACACATGCTACATAATTAAAAAATGTATAAATACAACTATAAATATTTCATTTCACCTTGCATAAACCCCTGAAGTTTGCTTGTGGAGTGGGTGTCAGAGGGGTTGCAGTTAAGGAGTTACTGGGAAGGGGTGGAAAGAGGGTATTCTGAAATTGAAGGGCAGGTTGCAACCCCAGGTATGGATGGGTGTAGGTCCTAACACATCGGGTAAACTGAGAAGGCTTGGTGATGTGTGAACTGTGTGTATGTATGTGTTTTGTGTATTCCAACTCTGCTCGGGTCAGTTGGGAACACTTTTCTGATTTCACCTAATGTTCTACCAGGAAAAAATGGCATATGAGCAGATGTGAAATTCTGATTATGCTTATATTATTTCCTGATATATCGACTGCATTGGAACACATTTGGGATTTCAAAACAAGAGTTCTAGAGGAACTGACTACTGCATTTCCAACACTGCTTGAATTTTCAATCTTGGATGTTCTGTAAAAAGAATGGATCCTTTCTCTGAAGGACATTTTTAATTCAGAATCAGATCCATCAACTACAGTCTGAGGCCTACAGGGACATCTAACTCATTTACACCCATGACAATGCTTCCAATAGCATCTTACACCATTCCTGAGTTTCCACAGAGTTCAAGAATTTCCAAAAGGTACACAATGCGCTGAACATGAGAGGCAGCTATGGAGAGGGCTCTAGCCTTACAGAGTGGAGTCTACTAGTATATCCAAACCACTGTATGACTTACATCGTCCCTTCACCTTGCTGAGCCACATTATCAAATCTCTAAACTAAGGCTACTTTGAGGATCAGATGAGATAACATATGTTGAAATTACCTGGACCAGTGCTTAAAAACATCAGTTGAATGTAAATCTGGACACAGATTGACTCATAATCATAAAGAAAGCATCATCTTTGTCCTAAGAGGTAATGTATCAAAAACATCCTTTATTTTACTGCCTTGGCATGAAATTATCATTGAGGTGGCTATAAAAATTCAGAGAAAATAGAAAATAAACATCCCAAACACTAAAGTAGTTTATAGACACAGGAAGACATGGGGGAAAGCAACCACTTCCATCAGCCCAGAGAGAATTTCCTTTCCTCCCTCAAGGTTTTATTAGCTTTCATCTCCCTGGTTTCTTGTGTTACAGTCTGGAATGTCCTACTTCCTTGTCTAAAAAAGAATATTCAAAGTCCTGAGTCTACAAAATTATTCTTGCTCAATCCATCCCTCCTGCCATGGCATCTGAAGGAACTTTAGAGTCGTCTGATTTGGTTTCATCCTTTCTCTAAACCTGCCAGGAGTGAGGACCTCTTGTTCCCAAAGTCTAGCCAGACAGAAATCATGCTGCAAATGCAAAGACTTTTACTTGCCCATTTTGGGGACTCCAGGTTAAAATCCTCTTCTGAATCAAGAAACACACACTTGTACCTGAAGACAGACACAAATTACAAGAACGGGGCTGTGAACTCAGCGAATTCTCCTCATTATTACTCTTTGCTCAACCTGGTACTGATATATAAACCCTAGGGAGCTTTCCTAACCAAGAAAGAGATACTTTGAAGACATAAGTCTGTCAGCTGGTTTTATTTCTTGTTAAAAAATAATTAAATGACCTCTGATTTAAAGATTTATTTTTAAAAAAGAATTACTAAGTGCCATGTAAAGGCAAAGGGTGACAACACGAGGTTACACTAGAAGGGCACACTTCTAGAATCAAAAGTCATGATTTGCTGGTTTGAGTTCAGAATTCCTACATGATTATGAGGCTACTAGTGGATGCAGAAAATGAGTTGATTGCAACAGGAGTCCAAGTGTGTGGTTTCCCTTGTAGACTCAGTCCACTACAGTAGAATCTTCTTCAACACATAGCCTTCACAGTAGAAATACAAAATGAATACTATTTAATAAGGTATTTTCTGACAATGGGTACCTTCAAGAACAAGTGGGAAATAGTCCATGCCTAAATACATGAATGTTTCCCCTCAATTTGTTATTGAAGACGATTCCATAAAAATGGATTGAAGTTATTATAGCATTGACGTTGATTATCTCACTTGACCATTTTAGCCACCCTGAGCTAGAGATAGTATGCTTCTCCATTGTGTTAATAAAAATGGCTTACCCATAAAATGATTTCTCAACATTGCAGATCTTTAAGGCTTGACCAGGCAAGCACCTAATGGTTTACCATCCTCAGGGCCTCCTGAATTCTAAAACTTCAGAAGGCAGGAGTTCACTGCACAAGCAGTTGGTCTCTGGCCTGAGATAGAGTGAGGCCAGAGTAGGTTTCCTGAAACCCAAGCCTGCTTCTACCTTCGAGGAAAGTCAAATTAAATGATGCTCTAAGAATGTGCTATGGTATTTAGCAGACAACATAATCCGTACTCAAATGTGGCTCTTCTATTAAGAGTTCTTTTTGGTTCTTTAGAGTTTCTTAGACTCAGTGGCTGACATGGAATACTTCCTAAGTACTATGAAAACTTTACCTTTCAGAGTGGGCTCCCTTGTAAAATGCAGAACTCGCTCATGGTATAAAGAAATGCAATGATACCAGAGGGAAAGGGGGGTGGGGAAGATAGAAGAGGATAAAAGGGGGAATAAATGGTGATGGAAGGAGATGACTTGGGGTAGTGAACACACAATACAATATATAGATGATGTATTATAGAATTGTACACCTGAAACTTATATAATTTTTTTAACCAATGTCACCCCAATAAATTCAATAAAAAGAAAAGCAAAAAAGAAATAGAATAATATAACCATTGCATGTGCATAAGCCATCTGTATAATATGGAAATGAGCATCTCCAAAAAAGAGTTTTCCAGTTCAGCTAGCCATTCGACCTCTTTCATGTTGCCCTGGGTCAGTGGTCGGCAAACTCATTAGTCAACAGAGCCAAATATCAACAGTACAACGATTGAAATTTCTTTTAAGAGCCAAATTTTTTAAACTTAAACTTCTTGTAACGCCACTTCTTCAACATAGACTCGCCCAGGCCGTGGTATTTTGTGGAAGAGCCATACTCAAGGGGCCGAAGAGCCGCATGTGGCTCGCAAGCCGCAGTTTGCCGACCACGGCACTGGGTGATTCCGAGGTTTCAGAACAGCCATATATGCAATTTGCTATAACAAGAATATCCCACGAAAGGGTCAGGGTTCTACTACACTTCCTGCCTTTCAAGTTGGCCCAGCTTTATATCACATGCATTTGTTTTTCTGTGGTTATAAAGATAAAAAAACAACTCCATTTGATCTTGGATGTGAGATTCAGTCTGAAACAGCTATGTCCTCCATTCATGAAACAATGGGATACAACCAAACAAAACAAACCTCCGATTTCATGTTGAAGCTGAATATTAACCAACAGTTCAGAATTTTAAAATGAAGCAAAGGCTATGTTGATTCAAAGAGTCACTGGTCTCATACCAATTTCATTTATGCATTAATCTACCAGCTTCATACACATACATCATTGCTTTTCTCCCCAAATAAAGAACATCTCTAAGCCTTCAAAAACTTTAGAGTGATCAAATGCAATGCGAGGGCTTCCTCTTTTGATAATTTGAGCAGCTGCTGTGGCAGAATTGTTTCTCTTCACCCCCTTTCACTGGGTTTTCTCTCTAGCAGCTGCTTTTGTTTTTTGTTCCTGTGCCTCCTCCCACTTCCCCTCCTCTAACCAGTTACAAAGTTGGGGGCTGGGGGTGCTGAAAGACAAAGCAGTGCTTGTGAAAAATTTGAGTAAATCTGGGCTAATAGCCAAATTTAATTCTAAAGACCCATTTTGGAAGCTCGGGACTAAAATGGAACCTAGCAAAGGTCTGGCTGTTTCTAGGACACCATGTCCCTATTTCAGGGAAAGGCGGAGAGAGAGGCAAGAGATTAATTTGATTCTATTGGCCACCATGTTTTGAAGATTTAATACATATTAAAAATAAATAATTTCTCATAGAGCTAAGCTATAAAGAGATTTTTAGTTGGAAATAATTTATGATTAGATAAAATTTTAAACTTAGTGGATGTACAGCACATCAATCATTGAGTTCTATATTTTCCAAACCACAACCTTACTAGACCTTACCTTCCTAGAAATAGAGCAACTCTAGCATTTTTATGTGTGTGTTTTTTTCTTTTAAGAAATGTCCAACCTAATTACCTTTACATTTTAGGATTAAATCCACTAGAAATATTTTGTGCTTCAAAGAATAGAGTAGCTGTTGGAAATGAAATTCACCACCCAAGTTTATAAACTCTTTTCAATGATTATTTCCAAAATTGATTTAAAAAAACAATTTTAAGATGATATCTCAATATATCAATGTTACCCCAATAAATTTAATATAAAAATTTAAAAGAGAGGGAGAGGGAGAGGGAGACAGAAACATCAATGATGAGAAAGAATCATTGATTGGCTGCCTCCTACACATTCCCTTCTGGGGATTGAACCTCCAACCCAGGCATGTGCCCTTGACCAGAATTGAACCCGGGACCCTTCAGTCCACAGGCCAACACTCTATCCACTGAGCCAAACCAGCTAGGGCTCAATATATCATTCTTTTATTAGTAAGTTATGTGGTAGTTATGGGAAACAATGCTCTTTTGTGTTTTACAGTCATGCCCAGAAAGATTATGGAATGATGATCACGAAAGCAAGACCACTAACTTGAGAATGATCTAACTGCACTTAAATTTGAAGGAATAAATGTACAAAAGAGTCTGTATGTTTTTTCTGTTTCTTTGTATCTTGTTAACTCTATAACCCAGTTGCAGAATAATTAGTACATAAACCTAATTGTTTATCCTTCCATGCTTTGTCAAATCTTAAGAATCCACAAGAATGGAGTTTCCTCAAAAAATAAAAAATGGAACTCCCATTTGACCCAGTGGTCCCACTTCTAGGAATATATCCTAAAAAATAAAAAAAACAGTCAGAAAGGATATATGCACCCCTATGTTCATAGCAGCACAATTTACCATAGCTAAGATTTGGAAACAGCCCAAGTGCTCATCAGCAGATGAGTGGATAAAAAAGTTGTGGTACATTTACACAATGGAATACTATGCAGCTGTAAAAAAGAAATAACTCTTACCATTTGCAACAGCATGGATGGACCTGGAGAGTATTATGCTAAGCAAAGTAAGCCAGCCAGAGAAAGATAAGTATCACATACCTCACTTATATGTGGAATCTAATGAACAAAATAAACTGATGAATAAAATAGATTCAGAGACATAGAAGCATGAACAGACTGACGAATTTCAGGGGGGAGGTGGTGGTGAGGGTGGTGGTGGGAGGGGAGTGATTAACCAGGAAACTTATATGCATATATGTATAACCCATGGACACAGATAATAGAGTGGTGAAGGCCTGGAAGGGGCGGGTATGGGCTGGAGGGGGTCAGTGAGGAAAAAAACAACACAGAAATAAAGGGGATATCTGTAATACTTTAAACAATGAAGATAATTTTTTTAAAAAGCTGGAGATACAAAAATGAGAAAAAAAGTCTTGGAAACAGCCCAAGTGCTCATCGGTATGGGTTAAGTATATGGTGAGGGAAGAAGATCTGACTTTGGATGGTAAACACAATGCAATATACAGATGATGTATCATAGACTTGTACACTTGAAACCATATAGTTTTATGAACCAAAGTTACCCCAATAGATATAATATAAAAATTTAAAAATAAAATAAAAGCAAACAACATTTCAAAAAAGAATCCACAAGATCCCTGTGAGGGATAATGTCACAGATAGCAGCTGACATTCATTGGTCATGTGTCATGTACAGACACAGTGTCTGGCACATCCCTTACATCTTCCCCTTTACATGATAACCCAGAGTTTTTGAGTGTGGAGACTGTGTCTGGGAACACCTAAATAACTTGTTAGTAAGGGGTAATACCAAGATTTAAATCCAGGTTTGTCTGACTTTCAAAATTATACTTAAACATTTACATTTAAAGTTATTCAAACCCAGGTTTGTCTAACTTTAAAATGAACTTCAATATTATACTTCATTTTTAAACTTAGCAGAAAAAACTATGTTCATGTACTACATTACCAGAGGACTGTCTGAAATCTTAATTTATAGCTTATCAATTTTTACTTTACACACAATTATAACAGCTTGATTATCCCTTTATCATCCACTATCTGTGGCCGAACTCTAAAAATGGTGAGAAGGCATCATTGAGAGTACAAATGAGATTAAAGAGAGAAAATTATGAAGATGACACATAAAACATCAAAAGCACAGCTATTTTGAAACTATTTAATGCTTAGCATAATTCCTCCCATCTCATCCTTCTATTGTAACAGGGCACATGAGTGGTGTCCATTATCAAAGATACTTATGACCAGTACACTTGAAAAAGTGGAGGTCATGAAAGACAAGAGAAAACTGAGAAATTGTCACAGCTCGGAGGAGACTAAGGATATGTGACAACTAAATGCCATGTAGAACCCTGAACTGGATCCTGAAACAGAAAAATGATCTTGGAGTATAAATTGGTGGGATTCAAGTGAACGCTTTAGTTTTGTTAACAGTATTGTACCAATGTTAACATCTTGCTTTTGATAACTGTATTATGGTTTTGGGGAAAGCTTGGTGGAGGGTATATAGGAACTTTATACTATTTTTAAAATTTTTTTTAATCTGAAATTATTTCAAACTAAACAAAAATTTTAAATAGATCTTATTTGGTTCCACATACATATATAAATATATATTTTAGAAATATCTGTCCCAGAAATCTTTAAAGCAAAAACATTTTAGTTCTTTATGAAAGGGGTAAACTTCCTATTTAGTGAGTACAGAGTTGGCACACATATTTATTGAGAAAATGAATAAATATCTCATTCCCATTGAAAGCAGTATTATCTGATAACTTTTTAAAAAATAAACTTATTTTTGGAACAGTTTTTGATTTACAGAATTATTGCAAAGACAGTACAGAGAATTCCCATAGACCCCACTCCCAGTGTCCCCTAATATCTTACATTAGTATGGGCTGTTTGTCATAATAACAAGCCCCATCCTGGGTACTTCTATTCATACAGAGGCTGATCCCACTGGCCCTTTGGGCAGCTCATTATGTGGATGACAATGAGGATCAAATTGACATATTTACTGAGCACTTACTATAGGCCTGGCATTGTACTCACAGTTTGCAGAAATCGTCGGATTTAATTCTCACAATAACAGAATTAGGTAGGTGCTTTTTATTACTCCCACTAAACGAAGGAAACCGAAGTCCAGTGAAGTTAAGGGACATGCTCCAGATCACCCAGGAGGAAACGATGGAGCCAGGGATCACACTTGGGACTGGTTTCTAAGTACACACTCCTAACCACAGCAGCTGTCATTCAACTGAATCCTCTACCCAGCTATTTATCTATGTTTCCTATGTCCTATGTATGTTTACCTCGTGTTATGTAAAGTCAGTGAAAGTGTTGTACTCCTTCCAGCTTAACTTCATCATCCAGGAGTGTCTGATGAGCGTGCTTTGTCCTGATTCAGATAACTGAGAAAAATGAAAAACTGGACAGGACCCTGTAAAAATTCACCAGCTACCTCCATCCAGGGCAGGGTGCTCTACTAACTAACAGCAATGTTTGGGCCACACTTCAAAAAGTGTCCACTAGTCTGGCTGGCGTGGCTCAGTGTTTGAGTGCCAACCTATGAACCAGGAGGTCACAGTTTGATTCCCGTCAGGGCACATGCCCAGATTATGGGCTGGATCCCAAGTGTGGGACATGCAGGAGGCATCTAATCAATGATTCTCTCTCGTTGATATTTCGCTCATTCCCTCTCCCTTCTTCTCTGAAACCAATAAAAAAATATATTTTTAAAAAGTGTCCATTCTTATCTCACCAGGTAGAGGTTGTCCCAATGATTCTCAACCCTGGCTGCACATTAGAATCACCAGTGGAACTTTAAAAAGTCCTTGTGTCCAGGCAACACCCCAGAAAATTACATCACAATCTCTGAGGGTGGACCCAGGCATCAGCAGTTTTAAAGCTCCCCAGGTGATTCCAGCATGTAGCTGGGATGAGCCACTAGGCCAGCACACACTTCCCTTTATCCACAAGGAGACTAGGGATAGGACTCCCAGGTCTGGATCTGGGGGGTACGCTCCTCTTTCACGCAAGTTGCCCACTGACAAAACATGCCAGCCTCCTGTGGGGTGTGACCGAACCTTTATGAATAGAATACTGGCCTTTGTGAGGTATTCAATCCACGACCTACGGAATTGGAGAAATAGGAACATAAATATCACCGAAGGAGAGGCTTCTCTTAGAATTTCTCAGCATTGATATCAAGCTCTTTAATTTCTTTTGGGAAGAACTAATTATACAGCTGAAATACCGAAGAACAAACCTTGAGTGTGCCGTTGTAAATAATTTATCCTCCAAAGGGGCTGGATTTATACAGGACAACATAAGCATTAAGAAGTTAAAATGTGGCATGTTTATATTCGTGTAGAGCAACAAGTTGCAAAGAGGTTAGGAAAAACACCAGCAAACTGAAGTCATCATTTGTAACAAAAAATATTAGTTATTTTATAAGAGTACCTTATATTCTTCAATGGATATAAGAGTACCTTATATTCTTCAATGGATGAAATTAGTGATGATGATGATGATGATGATGATGATGATGATGATAGTAATAATAGCTTAAACAGTGAGTATTTTCCATGGCCTGGGCATTGTTTTATATACTTTACATACATGAAACCATTTACCACTCAACCATGTAAAGTAGGTACCTCACTATCCATGGCCCAGAGAAGTGCACTTGTAGGTAACTGGTATTTAAATTCACCAGTCTGGCTCTGAAGCCCACCCTCAAGCATAAAATGATGCTGTTTCATCTGATCCTCATGTTAGCTTTATAATCCACACTAGCATACAAAAGCAGCAGCTGCAATATTGACATGCCCACTGAGGCCTAGGTTCACAGATAGGATCACAGAGCTTTTAATGACTCAAATGAGTTGACTTCCATTCCAAGCCTCCTTCTTACTAGGCCATAAACAGCTCTTTCTTAGATGCCTATCTATAGATACCAATGTACAATAGAATCTTCTGCTGGTAGTAATATAGCAGCTTCTAGCCACGTGGGACTGCTGAGCATTTTAAATTGGCTGATGTGTCTAAAGCATTGAATTGAATTGAATTTAAACTAATTCAAGTTGAAATAGCTAGTGACTATCATATTGGAAACACAGCTACAGAGGCCATGAAAGGTCTATCATTTTCGCCTTTTATAATTACTTTTCAAGCTAAATTCACTTCCAGCCTGTTTCCACGCTCATTTAACAGCTCCTCAGTCTATCTCAAGCTCTACTGAAAATAAAAGACCACCAAGGGGTTTTTACAAGCTTGAGCTCTGTGATCTCATTGGGAATTTGCCTGGCAAAGCTACCACAGCAGGCTCAGCTATAAATTGGAATATGTGACTCATAAAATGTAGTCAAGAAAAATATTTCTTGAAGAAAAGCCATCACACATTTCCTTGCACAAGGAGGATGTGGTTTGTTTTCAAAGAGCTGAAAAAGGGCTCAAGATAAGGTAAATGTGAACTCCACTGACCAGTAGCCAATTGCCTGGTCTGCCTAAAATACTACCCCAAACTGAAATTGAAGGCATTACTACTCCAAGTCTTTCCCCTAGTTGCCAGGCACACAGGGTGTTCATTATTCCTTTGTCCTTTCACCATTTTCTTAGCTGAAAAAACAGATGCCAAGATGAATGTGAAAAATCTTATCAAATAGCCGTAGGCTTACAGATACTAAATCCAAGAAGAAAATCCAAAATATTGGCTTCAGTGGGGATTCAGAATAAGCCACCTCAAGAGAAGGTTTGTCCAACCTTTTCTTTTTCATATTAGCAGGAATGTGAAAGGGATGGCAGGAGCTGTGGCAGCCAGATTGGACCATGAAATGGAAGCCAAGTCTTGAGAATGATAGAACAAGACAGACAGAGCCCAGGTCTCTGACTCCTTTCTGTAGGAGAGCCACCACACCAGCTGGCACTTTTACATCAGAAGGACAGAAACTTCTAGCATGCTGAAGTTATTCTTAACATTGTGGGGGGCTCCATTATAATAGACTAGAGGCCCAGTGCACGAAATTCATTCACGGGTGGGGTCCCTAGGCCTGGCCAGTGATCAGGTTCCCTGCCTCCTCCTTCCCTCATTCCCTCAGCGCCCCACTGCAGCCGCTGGTCGCCTGCCATGTTCCATGCCACCCCTGGTGGTCAGCGCATGTCATGGCGAGCAACCGAACTCCTGGTCTCCCGGTTGAACTCCCGAGGGGACAATTTGCATATTAGCCTTTTATTATATAGGATAAACCTGTAAGACCCAGCTAGTTAGTATCATAACAAGTAATACAAGTATCTGTGTTTTGTTCTATTAAAAATAATTACAAAAGTGTATATACAAAGAACTGTTCTTCCAAGCCTCCTGGCATCCAACGGTGCTGCTGAAGTATCTCCAGAGAGAATAAACAATTTACATTATTTTACTGGGTCCCAGAACGGCAGTCCTCAGGTTGGTCACTCACCTTACTCATTGGATCTGGCCCAATTGATTTTAACAACTTTCCAAAAACCTAACCCACCATCTAAAATGTGTCACCATTGAGACCCTAAAAACAAATGAGCCACAGGTTTTCCTATTCCCTTTCCCACACTGGCAGAAGAAAATCGGTAGGAGAAATAGCCTTCTCCTTCTCCTTCTCCCTCTCCTTCTCCCTCTCCTTCTCCTTCTCCTTCTCCTTCTCCTTCTCCTTCTCCTTCTCCTTCTCCTTCTCCTTCTCCTTCTTCCTTCTCCCTTCTCCCTTCTCCCTTCTCCCTTCTCCCTTCTCCCTTCTCCCTTCTCCCTTCTCCCTCCTCCTCCTCCTTCCTTCTTCTTCTTCTTCTTCTTCTTCTTCTTCTTCTTCTTCTTCTTCTTCTTCTTCTTCTTCTTCTTCTTCTTCTTCTTCTTCTTCTTCTCCTTCTCCTTCTCCTTCCCTTCTCCTTCTCCTTCTCTCTCTCTCTCTCTCTCTCTCTCTCTCTCTCTCTCTCTCTCTCTCGTTGATGGTCCCTGTGGTTATAAGCACCAACACTCCGGCAAATCAACCATACCACCACCTCCATCAAGAGGAGGTGAGGAACACAGAAACACAGAGAGTACTCGGGTTCAAATACCAGCCTTACCACTTCCTGGCTCTGTGACGTCAGTACCCGTAGTATCTGTGAAATGGTGGGGGTTACATTGGTTGATGCAGGTAAAGCATTTAGAACAGTACCTACACATAGTAAGTAATGACTCAGTAAATGTTTTATATGTGTGTATCATACTTCTGTGTATACATATATGTATGTTATACAAACAACTTATGTATGCACACATATCTGTCTGCATACCTGTATGTTATATATAACATATATACTACCCCACACTAGGGATTGAGCCCGCAACCCAGGCATGTGCCCTGACCAGAAATTGAACCCTGACCTCCTGGTTCATAGGTTGACACTCGGCCACTGAGCCACACTGGTCGGGCTGTGTCTCCATTTCTGGATTGATATGCACAAATATTCTGAGTTCTGTGAAAACCAAGATGATTCATAAAAGCAAAGTGCCCTTCTGTCCCAAGCTCAAAACCTATGAAAGCTTATTCTTCTGCATCTGTGATATACCAATAATTAAGTGCATCTGCCACCTAAACATCCCTCAAGGAGCTCTGAAATGCCCAGCAGGATGTTCAGCTGCTCTGACCCAACCCCAGGAGGGGGATGTGGCATGTGAGTACAGGGCAGGGGGGCCACCTAACGCAACAGGCTCTGGACCTGCCTCACAAGGCTTGGAACTGCCATTTTATTTTCTCAGTGACCAAGGGAGCTTGTTTGAGCCATGAAAAAAGGATACTAACATAGAAATGTAAACACAATGCCAAGGAAAGATTTCCAGAAGGGTAGAAATGGATCAAAGAGAAGCTCACAATGGAAGCAGTACTCTTCCCTGCATCCCCCCCCCCTAGCTTTTGGAATGGATCTTTTTAAAAAGGCAGTGTTGTTGTTGCCTACGTCCCCAAAGCAGGACAGATTTCTATCACCGATGTGGATACAGAATGCAGTTTATGCACAGAGACATCTACATCGACTGCTCTTCCCCAATTATCCAGAAGTTGAAATATTTTGGAAGCGCCAGTCATTTGTGAAACAATCAAGTGTGAAAAGACCCGGGATGGTTAACAGTTGCCACAAAGCCCACTCCACAAAGGAACCACAAAACTCCTGGGCACCCACTCCAGGCTACTGATTGGGAAATAATGCAGCACTCGGCACTGCTTAAGTTAGCTTACAAAGAGTGTGTGTTTGCTTATTAATTCATATGTGTGTGTTTTAAGGTGGTTCCATCTTAAAAATAAATAAAGCAAGGCAGCAGATTGGCTATAATGGGAGCTCCACGACAGCACAGGGGAGATAGAAATACCTGAAATATTCAAGTCCAGCGTTACAGTAGGGGCTCAAGTGAAAAGTGGCCACTTCTGCCTCAACACCTGCTACTAACTGAAGATACACATATGGAGCCCAAGCACGATTCACCCCGAATCCCTCAGTTACCAAGAGTGATTGATAACCAAGCTCTGAAGGTTGTTTCACTCCATTAATCATTGCAAGGACACATGTAAGCTATTTTAAAAATATTCAAGTTTTTAAATGGTAGACATTTTAAATCTCTTTCGTGCTGTATAGCAATGACCTTTGGCATTTCTCAAAACAACTTATGCGATCAAGTCATTAGCTAAAATGCCAGTTAAATAAGGAATCACTCACTGGACATGAGAAAGTTATGTGTAGAGATTTTTATAGGAATTATAGATATTTTTAAAACAAGTAAGCACAGCCTGACATTTTAAGTACAAAGTTACCATGGCAACAGTAACATACTCCATCTCTTCTACCCTAAAGTATTCACAGGTAATAAAATTGTAGAAATAAATAAAGAATTCCATTTAAGTCTAAACTATGGGGTGTCCCCCAAAAATGTATACATACTTGCCCAGCCAGCATTGCTCAGTGGTTAAGCATTGACCTATGAACCAGGAGGTTACGGTTCAATTCCCTGTCAAGGCACATGCCCGGGTTGTGGGCTTGATACCCATTGTGGGGTGTTCAGGAGGCAGCCGATCAATGATTCTCTCTCATCATTGATGTTTCTATCTCTCCCTCTCCCTTACTCTCTGAAATCAATAAAAAATATATTTTAAAAAATGTATACACACTTTAACAGCTGATAGATCAATTTTGAAAATGAAATGTATTTAAATAAACACGGCCTTTATAATTATTCAAAGTGTGTGTATATACTTTTTTTTGGACACCCTATATGTAAGAGACTGGACTTAGGCATTCAAGCAACAGCTTTATTGGTTTTCAAGTTCATGCAATGGTGTCTCCAGGCTTCTAAAGAAGGAAGCATCACGTAATTATGGTGCTTCATTATGTTATTATAGTTACTGACATCATGATTTCTTCTATGACACAACTTGTTTTGATCAGTTTTATTACCAACCCTATTTTCCTAATTGCATTAAAGCAGTGGTCGGCAAACTGCGGCTCGCGAGCCACATGCGGCTCTTTGGCCCCTTGACTGTGGCTCTTCCACAAAATACCACGGCCTGGGCGAGTCTATTTTGAAGAAGTGGCGTTAGAAGAAGTTTAAGTTAAAAAAATTTGGCTCTCAAAAGGAATTTCAATCGTTGTCCTGTTGATATTTGGCTCTGTTGACTAATGAGTTTGCCGACCACTGCATTAAAGTATCAATGATAATTTGCTGCATTCAAAGAAATGCCCTTTTGCAAAGTTCTAATTCTTCCCAAGTGAATACCTTTCAGTAGGATGTTCACTTGCTGAAAGATTCAGATAAAATGAAGTCTGAAACCTGTTAATACTTTCATTAAAATAGTCACTACTATGTAAAAGAAAAGAGAAATGTCTCCTCTATGGTAATACATGTGGCAGGAATGTAGACCAGTATTGGTGCCATTCCTTTCCCAGAAAACAATGCTTTTTTGAACATATTTCTTTTATTTTGCTTTTTAGAAATTTCCCTATCTTTATTGTTGAAAGTATTACATATGTCCCCTTCTTTCCCTATTGACCCCCTTCACCCCACACCCTCCCAGGCCTTCACCACACTATTATCTGTGTCCATGGGTTATGCATATATGCATATAGTTTCTTTAATTTCTCCCTACCCACCCTCCCCCGCCTTCCTTCTGCGATTCGTCAGTCTGTTCCATGCTTCTATGTCTCTGGATCTATTTTGTTCATCAGTGTATTTTGTTCATTAGGTTCCACATATGAGTGAGATCATGTGATACTTGTCTTTCTCTGTCTGGCTTATTTGCTTAGCATAATACTCTCCAGGTCCTTCCATGCTGTCTCAAAGGGTGAGAGATCCTTCTTTTTTACAGCTGCATAATCTCTATCATGGTTTCTCTGCTCAGAGGTGCATCCTACCAGACTGTGGGCTCTCCATCAAGGCCAAGAACTCTCTTATTCACCACTATAGATCCTGCATTTCCAACTGCATTTGGGTAATGAATGTGCACAATTAAAGTTTGGAAGCTGGCTGGTAAAACAAGCTGTCTCTAATAATACCTTTGATAATGTTAATAAAAGCATCAATATCACAGCAAATAACCACCATGGATGTTCAGAGCTTGGGCTTCAGCTGTTAACATTCCTCTTTCTCCTCAGGCATCTCTGTAGGTGACTGTGACAATGACAAAATGTTAGACATCTGTAGCTTCAGGAAGGCATTTCCTCATGGGAATGAAAGCAGAGACGACTCCCTTAACTTCTCAACTTCCTTTATTTGCTTATTTGGAGAAGCCATCTAAACTCTCTTCAACTTCAGGAAATGGTCAAGAGAGACCAAACGTTTTATCCTACAGATTTCAAATAATAGTATACCAGTATGGCGGACATCACAAAGAGGGACTAGGCAAAAGGATTGGAGGTGAGGGTAAGAGGTGGGAAGCAGAGAGTTTACTGACTGGCCAATATGTGGCTGTATGATTTTTGGTTGATAATATTTTCATGAACAAACAACTATTTTCAAATGTAAGGATAAGTACTATACTGAATAGGGTTCTGATTACTTGATGTTTCATATTAGGATGAATTCTTAATTGTAGGAAACCAAGGTGTGGGTTTCCCCATTTTTTTCTTTTACACTTTAAATGTGCAGTTTACAGTACATAAGTCATAACACTGCATTTTAAAATACAAACTAAGATAATATGAATGGGAAAACAATTTTTGAATTCTTATAATTCAAATGCTTTTGATTTCCTGATTCATGCCAATATCTATTTTTTTTCCTGTTCTCTAAAGAAATTAGATTACATTTTCAAGCAAAAGTTGTTAATGGGTAAGAATTAGAACATTTAAATATTTTTTAAAAATACAGTGAAGGGACTGGATAAGGAAGATGTGGTACATATACACAATGGAATACTACTCAGCCATAAGAAAGGATGAAATACTGCCATTCGCAACAACATGGATGGGCCTTGAGAACATTATGCTAAGTGAAATAAGTCAGTCAGAAACAGCTAAAAACCATATAATTTCACTCATATGTGGGATATAAAACTGAAACTTATGAACACAAACTGCAGTGTGGTGGTGGCCAGAGGGAGAGGGTGGAGGGAGAAAAGGGTTCCTAATATAAGGCGACAGGAGAAGATTTGACTTTGGGTGGTGAGCACACGGTGCAATATACAGATCTTGTAACATAGAAACCCACACCTGAAACGTATATGTTCATGTTGACCAATGCCACCCCAATACATTTAATTTAAAAAAAATAAACAAAAATACACTGAAGGTTTTCCCATTCTTAATGTCACCCTCAAAGAGCAATTTTATATTTCTAGTAAGGCCCATGAATGTTTAGCAGTTTTACAGATATAATACTATATAATACTAAAGAATAAGACTTTTGAACAACCTATGTAGAAATCTCAGTAGGTGAAATTATATTGGAGTGTTTTTTTCCCCCACAAAGCTATTAAAGTAAGATGTACCCATTGAAAATAGTAACATATTCATATATGTTTAGGAATCATTAAACTGTATGGACATAAAAACTTGACCCTTACCTGGAAATGACCACATTTTTACCAATTTCAACTAAAAATGTGGGGAGGGGGGACTTTCCTGAAAATATAAACAGTTAATTTTCTATGCCAATATTAAGCCACCAAAACACATTCATTAAATGTAAGTAAAACGGCAGACTGAACATAACTAGAGAACTTCCTTCATCTCATACCTAACAATTACCCAGACAGGTATACCACACACTGGAAGGGAACATAACACACACAAACCCACACTTACAGAGGAGATAAATTGGGGGACGATTCCTTGCTTCACCAAAGGAAATGCTGAAGAACAGCAGTCTTTGGTTCTTAAGTATTTGTGAGCGGAACCCCAGGTTTGGAGACAATGAAACCTAAAGCCTTTGAAGACTTATTAGAATGAGGCTGTAGCCTCATCTGAAAAGAAAAAAAAAAAAAGAAAAAAAAGAATGGGCACCTTTTTTGTTTCACTGCAATACCAAGCTGGAATGATCCCTGGGAGAGAATATTTAGGCTGCTACCTTCTGTATTACACTGAACCACATGGAAATGCCGTATCATATGCCAAAAATGGTCTAATGTGGTATATTTCATGTGTCTCAACTTAAGAATTTCACCAAGGATTGGGAAAGTCAGGGAAATATTATACTTAAATCACTCATTGTACTATTCATCAGCTCTTAAAATAAAATAAAAAGGTTAAACCTATTGCTTGAAATTAAATGCTAAATGAATAAATAATTGGCTCACTTCAATGTTATATGCTATTTTCTTTTGTTACATGAATATTTGAGAGTTTGCAAAAAATGAGGCTGAAATAATAAATAAATAAAACCCTCAGGTAGCCCTAGCTGGTTTGGCTCAGTAGATAGAGTGTCGGCTTATGGATTGAAGGGTCCCAGGTTCAATTCCGGTCAAGGGCACATGCCCGGGTTGTGGGCTCGGTCCCCAGTGGGGGTGTGTGCAGGAGGCAGCCGATCAATGATTCTCTCTCATCACTGATGTTTCTGTTTCTCTCTCCTTCTCCCTTCCTCTCTGAAATCAATAAAAATATATTAAAAACAAACTTTTAGAAAAAAGAATTTTATAATTCGGTTTTATATCGTACATGGTATTATCATTTGTTTCATTATTTCTTAACATAAAGAATGCCTTGCTTGTGGTAAGAGTTTAATGGATATCAATTGAATTAAACAAGTAGGTCCATATCAGCACCAGTAATTAGCAATATTCAAGACTGGGTTCTGTCCGTATTGAGAGGGGTTTGTCCTAATGTCACCTTCTGAACTGGGCAACCCCTTCTATATCTGGGTCCCTTTATTTGGTGTCTAGAATCTCTTGCCCTATTTCAGCCCAAACCCCAAACTTTCCCATGTGCTACATGTCATTAACTTGGAACTCTTGACATTTCGGGGCCAGATGACTTTGGGGAGGGGGCTGTCCTGTTCACTGTAGTATGTTTAGCAGCATCTCTGCCCTCTACCCACTAGATGCCAGTAGCACCCTCCCCTTGACTCCAGTTGTAACAACTAAAACTGTTTCCTTTGGGGGCAGAATCCACTGCAGTGAAGAAGAACCGTAGGTATGAAAAATTCTTCAAACACAAAATAACATTGTTGCTTTTTAAAGAATAACAGGCCTCCACTGGTCACCAGTCCCTGAAAGAATGAGTGCTTGACTCCAAATACTGCCTCCACACATTGAGCCTCAACCTTGGAACTCCTGACATTTGGGGCTGGATGTCTTTGTTTGAGGAAAGAGCCTGCCCAGGCAGCAAGTCTAATATCTTTAGTGGAGCTTTCTAATCAACAACCCACTCTGTCACAGTTAGGTTGGTCAGAAGTTTCCTTTTTCTCTTCAGTAATAGCTCACTTGTCATGTTAGGCTGAGGACACTGCATGGCTATCAAAAAGTAGAAGTAGCGCCATTTTTGCTCAAATCACTAAATGCTAAAATACGATGATAAAAAGTAAAAAGGACTTAACTTTTATGTCCGAATTTAGACTTCAGTTTTAAATTCTAGCCCTAGCCGGTTTGGCTCAGTGGACTGAAGGGTCCCAGGTTCGATTTTGGTCAAGGGCACATGCCCAGGTTGTGGGCTTGATCCCCAGTAGGAGGTGGCTGATAAATGATTCTCTCTCATCATTGATGTTTCTATCTCCCTCTCCCTCTCCCTTCCTCTCTGAAATTAATAAAAATATATTTAAATTCTAAAGTTTCCACATTGAGAGACCCTTCTAAGACAAAAACAGGACAAAAAAAAGTGAATTTCAAGAACGGATTCTTATGACTGGGGCCTTTCAGGATTACTCAAATCTAAATATATAGAAGTGCGTGCGTGCATGCGTGCATGTGTGTGTTGGCTGGAGAGGAGACAGAAGGCAGTGGGTAGACACTGTTTAGCAGTCCTGTCTTGTACTGGTCATCATCATCAACAGTAAGGGAGTACTAGCACTCTATTAAAAATTGCGTTTCCAAAGATATGTTTCAGGACAATTTACATTTGTGATTTCTGTTGCCTCCAAGTAAATAAAAGTTTGAGGCGTTGTGCAGGAATAAGAATATTTCTGTGACGTGATGGATAACAGTCGTGCACATAATCTCATTTGACAGCTGAATAAACCACTTTCTGGAATAAATCAAGCTGGCTGTCCAGCCCAATGCTGGCCTCTTCTTTGCAGGGTGAGCAGCTATGTAAAACTATTCCAGGAAAAAAATTTCCATTTAACTACTTAGGCAAAATAGGTAATCTTGAAACGACCAAGAAAAATTCATTTTCACAAGTAACATCACCAAACATGGAAGTAACACTCAACAGAAGAACCATGTTTAAATCATCCTCGGGTTACCTTAGCTACCTTAGCTACATTGCACTAAAGTATTAATGGAAAATGGGCTCCCCTCCCCCGCCCCGTTCTCCTTCAACTAAGAATTTGCACCTTGAAGGTAAATGTGTTTTTTTGTAGTGGAACAAATTGGGCCATATTTTTCTTTTAGAAGAAATCCACATTTATTTTTTATCATAATTAGAGTTTTATTTTCTTATCTTACTATATGTCAAGGGTTGGTTTAAGTAAAAATACTTCACTTTGCTTCAGGTCTTATGACCAGGCTGCTACATGATAACTCAGAATCAGCTTTCCCCATAGCTTCTATGTTAATCTAAACAAGTCTGTCCATTCAGCTGCACTTTCAGAAGTTATAGATCTAAGGAAGGAAACATGACATCTCATGGCATTAGATTTAACCCTGATTAACTTTTTCTTTTAAAAAAGCCACAGAAACTATGAGAGACCTCTAATAAAATTTCAAAAGGTGTACAAAAACATTATTAGGGGGTGTAAAAGAAGATCTAATTGTATGAAGAGATACACCACATATACAATTGGTAGGTTCAATATAATAAACACAGTGATCATCACGAAAATGATTCTGCAAATTCAGTGTAATCCCACTCCAAATCCTAGTACAGATGTGTGTGGAACATGAAAAGCTGATTCCAAAAGCAAAAAATGAAGAATATTTCAGACACTTTTAATTAAGAGCAAGAAGAGAAAAGTTCTATAAATGGACCAACAAAATAAATCCCGAGGCATGGAACAGACTGACATATTGGGGGTGGGGGAGTGGGGAAGGGGTGAGAAGAAATAAACCAAAGAACTTATATACTTCTATGCATAGCCCATGGACACAAACAGTGTGGTGAAGGCCTGGGGGAGTAGGATGGAAGGAGGGGAAAATGGGGGACATCTGTAATACTGCCAACAATAAAACAATATATTTTTTAAAAAAGAGAAAAGTTATCCTAGAAGATAGCCAGGCATATTATAAATCTACAGGAATTAGGACAGGGTAGTATTAGTACATGGATGGCAAAATAGACCAAAGAACAGAATGGAGTCCAGAGATGTATACACATATACAGTAGGAAAACTTAATACTTGAGAGATGGTATTAGATAAAGATCAGTGTGGAAAAGATAAACTATTAAGTCCCCGGTGGTTTATGCATAGGAAATATAAAATAAAAATAGATTTCTAACTCATACTATTCCAAAAAACTAAAATACCAATGGAATAAAGACTGAAAAATGAAAAGCATATATTTAAAAAAAAACTTTAAGAGAAAATACATTGGAATAGAAGAACATCTTTATCACCATTGAGTTAGGGACAATTTTAAAACAAGGAAAAAATTAAAAGCACAAGTCATAAAAGACTAACAAAAATATTGGTAATTAGGGATTTATTACAATAAAAATGTTTTGTACAACAAAAGATGTGTTCCACAAAGTTAAAAGATAAACCACAGAGAGGAAGATGATGTTGACAACACATTTAACTAAGAGTTAGAATTCAGATTGTATAAAGAATTGCTACAAATCAATAAGGGAAAAAAGGATATCAATGAAAGAGAAAACACAAATGGCCTAATAACTTACCAAGAAGTTTCAACCTCTAGGAAAATTCAACATAAAAAACAACGAAATGCCACCTCATACCTATAGAATTTTTGAAAAATTGAACGCTGTGACAAATACCAAATTCTGGTGAAGATACAGAGAAACTAGAATGCTTACACACTATTGGTGAGAGAATAAAGTGATACCACTATGTGGCAAGCAGTAGTGACACTATACAGTTTAAAGCCAACTTTATGTGAGGACAAAGCATTTATTTCGCTAACTACATCATTACTTTAGTCAACAATACGACACAATTTTTCATTGAAGAAATAAACACATTGTTATGGTCTATGCCCAAATAGCACAAGAAGAAAAGTTATTTTGGTAAAAAAGTTTCATATCTATTTCTAAAAATTTTCAGGATGAGAATCAGAATCAGATCTTCAACCCTTTTTTGCAAACTTGGACTCCACTTGGACTACCCACTAGCCAACTAGCCAACGGTTGACTACTGTAAATTGAGACATTTTCTAAAACTATCTTCTTCAGGAAATGAATTCAAGGGTGGTCTCAAAAGTATTCATACTGATCATATCCTGAATAAATATGCAACATCTCCACTTTCTCTTTATTCATAACCCATCATGATCTACTTTCCATCCCTAGATAATGGGATGCCTTATCTTTGTCATCTCTTCCTCACTTTGCATGTTTTTCATGTACCATTCTCATCTCTCATCAATTATTTTAAAAGTCCTGCTGTATTTATGTTTTCCCCCTTAAAATGGAAGGTAGGAATCAGTGGTTTATGCACTCCCTAACACAGCTCTATGCACATAGGCATTTAATAAATGCTTTTAACCATAATAATGCAGAAGCAGGTCTATTTTCTAAACAGAAATCATCACCAAGTTTTAAAATAATGTTATTAATGTTGATTAAGAGTTCATACTGGAAAATTCCACTTATATAAAGTACAAGAACAGACAAAACTATGTTGGCAGAAATTAGGAGTACCCTGGTCAGAGGTGCCAGAAAGGGAGCTTTCTGGGGATTTCTGAGGGGCTAATAATATTCTGCTTCTTAGTCTGTGTATTGACTACTTAAGTTTGTAAAAATTTGTCAAGCTGTATGCTTGTGATTTTCCCACTTTCTGTTTACATATTATTTTCCAATAATAAATTTTAAAATGATTTTATAATATCTGTGCCTGTTACAAAACATTTAAAAATATTTGTGACAACATATCATTATATGATAGAGTTCAAACCAGTTTTTGGTAATCCAGGACAGTGGCTTTGCAACATGGTAATAACACTTGGAGTAGAAATTCATCTCTTTAATGTTCTTAACTCTGTTGTACTTACCATGGAAATTGTCAGAATAAGCCACGTGTGAAAACTAAAAGGAAAATATTTAAAAATTGCTGCAAAAAAATAAAGTTATCTTAAGGGTTTGACTTTCTCTCCTAATTACATTTCTCCTTATGTGAAAGAACAGATGCTTGCATTTAAGCTGCCATTTTAAAATCCACCATTTAAGCATTCTTTTCAGGGAGCCAATGTGAAACAGCACATTCCTAAACCTAAAAGAGTGGCCTAATGCTCATACAAAATAGCAGATTTTCCAGGATCCTTCTACTCTTTGCTTCCAATGTTCCTGTTTCTTTTTCTACAAGTGTGCTCAGATCTCTCAGAAAGCACCAACTTAAGCTCTCTACCAGTAGGTAGGAGTTGAGGACACAGGGGAAGCAAGGAGATTACAGACTGTCCTTAAAGGATCTCTGTTATAAATAAGGGAAAAACCAGTCCTTCCTCTTACAACTCCTATGTCTCTCAAACACATGGAAAACGTAATGATGTGATGACCATAGACCCTAAGGATGAAATAGAATGTGCAGGAAGGTTGCCTTAAAGGCTTAATCTGGGTAGATTTGATTATACTTAAGGAGATGAATTCTAAATTTGGAAAGGCCATCAAAGTAATTAAGGATGTTAAGAAATGGGACTAGATCCTCGATGTCTTTCTACTTAATGAAGAGAACAAAAGATGATGAAAATGATTTTAATAAGCAAAATGAGCTTCATATTGATTTAGTTCTTTCAAAGATAAAGTGCCCTGAACATCAGAACAAGTTGCCAAGGAAAGCCAGGCACTCTATTCGCAGGAGTCTTTGGTTTAATTATCGAGATGGTTTAGCCGTCATTTTACTGCAAAGAAAGAGTGAATTAGGTGGTCCAAATTCCCCATTCTAGCTCCAGATTCTCTGGTATATTAAAAAAGTAAAAAAACAAACAAAAAACCTCCTTCAGCTACAAAAATTCAGCATCCCTTTCTGAAGGATAACACCTTTTAAACCAGAGATCTTCCCATTTTGCAGATGTGTTCAACCAAGTCCTCAATAATTCCACTACTCAGATTTTATAATATTTCAATCCCTTTACTCTAAAGCAGTGATTCCCAAAATGGGGCGATTTTGCCCCCCACACAACAGTTGTTATTTGGCAATGTCTGGAAACATTTTTGGTTGTCACAGTTGGAGAGGGAGTGGGTAGAGGCCAGGGCTGCTGTTCAACATCCTACAGTGCACAGGGCAGCCTCTCAGGACAAAGGATCATCCAGCCCAAAATGTCAATAGTGCTGAGGTTGAGAAATCATGCTTTAAAAGTACATTTGAAAGAGAAGGAAAGGAGACTTCTTTTAATTCAGTATCTGCCTCCATATGCTCCAAAGAAGAAAGCAGAATTGAACAGTCATCCGAAAACAAACAAATATACAAGCAAATGCTATGCAATAACTGCAATTCAAGATTATTTACAATACTAGTAGATTTGCCACACCAAGTTCAAATGTACTGAGTTATATACAGCAATTAAAAGTAAAATTAAAAAGATTAGGTTTAAACTTTTTCCCTTGGCAGATTTTTGCTCTAACCAAGTAAGCAATTTTTATTTCTAGACATTAAAATCCTATTTTCTGATTACTAGAAAATGCACTCCTTTTTAATTAAGTGATCAGCTCATCTATCAGATATAATTATCAACCTACAAAAATAAAATTTAAAATAAATGGCCAAGATTGATCAAGAAAAATAAAGAGAATACAAATTACCTACATCACTACTGATCCTACAGACAAGAGGATTAAACACATAATACAAGAATATTATACGCAACTTTATGCCAATAAAGTTAGTAACATGTAAAATGTGGGAAAGTCCTTGAAAAACACAACTTATAAAAACTGAAACAAGGAGAAAGAGGAAATCTGAATAGTACTATCTTTGTTAAAGAAATATAATTCAGAACATTTCCACAAAGAAAACTCTGGACCCACACAGCTTCACTGGTAAATTCAAAAATATTTAAGGAAGAAATAATGTCACTTTTAAAATTAATAATGAAATAAATACACAGATAAGGACCAGGTTCCATTTCACCAGCCCTTCTGGAATCACACCAAAGAACCTATCACCCTTTCTGTCCTAGAAAGGCTTACACTTCCTTTCTTCTCTAATTTATCTTTTGAAAGGAAGGAAGCAATAGACAAGATTAACAACATTTTTGCAAGATTCATTTATATGTGTCCATTTTTAATGAGTTAAAATTTGCCACTCCTCATTTGGCTTTCTGTGCTCCTCTGCCATCTTATGTTCTACTTTCCTCCTCCTCCACTTTCTGCTATGGCCAGGCCAGTTTCTTCAGGATCCCACAGTAAACTTTGCTCACTCCTGTCTTCCACGTGTACCTGAATCCTTTCCACCCTTCTCAACACACCTAAAATCCAAGTCTCCACCAGAAATTTCATGTAAGCTAGAAGGTCTTAGCCTTTTCAGAACTCCTTCCAGACTCTTACTTGGAATTTTACAGTTAGACACTAATGATTCTATCTCACTGGGCTTCTTTTATCTCCTCCAGAAGAATGTTATCTCCTTCCAGCTGTTGCTTCCCTGCTTAAAATCCCTTCATGATTCTCTAACACCGTGGTCGGCAAACTGCGGCTCGCGAGCCACATGCGGGCGGCTCTTTGGCCCCTTGAGTGTGGCTCTTCCACAAAATACCACGGCCTGGGCAAGTCTATTTTGAAGAAGTGGCGTTAGAAGACATTTAAGTTTAAAAAATTTGGCTCTCAAAAGAAATGTCAATCGTTGTACTGTTGATATTTGGCTCTGTAGACTAATGAGCTTGCCGACCACTGCTCTAACACACAAAAAAGGTAACTATTAAGTCCTTTGTTGGCCTGGCTTCTCTTTAAGCCTCAGCTCTCCCCACTTCCCCCACATTCAGGCTATGCCCAGCTCCTCAAAGTGCCCAATCTGCAGTCTCTGCCATGCCTCCTGCTTTCTCACATCTATACCCAGGGCCTGGGATGTCCTCTCCCAGACACACTGTGACTCCTGTCATCCTGCTGATCCTTCCAGAGTCAGATCAAAGGTAACTGTCTCCCTGAGGAACCCCTCTCTGAAACACCATCCCCATTTTTCCTCAGACAGAGGAAATTATTCTACAGTATCTTGTACTTATTTCTCTTATCATTCTTTATCTGCCTCTATGAAGTGACCGTGGGGATCTGAGGACAGGGCTGGGTCTTGTTTATTTATTTGTTTATTTTTTGCTTCAAGACTTAGCACTGTACCTGGCTCATCTAAGCCGGGTTCTGAAAGCTCACAGTGTGATCACCTGCCATATTCGAGAGCCTTCACGGTGATGGGCATGTAATAGGAACTCAAAGGCTTACAGATTGGCACTTACTAGTTGCATAGTATTGCAATGGGTACTCATTTAACCCGTTGTATAAGGTGGGAATGGAAACTCAAGACTGTTATTACCTTTTAATCCTCAGGGCAATAATAAATTTCACTGAAACAGCGTTTTACTCCAAGCTTCCCTGAACTTCAAAACTCTGACAAGAAGGAAGTGTTTTTCACCAGAGAGAGGAAAAATATTTCATAACATCAAAAGAAAAAAGCTAAAGGCAAAAAAAAAGAAATGAAATAACACTCAAACTGCTCTTTAAATTGTTTTTGTGTCTGTGTATGCCTGTAGCAATCAAATTACTTCTAAAGTGACATCAAGCTGTGAATTCTGTTATTCTGTGAATATCTATGCTAAAAGTATTATTATTAAAGAATAATAATATAATTTACCAACTTAATTTAGTATTATCAATCATAGTTTATAATATATAAGTAAATACTTTACATACCTTAAAGTCTATATATCCTATATTATAAAAGGCTAATATGCAAATTGACTGAGTGGTGGAAAGACTGGTCACTATGACGTGCACTGACCACCAGGGGGCAGATGTGCAATGCAGGAGCTGCCCCGTGGTGGTCAGTGCGCTCCCACAGGGGGAGCACCGCTCAGCCAGAAGCTGGGCTCGCTGCTCCTTAGAGCTGCCTCAGAGGCAGGAGAGTCTCCCACCACCGCCTTTTGGCACAGTGGTGGTTGCTGGAGCCTCTAGCCTCCATGGCAGAGCTAAGGCCCCTTGGGGATGTCCACCTGCCAGCTTAGGCCCGCTCCCAAGCCTGCAGGCAGACATCCCCCAAGGGGCTCCAGACTGTGAGAGAGCGTAGGCCAGGCTGAGGGAACCCCTCCCGCTCCCCCCAGTGCACGAATGTCATGCACCGGGCCTCTAGTCCTATCTAATAATAGAGTAACATGTAAATTACCATCACTCTGCTATGCCCACAATTGGGCGGTGGGAGGCTGGGGGGCGGGACTCAGGGTGGCCTATCCGGCCATTGAGAGGCACGGATCCACTGCCACTGAGGGGGGCTACCCTGCTGTTGAGAGGTGCAGGGGGTGGGGCTCCCGCCCCCAGTGCCTCTCAACGGCCAGATCCGCAGCAGCTGAGGGGGCCTGCCACGGACACCCAGCTGCGCCTCTCAACGGCAGGGTAGCCAGGTGTCCACGGCAGCCCCCCTCAGCTGCCATTGAGAGGAGCAGGGGGCGGGAGTCCCACCCCCTGCGCCTCTCAACAGCAGGGTAGCCCCCTTCAGCGGCTGCAGACCATCAAAAGCGGGTGAGCTGGGTGCCTGTCTGCTCCAGCACCAGCAGACAGGCACCCAGCTCCCACCGCGAAAAGCGAAAAAGCATGTAGGGGACCCTACACGTGCATGATTCAATCATGCACTGGGCCTCTAGTATATATATATAAAAGCCTAAGCAACCCTTAAGACTGTAACGACCAGTCGCTATGACGTGCACTAACCATCAGGGGCAGACACTCAATGCAGGAGCTGCCTCGAGCCTGCAGGCCCCCGATCACCTGATTGGGGCCGGTCCCCAGGTTGGGATGGGGCTCTGGGGGTGGGTGGCGGCGGATACTGGCAGCGAGGGAAGGAGGAGGCAGGGAGGCAGTGAACCTGATCTGCCCTGATCGCCTGCCAGGCCTAGGGACCCCACCCATGCACGAATTTCGTGCACCGGGCCTCTAGTATATTTATAGTGTTGATGGACAATAAAGTACATGTTATGTGGTAAAACCTTAACCTTTCAACAAATATTTGTGGAACACCTACAATATGCCAATCATTTGAATGAAAATTGAGATACAACAATGAATAAAACAATATTTTTCTTGGCAAATTTGGTATTTGAACAGAAAAGAAGGCATATGAAAAAACACTAACAAACCAGCTAATAGTAACATGAAAAATTAGGTTAAAATTATTAAATGGATGACATTGTTTAAAAATACAGTATAAGCTCTCTTACCAACATTCACCTAGTGAGCCTATATTTTCTATTCTTTTTGTTAACCACACTGACCATTGTCCACAGATCTTGGACCTCAAAGCTACTCTCAGGACACCTCTGGAGTACTTCTCCCACCAGCTGAATTGTCTACCTCAGAAGAGCCAGTTGTTTGTTACTTTAATTATGGAATTCAATTCAATATTACACAAACTAATAAAATATGAGTGCTAAAAAAAGTTTTTATTTCTTGAAAACCAGGCCGATTGCTTTGGAAAGTCTTAACAAAGAGGACTCACTTGGAAAAATGATTGCAAAAAAAAAGTGCAGGCAAGATAACATTAAAGCCACCTAACTGCTTGACCCTGATACAGCAGATAAGGATCTTCTCTAAGAAACACTTGAAAGGGTCAAGTGGTTTGGACAACAGCTTTTTCTGGAGCAAAGATACACTAAATAATTACTTCCTGTTGGTCACAAACAGTACTTGGTGCTATTGGGCTACAGGGTTTTTGTGATGTTTTTTTTCAAAATTTCAGCCTGCATGGGAAATTTGAAGGGCGTGCTCTCCAAGGAGGAGAAGGGTGGCTGTTACTAGATCTTTACACTCAGCGGGAGGGAGGCTAGCACATTCTGGGATACTTCCTGCCCAGCTCTTCATCGGGATACTATTCCTTTGTCTCCACTGCATCTGAATTCCTGAGCAAACTCCCAGTCCCAGACTCTGTCTGCTAGAGTCCTCAGTGTGCTTCCTTCTGAGTCTTGCCTCTGAAGGTGGCCTGGGCCCTGGGTGGGGAGTGAGGAAAAGTTCCCAGGAACAGCCAGCTCTAAGGAGAAGAGGACAGAAGCCCAAACTAGAAGCATTCCTCTCCCAGTCTCCTTGGAGAAAGCCAGTTGTTCCTTTGGCAGGCATGTCAAGATGCCAGCATTCAATGAACCTACAAATGAAGCCGAGGATGCTGGCTTCCTGGAAATAAACAGTATTCAATTAGGGAGCTGTTTTCTCATGTTTTTCAAGCATAACATTACCCTCTCGTTTTGTTTTCTATTCATTTCGCTCCGTTAGAGTCCCCCAAAATAATGTCATCAAATCTTTTGTTTTGTAGTAAACTGAAATTAAGAAGAGAAAATGATTTACCCAAGGTCACACTGTCAGTTAGTGGAATTCCTGTGGTGGGCACCTGGGCCTCTGGCTTGCCCTGCTTTTCCTGTTTCTTAGTCCCAGGAACAACAGCACCAGCAGCACCTGGGAGCTTGCTAGAAACACAGAAACTCAGGCCCCATCCAGACCCACTGACTCAGAAGCTGCTTTTTTAACAAGGTCACACTTGGCCTGTATGCAGGTTATAGTTAAAGAACTGCTCTACACCAGATATCTTAAATACTATTTTTGTGAAGTGATAAATTCATCATCTTCACATAAATTTCCTTGCAACAAGATGGATCAAAACAAAGATCGTTTTACATACAATTTTCATTTAAAATGATAGCCAGCTAATGAAACAAAATCAGCCTTTCTCTCTGGATACATGATCCATATTACAGCAGGATGGATATCCTCCTACACATGCTTTACGAGAGGTTACTGCATTGAATCCATTCAGTTGCTATGCCTTCAGGCCTGTGAATAAGGTAACAGAATCAAAATTCTGTTAGGCAATGTGAGTTCCTAGCTGATAACAGCAGAGTAACACTGAGAATGTGTGTGTGTGTGTGCGTGCACACGCACACTCACAACGGGCAAATGTGGAACTCTTCAGCCAATGAAATAGTTTCATCACACTCATTTAGTTGGTGTACTGCATACATTTTCCCATTGTGCAAAACCACCAAAGTTACTGAATAGTCAAACACACCACAAATCTCAATTGGCCCATTGCATTTACATGACCCATCCAGAACAGGCAAACCCATAGGAAGTAGATTAGTGGTTGCTCTGGTCAGGCTGGGCAGAGGGAAGGCCAGGGAGTGACTTCTAATGGGTCCGGGGCTTCTTTGGGGGGCAATGATAATGTGAGCTAGTGGCGGTGGCTGCACAACTTTAAATACACTAAAAATCACGGACTCTGTGCACTTAAACGTGCCAATTGTAATGGTATGTGAATTATATCTGAACAAAGCTGTAAAAATAAAATCAATTGGCTCAACAATGCGTTTTCTTTCGAGATGCGTTGAAACACACAATTGTACAGACCATCATTGCTCAATACTTTATTTTTCCACTTAAAGATTTTGAATACCTTAGAATTTGAGTCTGAAGGGGCTATTTCCAGGAACCTCCCCCATTTTACCAGGAAATTAACTGAGAACAGTTTAAGGAAGTGACGTGCATGAGAACCAAAGTCCCAACTCAATGGACCAATGGTCAGAATTTTCCCAGCGTTACATCATTTCAATGAAAACATTCATGGGGAATGTTCGGTAATTGAATACAACTGGAAAAATAAAACCAGTTCATGGCCTTGTGGTGTATTTACTAAGAACCTCCCAAAGAAAATCAGTATGTTTTCTTTTTAGCATGAAGGGAACTTTCTTTCTTTTATGTACAAACTAAAAACTAAAACCAAGGATACAGGCAGAACCAGTGAGGTATGCACCAATTTACATAAGTTGGCAACTGAAGTGTAGAACCAACAATTGTCCAAGGCACAAAGTACTTCCTTGAGAACAGGCCACTGCTTTGGGCATTTGCTTCATGAGAACTTCCACATCTACTGAAAAATAAAACCCTCGCTTAAGCCCAGGGTATTGTGAAAAGTCGTTCTCAAAAAGGTGCCCACATGATGATCAGAGGCTCAATTTTTAACCTGTACAAATCCCAATGCTTGGCGTTCAACAACCAGAAACTTGACTTCAGGAAAATTAGTGAGTGCTTTTGCTCAATGCTGCACTTGGTGGAACTTCCACATCGTTGCCCCAAGCATTGCCAAGGTGGTTACAGGCTGAGCAGCAGCCCTGATTTTTGTGTATGAACCTCATTTAAAAGGGAGCGCTGAGTGATGGGACTACTCAGGTGGGGCACTTGGAGAAGTAGGAACCAGAGTCACCTGTCCCGCAATTCGGCCCTTTCTAGAAGGATGTTGTCCTAGCTTTCCCCTAGCTCAGTGGTCGGCAAACCGCGGCTCGTGAGCCACATGTGGCTCTTTGGCCCCTTGAGTGTGGCTCTTCCACAAAATACCACGGCCTGGGCGAGTCTGTGTTGAAGAAGTGGCGTTAGAAGAAGTTTAAGTTTAAAAAATGTGGCTCTCAAAAGAAATTTCAATCGTTGTGCTGTTGATATTTGGCTCTGTTGACTAATGAGTTTGCCGACCACTGCCTTTGGTAAGGAAATTTCCTGCTGGATTCAGGGGCCTTATTTCCTTTCCGATTTTGATCCCCTAGTAAATTTTTAAAAATTAACTATGAAATTCTTTGCACTTCCTTTAAAATGCAAAATACAGAACCCTCCTTACCATAGCCTCACCAAGAACTTAATTGGCACAAGATTACCTCCCCCCACATACACACACCAACTCAGACTCAATCGCAGGGGGGATGTAGGATGGGATAAGGGGCTAGGGATAGCAGGTGGAGGGGGGGCCGCTGGCAGGAAATACATTCCTTAGCCCTCACCATTAACCCGCAGTGGTTAAGCCCACTGGCTGCCTCATTAGGAATGCTTTGGATGGGTCTTCGGTGTGTGGTTTTGTGGCGCTGGTGGCGGGAGTCTGTGAGCCGCTAGAGAGAGATGACAGAGCAGGGAGAGAACACCCTTTGCCCAGCGCGGCGGCGCTCTGACACGTCCAGGGCTGCCGCGGAATGAGGCTGATTGCCACCGCGCTCCGGGAGTTTCCCTTGGGAGACAGAGGACGCCTTTAACGACAGGTTGCTGACGGCAGCGTTTCGGGGTCTTAGGAGGTGACAGAATCTTCCAGCCACCTCACATCCGCCCCGGCCCCGGTTGCGGATTTTCCCTCGCCAGAGCTGGGCTCTCACCGTTACCAGGCAGTCGATCCCCAACTGCACCGGAACCCGCTGGCACGCGGTCTCCTCCTGCGCCCAGCTCCGCATTTGGATAGTTGGAACCGGGGACAAAGCAATGAAAAACCCTCTGTCCCATCCTGCCCCCGTCCCCTCCCCCACCTTCCTTGTTTCAAGGGTCGTGGTTCTCAAATGGGGTCTCCCAAGAGCCCTGGGGACTCAGGCGTCTGTTTCACGTGGGTTTCGGGCCAACTGAACCAGGGCAGGGTGGGACAGGACCGAACTCAGCGCCGGGAGCTCGGGTGACAGGGAGGGAGAGCGTCCCAGGAAATGGGCAAGAAGCTAGCTACTCTCCAGCACCCCCTGAAAATAAAGCAGGAGGCGGCCTCCCGGGACGCTCCGTCCGCGTCTGCTCTCTCCGCAACCCTCCCAGGAGCCCCGCTCTTTCCTGGAGCGAGCCGAAAGCGGGGGGTGCAGCCGAAGGGCTGTGGGGGCGGGGACGCCCTCGCGATGGGGCAGGGACGCGCACCTGGACGTTAGGGACACCTGCGCTGCGCCCCTCCCACCTCCAGCCTCCGCCCCCTCGCCCGGGCTCCCCGGCAGAGGTGCCCCGGGAGGCCCCACCTGAGCGGGGGTGGGCGCGGGGCCCTGGCCGCGGCGGTGGCGCGGGGCCAGCACGCTGCCTTACCCATGGCTGAGACGGGCTGGAGGGGCGCTGGCTCCCCGGGGACCGGCTGAGCAGGTGGGGCGAGTTTGCAGGCGGGGCGGGCACACGTGCGCGGGCCGGGCTCCTGTCGGGCTGCGCTGGGCTGCTGGGCTGGCGGCTGGAGGCTGGCTCCTGGGCTGGGGTGGGAGAGCGACTGGGCTCCGCCTGCACCGGGGGCCGGCCGCGCAGAGAGGGGCCCTGACGTCAGCGCCGGGGGCTTTGTGAGCCCGCAGCAGGGCCCGAACCCGCAGCAGGCGTGCCCAAGCGGGTCAGCCAAGCAGGAGGCTCCCCCTAGGACCCCCTAGCGAGCACCGTGGGGCCGGAAGCCGGAAAAGCCAGCTGGGGGTGGGGGGTTGGGGGGGATGGAGAGAGAGGGGAGTGGGCTTTTAGGATCTCGGAAAAAAGGAACTCTCACAGCTGGAGAGGCTTTGCGGTCTTAGTCATCACCCATTGAGCAGACAGGGAAACTGAGGCCCAAGGCACTGCACCAAGGACACCCAGTGTCTGACAGCGTCGCCCCAGTCCTCCACAGTCCCCGATCCTTTTGTTCACACATGGGCTGCGGGTGGTTTACTGAATTCAGCAGGTCTGACCTGGGTTGCACGTTAGCATGGGCTGGGGAGCTTTGGAACCAGGGTTTCATCAAGTCCTCGGCGGGTGAGACCAAGGCAAATGCTCCCCAGGTGATTCCGACGTGCAGCCAAGGTCGCCTGCACCGGCTGAGTTACCTGTGGGTAACAAATGACTTCGAAGGGCACAGGCACTTTCCAGTCTGGGGTGCTGACAGCTTTGGGGTGTCAGCCCACTTGCTCCCTGGAAGCCCAGCCCTGGCATGTGCCGGGAGACCTTGCGGACTCACCCCAGTCACCCCCTCTCCCGCTCAGGCCTCGGGCTTGAGCCTGTAAGTGAATTCATGGTCTAACAGTGTCCGGGGTTTAAATTCCTTCTGTCTCCTTAGAGAAGAATTTTCCTGTTTCCAAAGGTTTTAGAAAAGCGCCGAGACCCTGGCAGTTTTTCGACGGTTACTGCATTCTCAGACATTGCTGCGCCCCTGACAGTTTATGCTGTGCTTTTTAATTGTTTGGAAAATCCATCGTGTTACTTGAACCGAGGGTTACATAAACAGTAACAATAGATAGTACACTAAGGGACACTGAAGCCAGGAGAAAAAGGCTTCAGGACGATGAAAGGGTGGAGGCGGCAAACATTTCATCTATTGAAATTTATTGGATTAGAGAAGATTTTATCAAGGCAGAGCTCTACAAAGCCTAATAATATTTTGCATAAAAGGACAGAGATTTGTGCTAGGCGGATCATTGCTAACCAATCTCATATAGTAACAAAACAGCAGGGAGCTCATAGGTTTAATTGTCCTGTTACAGAAAGCAATCCTTTTGAAGGAGGCCTGAATGCACGTGTTTGCAGAAATCCAACTGCAGGTGACAGTGATTAGAATGGCCTGCAAAGGGCAGAGACTATGGGGGAAGGAATGGGGGCAAGGAGGAATTTATTCTACCTCCAGGTTTAGGGAAGAGCATTTGGTTGGTTCCTACACCCATGGTGGGTGGGAGGCCCCTAGGAGACTGTGAAAATAAAAAAATGGGCTTCTCAAATAGTATGTGGGCATGCTATGGCCTCACTCAGCCACCATGCAGGCAAGAACTCTAAGGTTTTGTGCACTGGGGATAAAAGTAAACCCTTTCATCCACTTTCTGTCATTCCCTAGAAGTCTCAGACTTTTGAACCAAAGAAAAGAACAGCTGTCTAAATATTGAAGCTAGTCACATGGGATGCTGTGATTAAAAACCAAGTTAGAGCGAGTGTGTACACAATGTCAAAGGAAAGCCACATTTTAATAGAAAATTTTACTTACTTTGTAAATGTCACGGACTGATTTCAACAAGCAATTGTCCTGAAAACCCTTAAGAAAAACAACACAGCAGTTGGGAATTAACAAGGCTACTACAGACAGGGTGCAGAAGATATCTAATGTGTATACTTGACTATTAGTCAAGTAAATGCTATTTGATAGTAAGAAACCATTTTTTTTCTCATATTAAGTAACTAAAACCTTTTAAAAATCAAGCAAGTCTACCTTGCAGGTGGGTGACTAAATTGGTAGAGCCTTTCTGGAAAGTTATTTGGCAGTATGAATCAAGAGACTTAAAAATATGCATAGCCTCTGACCTAATATTCTCTTGCTTCTGGGACTCTCTCCTAATTAAATAATGACTGTTTCAGTAAAAATTAATGTAAAAAGATGGTTATCACAGAGCAAGATGTAATAGCAAACAAACCAAAACAAAAATAAGAAAGAAAGCAACAACTGTTCAATAAAAGGGAAGAAGTTATTTATATTACTAGTGACCCAGTGCACGGATTCGTGCACACTGAAAGGAAATTAATTAGAAGGTGGCTGGCAGGGTGGGACTGGGCAAGATGGGCCAGACGTGCCCTGGAGCCAACCTCCTGTGGTCCCTCCCCAGCCAGCCACACCTAGGCTTGAAAGGCATCTTCGGAGTGAGCAGGGTCCCTCCGGCAGGTGGGGTCCCTGGCCTGGCCTGCGAGGATAAGGCAGAAACCGGCAGTCCAACATCCCCCAAGGGGTCCCGGAGTGCGAGAGCGCACTCTGCAAAGTTGCTGTCCTACAGGGTGTGGAACGCAAACGCAAGTGTGCAGGAAACCAGATTCGGGGCTGATAGTGCCCCAGCAACAACATAACCCATGGCTGAAGGTGGAATCATGCGTCCCCTTGAGGAATTGGGCTCCCTCCTTTCTGGTTTCGGGATATGTCACCTGAGAACTGCTGCTGCCAACTGTAGCTTGGCAGCTCCTGCGTTGAACATCTGCCCCCTGGTGGTCAGTGTGCATCATAGCGACCAGTTTGATGGAGGGAGGGACACTTAGCATATTAGCCTTTTATATATATAGATTGACTTAGCTCAGTGGTTCTCAGCTGTGGATGATTCTCTCCCTCCCCCCTCCCCGCCCGGGCCAGGAGACATTTGGCCATGTCTGGAGACAGTTTTAGTTGCCACATATGGAGAGGGGGTGCTACTGGCACCTGGCTGGTGGAGGCCAGAAATGCTGCTAAATATCCTACCATGCACAGGGCAGCCCCACTGCAGCAAAGATTTATGATCTAGCCCCGCCCAAATGTCAATAGTGCTGAGATTGAGCAGCTCTGATCTATTTAATTGTATATCACATGGTCCTGTTTCCAAAGAATTATGTGGGGAAATACTAAGAGATATTTTTACATTTTTAAAGCTGAGTGTACAATATAATCCTAGTCATATTTGTATGCACATACATATGCATTGAAGAAGACTGAAAGAAAATAATATGGTAGGGACTGTGGGGAGGAATAAAGTTTCCTGTACCCTCCTAGGTTCTTCTGACTGGTCTAATAATTAAATTGACATGAGACAAATTAACAAGAGAAAAATAACTACATGTAATTACATATGTAAATATGGGAACCCCACATACAAAAAAGAGAGACCAGAGACCCTACAAGAAGGAGAGGTTCAGAGACAGGGTGACTGAGGTAATAAGACATTCTGAACTAGGGATGAGGTAAAGTGCCTTGTAGGCTTCACAGCGTTAAGGCAAAATAAGAAGAGCAGACATTTGGTAAATAGGTGGGTCCATATAGGTGGGTCATAACGTTACTACTGGTGATAACTCTTATTATGGCAAGGCCCCTAACTTAAATTCTCTAAGGAAGAGGTAAAAGTTTCTATTAAGTCTGCAGGGTCTTGATTGCCTTCAGTTCAAAATATTTCACATGCCAAAGTGGCACATCTTGGGGAGGCCTATTCTGAACCCATACAGATTATTATTTCTTCACCCAACATATATCTTCTAACTGGCCACACAGCTGGACTACATTTCCCAGGCTTCCTAGCAGTTAGGTGGGCTAAGTGTGTGCCTCTGGGAGTGAGGCCACCAGTTGGGAGAAGACAGCTGAGAGACTTTTTCATCAAGCCCTACTATTCTATTTGTTATCACATGTATGTGTTATTTATAGATGTGGATATTGATACTGATATATTTAATTAAAGCACTTGTGTCCATTGGGTGTTTAGTCCTATGCTTTCCAGGCTCCTGAGACCTTATTTCCAGACATACCTATTTGTGAAATGGGTATAATCATAGCCCTACCTCATATACTTGTAGGAAATAAAGGAGATTGTATTAGTATCTGGGATTCAATAAATGGTAGCTGATGTGGATGTTGTTGCTGGTGATGTTATCATTATTATCTCCACTTTTTACCCTGGGGAGCCTGAGCCATCACTGGAATCACCAGAAACCTCCTTTAGGGTGAGGGCATTCTGAGATTTTGCAGTGCAAAAAGGGATGGAGCTCTCTGGTGTAAAATTTTTTTATTTTTTATTTTTATTTTTTTATTTTATTTTTTTTTTGTGTATAGAGGAGCCCTCACTTGACTGCATCCATTCTAGAGGGTGGAAGGAAATTGTTGATTTCCATTCTGCTATTATACTGTACTAGAGGCCCGGTGCATGAAATTAGTGCACTCAGGGGGGTCCCTCAGTCCGGCCTGTGCCCTCTAACAGTTTGGGAGCCCTCAGGGAGTGGGCCTAAGCTGGTAGTCGGACATCCCTAATGCTGCTGTGGAGGCAGGAGAGGCTCCTGACACCACCGCTGTGCTCGCCAGCCTTGACCCCAGCTTCTGGCTGAGTGGCACTTCCCCAGCAGGAGCGCACTGACCACTGGGGGCAGCTCCTGCATTGAGCGTCTGCCCCCTGGTGGTCAGTGCACACTGTTCAGTCGATTTGCATATTAGCCTTTTATTATATAGGATTTTATTTGTTTATTTACTTACTGGTAAGGGATGGTGTCAGGTGGCCTTGAGTAGTAAGCAAATAGGATGCAGCCCAATGTAGAAGAAGCAACAGGAAATTAACAAAATAACTTTCCTATGAAGTTGTACAGTACGTCATTTAATTAGAGAAAAATTGAGTTTAAATGCACATGTTTTAAAATTGCAAATACTCCCTAAGACTAAAGATCCCTCACACCTTGGATGTGAATCCAGATGGTTTTCTAAATGTCTACATTTACATTGATATTACAAATATCAACCATCCTGAGTTGGCAAGTTGAGTGGAAGAAGGGCAGACAAAAAAGTACAATGTACACAGAGTTCTAAAAGGCAGGGGCAGTCAATGCCCAGCCAGGGAACAACAGGAGGGATGGGGTAGGAGCCGAGAAGACCTGCAAGGAAGAGCTGCCCAGACCTTGGAGATAAATATTAAAGCACCTCTAAGATAATCATCTTTGCCTTCTCCTACATTTTTCTGTGTTCAACTTGGGGATAGAAAAGGAGAAGATACGAGTTTTTGCTGTCAGATTTTTAAGGAGCTAATCGTCCCCTGGGGTCTTTATGACTTTTCAATTGGCTTTTCCAGTCACCTGCAGGAGACAGATGGAGGTCTCCTGCTCTCTGCTCCCCTGGTCTTCTCCTGAGGCCCTTTCTGAGCATCTAGGGCGAGGGCCCTAGATTCCCTCTCACACTTTGCTGGTTATCATATGGCATCCTGACCTTGTGTTTCTTTTAATGAGGAAACTGAGTCTTAGAGATATTCAGTCATGTGTCGCAGGTCGCACACTGAGTACACGGCAAATCTAGATTTAGATTTGAACCCTGCTCTATCCGAATTCAAGCTCTGTCCACTTCACCACATTACCATCCACAGAACATATTTCCCGATAGTATGATTCCTGATCTGGGCTCTAAGGAACAAATGCCAAAGCCTCAGCCAGTGGTCTGTTTTAGGGCTCCCTTTCAGAATCAGTCTCCAGTTCAGCCGTGGCTTAGAGGATGGGGAACATGGCTATATCCTGTCGTGGGTCTTATAGAGTCACCGGCTAGAAGTGAGCAGGATGCAGGCAAAATAGAACACAGTTGCATCCCGGGGGGGTGGGGTGGGGGTGTCCAGGATTCAAAGCTGGCTGAAAACAGATCCTGCCTTTAAACACAGATCATTTCATGCTGTCCTTTTGTGGAACAGAGCAATTGGCGATGATGTTTCCTTGGTTTGTACTGAGGCTTTCACTCCGCAAGTCTGGGTTATGTCCACTCTGATGCTTGTTGTCTTTCACAGGACTCACTACTTTTGGACTGTGGCCGAGTTACCCACATACAGGAATCCAGATCAGAATTCACAGCGGGGCAGCAGGAACTCACAACAAACACCAAAGAATGCAGATAATCTGACAGTGTGTACTTCGTCTTGCAGATGAAATTTGTAAATGAAACCATGTTTAGAGCTCAAAATTATTTATTAGCCCATCATTTTTATTAGCTGACAATGATCTCTTTTACTCCTCCCATACTTCCCATTTGGCTAGTAATAAGGAATTTTGTAGCCTCTTGGAAAAAATGGTGCTCTGGGCTAGGATTTTCTTATCATTTTTCTCAAGGAAGCCCTTTCTGACCTCCCCATTAAGGTTGAACGTCCCAATTGACAGTCTCATGGCACCATCCACCTCCCCTTCCTAGATCCTGCCACAGTTGCAATTTTACTTCAGATTATGTGAACATATAATGTATGTTTTTCTCCTCAGTTGGGCCATGGCTATAGTGAGAGTAAATTAAAAGATCTTGATTAATTAATTTAAAATGAGGGCATGTATAGGAGTGGGGTGGGGGGGGGCAATGGTAAGATATGTACATATATACCTTAATTAAAAAAATGGAAAAAAATGTTTTGAGGAATCTTGGAAGACTTCATGTCCTATCTCCTCCCTCTCAGGACTCTTGTTTCTATAATAATAGCTTTCTGTTTTTTCCTGCCTCAATATCTCCCTTTTGACTTAATCATTCCTTCTGGTTCACACACATGTTCCAGCCATTGCCTTACTTTCTTGCTCCCTTTCTTAGCAAAACCTTTTGGAAGAACAATCCATACTTTCCTGAATGTCCTCACCTCTTACTCTCTGAAGTCCATTTCAATAAGCCTTGTGTCCCCATCATTTTGCTGAAACTGCTCTTGTCAAGAACACAAATGATGGCATGTGGCAAGATGGGACTCTTGCAGTAAAGGCCTCCATTTTTCTAGAAACATTTCCTTATCTAAGCTTTCATGAACCCACACATTTCTGGTTTTCCTTCTACCTCATCAGATGAAACTTCTCAGTCTTCTTTGCTACTACCTAAATTTATTTTGTCATGACTATGTTTATTTTTTTATTGTCAGTTTCACCCCCTGGATTGGATGGTCCAGGTGGGAAGAAAGCTTGTTTATCTTGATCACTGTTGTAACCTCGATGCACAGAACATATCAGATGCTCAAGTTTTCATTAAATGAATGAATATTTCCTCCATTTGAACTTACATAATTTTGAACCCAACGATATTTAAAATTCTGGTTTGTATAAAAAATATCATGCCCGGCCAGCATGGCTCAGTGACTGAGCATTGACCTATGCACTAGGAGGTCACGGTTCGATTCCTGGTCAGGGCACATGCCCAGGTTGCGGGCTGATCCCCAGTGTGGGGCTGTGCAGGAGGCCGCCAGTCAATGATTCTCTCTCATCATTGCTGTTTCTATCTCTCTCTCCCTCTCCCTTCCTCTCTGAAATCAATAAAAATATTTTTAAAAATATCATGACATTAATATTATTCTGAGTTTTATTCTTTTACCTAATATATTAGCTACCCCTTGTGAAAATGAATGAAGGAAAATCACATTCAAAATGGAGTCAGGAAGCCATAAAGGGAGGGCTTTCATGCATATACCACTGGTTGCAGCTTACTTTATATACCTTAGCTGGAAGAAGCTTACTTTCCATACCTCAGCAGGATGAAGGAAGATTTTCTAGTGGCCCAGCAATAACTCAACCAATGAGAAGCCACCAAAACTAGAACTCTCCCTTTCAATGAAGTTTAAAAAAATGTTTTTATTGATTTGAGAGAGAGAGAGAGAGAGAGAGAGAGAGAGAGAGAGAGAGAGAGAGAGAGAAGGGAGAGGAATAGAAAGATAGGAACATTGATGAGAGAGAACCATCCATCGGCTGCCTCCTGCATGTCCCTCCACTGGGGATTGAGCCAGAAACCCAACCTGGGCATGTGCCTTGACTGGGAAGCAAACCTGTGACCTCTTGGTCCACAGGTCGACACTCAACCACTTAGCCCAGTGGTCGGCAAACTGCGGCTCTTTGGCCCCTTGAGTGTGACTCTTCCACAAAATACCACGGCCTGGGTGAGTCTATTTTGAAGAAGTGGCGTTAGAAGAAGTTTAAAAAATTTGGCTCTCAAAAGAAATTTCAATCGTACTGTTGATATTTGGCTCTGTTGACTAATGAGTTTGCCGACCACTGACTTAGCCAAACTGGCCGGGCCCTTCCAATGAACTTTTGTTCAGAATTGCCCCTCCCAATTTTTTCCCTTCTCCTATAAAAGCACGCTCCTCTCCTTTGTTCTCTGGACTTGCCTATGGTTTGCTATAGTTTGCAATTCCTCTGCTATTTCAGAATAAACTCCATTTTCCTGGCTAAACTGCTTACATTTTTATTTTAAAGGTGACACCTCTTACTTTTGGTGTACACTCTTTCTAAATTTTCATCCATCTGGTAATAAAAATATTTATCCTGACAATCATTCTTCCTCAATTCATTGATCAGCATTCTTTGAGCATCATTTGTTTTCAGCCAGCTGGCTAATCCTTGATTGTGTTGACACCCAGCACACATTTCTGTATGTTGTCCACAAGGAAATAACAACTTCTATTGTGAAAAAAGGTCATCATTTGTTTGGCACACACAAAGTTCTACGTTGATTCAGCTGTTCAACTGGGGCAGACACTTGTTAACAGGATGATTTTCAAAATGCCCCATGGGCAAGGACCACTTAAACCCAAGAAAGAGGGACAGATGTGACAATTATGCAACCCCTGCATAGTTTAATGTCCAGAAACTGCTTCTCTCCTCTCCTCTGAATGGCTATCCCTCTTCTTCAATTCTTCCTGAAGTCCAGAGAGGATGTTGAGCATGTCCCTGTTCTCCCAACTAGAAACTTTATCCAAGAAAGCAATGAAGTTGGAGGTGGCAGGGGAAAGGAAGGTGGGGGTGGGAACTCTGTGTCTTAATATATGCAGGTTCCCTGCAATCAACCATTTCTTTTAAAAATGCTCAGAGATTCTAATTGTTAATTCTACCATGTATTTGTTGATGCCCTCTACACATCACTGAATATTACTCCCAATGGGTTAATGAGATAGAGGTAGGCAGTGTCAGCATTATCAAAGTTTTGCAGGAGTGGTCAGCATTATCAAAGTTTTGCAGGAGTAACTTAGCCATGGTTATAAGACTTTTAGATAAATAGAACTAGAACTTGTTGACTGGAGCCACAATGACTCCTTGTCAATTTCCCTTCTCACCTACCAGTATCAGCATGTAGTTAAAAGTGTGACAAAGTGACTGTTGTTTTCTTTGGGGCAAGTGACCTAACTCCTTTGAACCTATTTGTTCATACTTGAGAGGCAGATAAGAATACTCATGGCACATGTTAACTTTGTGTTTTAAGGTAAAGTCCTACCTCCAGGCTTATATTTTTGTTGTTATTGTCACAATCTATCAAATCAATGCCTCCCTTTCTCACTTCCTTTATTCAAGATGGAGGCTCCTACTTCAATCCAGGTTCTTGGTGCCTCTTCACATGACCCAAGGATCCGTGATTATATCTACAAAGACCTGTGGGGTCCCGAGATATAAGATGACAGGCATGAAATCCTTGACTCATGTTAAAGAAACAGGTGGTGTTCATTTCTAGCTCGCCTGGAGACATCCTGAGGACCAGTTGGACTCTTCTCCCTGTTCTCCTCTGTGTCCTCAATCCCTCACTAATGTTTGTTGAATGAATGAATGACTACAAAGAGCAGACAGACTTGGAATCAAACCTCACCTTGGGCCCTGATTAACTGAGCCTCAGTTTCCAAATCTGCAAATTGAAAACAATAGACTCTTTTGAAAATGTTTTATTTTTTTATTTTTGTTGAATTTATTGGGGTGACATCCTATATAATAGAACCCTAATATGAAAATTGACCGAACAGTGCACTGACCACCAGGGGGCAGACACTCAATGCAGGAGCTGCCCCCAGCCTACAGGCCCCAGGCCAGCCAAGGCGGGTGCCAGCAGGGGCTCCCCTGATCACCCCTATTGCCCCACCCACTGGTCATCCCACAGATGGCCCTGATCACTGGCCAGGTCTAGGGATCCTACCTTATATATTGGGAACAGTCTCTTAGATTTAAAAATTAAAACCTGGCAAGGCTACTCTAACACTAAAAAAACAGGATGAGCCCTAGCCAGTTTGGCTCAGTGGACAGAGTATCAACCTGTGGACTGAAGGGTCCCGGGTTCGATTCTGGCCAAAGGCACATGCCTGGGTTGCAGGGCTCGATCCCCAGTAGGGAGTGTGCAGGAGGCGGCCGATCAGTGATTCTCTCTCATCATTGATGTTTCTATCTCTCTATCCATCTCCCTTCCTCTCTAAAATCAATAAAAATATATTTAAAAAAGAAAAAAAGAAAAAAACAGGGTGATGTAGCAATGACATGTGTGGACTCTGGCTTGCACATTTTGTGGTCAGCCCTGATTCTGACACTTATAACTGTGTGACAAACTTAATTATTTAACTTCTCCTGCTTCAGTTTTTCCATCCATAAGATGGGGAAAATGGTACTACTGCCTCAGAAGGATCATGTTATGTACTACTTTTTATAATCAGGGCAAAAAAATGTAGCTGCCCATACAACAGAAAGATGCCTTTCACCTGTATGAAAAGTATGGTCACTGGTGCATGCAGTGTCCTGGATTGCAAGAGGGTGCAGGCCAGGCTAAGGGCCCTCCCTTCCCCGTCCCCACCCCTCATGCATGAATTTCATGCACCGGGCCTCTAGTTGGTTAATAAAATTACAAGAGACTCTTTGCAGGGTTGGTAGGAGGATTTAAATAATAGCTATTCAATATTTTTCTCTCTCCCACATTCAATTTACCCTTAGTCCCCCCTTTAATAATGGTATCTGCTTTAGATTTTGTTGTTTCTTTTCCATTTTTGCTCCTTATCAAAGGCAGGAGAAAACTAGAAGGTAGATTGTTCTGCCTTCTTTCTATCATTTGATCTGCCCCAAACTAGTCTTCATCCCTCCTTTGTCTAGTCATGAGTTTAAAAGTGTCATTTGTGCTTTGTGGGTCACAAATAAATGCACAGCACACACAAGGATAAAATATTAGCAAATCAGTCCACCTAAATAATGTCTTTTTAATAAGGCAATCAAAAAACATAATTCTAATTCTAGAAACTGTTACATTTCTTTTGATTTCTTAAAATGCAATTGAATTTGAGATAAAGAATCAACATCCTTTAAGAGAATTATATTGAAGTCACTTTCTATCACCAAATAGGTCATATTTTGGGGAGCAACTTCCCAATCTGTTATATGAATAATGATTGCTTTAGAATAATCATGATTATATCCCCAAGAGGCAATTTTGTCTTGGTTAATTTTTTTCTTTGTGCTGTCAAATGACTGATTCTGGAGTAATTATAAGGCCCAGTATTATTTTTCACCACTGAATAGCACACCCATTACCCTTCACAGTTCCCTGTGTTTCTCTGCCACACAAGCACTTGAAAACAGTGGTTTTGTGATTTAAACTTATCAAGTAAAATGTCATTTAGGAAGCTTATTTGATAATTCACCTTTGCCTGTGTGTCTTTGTACCACAGCAAAGGGCCAGGGAAAAATGTGTAGGTGTGTGGCTGTGGAGGTAGGATTAATCCTCTCTCTGCATTTGGTTTCTGCTTCGTTAAGGAGTTTTGTGGGGGTGGTGGGAGCAGATTGGCCATCTGAAAAAGCCAGGCTCCTTTTCCTTCCCAGCAGCTGTGCACAGGCTTTCTTTGCCTCCCCTTTATATGGCTGCATTTGTGTCTGTCTTTAGGGCCAGGTCCTTTGGGGATGCAATGTGTCTCCCCACTTCTTCCTGATGCCTGCAGTACTGCGTCTTACCTTTCCACAGGTACACTAAAGCCAGGTTTCCTCCTTGGAGAAGTTAATTATCACATACTGATAAGAAAGAAAAAGGTGCCAGTGAGTAGCACTTTATCTGCCTCAGTTAAATACACACAGCTGACAGGTGTGGCCTGGCCATTCAGCTAAGAGCATGGGCTTTGAAGTAAAGTGGACTGGGTTCAAATCCTGCCAGAAGCTTCCAGGGACTCCAGACCAGTGACTTGAATCTCTCTGAGCAGCCTTTCTCTCCTGCAGAATGGGAGCAGAATGATAGCTTTCTTGCAAGGATTGTTATGAAGAGGCAATGAGTTGATGCACTTAAAGAGTATGGTGCAAAGCCTCGCTTTCAGTAAGTGCTCCATATACAGGAACTAGTTATGGAGCAGCCAGAGCGGCTCTGGGAAGATCAAGGGTGGTGAATCTGGCTTTATCTTCACTCCTTACACTTGGCTTCTTCAGAAGGCTTTGTTGATTGATTCATTTTAGTTTGGTATGTGTGCACGTGCTTGTGTGGCCCAAGAACACCTTCCAAGTAGACAGTGATCTACAAGCTTTCACTATGTGTGTGTGTGTGTGTGTGTGTGTATACATATATGTAGATGAGTGGAGACATAAACTTCATATATTGACATCTCTCACCTTTTGGTAGCATTCAATGCTGTTTTTCTTGGTTGTCTCATTGCATTAAGGTTTTATCACAAGAAAAAGGGTTTTACTCCTGGAGTGGAGTTCTAAACCCAGCATTAATTTACGTTTTCTTTAGGGGAGCTTTGTCTCCCCCAAACCATCTTTGACAGAAGCCACCGGCTGCACAGACGGTTGTCCCACCCCCACTCTGTCCTTGGCTCTGACCACACAGCAGTTGTCTCACTCGCAGCTCCCACATCTTACTCATAATCACTGACTGTTCTCAATCTGTCTTTTTTCTGATTTCCTTTTCCTTATTCCTCCACCTCCTCAATTTCTACCCCCTGGTTGGCTTCCATTTCCTCTTCTGAGTCCCACTAGCCAAGCTTGGCAGGTTTTCTTCTTTTATGCCATTCCCCATGTTGACCATATTTCCCAGCCCTTTCTGCTTTTTGTGAGGCCAAAGCTGAGTGATGTTGTGTGTCTATTGGTTCCTAGGAGCAGTGGTCTGTGCTCTCTGTGAACATCTCCTCAGTGTAGCCAGTGGGCAAAGCCCTAGTGGCCCCAGGGACCTATTTCATTCAGCTCAACTGATTCAGAGGCACAGTGACTGACCCCTCTGTGTGATAAACTAATGAATTAGTTGGTTTGAGGGGGCCTCAAAGCCTGAGTCCACCACTGGCCTGCCAGATGGCAAGGAGTTCCTACTCTTGGTGCCGCTCAGGTTATGTTTGTGTCTCTGAGTGTGTCAGCCAGCCACTTGATATAGTTCACTGGGGAAGCACATGAAATGGGAGGCTCCTGACCTCCTGAACCAGACCCTCTGGAGGTGGGGCCTGGGGCTCTGGGTGATTCTGATGGCTGCTAATGTTGGACTTGGGGAAGGCACTGTGTTAGTTTCCTCTTTCTGCTGCAACAAATTACTGCAAACTTGGTGCTTTAAAACAACGCAGATTTATTCTCTTCTGGCTGTGGAGCTTAGAAGTTTAAAGTCAGTTTCACCGAGATAAAGTCAAGGAGCTGGCAGGGCTGTGTTCCTTCTAGAGGCTCCAAAGGAATCTGTTTCCTTGCCCTTTTCAGCTTCTTATGACCTGTATTGCTTGGTTTGTGGCCCCTTCCTTCATTTTCAAAGTGTATCACTCCAGTGTCTGCTTCCCATTTCACATTGCCTTTTCTCTCATTGCTGACTTTAAAAAGGGACATTATATAGGTAGTCTAATTTAACATCAGCCCTTAAAAGCAAAGAGCAATACTAACAACAGTGGGCAAACATACCACCACTCTATGGTTGAGAACTTTGACTATGGCTAACTCTGAGTGTCAATCAAGCTATTAATAGAAAGAAAAAATAAACTCAACAAGGGGCAAGAATAGGCTACGAATAGACCACTGTAATAAGAGAATAATGACCAACCAGATAAAGACACCACAAAAAAAGAGAACTACAGGCCAATATCGTTGATGAACATAGATGCTAAAATCCTCAAGAAAATTCTAGCAAATCGGATTCAGCATTACATTAGAAAGATCATACACCAAGACCAAGTTGGATTTATTCCAGGGATGCAAGGATGGTACAATATCCTCAAATTAATAAGTGTGATACATCACATAAACAAATTGAGAGACAAAAATCACAAACAAATTGAGAGACAAAAATCACATCAATCAATGCAGAAAAAGCATTTGACAAAATCCAACACCCTTTCTTGATAAAAACTTTCAGCAAAGTGGGAATAGAGGGATCATACATCAACATAATAAAAGCCTTATATGACAAACCTACAGCCAACATCATACTCAAAGGGCAAAAACTAAACTCATTTCCCCTAAGAACAGGAACAAGACAGGGAAGCTCACTTTCACCACTCCTGTTTGATATAGTACTGGAAGTGCTAGCCATTGCGATCAGACATGAAGAAATAAAAGGCATCCAGATTGGAAAAGAAGACGTAAAACTGTCCTTATTTGCAGATGACATGATACTATACATAGAAAACCCCACAGACTCCATAAAAAAAATACTAGACCTAATAAATGAATTTGGCAATGTAGCAGGATACAAAATTAACACCCAGAAATCAATGGCATTTTTATACACCAATAATGAACTCACAGAAAGAGAAACTAAAAAAACAATCCCACCAAAAAAATTAAGATACCTAGGAATAAACTTAACTAAGGAGGTAAAAGACCTATACTCAGAAAACTACAGGACATTGAAAAAAGAGATAGAGGAAGATATAAACAAATGGAAGAACATACCATGTTCATGGATTGGTAGAATTAACATAATTAAAATGTCCATACTACCCAAAGCAATCTACAGATTCAATGCATCTCCATTAAAATACCAATGGCATATTTCAAAGATCTACAACAAACTCTCCAAAAATTCATCTGGTATAAAATAAGACCCCGAATAGCCACAGCAATCCTGAGAAAGAAGAACAAAGTTGGAAGGATCACAATACCAGATATCAAGCTATATTACCAAGCCACAGTTCTCAAAACTGCCTGGTACTAGCACAAGAACAGACATATAGATCAATGGAACAGAACAGAGAACCCAGAAATCAACCCAAGCCATTATGCTCAATTAATATTTGACAAAGGAGGAAAGAGCATACGATGGAGTCAAAACAGTCGCTTTAATAAATGGTGCTGGGAAATTTGGTCAGATACATGCAAAAAAATGAAACTAGATTACCAACTTACACCATACACAAAAACAAACTCAAAATGGCTAAAGGACTTAAATGTAAGACGGGAAACCATAAAAATCCCATACAAGACTCCATAGGCAGCAAAATAGCAGACATATGTCATAGCAATATCTTTACCGACACAGCTCCTAGGGCAATGGAGACTAAGGAGGAAATAAACAAATGGGACTACATCAAAATAAAAAGCTTCTGCACAGCAAAAGAAACCATCAACAAAACAACAAGAAAGCTCACTGCATAGGAGAACATATTTGCCAATGCTATTTTAGATAAGGGTTTAGTCTCCAAAATTTACAGAGAACTCATACAACTTAACAAAAGGAAGATAAACAATCAAATAAAAAATGGGCAAATGACCTAAATAGACACTTTTCAAAAGAGGACATACAGAAGGCCGAGAGACATATGAAAACATGCTCAAAGTCACTAATCATCTGAGAGATGCAAATCAAAACCACAATGAGATACCATCTCACACCTGTCAGAATGGCTATCATCAACAAATCAACAAATGACAAATGCTGGCGAGGATGTGGACAAAAAGGAACCCTTGTGCACTGCTGGTGGGAATGCAGACTGGTGCAGCCACTGTGGAAAACAGTATGGAGTTTCCTCAAAAAGTTAAAAATGGAACTCCCATTTGACCCAGTAATCCCACTTCTAGGAATGTATCCCAAGAAATCAGAATCATCAATCAGAAAGGACATATGCACCCCTATGTTCATAGCAGCACAATTTACCATAGCTAAGATTTGGAAGCAACCTAAGTGCCCATCAGCAGATGACTGGGTAAAAATGGTGGTACATCTACACAATGAAATACTATGCTGCCATAAAAAAGAAGGAACTTTTACCATTTGCAACAGCATGGATGGAACTGGAGAGCATTATGCTAAACGAAATAAGCCAGTTGGAGAAAGATAAATATCCCATGATCTCACTCATATGTGGGATATAATGATCAACATAATTTGATGAACAAGAATAGAGCCAGAGACAAATGGCAGGGGAGGTGGTGGGGTTAGAGAGCAACCAAAGGACTTGTATGCATGAATATTAGCATAACTAATGGACACAGACACTGGGGCAGTGGGGGCTTGCCCAGGGTGGGAATGGCTTGGGGGGGGTCAATTGGGGAAAAAGGAGACATATATAAAACTTTAGACAATAAAAAAAAATAAAGATACAGAAGGGCCAAATTTTAAAAAGGAGAGAGAATAATGTCCATGCCCCCTCAAAGATGTCCACATCATGATTCTAGAACCTGTGACTATGTTAGCTTATATGGTAAAAGGGTCTTTGCAGGTGGGATTAAGTTAAGGCTCTTGAGATGGAACATGATTCTGAATTATCTTGGTGGGCCCAATGTAATCACCAGGGTTATTATAAGAGGGTAGTGGGGGAGGTCAGATTCAGACAAAGGAGGTGTGAGGACAAAAACAGAGGTTGGAGTAATGTGCCCCTCCAGCCACCGGAAGGAATGTAGCCTTGACAACACCTTGATTTTAGGCTTCTGACCTCCAGAACCTTAAGAGAACAAGCTTGTGATGTTCTTGGCCACTGCATTGTGGTAATGTGCTATACAACCCCTCACTGAACAGTGTGGCAATTCCATGAGCAGCAGCATATAAAGGCCATGAGCCACCTGAGGGGGGCAGAGCAGAAAAGCTTCTTCAGGCTTTATTTTAGGAGTCCGACTGGAGAAGGTTCAGTTGAGTTATCACGCAGTGAAAGCCCTCGGGAGAGAGGGAACAAAGATTGTACATTTCACAGAAAAGGGCTCCTGAGTCTTGATTGCTTTATTCTGCGGAGGCCCACAGCTGAGTGGCCATTTGTAGAAAGGGAAAGAATCATGGATTGGTTCCAGGGACATCTGAACCGAACTCAAGTCACTTAAAGGGAACAAAAATATCCTTTCTGTTCATGGAGAGTATTCTTACCACGATTAAAAAAAATTAAATGTAATGAAATCTGTAATGATATGGAAAACTAACATTTTCTCAAGTTTATGTACACGAACAAAAGCATCTTTGGGGGAAAAATAAAACCAAACCGGGGGGAGTTTGGCTCCCTGGCACTCCATGGTACCAATTTATAGGAACCTTCTCCTGACTTTAACAACCCTCAAGTGGCGTTCTTGCTTGCTTGTTTTGGGTTTTGATTTATAGACAATTTGCCTCAAGAAACTTTTAGACCCTTTGTTACCCAAAGTGAGGTCCATGGACCAGCAGCAGCAGCATCTAATGTGAGCTCATTAGAAATGGACCTGCTGAATCAGAACCCACATTTTAACAAGATCCTCCAGTGATTGGCACGCACATTACAGTTTGAAAACTACTGTTCCAGACAACCAGAAAACGCAGGCAGCAGTTCACAGTCATGATTATTTTCTATAAGGAAAACGTACCATTTTAATTCTCATAAGGATTTTTAAAAATGTCAATGATTTTATCCTAAAAGTAATAAAAGCTCATTCTAGAAAAAAATGGTGAAAAATACCACCTATGCTCCCAACACCCTAATGTAACCACTATTTTTATATGTGTACATTTCCACATATTTACATTGCGTGCCCACATCACACTGTCATTACTTCAATGGCTTCATGATAGTGGAATGGCTTATTTCACCATTCCCCATGATTTAGGCAATTTTTCACCAATCTAAGCAATTCTGTGATGATACACGTCTTTGTGCACATAGCTTTTTTTTCTAAATTGAAGATTATTTCTTTAGAATGGCTTTTGAAAAGTAAAATTACTGACCGGGTCATTGGTAATAAACACTGAAAAAAGCTTATTTTAAGAAATTGGTGGTATACAGTGATATGGAAGCATGGAACAGACTGACGAATCTCAGAGGGAAGGGGGGGGGGACGGGAAGAGATTAACCAAAGAATTCATATGCATATATGCATCATCCTTGGACACAGTCACCAGTGGGGTGAAGGCCTGGGGATGGGTGGGAGCGGGGTGGTGGGGGTCAATGAGGAAAAAAAGGAGACATCTGTAACTTTCAACAATAAATATTTTTTAAAAAAGAAATTGGGCCCAGCCAGTGTGGCTCAGTGGTTGAGCATACACCTATGAACCAGGAGGTCACGGTTCGATTCCCGGTCGGGGCACATGCCCGGGTTGCAGGCTCGAACCCCAGTGTGGGGTGTGCAGGAGGTAGCCGATCAATGATTCTTTCTCATCATTGATGTTTCTCTCTCTCCCTCTCCCTTCCTCTCTGAAATCAATTAAAAATATTTTTAAATAATAAATTGGTGGTACAGTGTGTGTGTGTGTGTGTGTGTGTGTGTGTGTTGGGATCATAGAAATCTAATCTTTTTCATCTAGATTCCACTATAGAACAATAATGTCTCACCCCTATCTTTTGAACAATTTGGCCTGGGTTCAGCCTATAAAAATGATTCTGCCTCTAGGAGATGCCCGGGGACATTGCTGTGAGGGAAGACCTGTTCCCAACTCAGGGTTCTTATCTTCTAAGACACTATCCTCAGTCATCAGCATTATGCCAGGACAAAGTGGGTTATGGGACTTGCTCGCCCCTATGATCATTTATGATTCATGGAAATAGATGGGTGCCAATTTTAACTGTTTTGATGGAACACACTAGTAGCAGCGGTTGAGTCACTGTCATTTGATTTCTGTTCCTTCATTTTTCACATCTGTCAGCAAAAGTGGAACAAAGCTTTGTGAAATACCTATTTAAGTGTTCAGTTTCAATGTTTTTAAATAGCAACCATCACAATAATCAATTTTATAACATTTTCATCACCTCTGAAATACCCTAGACCAAATAGCAATCACTTCCAATTGTTCCCCAAGACTCCCCCACCGAAGGCAACCACAAATCTACTTTCTGTCTCCAGTGATTCACCTATTCTGAATATTTCATATAAACTGAGTGGCCAGATTATTATGACCACCCCATCAGCACTTCGTTGGGCCACCTTTTGCCTTCAATACTGCGGCAATTCTTCTTGGCAATGACTCCACGAGATGCTGAAAGGTGATGCGAGGAATCTGACACCATGCCTGATGAATAGCACTGTCCGGTTCTGTGAGATTGGATGGTTGTGGAACCAGCTGCCTGATGGCTCTTTTAACTCCGTCCCACAAATGCTCAACTGGATTGAGATCTGGTGATGGTGGGGGCCACCTAAGCAAGGCAAAGTCTCCCTCATGTTCTTGAAACCACTCCTGCACAATACGAGCACCGTGGCATGGCGCATTGTCTTGTTGGGAGCAGCCATCTCCATTGGGATACGCCATCAACATGACAGGATGAACTTGATCAGCAACTATACTTGGGTATGTTGTGCTATTCAGACGTCGTTCCACATGAATTAAAGGGCCCACATCATGCCAGGAAAACATGCCCCAAACCATAACACGCCCCCACCAGCTTGAAGGGTTGAACTCATGCATGTGGGGTGCATGCTTTCATACTGTTTCCATGAAATTCTCACTCTGCCGTCTGCATGATGCAGCTGGACACGTGATTCCTCGGATCACATGATGTTTTTCCAATGCTCGACTGTCCGATCCTTGTGTTCCTGTGTGAACTGGAGACGTTTTATCTTGGTGACTGCAGACAGCAAAGGTGTTCGAACCAGCCTTCGGCTTCCATATCCCATAGGATGCAGGGTACGGCTAATGTGCCTACAGACGGCAGGTGGGCATAACCATCTGGCCACTCCGTGTATAGTTGACCTTTGAACAACATGGAGTTTAGGGGCACCAACCCCTTTCCCCCATGCAAAAATCCATATATAACTTTTCACTCCCTAAAAACTTAAGTACTAATAGCTTACTGTTGACAGGAAGCCTTACTGATAACATAGTTAACACATATTTTATACATTATATGTATTATATTCTGTATTCTTACAATAGAGTAAGCTAGAGAAAAGAAAATATTAAGAAAATTATAAGGAAGAGAAAATACATTTACAGCACTGTACTGTATCGATACCATAAATATACATCATATATTTACAAGATGAATCATCTGTCAGTACCTACATCAATACTGTTGTATATGATACAAAACACTGTAGATGTTATATGTATTACTAACACTGGACATCAAAAATAAAAAGATAATGTGAAAAAAATTCATATTTATTTACAGGTATAATAATTCATGCATTGATAACTAAGTGGTAGCAATATGATCACTTTATGGTAGCTGAGCTTAATCTATATGATTGCTTCATTTTATTAATGAAATCTCCAAAATATTTTCCAATATATTTATTGAAAAATCCACATATAAGTGGACTTGCACATTCAAACCCATTTTGTTAAGGGTCAAATATATATTGAATCATATAATATGTGACCAGTTTCTCTCATCCAGCATAATATTTTAAGGTACATCCCTATTCCAGCATATGTAAGTATTTAATTCTTTTTATGGCTGAATGATTTTCTATTGCATCGATAGATCACATTTTGTTTATCCATTCATCAGTTGATGGACATTTTGGTTATTTCCACTTTTTGGCTATTATGAATAATGCTGCTATGAACATTCATGTACAAGTTTATGTGTGGACATATGTTTGCATTTCTCTTGGCTATATACCTAGAAGTAGAATTGCTGGGTGGTATGGTAACTCTGTATTTAACTACTTATAGACTGTTTTCCAAAGTGGCTGCCCAATTTTACATTCCCACGTTCTATTTTCTCCACATTTTCACCAACACTTGTCATTGTCTATCTTTTTTATTATAGCCATCCTAGTGGAAATGAAGTGGTATCTAATTATGGTTGTGATTTGTATTTCCTTCATAGCTAATGCTGTTGAACATCTTTCACTGTTTACTGGCCATTTGTGTGTCTTCTTTGAAGAAATGACTATTCAAATATTTTGCCCATTTTTTTAGCTGGACTATTTGTCTTCTTCTTCTTGAGTAGTAAGAAGTCTTTATATATTCTGGATCCAATTCTCTTATCAGATAAATAATTTGCAAATATTACCTCCTATTCTGTGCATTGCCTTCACTGGTAGCCTTTTTTAGTCTACACATAAAAGAAGCTATAGCATCTAGAAATTTGATTTTGGTCTTTATCCAGCCACAATTTTCTGGTGTGTGTGTGTGTGTGTGTATATATATATATATTAAGTCTAGACATTAAGCAGCTTTAAAACCAGGTTCTCAAAGCAGGAGGCAGATCATTTGCTTGCCTGTTTGATTCTGAGGGCCTGATTCTTACAGTGAGTGAAACTGAACCAACAAGAAAAATGAGAGTTTAATTTCTCTCTTCTGTGCCCCTAGCCTTCCTATCTAAACATGGTCTCCAGAGATGGAGGAATGGAAAAGAGAGGTAATAAATCACCCACATTTTAGTAGGATCATCTTGCAAATAACAATGTAATACTCAAAATGAGAGAATGAGTTCATATATTGACCCTGGTGAAATTCACTGCAAAATAAGGTCTTAATGGAAAAGGCTAATAAAAATTTTCAGGAAATTAGCTCCACATTGACAGGAAATAGGAATGTTCAATGTGTTGGACAAACGGCCCTTTCTGAAGAAAATTGCTGATTCGTTCACTAATAACACATGTATGAAGGCTGATTTAAAATGATAGCTGAGCATCTGAAGAAAAGTAGGGACACTGTGCCCCAGAGGCCCCTGACACATACTGGAGCAGTGTCAGGAAAAAGCAAGGATGGATTTAGAAGGTGCTTCCCCTTCTTTGCTGTCTGCGCACATCGCTGCCACTCAACCCTCAAGTTTAATCAAGTCCCACCTCTCCTCTGGATCCTCCTAACTCCCATCAACCCACACCGGTCCCCTGAGTCTCTGACTGCCGCTAGGGCATGCTGCCCTCCCACACAACTTTGGACTTAATTGTCTGCTTCCTGAGATTACTAGTATTTTCTCTGTTAACATCTTGTCTGCCCCATCTCCCTGCAAGTTCCTAGGGCTGAGGATATCGCTCCTCACTTAAAAGAAGGGATTCTGTAAGTGTTTGTTGAAGTGAGTGACGTTATGGCCTCTAAGAGTGGGAAATGCTGCTGGGTCGGCTCCCACCATCTCAGTGGTTGCGCTTTGCCACAGTTCACAAAGGCTACTGGCAGAAGAGGGTAACAGCAGGCCCGGGGGCGATGCTTCTGTCACCACACTGCTTGGCTCTTCCTCTCTGCCTCTTTCCTTCCTGTGCCTTTGCTTTCCATGTGTGTCCTTTTTTATTTTTATTTTCTGAATCTTCTATCCTTCCCACCAAATGACGAGAGAAAAAATAATGGTCATAGAACTCAAAGAATAGCAAAAGGAAGGAAGCCTGCATTATTATTTTTGGTTCTTTTACATCTTTACTTTTCTTTCTTTCATGTTTTTATTTTTAAATTAAGTTTAGTGGGGCAACATTGGTTAATAAGATTATTGTTCATTTGTTACTTTCAGTTTTTATATTCCACGTGAGTGAAATCATATGATTCTTAACTTTATCTGACTTATTTCACTTAGCATGATATTTTCAAGGTCCATACATGTCACAAATGGTAGTATTTCATTGTATATATGTTTCACATCTTTATGCAATAATCGAGCAAAGGACCTTTTGATAGTTTCCATGTCTTGGCCACTATGATTAAGGCTGCAATGAACTTAGGTGTGCATAAATCTTTGCGAATAAATGTTTTAAAAAATTTTAGGTAGATACCCAGACTCTTTCATCTTTTCTGGACATTTGTATCTATTTAGAATTGCAGATGGTGGCAGGGACTTGAGATAGATTGTGCATCCCATAACTTTACAATAAAGAAAGGGAGGTCCTGAGAATGTTAAAAAAGAAAAAGAAAAAATGGCCCTGGATGGTGCAGCTCAGTTGCTTAAACCTTGTCCCATGTACCTAGAGGTCACCAGTTCCATTCCCTGTCAGGGCACATGCCTGAGATGTGGGCTCCATCTCCAGTTGGGGGTGTGCAGGAGGCAGCCAATCAGTATTTCTCCCTCCCACTTTCTCTCTCTCTCTCTCTCAAAATAAAAACATATTTAAAAAGAAAAAAGGAGGTTCAGAAAAATGTATGCCCCAAATAGCCCAGCCGTGAGTGGTGGTCAAGGCTAGAACTTGGGTGTCTTGACTTCCTGTCCAGGGCTCTTGGCCTTGCCCCTGGGTGAGATTTTTATGCATATCAATGCATGATTCATAAGAAAAGGATGTTTGGATGTTTGGTAAATGTCCTCCTGTCACAACTAGCAATGTCTGCAAACCTATATGGGTCTCTGTTTAATTTAGGGCAGGCTGATTCAATAGTCTAAAATCTGGGAATTCAGAATCAGACAGAAAAAATAAACAATGCATTGCTCTGACAGTTTTCCTGAAACTCACCATGGCAGAGTTTCCTAAAACTCTATAGCCTCCTACCCTGCATAAATGCTGGCTTTTTTTTTGGCAGATGACTAAAAACTAAATCCAGCCCCCAAACAGGAATTGGTAGGTGAAAAGCTATTGCAATATCAAATTCAGAAATGAGTGTGGATGCCAAGAGGCGTCTACTTGTGCTCTCATGGCTCAGCCCTGGCACACGTGGCTTTGAGTCAGGCTGTCCAGTATAATTAAAAGTCATGTTACCAGTATCTGTCAGGGGAATGGCATGTTCCAGAACTTGGAAGAAATGGTGCTGTAGGAAAAGGTTCCATAAAATGTATCTGTTTCAAGAAACTACATGAAATATATCTGTGTGAGACTCAGCTGATTTTATGGAGGGCAAGCAGGCGAACATCATGACCCTGAGAAACCCTCATTATCTTGCTTTGAGAAACTTCCAGTGAAAATAGCAACAGGGCTTCCTTCCAGCAGAAGCCTTAGGATTAACTCCTTTCACTTTCACAGTCAGTAGAAACAGCATTCTTTTGTAACCCTTTCTTTTAGCATGAAGATCTTGGTTATATCATGTAACAAATGATACAAGAAATAGGGAAAATATGGAAACAAGACACTGATATAAAAGGCAGAGCACAGTTTTTCTGTTTGATGTTTTCTGAAAAGTATGATCTGACTGGATGTTCACTTCTTTCATCTCATGATGGTTGAGGCCCTGATTGCAGCAATCAAAGTCGAGTGAAGTACCAGTTGAATCCACTTCCAGGATAATGCAACTCTGGGAGAATTGTTGAGCTCAGAGCTTTAGATGTAATGTTCATCATAATCCTGCTAACATGCTGGTTGCCAGGGAGATGATCAGTATAGGAATTCTAGGGGTCAGCAACCCAAAGTCTTCTGTGACCTCCTGGCTCATCAATATGGCCCAGGAGATCACAGTCCCTCCCCAGAGCAACATGGCACCAGGGCGGTGCCCATGGTATTTCAGCTCTAAGAGGGCCAATGGAAGAAATCTCAGGGCTTATGTGTCTCTAGAACAGTGGTTCTCAACCTTTCTAATGCCGCAACCCTTTAATACAGTTCCTCATATTGTGGTGACCCCCAACCATAAAATTATTTTCGTTGCTACTTCATAACTGTAATTTTGCTACTGTTATGAATCATAATGTAAATATCTGTGTTTTCCGATGGTCTTAGGTGACCCACAGGTTGAGAACCGCTGCTGTAGAGCCTAAGACCATCGGAAAACACAGATATTTACATTACGATTCATTAACAGTAGCAAAATGACAGTTATGAAGTAGCAACGAAAATAATTTTATGGTTGGGGGTCACCACAACATGAGGAACTGTAATAAAGGGTCGCGGCATTAGGAAGGTTGAGAACCACTGCTCTAGAATAACCATTCCTGATGCTGTGAATAAGCAAATCATGGGGCTTCAGTGGTTTTTTGAAACATAGAGGAGCTGGGGGCACTTGTTTTATGAACACACATTGAGCATCTGCTTGGGGACCATCTCTCTATGAGGGGCAGTGAAAGCTGGGACACAGGAACCCAGCCCTCTGGGAACTTAACAGTCAGAGGTTGACTTTTGAAGAAGGACTGCGATCAACTCACCTCTTGCAAGGATGATCATTTATATAGAGAGCTTTTGTGTCACTGATACTGAGACACCTCAGTCCACACTCCACCCCAACCCAAGAGTCATGGCTCCTTAGGATCCTGGCACTCATAATAAAAAAGCAGGAACTTTCTAGTTCACAGAATCTTAGGATAGTTATTTGCCATGTGGCATTCACCATGTGGGAGTCAGATGGTATCCCACCTGGTCTATGCCTGATTCCAAGAATGAAACTTGATGAAGGTCTGGCCAATTCCAGTATATCAGTATTTTCTTTAGGCTTCTTCTGTCCCATCCCATCAACAAGTGTATCCACATAACACAAGCTGAAATAGGAAAGGGAATACAATGGCTCTGTCTCATCCTCTCATAGTCCCTGATTTGCACCACAGTGTCCTGGGTTTTAAAGATCCCAGATCACTTCCATTTTGAACCACCAGGATCAGCGTTTTTGTCTGATAGGTTGGAAAGTAGCAGAATCATTGCAAAGAAGAAAGAGTAAGAAAGCAAGGAAACAAGGGAGTGAGAGTGTGCAAGAACAAGACTTTCTGCAGATGTGTTCAGCCTTGAGGTTTAATTAGCTAGATCAGTCATCTCAACCCCAGACACTTCAGAGCAGTGGTTCTCAGCCTGGCTGCACATTAGAATCCCCTGGGCAGCTTTTAAAATGTACAGATGCCCAAGTCCTACCACAGATGAATTAAATCTGGGTATCTGGGGGTAGTTCACAGATATCAGCATTTCTTAGAGTTTCCACTGCTATAGAATCATCAGATGATTGACAGCTGCTGAGTTAGATTTCTGGTAGAGGATTTAGGGCCGTGGTCGGCAAACTGCGGGCTCGCGAGCCACATGCAGCTCTTTGGCCCTTTGAGTGTGGCTCTTCCACAAAATACCACAGCCTGGGCGAGTCTATTTTGAAGAAGTGACATTAGAAGAAGTCTAAGTTTAAAAAATCTGGCTCTCAAAAGAAATTTCAATCGTCGTACTGTTGATATTTGGCTCTGTTGACTAATGAGTTTGCCGACCACTGATTTAGGGGAACCAGATTTAAAAATCCCCTGCTCTGAGTATACTTCAATTTTATTTAAATATAGGACCTTGCATGTTAGTATCAGGCCTCAGTAACCTCAACTTGTTAGTTTTCTCAACATTTTGTCTAACCAAGAGAATACTGGTGATATGTATGCACAAGCATGTTTAAGTATAGAGTAATGTCTCTATGCAGAGAGATTCATTTATCATTATGTTTCTGGAACCAAAGTACATAGGCTTCATTTTTTTTGTTAAAAGAATAGTTTATTATTTTTGAGAGAGAGAGAGAGCGAGAGCGAGAGAGAGAGAGAGAGAGAGAGAGAAACATCAATGGCTGCCTCCTGCATGCCCCCTACTGGGGATCAAGGCCCCAACCCAGGCATGTGCCCTGACTGGGAATTGAACCAGCAATTTTTTAATGCACAGGATAATGCTCAACCAACTGAGTCACACCGGCCAGGGCAACAAACTTCATTTTTATCAGAAAGGCATATGCCTCCTTTTGTGACATGGGCCCTTGAAAAAACATTCATTCTTCTAGTCAAAGAGCATGCGTTAAGCCTGTGCTTGGTGCCAAAGCAGGTACAAAGGACATATGACAGCAGGGCAAGTCCATGGAACCTACCCAGTCTGTGGTGGAGAAGAGCATGGTAGCATCCAAAGAGACAGTGTTGTAATGAGGTGTACTGGCTGCTAATGGAGGTTTGGGACTAGATGGTGGTTTTAGGGAAAGAGCTAGGAGGGATGAGTTTCCTGAGACTTGAGGGAGTATCTTGCTTGGCAGCTCAGGATAGAGATGGAATAGCAAGATGGGGATAGGGTAAACTCAGAGGCCAGAAAGAAAGAAATTCCTACTTGGGCCTCCATCTTGCCCTCATTGACAATACACCATTAAGAAAGAAGACAAAACAGCAGTGTATAATCCTGTTTCCTCCTAACCCAGAGGGTTTTGGACAGTTATTCACATGGGTGTGAATAAGATACAATCCTTGTCCTTTATGAAATTTTGGTCTGATCGGGGGCTCAGAATGACATCCTGCATTACATGCTTTCCTTTTGAATGGATTTTTCCAAAAGCAGATTGTTGAATCTGCTTATAATTGAATACAAGACAAACTCAGCGAGAGGAACAAAAGCACCTCATTATATATAAGTACCCAAAGCAGCTCACCTGAGACTTCAATATGGTAATAAGACCCTGTGGTTGTACATCACTTTGCCATTTATGAGCATATTTGATCTACATAAAAGCTTTTGTGAGGTAGATGAGACAAGACAGGCAATATTAGTTCCACTTTACTTGACTCAAAGGGTCAAATGAAATTGACCTGGAGTAAGGAAGTAATGAATTGTTCTAGAACCTACATCTTCCTACTCCTTATTTCATCTTTTTTTTGTTGTTGTTAATCCTCACCTGAGGATATTTTTCCATTGATTTTTAGAGAGTGGGAGGGAGGGAGGAAAGGGAAGAGGGGGAGGGAGGGGGAGGGAGAGAGAAAGAGAAACATCGATGTGAGAGAGACATGTCAATTGGTTGTCTCCCACATGCACCCTGACTGGGGCTGGGGATCCAACTTGCAACCCAGGTACATGCCCTCGACTTGGAATCGAACTCAAGACCCTTCAGTGTGAAGGCCAAAGCTCTAACCATTGAGAACACCAGCCAGGGCTCTTTACCTCATCTTTCTACATCTTTCTTTCCTTCTGGCTGAACATCAATCTGTCATAAATTACTCCATGTTATACCATTTAGAAAGAAGAGAAGGCTAGTCCTGGAATAACTCAATTTGAGGAGAATGTGTTAAATGAAATTTTTAGTCCCCATTTTAGTTACTTAGCAACCACATATATTTAGTGATGACTACCTCTATGCCTATAAAGCACACCCAGCGTGCACTTGGTTTCATATGTACTACTTGAGCTAGATCATAATTTAACTTCAGCTTTGGTCTAAAAACTCTAATGATTCTTTTATACTCAGAATCTTATTTTTCACCCTCTGCTATGCATATGATGTGTGAAATTCTGATACTTTCTCATTTTAAAAAGAAATTTTCTGTAAGGAGATTATGTTAATGGAGGATTTCCCCCCCCCCCCCCTTAAAGATTGTTTATGACTTTAGTAAACTTATGGGAATTTATATAGGCACAACCTTTTTGGAGAGCAATTTGACAATGAGTATTAAAAACCTTAAATAGATTCTGTTAGAATTGTGAATTCCACTTTTAATCTGTCCTAAGGAAAGCAAATAAAAAAATGCAGACCAAAATTTATGCATAAAAATCTTCATTGATGCATTACTTAGTAGACTGGTTGGGTTAAATTTTATCCTATCTAATAATAGACAAATATGCAAATTGACCATACCTTCGACCCACCACAAGCCATGCCCACAAGCCACACCCACCATCCAATCAGAGCGAGTATGCAAATTAACCCAAACCAAGATGGCTACAGTCACAGAGAGCAAGGTTTCCTAGGTAACAGAGGAAGCCAAGCTTTCCGCCTGCCCTTGCCAGGCCTAAGCATCCACTCAAGGTATAAAGTTTCAATTATAGAAGGTAAACAAATTCAAACAAATGGCGGCAGAATGGAGCTTGAGAGAGCAGGCCAGGGTTGCCGCCGGCAACAGGGGAAGCAAAGCTTTCTGCATACCCTGGCCGGGCCACCCGCTTAAGGCAACAAAGTTTCAATTATAATCCCAACAGAAATGGCTGCTGGCCTCAGAGGGAGCCCCAGGCTTGGCTCTGCTCCAGGCTACAAAGTTTCAATTGTAGAAGGAAAATAAATTCCAGATACCAGGGCCTCTGCTTGGGTTGCCAGGGGGCATGGCCCGCCTGCAAACCACCACAGGCCCCTCACTCAGGCCACCCCACTCCCCAAGGGAACCCCACCCTGATCAGGGACACCCTTCAGGGCAAACCAGCTGGCCCCCACCCCTGTACCAGGCCTCTATCCTATCTAATAAAATTGTACTATGCAGATTGATCATCACTGCAACACACAATATAGCTGCCCCCATGTGGTAAAGATCCTGCCCCCATGTGGACACAAGATGGCCACCACAAGATGGCCAGCAGGAGAGGGTAGTTGGGAGGCACCTGGCCTGCAAGGGAGGGCAGTTGGGAAGGACTAGGCCTGCAAGGGAGGGCAGTTGGAGGTGATCAACCCTGCAGGAGAGGGCAGTTAGGGGTAACCAGGCCGGCAGAGGAGGGAAGTTGGGGGCAAACAGGCTGGCAGCAGAGTGATTAGGGGGTGATCAGGCTGGCAGGCAGAAGCGGTTAGGGGCAATCAGGAAGGCAGGCAGGCAAGCAGTTGGGAGCCAGCAGTCCTGGATTGTGAGAGGGATGTCCAACTGCCCGTTTAGGCCCGATCCCAGGGCAGTCAGACATCCCTTGAGGGGTCCCAGATTGGAGAGGATACAGGCTGGGCTGAGGGACAACCCCCTCCGTGCACAAATTTCATGCACCAGGCCTCTAGTATAATCATAAAATAGAATATTATGCTTCCAGTAGAATAAATAATTCTTTTCGTGATAAAATGCTTATTCTATTAGGTTAAGAGATCAAGCACAATACCAATGTACATGCATGTTATGAATCTCACTATGTAAAACCACATGGATGAGAGGGAAACACACCAAAACATCAACAGTAGCTGCATCCAGCAGGTATCATACTGGCACATATTTTCTCTCCTGCATATTTTTCTATTTTTATTAAGTTTTCTACAGTAAGTATGTGTTATTGTTATGATCAGAAAGAATGAGCTTTTAAAGACTTTGCTTATGTGTTAAATGTAGGTTCTTCACATGCATCTACTTTGAATAGCTCTAAGAATAGGCTTGAGGGACTGAGGTGAGGAGTAACAATCATTCTGGCACTGGCCTCCCTGCTTCTACCTTTGATCCCCTGAAGCTTATTCTCTGCACAGCAGCCAGAGGGGTACTCTTAAAATGTAAGAGCACCCTGTTTGAGGAAAGCATCTAGGAGATGGTTTGGGAAGAAGGGTTTAAGGAGTGAAATAACCATTCTGACTTTTCCAACCTGCTGTTCTACCCTAGATCATGAACTTGACATGCAGCCACCAGCCAGGTTTCCAGCCTCTCGTCAGCCTTGTGATCCACTATCCACACTGGCACGAGCTATTTCTCCTGATTAATAAAGGCTGTAGTCAAGGAGCATTCACCGACAGCAACCAAGGATCTGAGTTAATTCTGAACAGGTTTTTTTCAGTAATTGGCAACTGAGTTTTCAGTCCCTGGTTTACTTATGCCCATAAATGTGTGATTGCTTAATGTATAACCTCACACCCTTACAACTGCTACATTAGAAAACTCTGGACGTAAGGAAGCCAGCATTATTTAACAGTCATTTAAAAAGTAGTAAATAGTTTAAAATACATGCAATTAAAAAAATTAAGAGCAAGTTTCACTCTTCGATTCCAATGTTCTCCAATGGCTTCCTGCCTCGTTAAGACAGTGTCTTTAGCAGAATTGACAAAGCCCAGTGGCACAAGCTGCCTCCTCTCAACCATCTATGTTCCCCTATACACCTACTCCAGCCACACTGGCCGCCTTGCTATCCTTTCAGGCTGCCAGTGAAACTGCCTCAGGGCCTTTGCATTGGCTGTTTCACTTGCCTGAAAGGCTCTTCTCTCAGACACCAGCCTGGCTGCTCCCTCCCCATCTTTGCAAACACCAATGAGCTCCTTGTGTCTATATTTTGTGGAATTTATTTTGCATTTCACATATAAGTGAGATCATATGGTATTTATCTTTCTCTGGCTGACTTATTTCAGTTATCACAATGCCTTCAAGTTTCATCCATTCTGTTGCAAATGGCAGGATTTCCTTCTTTTTGTGGCTGAATAATATTCCATTTTATATTTATATGACTTTTCTTTATCCATTCATCTGTTGATGGACACATATTTTTTTCCCCATGTTTTGACTGCTAAAGCTCCTTAACATGTGGAACTAGATTCTGGCAGTTTTTAATCTCAACAAATGGAAGGTACACATGCACCTACTTAGAAATCAAATAATCCTGCAAGACTTAGGCTCAAAAAAAGCCATAGTCCATACCCCATCATTCCACAGCTGATTCCACTTCCCAGAGACCACTATTTTCAGGTGATGGTAAGTGCTATGGGGGAAATAAAGGCAACAGAAGAGTTAATGAGTGCCTTCCTGGTGGAGGGAGTGCCATTTTAAATAGAACATTGAGAAGGTGGAATGTGAATAAAAGAGAGTCATAGTGACCTCGGCGTCCCGGATCTGTCTCTTGCTTCAACAGCGTTTGGACAGAACAGACCCAGAGACACGCCCCTTTCCAGCCTCCGACCACTCTCCAGTATCTTATCCAGTCACCACCTTCAGAACCACCTTCTAGACTAGCCAACACACCGTTGTTTTTGTCTACCTTAATTTTTTATTGCTGAACAATGATGAGCTCCCAAATTCATCAGAATTATTCATTTGAGGTAAAGGCCCTGTCAACTGCCTGGCCAACCTGCATCTGCGGGCCTCCTACACCTACCTCTCTCTGGGCTTCTGTTGCCACTGCAACAATGTGGCTCTGGAGGTCAGGGGCCACTTCTTCCTCCAGTTGGCAGAGAAGAAACTCCAGGGCGCTGAGCATCTCTTAAAGTTGCAAAACCAGCGAGGTGGTCACATTCTCTCCAGGATGTGCTGAAGCCTTCCCAAGATCAGTGGGCAAAACTCAGGCTGCCATGGAAGCTGCCATGGCCTTGGAGAGGAACCTGAACCAGGACCTTTGGGATCGGCAGGCCCTGGGTTCTACCCGCACAGACCCTCAGCTTCCTAGAGAACCACTTCCGGGGTGAGCAGGTGAAACTTATCAAGAAGATGGAGGACACCTGACTCACTTTCGCAGGCTGCCGGCCCCCAGGCGGGGCGGAGTATCTCTTTGAGAGTCTCACCATCAAGCAGACTAGGAGCCTGTGGAGCCCAGAGGCCTTTGAGGGGCCCCTCTGCGTTCCCCTGGGATCTGGCTTTTGCCTGAGCCTCTCCCCGAAACTACTAGCCATTCTTTTAACCACCCTGGATCTCTCTCCCATGCATTGGACCAAATGAAACAATAAAGCTTTTTGTAGCAAAAATAAAAAATAAAGGAGGGAGTGAGTGATTTCTGTGGCTACCTAGATCACAAGCTGTCTGGTTAGAGAAATGACAAATGCAGAATCCTGGGGGCAGCAGTGTGCTAGGCTCTTCTGGACCACTGTTTCCCACTATATTCATGTAGAGGAATCTCGTGATGCTCTTATTAAAATGCAGATCCTGCCCTGGCCGGTGTTGCTCAGTGGTAGAGCATCTGCCAAACACCAAAGGGTCTCAGGTTCGGTTCTGGTCAAGAGCAAATGCCTGGGTTGCAGGTTCATTCCCCACCCCAGTCGGGGCTCATGGGAGGGGGGAGGAGGAGCCAATCAATGTGTCTCTCTCGAATTGGGTTTTTCTCTTTCTCCCCGCCCCCCACCCTCCTCCTGTCTGTCCCTTCTACTCTCTCTAAAAATCAATGGATTGGGTGAGAATTAACAAACAAACAACAAAAACAAATCTGCAGATACTGTTTCAGTAGGACTGGGGTGGAATTCAAGACACTGTATTTCTAATGAGCTCCCAGTTGATGCTGATGCTGGTCTAGGGACCACTTTGCTATTTGAGTACCTAGCAAGGTCTTACAGTTAGACCAACAAGGCTGGAGGAAAATGAGACAGTGGGCAAGTCAGGCAGAAAGACAACAGGGACAAGGAACCGGGTCTTGCTATGCCTTAAGGCCACTGTAAGGACTTACACTGTTATTGAGATGGGAGCAGAGTGATGTGATCTGGCTGGCTTATGTTATGTTTTAGAAGCAACTCTGTAGGTGCTGTGCTGAGAATAGATTGTGGGAGGGCAAAGGCAGTTAGGAAACCACTGAACAAATCCAGGTGAGAGAGGGTGGTGTTGGACATGGAGGCAGCAGCAGGAATGTGAGAAGTAGGTAGCGCCAACTGGGTTTCTAATGGATTGGTTGGGGGAGTGAAAGAGGAGTTGCTTGAGCACCTGGGAGGATGGAGTTGCTATTTCTGCCCCATCTCTCACATCTATCTTTTCTCTCCAGTTCCACTGCCACTTCTCTAGTCAAGCTCCATTAATTCTCATTACTGTAGTCGCCTTTGAACAGATACTGCAAATGTCTTTTTGAAAAATGGCTTTGTTCAGTCCAGGCCTTTGTAAAGACCTTGCACTTGCTTAGAGTTCATAGTCTAGCAGGGAAGACCCTCTATAAAATGGCCCGTTCCCATACTTCTGTGTCATCACTCTCCTTCATTAACCCATTACTCTAGCCCAGGTCTTCACGACCTTCTCCCCATCACCGTGTACTTGCTACTGAGGATGAAGAGCTGGGATATCTGCAAGCCCTGGCACGGCTGCCGTAACGCCACCACGTTGTCTCCCATTCACACACTTGAATTCACTTCTGTGGATCATACTTTAAGAAAGCAAACCATTTGCAAACCTTCCTTTTCTGTCCCTTTATTGTCATCACATTGCCGACATTAGTGCTATTCAATGTAAAACCCATGAACCACAGCATTAGCATCACCTGGGAGCTTAATCGAAAGGCAGCTTCATGAGCTCCACCCCACACTACTGAGTCTTACGGTAGGGCCCAGGAATCTGTATTTTAGCAAGCTGCCAGGTGACTGCTACACACGCTCAAGTTTGAGATGTAGTGGGTGACACCACACTGCAAACTGAACACCAGCACATCCCTATACCACATTTGAGAACAGCTCAACCCTGGCTGCACATTGGATCGCCTGGAGAGCTTTACAAAAAACTAGCAGTTTCTGGGCCCCCACTACCAGCGGTTTTGGTTTAATTGGCTAGAGAAGGATCCAAGTGATTCTAATGTGCAGCCATGTCCGAGAACCTTGGGAGTCTGGCACATGGATGTACATTGTTTCCCATATGAAACCATATACTAGTATCCGGCCTTTTGCTAGTAGCTCTACCTGGAGTGTGTGTCCATGCCATCTGCATATTGCCAAATCTATCCTCTCTAGGAATAGACTGAGCCCAAATTCAGCTTCTCTTCAAACTTGTCTCTGATCCTTTCCTTCTCTCAATTTCCTGAAGCCACATGTGTGGTTTCTATAACACCTATAGCCAAATAAGACTCCTACATTGTTGTCTTTGTTAAAATGAGGCCTCCTTCAATGAAAAAGTGTTTCTCATACTGTGTCCTATGGAATATTAGTATTCTATCATGTACTAATATCTATTTTAAAAAATATATTTTTAATTGATTTCAGAGAGGAAGGGAGAGGGAGAGAGAGATAAAAACATCAATGATGGCTGAAAACGGTTTGGCTTAGTGGATAGAGCGTCAGCCTGCGGACTCAAAGGTCCTGGGTTCGATTCTGGTCAAAGGGCATGTACCTTGGTTGTGGGCACATCCCTGGTGGGGGGTGTGCAAGAGGCAGCTGATCGATGTTTCTCTCTCATCGATGTTTCTAACTCTCTATCCCTCTCCCTTCCTCTCTGTAAAAAATCAATAAAATATATTTTAAAAATAAATAAATAAAAACATCAATGATGATGCTGCAAACAATGGAAGAGGGTGGTTGCCCCCAATGTAAAAGGGAAGACAGTTACCCTAAAGAGGCAATAAAAACATGCTGGATGGCAGAAAACCAAATGCCAATGACATCCCCTTCAGTGAGCTCAGTATGGAAATTAGTTCCCTTATTGTTCACACTCATGGCTCCTAGTCATTTAATTTCACATCACTCATCGCAATTTGCAACGAAAGAGTGATGTCTGAAATTAATTTTCTGACTGCACGGACCAATGAGGCTGCATGCTCAATATGCATGGCACATATTAGGCCGATCATAATTGAATGAATTCTCAGCCACTCCATTAAGAAAAAGGATAGGGGCTGGGGAGGTAGGATGAGGGGAAGAACAAAGTAGAAAGAAAAAGGAGAAGGAAAAGAGGGCAGAAGGAAAAAAAACATCAATGATGAGAGAGAATCATTGATCGGCTGCCTCCTTCATGCCCCCCACTGGGGATGGAGCCTGCAACCTGGGCATCTGCCCTGACTGGGAATCGAACCATGACCTCCTGGTTCATAGGTCAATACTTAACCATTGAGCCACACCAGCTGGGCTATACTGATACCTATTTTGTGGAACAACTGTTCTTTGGCCAAAAAAATAGAAATTGAGCAATATTACACATCACAGGATTTCTGCCCATCACTCTCCAGGTTTTTCTCTCATCCCTCAACCATAGCTTCTCTACCTTTTAAAATTATTACATTTTCTTTCATGGAGCTGAAATTTATAGCAGTCACTCCCATTTCCCACCCATCCCCCAGCCACTGGGCATGTTATTTTTTCTTACTCTGAAACCATTTGCTCATCAGAAAATTTGATCATGCTTCATTGTGTTGTTAGGAGAAACAAAGCTGGTAACATGTACAAATTGTCCAGCACTATACATATTAGGTACCTAACAAAGGTGGATCCTTACTTCACTTACATACACTTCAGTCTTGCCATTCTGGTGTCTGAGGTGTCAGATTCTATAGCATTCAAAAGAATAAAAGGGGTTTCATAAATTCTTTCTTTAGAAAAATAACTTATGTGGAATGAGTCACACATAGATATAAGGAGCAAAAATCAATATTAAATTTCTATTTTTATTTGAAAACTTTGTTTTGGAATTATTTTAGATTGTTAACATTTGACATAACTATGACACATTTGTCAAAACTAAGAAATTAACATTGGCATATTCCTATTCATTGAAACTATGGACTTTGTTTTTTCACTAATATCGTTTCTATTCCAGGATCCAATCCATGATCCCACACTGCAATTAGTCATCATGTCTTCTTAGTCTCTTCTGTAACAGTTTCTTTGTCTCTTCTCTCCATTTATTATTCAATCATTTATTAGTATGGACTCATGTATGTTTCTCTTATACTTTGGGTTATAATCTGATATTATGTTATATAGTATATAGTTTGTTGTTCAAATTGTTCCTGTTTGAACTCCTGGGAGTTCTTTCAGATTGGTTCCTGTGTCCCCTCTGACATGCCCCCCACCCTCCCACCTGGCAGTATATTAGCTTTTAAAAAAATTTTGTTTTTATTGTTGAGGCATCTTAGCTTTTGATGTAAAATTTGGTTTTCTTTCCCACCTATCCAGAGATTGCTTTAAGGGTCTTTACATTACAATGGTTCCTAGATTATCAGGCCCAAATCTACGTTTCTGTTCTTAGTTGACCTTTCTGTGACAATATTATTAATCTACTTCCTTCCAATTCCATTTCATTTTCTAAAAATTTACTATGAAATTTTCAAACATAAACAAAGCCAGAGAAAAGAGCATAATGAGGCTCCATGCATCCGTCTCCTAATTTCAACAATTCTCAACATTTTGCTGATCTTGTTTCAACTGTCACCTCTCCCATGCTCTGCCACTGGAATACTTTAAAGGAAATCCAAAATAGCATACGTGTTCAGCTGTAAAGAATTCAGATAAGAACTTAAAAAAACATAACCACAAAACAATTATTCCACCTAACAAACTTAATAATTATTTACTATCCTCTAACACTCAGTCCATATTCAAATTCCCCCAAATTTTTAATAATTTTTTTCAAATTAGGATCCATACAAAGTTGACACATTACATCTTAGAACAGTTCCTCCCCCTGCTATCACCGCTTCTTCAACACACTTTTTAAAAGTCCATTTGTTGAAGAAACTAGGTTTTCTGTCCTATCAAATTTCCCTCATTCTAGATTTGGCTGATTGTATCTTCAGTGTGTTTAAAATGTTAGTCTACTCCCTGAACTTCCTATAAATTGGTACTTAGATGTAGAGTCTTAATTAGATTCTGTTATATATCCACATATATATTTACAAAAATATGCCTATAGCTCAAATATATTGCAAATATTTTTTGTAAATATATATGTGTATATATAACAGAATCTAATATATATATGCAAAAATACTTTATTGGTAGTGATGTCAACTTCCTAAGGCATCCCAGCAGGAGCCACATTGTCTGCTTGTCCCACTTACAATTTTCCCTTTCAAGATACCTCTAGCTCCTGGTTTTTCTCCTCTGTCATTTCTTCTCAGTTCCCATCACAGGCTCTACTTATATTTTATTTTAAAATATATTTTATTAATTTTTTACAGAGAGAAAGGGAGAAGGATAGAGAGTTAGGAACATCCATGAGAGAGAAACATCGATCAGCTGCCTCCTGCACACTCCCTAATGGGTATGTGCCCGCAACCAAGGTACATGCCCTTGACCAGAATCGAACCTGGGACGCTTGAGTCCGCAGGCCAACGCTCTATCCACTGAGCCAAACCGGTTAGGGCTCTGCTTATGTTTTGAAGTAGTTGTTCTTCAGGGCCCACTGTCACTGGTCCATTCCTCCCAGTCTATATATGGTCCCCTTTTCCATATTGTCTTTTTAATGCAGACCCTCTCCACTGAGGTCCAAACCCAAATATCCAATGACTGGCAGGATGTCACTGGATGTCCTGTGAGCCCTTCCAAGTCACTATGTTCCAAATAGAATTCATTATCTTTGTTCCCAAACCGGTTTCTCATTGTTTTCTTTACTTCAATAACTAGAACCACCATCCAAGACAGAAACCTGAGCCATCCTAGACTTTTTCTCACCTGCCCCAAATCACCAACCCATGGAACATCTATTTCCTCAGTATCACAAGCGTATCCCCTCTTCTTCCTGCTGCTAATAGCACCAGTTCTAAAATTCAGACAAAAAGTGCAAATGCATTATCCAGTCACACATTTTCAAGCAGAGCTAGGGCTCGAACCTAACCTGATGCTTCAGCACAGAATGTACTGGAATCCTGCTGAGGGCTTTAAGTGGCTCGATTCTTTGTGATGCTTTGGACACAGTGTGCCTTACATACAGTATATTGACATATGGCTGTAGAGACGGAGTTCAGCAGGGCGAAGCAGCTAAAAGTGGGGAGCTTAGGCGTCAGAATATCTGGGTTGGACAGCCACTTGCACCCCTGAAAGTGAACCTGATTCAGCTGGTTAATTTCTCTGTGCTTCAGGTTCCTAATCTACATATGGGAATATTCCTTCGCCCCTTTTCTGAAACCCCCAAAGCTCTGGAAACTAGAAGTTGTTCTTTTGTTATGATTGTTTTTTTTTAAATAATTTGTTTGGCAGCCAAATCTGACTTAACTGTAAGGATTTGATGACAATGCCTGACTTGAATAAAATTGAAAGCACAAAAAACGTGAATTCTGAAACATGCCTGACCTAGAGGTTTTGGAAAACAGGTTGTATACCTGTAATGGTAGGTCGTCATAGGTTGATTGCTAAAGAAATTAATATTTGAAAAGCCATTAAAAGAGCATGTGGCTCATAGTAAGCCCTGTATTGTTTGATAAAGTGAGATATAATATTTTGTGTCAGAATAGTTTGATGAATTTGGGGGCCTCTATCAAAACTGAGTTCCTACCATAGCTTTTCTGTTATATAAAAATTAAACATCAGAGACAGAAAATCCCCCTTTTTGAATGGCACTCCAATTCCTTCCCTGCTCAGAACTACCCACTCTTCTGAAGCTGGTGCATATGAATAATTTGCATGCAAGTTTCTTGGTATTAGTACATATATGTGTCCACAGTATGTATTTTTTTAAATCCTCACCCGAGGACATTTTTACATTGATTTTCAGAGAGAGTGGAAGGGAGGGTGAAAGGGGGACAGATGGAGAGAAACATCAATGAGAGAGACACATCGATTGATTGCCTCCCACTCGTGCCTCCACTGGGGTGGGTCAAACCTGCAGCTCAGGTACTTGACCTTGACTGGAATCAAACCAGTGACCCTTCCATGTAAGAGCTGATGTTCTAACCACTGAGCACACTGGCCAGGGCCATAGTATGTATTTTTAAAAAAACAACAAAGAGTGATCGGTCCCAAATGTCAATAGTGCTGAGGTTGAGCAGCCCTGCCCTCATCCCTCGCTTTCCTATGCTCTTGCAGCTCCTGCACGCATGCGTCCAGCAGTGCACATATTGCAACTGTTATCACTGCACACCTGTCTGCTTCTCCTCCTGGAATGCAAGTTCCCCGAGGAAAGAGGCTATGGTTTGGCTACCTGGAATAGAAAGGACTAAAAATATTTGCTGAATCAATGAATGAACACGTCATAGGTCTCTTCTATCGCAATTTATCCATGAGGCATATGGGAAGATGGGCCGGTGGGAATGAGATGTAAGAAGCCAATGCATCCATCCGAAGAGCTGACAGGAAAACATTTCTCCATATTAGGAAGAAGATTCACACCCAGGATTTCCACTGGCTCTCTTTGGCAATTTTTTTGTTTTGTTAATCCTCACCTGAGGATATTTTTTCCATTGATTTTTAGAGAGTGGAAGGGAGGGAGGGAGGGCGAGGGAGAGAGATCAACATGAGAGACATACATCTATTGGTTGCTTCCCACACATGCCTGGACCGGGCTGGGGATGGAACCTGCAACCCAGGTACCTGCCCTTGACCAGGAACTGAGCTAGAGACCCTTCAGCACTATGTTTTCCAGGTACTAACTCAATGTGGTCCTCACAAGGACTCCATGTGGGGGTATTAACACCCACTTGAAGAGCGAGGAACAAGAAGCACGGAGAGGTGAAAGTAACTCGGCCCGCAGTCACAAAGCCAGCAGGGGTGGCACAGGGATGGTGGTTTCTTTGGGGAAAGAAAGGAGAGTCCTTTGTAAAGAGAAACATTTCACTTGCAAATAGCTGAGAGCCTGCTGCAAATAGAATTAGTTTGTATTTGTGCCTGAGTTACATCTATTTTCTATTTAGGCTTATGAGTTTAAAAAATAAAAAAGAGAACTACTGAAGACTTGGGATTTTAGTCACATGTCACCTCAGGGGAAATTAATTCTGATTTTTGTCTACAATACCCAGGCTCAAATTGCAACTCCAGTAATAAAACGAGCGCTTGCAAAAACAAGCACCCGGGGCTGATGAAAGTAATGCATTTGTCGCAGGGCAGGGGCTGAGACGTGGAGCTAAGTGTTCTTAGGGAAAAACATGTCAATACTAAATCTCTTCACCAACCTTTGATGGATGTGCTAATCTTCTCGGGTCAACAAGGCTCACCCTGGCAACGCGCTGTAATAACTTATTTAAAAGGCAGCTGGCTCTTTTAAATGGCCTGTTTCATCCATTTTTAGATTTTCAGTCTCAGAAATGTATTCTCTTATCGAAACGATATTTGCCATGCAAAGTACGAGTTCAATTATACCTCTTCCACACCAGAGGAGACTGCAGAGGGGAGCAGTTTGGGGCATTACAGTTCTTTGCTCTCAGTCCTGTCTGACACTCAAACTCTGCAGAGGTAAAGAGATAACAAAACGAATGTCAGACAGGTAGTTTCATCTATTAGAACTACTGCCCATAGGCCAAATCTGGCCCATGCCTGTTTTTATAAATAAAGTTTTATTGGAACACAGCCACACTCACTTGTATACTTATTGTCTATGGCTGCTTTCAGCGTGGCAAGGGCACAACTGAGAAGTCAGGACACAGACCTGCAGCCTGAAAGCCCAAAATAGGAACTCTCGGGCCCTTGGCAGCACATGCGTGCTGACCTCGCAGGGAGAGAAGTCCCTGTCTGGCTGCATGCTTGGACCACGCGGTGGGGGCGGAGGAGTTGCGGCAGGAGACCACATCTGCCACATCTAAGGCATCTGCCTAGTTCAGCTGGGCTCCAGATAGAAGCAAGCAGAAAAAGACAAAAACCTAGGCAGTATCTCTAAGTGAGAACTTCAATGGACTGAACAGTGTAACGCATATGAAATGATCATTTTATGTCAAAATGCAAGCAGGCAACAGTACATGTCCTGCTGCTTAAAAAAATCTGCTATTTTACACTAGAGGCCCGATGCACAAAATTCGTGTAAGGGGCTCGGCCCTCGCAGCCTGGGCTTCATCTGGAAGGTCGTTGGGCTATTCAGTCTAATTAGCATATTAAAAAATCAAAAAATAATTAGCATGTTAGCTCTTTATTATATAAGATTATCTTCCCCCCTCCCTGCCCCTCCCCCCCTCCCTTCATCCTCCCTCCACCCCCCCCCTCCGCCCCCCGCACATGACGGGCCCACTGGCACTTTGGTGAACATGCTGATTTCTCAGGACAAAGTCCCCTTTCCCTGAGAAAAATGCACATAAGCAGTTGAAGGAGCAAATCCCAGCGGAAAGGGGTGATGGCTGGGGGCCCAGGGCCCAGGACTCAGAACTTCAGCGGGATGACCGGCCAGTACTTGGGCCGCTTCCGGTCAAAGTGCTTGTTAAAGCTCAGCTGCACGGCGGCCTCCATGGCCTGGATCTTGGCCGCGCTGTCCCCGTACAAGCGCTTCATCTCGGCCTGGCGCCGCTCGCTGGGGCTCTCGGAGGGGGGCTCCATGGAGCGGCGCGTCTTGTAATACAGGTCGTGGTCGGCGTTCACATAGTCCTCCAGGCGCTGCGCGTCCAGCTGCTGCTGCTGCCCTGAGAACAAGCCAACACGGTCAACTGGGGTGAATTCAGGTTGCCAGACGTGCAACGGGGGGGCAGTCCCCCAAGTCCCTTCGCTTTCCCTTTCACACTGAAGCCACGCCCAGCTGTGCCGGCTGAGATGTTCTCTGGATTCTAAGGCACTACCTCGTTATGAAGCTCCTTGTTCCCTCACCAGGGGGCTGTACGCCGAGAGAAATAGCAACAAGCCACAAGGAAATGCGCCACCCCAAACCACCCAACATCTGCAAGCAGCCCTGAGAACACCTGGGCTCCTCTCCTCAGCCAGCAGCCAGCTCACATCTTGCCCAACCAGGAAGGGCAGCCGGGGCTCGCTGGGTTTTAAACACCGAACCAGGCCTGCAGGGACAGGCAGGGCTTCCTGGAAAGGCCAGTGTTGCGAGAAGTACTCTCCACCACGGGAGAGGTGGTGGCAGAAAAACTGAATTTAGGTAATCCAGAAAGAGCAATGGCCACCATGACTCTTCCTTCCATGCATCTAAAACACACTTATCAGCCAACAGGAGGTCAAGTGATTGAACACTTGCCAAAGGTACGCGGGCCGAACAAGGGGAATTCTGCGAATGGATGGGAACCCTCTGTGGTCTAATCTTCCTGCTACATTAACAAAGCTAAAGAGGTAAGGAGGTAGAGATAACTTCGGTGTGCAGGCTGATGCTATGAACACCTAACACCATCGGCCACTTGGCCGGGTGTCTATGTCCTCGCTATGGGATCTGACTTTTCACTGCTC